>NC_135478.1:82755891-83355891 GCF_052094955.1 Ictidomys tridecemlineatus | reverse complement strand
GCACATCTGGGCACTTGTCTCAATGACTGGGTAGGTCACGGTAGCTGTCTCGTCATGTTTGTATCCCAGTAAAAGCAAGCGGAACTGCGTGTCCAGTGGTGCATAATAATAGCTTACCTGACACAGCAGCACTTGCCCGGCACAGTATGAAGTGCTTTGCCCCCCTCCCCAGGAGTTCAGCACTACTATTACACCATTTTTCACAGGAGGAAAGGGAGGCACAGGGATTTTAAGTGACTTGCTCAAGACCACACAGTTGGGAACTGGCAGAATCAAAACCAGAAACCGAGTCTTGGGTAGGTGACATTAGATCTTGCCAAATGTAACATGCACACAGGTGACAGGGGGCCTCGGCGAATTACAGATTCTGAACCACCAGGCTTCTGAGGTGCTGCTTTTCTAGAAAGCTCCAAAGTGGTGCTGCTGCTGGTCCCGGGGTCCCTGAGTAACAAGGCGACGTGGCTGTGTGAGATGACCTGGGCCTGGCCATCCTGTTTTGGGGGGTTTTAAGCATCACCAAGCTGGAGCCCTCTCCTTGCCCTGCCCTCAAACGAGCACTTACTGCCTCAGTGCAGTCACAGCCAGTGGATCCTGATGGAAAAGACCGGCCACCCTTCCACACTCTGGGTCTCCCTGGACACTGGGCATGTGAGAAGCCACGGGAGGGGCTTGGGTGTCATAGACAACCCTGCCGGCCGGCCCCTGCCACCCCCTCCAGTGCTCGGACCTCAGTGTTATAAACAGCAACTGCTCTTAGTGCTGCATCCAGGACAGGAGCCACTCTGTCCCGGAGGAGCCCTGGCTGCAGGTCCCAGAGCCTCCCCAGGGACCCAGGTCAGAGGAACTGGGCCGGAGGCAGGAGGTGCAGAGCTGAAGGCAGCAGCCTCCCCAGCTCCTCCTCACCTCCCGCCCTCGCTGGCTCCTCCCTGGACTCACAGGTCACTAACTAGGACCAGGTTGAGAGATAAGGACTCTGTGCTGATTTTCTTAACCAATCCTTTCAGCCATCTTAGGAGTCAAGGACTATGGACTCTTCTTGGCCTTACCATGGCGCAAAACAGGACGCCTTAGTAGGAGCTGCGCTTTGAAGTCTGATCTGCTGCCAGCCCCACCATCACGAGGGGAAACGGCCCGTATCCATGGCATGGCTGTGTGGCTAAGCTGTGCTGAGCCACGGGCCGGGTGTGTTCTACGCATTCTCAACCTATAATCATTTCGACGGGGAGCACCCTGTTTTATTAGATGAGAAAACTGCGGCACAGATGGGTTAAGCAATTTGCCCAAGTCACACAGCTAAGAAGTGGTAAAAGCCAATTTTCAGAACCAGGCCGTCTGGCTCCCGAGTTCCCGTCGGAACTACTTCTCCACACAGCCGCAGGCCAGGAACAGCCCTGGAGGTCCCCTCGAGTTGTCCCTTCTCTGCCCTGGTTGATAACCCTGCCTTTCCCACCCTAAGGGACCCTCAGTGATTGGCAAGTACCCAGTTGCACGTGCTCTGGGTTGTCATCCCAGCTGCTTCTGTCCCCTGCAGTTGGGACAAGAAACCCAACTGCTGCCTGTCCCTCCTTCTGCTTCCCTAAATAACCCTCTAGAAACCTGGATTTTCATCCTGGGTTTCGCCTGCTAGGGTTTCAGCCTCCCCTGGGAAACAGGAGGCATCGGGCTACATCAGCGCTTCTCCAGCGGTGCTTCTTGGCCCCACAGGGGACCCGTAGAGCCAGTTCAGGGCTGATCTCAGTGATGGCCTGGTGGAAGATCGCGAGTGGCCACCATGATCCATTTCACCGGAGCATGTCTGCATTGATCTGTCCTGCCTGTCTGCGCTCTTCAATTGGGTCTCCTTTGCAAAGCTGCTTCCAGGGTTTAAAAACAATTTGAAGAAGCCGGGAATAGATAAATTTCAGGAAGCCTTTCAATGCCATTGATTTATAAAATATTATGAGACCATGAATTAGGTTTGAAGGACAGGGATAAGTGCCCTGGTGACATTTACTTGTCCACTGTCTTGTCTCCATCGCTCATCTCCACCCACTTCCCTAGCAAGAAAATAGATCTTGCTCTTCTACCCTTATTGGTGCCGAAGCACAGAGACAGGGCGAGGCTTGCCGGGATCACACAGCCAGGCTGGGAGCTGGTTCTCTGCTTCAGGAGATTATAGTCACGTTCCACAAAGCCCGGTGGTCCCTGCCTCATGGCCAGCTTTGCTGGGGCCTCGTGGGAAGATAACATGTAATAGAGGATCCCGTTCTAAACTGCAGAGCACTTGCTTAGGGCAACCAAAGGGTCTCCTGCCTCTTCCTGAACAACAAAGGCTATTGATTTACATGCCATTTGCAAACTGACCTGACACCCTGCCCCTTCCCGCCCAATCCTACAGGCCCCATTAACACTCGGGGTCTGATCAGAGACTGCAGATGGCACCCGAAGTCCCCAGATCTGAGACCATTATTCCGTTGTCCCAGCTCGTGGCCTGGTTATTTATGGATTCAGGACCAATAAAGAGGATGGGCGGGAGGCACAGATGGCCAAAGATGGGGAGTGAGCGGGGAGCTTCCTGAAGCCTGCTTGTTAGGACCCCCTCTCTGCACCCTCAAATGCTAGGGACACAGATGCTAAGCCACAGATCTTAAACTCAAAAATAAAACGGCAGGAAACTAAATCAAAAGTGTGCCATAGAAGGACCATGAGGCTACCAAGGGGTTCATATCCTGGAGATAGAGCAGTTTCGTTTGTCATCCCAGAAGAAGTATTTATTTTTACGTGTCTTGATGGGAGAGCCCTGTTTGTATAAGAGATGCTGTTGACTCTCACTGTGTGTCAGTCACCAGCATCAGACAAATACCAGTGCCCGGGCCTCTGGCTCAAAGTCGGGCACAGCTAGACCCATGGGGGCACAGGGCTCCACACACACAGGACGAGTCCTTGGGATTGAATGAGGTTAGAGAATCTGCACTGATCTCATTCTGCAGCCGAATCCCTGGCTTCACTTTGAGAAATGTTCTGCTGGGGATGGACGGGGGAGGCAAAGCACGGGGGTGAGCGGGGGACGCTGTCCTGATCATGCTACGTGGGGAAATCTAAAAAACCCAGGAGCAGAATCGTAATCAGGGCACAAGAGGAGGTCGCAGCACGCTCACCTGAAAGTCTCTACTGTGTGCACTCAACAAAAACGAAAACAAGGAAAGAGATGCATAAAATATTCATGGTGATCATCGTCAGGCGCTGGGATTATGTGTTTATTTCTTCTTCGATGCCTGCATCTCCTCTGCCCTCCACATTAAGAGCATCCAATGAGCTGGACTCCTCAACTTTCTTAACTCTCTTATAATCAGCATGCATTACCTTGCATTAGAGAGGAGAGCACATTTGTGAAGGAAAATGTCTGCAGACCAAGTGTTACAAGATGTGGGTCTGATCCTTCGTCTCAGCCAGGGACCTTGGAAGAACTTGGTTCCCTGGGTCCCCCTTTTCCCAGGTTGTGCCAAGAAGCTTAGGTGAGATGTACCTAGGCTTCCTCCAGGGGTGTAAGTCAGGGCTTTCCAGATCCTGAGGCTGAAATGTCAAAATTTTCTCTTCTTTTTTTGAAACGGAAGGACCCTCAATCATAAGGAGACCTGTCCCTGCAGACAGACTGGTTTTATATGCCTGGGCAAATGTTAAGTGCCAATGAGCTGCACACTGTAAGAAGCTGTCACCCTCTAGCTAGCTCTTTACATGCCACATTCGCTATATGATCACTGCTCATGTCCAGGAAGCATCTGTCACAGACTAGTGCTTAAAGGAAAATGCTGGTCATTCTGTGAAGACAGTGGACACCTTCTATTTCTCAGGAGGCTCCAGAGGCACCAGAGAGGGTCTGTCCCCTCTTCTGGGCACCAGTGGATGCTCTTTGGAGGTGTTGGGAAGTGGATTCCTGGCTGGTCTGACTTTGCTACCCAAACTGTGTCATCCGATCGACGCTGATTTATGGAGCGCCTGCTGCGAGCTGGGCAGGCAGGAGGTGACGGTGAGAAAGGCAGACGGTCCTGCCCCCAGGGAGCTGAGGCTCTAGGGAGGGATTCAGACTTTATTTAAATGATCACTCGGATCCTCATGATGACACTCTGAAGTTCTCACAGCTGTGAGAACTCATGAAGAGGCACAAGGACTTTCAGGATGGTCCTTAAAAGAGTAGTTTCAGCAGGTACAAAGGTCGTGCTTGGCAGGGCTGGTGGGCTGGGTGGAAGGAGTTGAGGGTCCCTGGCCCAGGACAGCGGCAAGGTCTTTGGCAGAGAAGACCCAACTTGCCCCCTTTGGAGACGACACATGAACGTGTGAACAGAGCCCCCGAGCTCGGAGAGTGAGGGCCTGGTGGAACGAGGCAGGTTCTGGATTTTGTCTACGTGTGGGACCCAGCCAGGTCTTTCCAAGTGACAATGCTGGCCCCAGAGGGTCCAACTCAGGGGTGGGGCCAGAGCCCCTTAGGAGGCCAGGAGATGCCTTGGGAGTCACCCTGTGCATTTCCTGTTGCTGTTGCAATGAACAATCGTGGACTTGGTGGCCTAAGATGACGGGAGTCCAAGGACAGTTCTGCAGGGCAGATGCTCACGATGGGTCAAGTCAAGGTGTTGGCGGGGGTCTATTCTTGGGGGGGGGCACTCTGGGGGAGAAGCGGCTCCCTGACTTTTCCAGCCTCCGGCAGCTGTCTGAGTTTCCTGGCTCGTGGCTGCTCCCTTCTTCAAAGCCAGGGGTGCGTGGCATCTCCCACTCTGTGACGCTGACCCTCCCGCCTCCCTGGCACGGGCACCTCTGCCATGACGTGGGATCTCCCTGGGTCATCTGGGGTTATCTTGCCATCCCAAGATTCTTGGTCACATCTGCAAAGTCCCTTGGAAGGACCATCCTAGGAATGCAGATGTGGACATCTTGGGGGGCCTGCTGAGCACACCCACCGGGTTCCATCTCCACCTCCTCGGGTCTCCAGCTGACCCTAGCTCCTCCCCCTGGCGCCTGGCTGTGGACGTCAGCCCAGGCAAGCTTTGGATTCTGAGTGTCCGGTCACCTTCTCCAGGTATTCCTGCCCAGCCCCATGTCACTGTAGAGTCCCTCCACAGAGACACCACACACACACATACACACACACACTCACTTGCAGAATCTAGGCCGGTGCCAACTCTGGACTGAGTTTTCTGGGTTCTGTATCTGAGTTTTGCCACTTCCTGGCTCTGGGACCCCAGGAAAGTGATTTAACCTTTCTGAGCCTCAGTTTCCTTCATTTGTAAATCAGGGGAAATAAAGTCCTTACCTCTGAGGATCGTTGCTAAGATAAAATAAGAATATTGGCAAAATGCCTGCGGGTGGTCCCTACTCAATGGCAGTGGCTGCTCCTTCTTTGTTCTGGAGAGGTGTGGCTTTTATAATTCCCTGGACTCTGTTTCCCTTGTGACCAGGGTGTGGCCATCCGCCTCCGCACCTGTCCTTCTAAAGCTTTTCAAGGGGCTGAACCGACTGGGGCTTCACAGACCTCACAGCCCATTTCTAGACACACACAGGTGGCAGGTGCTACGTGTGAACGCGTCTGCCCCGGCACTTCTCCAGAGGCACAGGTTCCCCATGTGTTCAGAACCCATGTGCACTGACATGCCTCCTCGTGCCATCAGGCTGCTCAGCCCAGGGGCCAAGGGGATCTGCTTGCTTCTGCAAACAAGTGCTGGAGGCCACCAGAGGCCACCGGAGGATCACAGCCGACTGCTTGTTCAGCTCAGGTTCCTTGGAAAATCCCAAAGTATCCTCCGAAAACGTCAAGAGACAACTCTAGAGCTGTCCAGCTCTGTTGCTGCAGAGACCAGGGACGTGGAGGAGGTAGATGGAGCACGCGCCGCCCTGCGAGTCCCTGTGACCCTCTCTGCGCCCATCCTTGAGGAGAGCAGGAAACAGCATGCAGCAGGCGGAGCCCAGCGGCTGCCTTTGAACACTTGAGCTTGGAAGACCAAGTTTGAGAGGATTTAGGAAAACGTAGCACAGCGGGGCGGGGTGCATGGGTCTCTCCGTCTCTGTCTGTCTCTTTCTTCTCTCACTCGCCATCACCTCCAGACTCAGCCCCTCACTCGTCCCCCACCCTCTTTGTTCCATTGAGTTTATTGAACTTGGCACTTTCTGAAGCCAGCGCCGCACCATCTGCTGCACATGGGGGGCGGCTGTGGGCCGAGGCCGGCCTGGGGCTCTGGCGCAGGGTCTCTCGGGAACGTGTCCTCAGATGACCGACGGAGCGGCTGGCGAGCGAGGTGTGCGCCTGTCAGACTCATTCATCCTCATGTTGTTTATCAATGTCACCTGCCAGGAGCCAGAGATCCCAGTCTCCGACTTGGTGAACGGGATTCCTGCCTGAGCTTCAGCACTTTGGGGAGGGGGTCAGCCCGGCACCCGGACTGAGGAAGCCAAGAGACAAAGACACAGAAAGAACTCCGCTGAGCTGAGGTAGCGCTGAGCAAGGTGCTGCGTCACCCCAGGTCCAGTCACAGGAACGTAGTGTGAGTGCTTACTGTGCCTGGGTGCTGTGCTAAGTACTCCACCTGCATGTTTTCCTTAAGCCATCATCAACCTGTGAGATCAGTTCCATTATGCATTTCCACTTTACAGATGGAGAAATCAAGGCACCTGTCCAAGGGCACACAGCCCAGCAGGGGCAGAGAAAGGACTGGCAGCTAGAAGAACAAAGTCTTAGTTTTGTTCAGTGCTGATAGTTGGGGCTCAGTCCTGCTGAGCTCCTTGTGGTGCCTGCCTTCCTTGTGGTGGTAGACAATGTCTAGAGAATCTAGTTCTGGGGGCTGCAGGGGACAAAGCCCACCGTGGCAGGCAGGCAGGAACTGTCCTATTGAAGGAAGACATCGGTGAGGGCGAATCCATTAGGCTGATGAATATGTGGGGCAACCTGTGGATATTATCGATTCTCTCCCTGAAACCATCTGCCAGGTGCCTTCCCCCCCTGCAGGCTCCAAAGACAAGAGGAGAAAGTGAAAGACAGATTCAAGTTCAAAGTCTGGTTTGGTTACATAAAGACTGTGTACCCCTGGGCAAGAGGCTTAACCTTGCTGAGCTTCAGTTTTCTTGATGGTAAAACAAAGACAAAGGTCTGTTTCTCAGGGAGGACATTAAGAGGAATAGAGGAAATATAAAATGTTCAGAATTCCCTGTACAGCCCTTGGAGATGAATGTTTCTCTGTGGAAGGCGGGATAGGACTGTAGCCCTAGGGCCAGCCATCCCCGGTTTATAATCCCACTCCCACGACTTATGAATTGTGACTCTGAGAAAGTTGCTTCACCTCTCTGTGCCTCAGTTTTCTCGTCTGTGAAATAGGGATGGTGGTGATAGGGGTACCACCTAAGGCCGTGGTGAGGATTTCATTAATACAGGGACATAAAACTTGGTGCCGGCAAGAGATGCTTCACACCAGCCATCTGTTGTGATTCCTTCCCTAAGAAAGGAGGAGGATTCTAAGGAATCTTCTAATGGTCAGATTCTAAGCAGATGTTTTTTCCTCTTTGTGAACCACCAGCAAAAGGGCAAGGGTGACGGTTCTCAACAGGGGGTGACTTGGCCACCTCGGGGGACACTGGGCAGTGTCTGCAGACACTCTTGGTGGTCACACCTGGAGAGGTGTTGTGACAGGCATCCAGTGGACAGAGGCCAGCGAGGCTGCTAAGCACCTGACAGTGCACACGATGGCTCTCCAGCAAAGAACCGTCTGTCCCAAATGTCACAAGTACTGAGGCCGAAAAGCCCTGGGCCACAGGGACTTGGCGGCTGTGTGGCTGGACCGCTTTCCCATTTCACAATGAGGTCAGGGAGGCCTTGAGGTGAACGCGGACCCACAGCGGGACGTGGCCATCTGGGTTGTGGGTCACACGGCGTTTGCTGATCTGTGCCCTCCTCAGTGGCAGGCGCTGTGCTGGTTGTGGAATTCAGAAAGCTCTTGTTGGCATCTAAGGCCGACTCCGTGAAGCACGGGGCGGGGCGTGGTGGGTGTTGGAGCGCACTGCTCTAATCCCTGGGGAGACTGGTTTTCAACCCGGGGGGGGGTGGGTTCAGCGCTCCCCCCAAACATGATGAGATCTCTGGATATGTCTTCTGAAAATGCCCATGTGGACATGCATAATTGAGCCGACGATTCTGGTGAGCCCCAAACCTCTGAATCCTATCCATAGAGCATCTAGAACCAGGTCAGGCAGGGGCAGGGGGTGTCCTCTTTTAGGAAGAGGAGAGTTGGGTGAGCTCACCATCTCCTTGTCACACCCGGGGAAGGCGCCGACATCGGTGGGCGCAGCAAGTTTCAGCCGTCACTAATGACTTTGTCCTCTGTCCCTAGTTTGGAAACGTTCTGTGCCAGAAGGATGGGGCGTGGGGAGCCCAGGTGGGGAGGTGGGCGGAGTGCAGCATCTTCCGTCCATGACACGTCTCTCTCTGTCCCTCCGACTTCCTCCTCCATCACCGTGTCTGGTCGCCAAGGTTAATGACAAATCCTAATTACTTTTGGGGGCCATCTGTTGAGGGAAGCTGACCTCAGGTGGAAGCCACCCAGCTGCCAGTCTGTCCGTGGATGAGCAGGAATCA
This sequence comes from Ictidomys tridecemlineatus, assembly GCF_052094955.1. Classification (NCBI taxonomy): domain Eukaryota; kingdom Metazoa; phylum Chordata; class Mammalia; order Rodentia; family Sciuridae; genus Ictidomys; species Ictidomys tridecemlineatus. Next base: position 83,347,301 of record NC_135478.1, on the reverse strand, counting down.
TAAGCAAATGTCTCTGAGAGGCTCTGGACAGAGCAGTTTCGCTTGGTACCTGTGGCCACAGCTGATTGGTTGAGGGGCAGACAAAGAGGGCGAACTGGGCCAATCAGAGCTCCTTCCCTGGGAGTTTGGAATTAGGACCAAGAAGAGCTATAGAAGCCGAGGATGAGTGGCCTGGGTGTGTTTTCTCCCACTGGGGATGAGAAGCAGGCTTTTCCTGAGGCAGGCTACGTCCTCCTTGGCTCCTCTGATACATCTGAATTCTTATATTAAATTTCTGCTTTTGCATAATGTGAGAGTCTTTAAAGATGGTTCCCCATAATGGCCCCCATCCCTGGAAACACACGCTGTTCTTTCCACAGGGAGATGGGGTCTGTCTCCCCCTCCATGATAGAATGTGGTGGAAAAGGTGTCCGTCATCTAAGAGACGAGCAACTCCCACCTCTCCTGGGATCTAGCTGTCGTGTCAAGGTGCCAGGGCCAGGCTACTGAATAAGGACAGATCACACACAGAGAGAGGTGGCCATATGGCACAGGACAGGGGACACATGGCACAGAGAGGGACCCAGTTCAGCCCAGCCACCAGCTAGGAGCAGCGAGGGAAGTAACCCCGGCCAACCCCTGGCACAGCAGAACTCTGCTGGGCAGAGCCCTGCCCAGGTTCTTCCCCTTGAGGGGTACAACACTGCGGTGGCTTTAAGTCTCTACATCTGGATGGTTTGTTACGTCGTAACAGGTAATGGAGGCGACTTGTCTGGATTTGGTTTTCTAATTCTTGAAAGCAATGCCTCACATCAAACATATAGAAAGTTGGTCACAGCCAGGGGTGCCGAAGAAGCCCCAGGATCCCGCTTAGACTTGAGTAAGGACCATGGGGCAAAGTGGGGCCACTTAATAAGTCTCTTTCCTGGACCTCACTTCCCTTCCTTGGATGCTAACGGGGGCAGAGCCGGGTTGAGTCATGCGGTGAGTGACGGTCTGACAGATGTGGGGCTCCAGGACAAGGCAGCTCTGGTCTGAGGTGGGCCTGCGCTCCAGGGCCCCCAGGATGGCCAAAGCTAGTGAAGCTACCCAAGGAGCTGGAGGGTCTGAAGGCCCTTCCCCCTGGAGCTCTCTGGACACAGCGGCCAGCTCTGGCAGCAATGACCGTGACTGATTGATAAATGCCACAAAGAATCACTGGGCAGGCACGGAAGAGGGTCCTACCTCCAGCCCCCAAACTGTCCCCTCCAAACCTGGGCTCTTAAAAATTTCGGGTCATACAGAGTCCAAGAATAGAGTGACAGGCCCTGGGGAAAGACGTCTCCTAGTTAAGAGCATAGTTCTGAGAGTCAGCCAGAGAGGGATGGGTACCATGCCTCTCTGTGACCTTGGAGAAGTGACCCAAACAACTGAATTCTCAGTTTTCTCACCTGAAAAAACAAGAGGATAATGGCACTTACTTGATAGGGTTGGGAGGTTGTTTCGTGGTAACAGGTAATGGAGGGATAGCAGGTGACTTGTGCTAGCCAATCAGAGAACTGGAGTTAAGGAGTTCCTTTGAATGAGGTTTTACAATGATGGCACTTGGCACATAGTAAGTGCTCAGTAAGCAGTACCTGTTATGATGAGTATTTGTCATGTTTGTTAATAATGATCCTATATCTCACCAAGATAGCTTTGCCTCAGGTAATAGAGAAAACCCAGCCTTGCCGAGGTGGTATCTGGGGCCAGAAGTGGGTACAGACACACACTCCTGCCATTTTACCAGTTAGGGCTCCTTTGCTTCAAGAGCTCAGTCAACCATGCAGGGTGGGGTCCCCCCCCCCCAGCAGCCCCACTGTGGATGGGGCTGGGGAAGTTCTCTGATTGGCTGGCACACGTCACGTGCTATCCCTCCTCCAATTAGCTGCAGCCAGGGATAAGAGCCCAGGTTGTACCAATAGGAGGAGCTGCTTCGGGAGGTCAAATTGAGAACATCCCTGGGGACTGAGCAGATTGCACTGTGAAGCTGGGCTCCTGACATCTTGTTCACGAGCGCCTCAGGTTCTACAGCGTGAGCCCAGGTGGCACCCCTCTTCCCGTCTTCCTCCAGGTCTGATGTCTCACTCCACTTTTATCCAACTCCGCTCTGATCCCCTCCCGTGGAATCGTGGGTGGAGCAGGAAGGAGGGCAGGTGGGAGCTTAGAAGACACAAATAGCACGGGGGTTGCCTCTGGCAATGCTACAGGCCCGGGCTGCTGCTGGGAGGTGCAGAGAGACAGCCGCAGCTAGAATCTTCCCAGACTGTCCCCCGGACTCGGGGAAGCCAGGCAGAAATCATGGCCTCAGCAAAGATACACTCTGTCAGCAGGGATTTGACGGAGCTTCCCTGGAGGCTTCTCACATCTCCTTCAGGGGAAGCCAGGGGCTGCAGAATTCCCGGGCTTGATTGTAAACCCAGGCTTCACTTAGCATCAAAAATGAGCCTCCTCTCTCTCACCTTTAACTCGCTGTTAAGTACTTGCCCTTGTCCATTGAGCATGTGACCAGGGCAAAGCCCCCGACAGTCCTTTGCATGCTAATCCATTACTCATCAAGAAGTACCTGCAGAAGTGCTCTCCACCTTGCAGGTGAGGAAACTGAGGCACAGGGAGATAACCTGGTTTACCTAAGATCCCATGCAGAATGAGTGACAGCTCCAGTTTCAACCCAGTTCTCTCTGACTTCAGGTCCTCAGTTGCTAACCACTGTGGTCTGCTGCCACTTGGTGGGAGAATGTGCCAGGCCAGGGAGACCGGGGCAGGGCCACACCTACCCTGTTGTCAAAGGCCCAAGCTGGAATCTGCTCAGTCCCCAGGGATGCTCTCAACTTGACCTCCCAAAGCAGCTCCTGGTATTGGTACAGCCTGGGCTCTTATCCCTGATTGGAGAAGGGATAGCATGTGACATGTGCCAGACAATCAGAGAACTTTCCCCGGGGAATTTGGACCCCGGGCAAGATTCTATACTCCCTGGGCCATAGGCATGCGCAGAGACACTGGCAGGCAGCATGGTGGGCCAAGTTCATTCATCCACTCAAAAAGTATATTGCTATGCACCTACCATGTGCCAGATTCTATCAGAGTCCCCTACTTTGGGGACTCTCATATTTGATCCATCCAGAGTGGCATAGAGTAATTAAACTAAATATATAGAGTGTTAAATATGCTAGCTGGTAGGAAGTGAAAAAGAGAGGAACATTTGCTTCCAGAGGCTAGACTTGACCTTCATGCCTGCAGGCTGAGGCCTGTCGCTGTACGAGGGGTCAGTACTCACACACACACACACACACACACACACACACACACACACACACTCACACCTGTGGCCTGCAGAACTCCTTACTCCTAAAATGTCTTTTAAAATACAAATAAGAATCCAAGCCGAGCGGAGCTGCTGAGCCCATTGGAGCCCCTCCGGGGAGGAAGCACACAGCAAGAACGTGCCAGGCGGCGGGAGTCTGTCCTTTGTCAACAGCTTCTCTGATCTCCCCAGTCAGCCCCACATAAAAGTGTTTGCAGAAACTGAAATCAAAGTCACCCACATTCTGCATCTGGGGAACATCATTTTCCTCCAAGAACCTGGTTAACGCCCCCCTGGGTGCGCCCGAGGGGGGTCAGCCGCAGAGGTTGTCAGTGGCTGGCAGTGGTGGCTCCTGCCGGGAGGGCCTGGGGTGGGGTTCTCATTGCACTGCACCCTCAAATTTCCCACTTGAGACTCAGGTCTCTGGGAGCCCTCTGCCGGCCTCTCTGCATCTGAGCACCCAGTTTCCGCCCACTTCAAGAGGCCCCCCCCCACTGTCTCCCCTTTTCTCTAGGTCACCCCCTCACCCTGTGAGCACCCACATTTCCCCCGCTGCCCCTTCTCCAGCCCACCCACGTGCCATCCATGTCCCTAGCGCTGTCTTTGCTCCTGGATTTCGTCACTCTCTTCTGCACACGCCACACCTGCTTCCTATCAGCCTGGCCTCTCTGCCATCCACCGAGTTCTCCCCTCCTGCTCACTAAGCACAGGGCGCAGGGACCTGGATTCTGTCCCCTAGCCTGCCAGTGGGGGTTCCTTCCCCCATCCTGCCACTCCGGGCACAGCGGGCAGAAGCCACAGACCCAGGACCCACAGCAGCCAGCGGGGACCTCTTACAGAATTCATTCGAGGTTCAAATCCGCCTGCTTTCTATTTTGACATAGTGGACTCGCTGCTGAGCAGTCACCGTCCTTGCATCTAGGAGGGCAGGCGCTGTTTCTCCTAATCAGCTGCGCCCCCTGCCGGTAGCCCCCACTCCGCCGTCAGGGTGCGCGGCACCTGCCAGTCACTCGTGCCAGAGCCCCGAGGCAGCCCAGACCCGCCCCTGCACCCCGCGCCTCACCCGATTCTCTCCTGCTCCATCTCTTCCATTTTCTCAGCTCGAGCGATCACCCTGTTGATGATCTCCTTCTCCTCGTCCGTCAGCTCTTCCTGCTTCCTCTGTCTGTCGGGCTGACCGCTGGGGTGGACATTCCAGCCTGCCTGGAGCCTGAAAGGCAATTTGGGACGATGTGAGGCTGGACGCAAAGCCCAGCAGGCAGCGCGGAGGAGTGGTCAGGCCCTGACCCTGGCGGCTGGGAAACTCACTGTGCAAGAGGAGCTCCCCACAGCGCCCCAGCCCCAGCCGCTCATCTGCAGAGTGGGACTCAGCTTCCCTCACAGGGTTGTTTGGATTTTTTGGATACCAAGCGTTCAACCAGGGGCACTTAATCACCGAGCCACATCTCCAGCACTTACATTTTATTCAGAGACAGAGTCTTGTTGAGTTGCTTAAGGCCTCGATAAGTGGCTGAGGCTGTCCTTGAACTCACGATCCTCCTGTCTCAGCCTCCCAAGCTGCTGGGATTACATCTGATGGGAGTTTTTATTAAGTACTTGCACCTGTAGGTGCTCTGCAAGGAACATTGGCTGCAAGCTCATGGGAACCAGGAAGGTAATGACCTTCTCAGGAAGATTCCAGAGCAGACTTCCATAGCTGGACCCCTGCCTGGCAGTCCCAGCCCTGGGTCCCAGGATGACCCCAGGCTCATCTCATTTTTAAAAAGCAGAAACTGCCAGAGTTTCTACAGGGTGCCCACATCACCTCACCGAGTCCTCACACCACCCTACAAGGCGGGGACTGTCCTTGCCCTTTTTTCCTGATGGGGAGACTGAGGCTAGAGAAAGCAGGTGGTCTAGCAGAGCAGAGGCTGCTGGGAGCAGTCAATGCTGTGGCCTGTGGCAAAATCATGTCCTCTCCCCTCACACCATGGGACCCACCCAGGGTGCTGAGGAGCAGCACCCAGTTAGTTAGAACACAGGGCTGAACACCCCTGGAAGTTCTTTTCCCCATTAGGGAAAAAATCAGTACCTCCCAAACCTCAGGAGCCAGCACCCATTAGCCACCAGTTTCGATGACTCTCCCTGCTCGTATCATGGGTCTGCAAGAAATCGCCTTTGACAATCAGAGTTGGATGAAAATCCCGCCTCCCTGTTCCCTGCTTCTGACTTCTTCCCCCTCAGCTGGGTCGTTCCCAAGAGCAGAGACGGCAGAGTTTGAAAGGAAAGGGAAGCCGATGTCTTTGGGGCCAGTCTTGTATGAGAGAGAAGAGCTGTGGCCTGGGAATGTTCTGGAAGAAACACAGGTGCTTCTAGGGGACACAAATGCAGCGCCCCCCACCCAGACTCCTCCAGCGGCATCTCATTGACTTAGAACAAAACCCAGGACTAGGTGCGCGGGCACCAGAACGCACCAGACGGCAGGACGGACCCCGGGATCTTTCAGATGCTTTCCAGGTGGGAGAGTTTGACCTGAAGAAAAATGAAGCCCAGCCTCTGCCCCATTCTGTGACGTCCTGCCTGTCCTTCCCTGTCCCGCCTCTCCGTCCCCACTGCCACCTCTTCCCCTGGGCACACGCTCCAGCCACCTCAGCCTCTGCTCACTATTGAAGCCCCAGCCTGGTTTTGGCCTCAGGGTCTCTGCCCCGGTCCCTGCCAGGATCACGGCCGTCCCAGGTCCTCCAATGTCTGGCTCCTCCTCGTGCCAGGCTCAGAGCCGCCCTCCTCCAGCCCCGGCCTGGCTTGCTTTCTCTGGCTCAAGGTATCTTTTGAATTTTTTCCTGGCTGCCGGTGTCTGCCACCCCACCCCACTGTGACGTAGAGTGGGAGGCAGCGGGGACCTTGTCTGGCTCAGAATCACCGCAGCGTCTGGAGCACGCAGATGGCGATCTGAGAGGGAGCACACAGGCAGGGCTTTGGAGGACGACCCAGGCCCCTGTGGCTGAAGGCACGTTAGCATCTCCTTGTACACGTGACTCAGGGAGGCCGAGGCCACCGAGGGCCCTCGGTCCACAGAGAGCACCCGGAGGGGCAAAGGGAATTCACTGTGATCCTGGTGACACCAAAAGGTCAGGACCTTTGTCTGGGTGGCTCCTCCCGAGCCCCTGAGATGGCCCTTTTGTGACATCTTAGGAGCCAAGGGATTACGAAAAATTGAAAAAAAGGCATTTTTTGTCTTGATCCCGAGGAGATCCTCTAAGATACACAGGCTTCAGGCCCCATAGAGCTTTGGCTTTCAGGTCTGTGGAGATCCCAGACTGAGAGGGACCCAGGGAGGAGGTTGGCTCCGCACACCAAGGACGGCAAGAAGAACAGAACGGGAGCCCGCTGCAGCAGGCCCCTGGGGATCCCTGCCTCCTGGCATACGCCCCCCTGCCCCAACCCTGGGCATGACCCTCCCACATTGAATCCAGGCTGGTCCTGCATAAGCCACTAAGCACCGTGCAAGTGACCCTGGGTGGCTTCCTAGGTCACAAAGTACATGGCAGCATCTACTTGGATCTCTGGGGTTGCTTGCCCTGGGGGAAGACCAGCCCCTGGAGGGCAGACACAGGCTGGACCAAGTCCTGTCCCTCTGTGGTGTCCGTATTTCTCTTCTGTCGCTGCATAATGGATTCTTCCAAACCGAGGGGCTTAAAGCAACAGTGTCAGGATCTCCCAGGCTCCCTGGGTCAGGAGTCGGCAGGGCTGCACTGGGTCCTCTGCTGGGCCTTCCCGAGGCAGCAGTCACGATGTGGGTCTGCTGTGTTCTCATCTGCAGGCTCGACAGGGGAAGCATCAGCTTCCAGAGGTCATTCCTTGGGAATGCAGGACCGAGGGCCCCAGGTCCCCCTGGATCTTAGAGTCTGCCTGCAGTCTCTACTCATGGGCGATTCTCCAGGAAAGGGGTCACTTCCTCTGTCCAATCCACAGGGAGAATCTCTAGTCCTGACTGCTGGGCAGTCCTATATATAACCCCCTTCCCCTTTGCTGCGTCTCGTGGGTTAGAATCCAGCCCCAGGTCCTGCCCACACTAGAGGGAAGGGGATGCTACAGGACCATGGAACCAGGAGGTGGGGTCGCTGGGGATCATCTTAAAGTCTGTCTGCCTGGCAGGGTCTCCCCATCTTTGCTTGGGTGCTCCCTGTGATGGGGTCCCTACCGTCCTGTTGGAGAGACCGTCCATGTCCTGTGCGGACACCCCTCAGCCTGGCGTTTCTGCAACTGCAGGCAGGTGTTCTGGGAGGGGCCTGAGGACACCCCAACACAGGGTGTCTCCCGGTCGATGGAGACCAGGTATCCCTCCTGGAAACCCTGGTCACGACCTAATCCAGCCCCAGCCCCAGCCCCTGTGGTTTTCCATAGAGGTGACATTGTACCTGACCCTGTCCTTCCTTCTTTCGTCCCCATTTCTCTTCCTCGATGGTCTTTGGGTCCCCCGTCCATCCCCGCCATCATTCCCAGCCTTTACAGAGCAGCTCAGTAACCCACACGCAGCCCAGGGGTCATGGGCGCGGCCAGCCACCAGTCAGACCTGAAGCCAGTGCCTCACCCCATCCCGCACCCGACCCCACACAGCCCGCTGGGTCAGAGTGCACAGGAAGCGGAAGTTCCTGGACCCGCAGCTCTAAGACACAGCAGGGACAGGGATGTCCCCAAGGTCCCTAGCACAACACCTGCTTCCATCCACAGACGGCAGTCAGCAGAAGGTCCCCTGGAGGCCGGGGCAGAGCTCCAAACCCCCCCCCCCTCTTCTGCTCCAGAACAGGCCGGTGACAAACAGCTCATCCAGTATTTGGAAGTGGCCTGATTGGCCTCAGTGGGAGCCACCAGCCTCCTGTGGGTTTTGGGGTTTTCATTCCAAAAGCAAACGGGGAAAGGAGACCGGCTTTGCAAACGGAAGCCTCTGCTCTCAGGGAACAGCATGGGCCTGTGTGGGACCCCTGGGCTGGGGAGCAACGTAGGTATGGGGGCCTCAAAGTCTGCCCTGGTGACCAGACAGTGGCTCCCTTGCCCTGGGTCCCTGGATGCCAGCTCCGTGTCCTGAAGCCAGAGCCCCATGTTAGGACCTGGTTAAAAAACCAGGGCTGGAAGCCAAAGGGCTTCTCTCCTTGGACAGGCGGCTCAGAGGACCGTACCCAGTCCAGGACCTTCCCAGAGGGCCTACTGTGTGCCCCCGGGCCTCCTTGACTTGGTGGAGTGAGTGCCTGGGGCCCCGTTTGTCACTCCCTGGTGGTGTGCACAGGGGTCTGCACAGCTCTGCATGTTGGCTCCCAGGTCTGCAAAGTGGGACTTGGGGCCACGCAGGATTCAGTGAGAACACGTACATGAGGTCCTGAGCACATGGCAAGCGCCCGGAGGACAGCGGCACCCGAACTCGTTACTAAGAAATGGACTCAGATCAATGAACCAAAGACCTACTATGTACTGGGACCCTGGGAGCTTCGGAGATGTCAGGCCCGGCCAGAAGCCATGGGGCTTGCTCTCCAGACGAGCGCTGGGGCTGCCGCTAGTCCAGAGTTGAAGGCTGGGCTGGCCCTCAACCTAAGCAGCCCTGGCAGCCTCCTCGATGTCACACACCCCTCCGGGTCCTGGGAAGACTCGTAGCCTCAGGGAAAGGTACAAGGCTTTGGGGTCTGGCTCCGCCCCTGCCTGATGTGTCACTGTAAGCACCAGCTCCGTAGCATCCCCGCGCCTGAGTTTGCTCATCTGTCAAAGGATAGCAGTGACCCATCAGGACTCCAGCGAGGCCGAGCTGCACCACGCTACCCCGTGTTCACCACGGACCTCGGAGCAAGGCCAAGGCTCCGGAAAGGGCAATGTTGTCTCCTGGTCCTCCTCCTCCCACCTTGTCATTCTTCTCTAACGTTTAGGCATAAGTATGTCTGAAATCCTTGCCGTGGTGACAAATTTGGTGGAAAATTACCTTCAGGGCTACACAGATAGTGGACACCGGATTTGAATAAATGAGCAGGCTGCTTTGATAGTGAGGAGCAGGGAGGAGAGTGAGTCACCAGCCCTGGGCGGGAGGGAGACCAATGGAAGAAACAGAACGTGGGCCAAGGTCATTAACTCCTGTTTGCTGTTTGAAGATCAGGACTCTCTTTAGACATCTGCAGACTCCCCTTATGCCCTGGCAGCAGAAGTCTCTAAGTTCAGTTCCTTACCCAGCTGCACCAGTAGGAATGTTGGAGGGAGAAAGAGGTGGGGGGAATGAGATGTTCAGGTAGCCTAGCCTGACTTTAAATGAAAGAAATATATATCACTATAGGAATCTTATGTCAGTGATGTAACTTTTTGTTTTTCTTATGAAAAGTTGGGGGGAAAACCAGGAGCCCATCAGTAGGATTTTTTTAAAAATAAATCATGGTTTTAAATTGTGTGTTGCTTGTTACACAGCAATAGCTAGCTGATACAGCATTCACTCTGGCCAAAAAGAAAAAAAAAAGGATTTTTTTTTTTTGGATTCCCTACACTTATTTTATACATTAGTATTACTTCAAATTCCAGATTTGTAAAGTTCACCATGATATTTTTAATGTTTTCAGTCACTAAAGTCTTTATCCACCTCCACACTTATCATTCTTAAACATTTAACTTTTGAATAAAATATTATTCTAAGGAAAAAAATTCACTGCTAACAAAAGTCTGAAGATCATTGTCGCTGACCTGCTCGTGTCCCTGTGTCTGACACAAGAGGGAAGGGGCTTGCTGAAGGGTATGGAGCAGAGAGGGTGTGGCCGGGACTGGAGCATCCAGCCTTCCAGACCCGCTTCCCTGCACCTGGAGCATCTGCCGCTGCCACCCACCGAAGCCAGCATCGGAGGCCCCCAGACAAAGGAGATGAGCCTCCTCCAGGTGGAGGCCCCTCTGAACCTGCAGAGGACAGCCTCTGCCTCCTCCTGCCTCCTCCTGCCTCCTCCTGCCTCCACCTTGATGGTTCATTTCTTGCACACCATAGGCAGATAATAAATATCTGCCAGATGTCTCTATGAATAAATCATCACTCCCCAGAGGGGCAGGTTGATGGTGCACTGCTGGGCCCGAAGCTTCCCACAGCGAGATGTGCAGAAAACGGGTCCTTTTCCTTCCTCCTCCTCTCCCCTCCCCTCCCCCAGGATGCCCACGTGGACAGGTGTCTGCGGGAGGTCTCTTTTCAGCTCCGTGGGAGAGATTTTAGTGAATCCTGAAAGAAAGCAGGGGAAGGACAAGCAGCCAGAGGCCCAGGGCTGGAGAGACCCAGGGCTGGAGAGGCTCAAGGCTGGAAAGACCTGTGGGTGAAGTGCACCCAGCCACACTGGCGGGGGTGCAGAGGGAATCTGTGGTCCCTTTGCCCTCTCAATGCCAGAGGCACCCTGGCTCCTGCCAGGCGGAATTCCAGCCAGCTCTCCTCAAACCCCGGGCTCTCTCTCCCACTCGGACTTTGCAGATCTCTCTCCCAACCAGGGGCTCCCCTGCTCCTCTCGACCGCGCTCTCTCTTCACCTGGTCTCAGCTCCCACATCACTTCTTCCAGAAAGTTCTCCCACTGTGACGCCAAGTCTGGGCTCAGTGACACTCCTGTGTTCCTACCAGTAGGGCTCCTGACATGCTGGGTGTTATTTGTTGGTGACTGGCTGTTTATTTGTTGATAGACCTCACTAGATACCATTCATACTTTGCCCACGTCTGTCTGTATCTCTGGTGCTTAGCAAAGTGTTTGGCATACAGTAGGTGCTTAATAAACATTCTGGAAAGAAGGAAGGAGGGGGAAGGGAGGGAGCAAGCAAGGAAGGGAGAGAAGGAGGGAAGGATCAGTGGGTGAAGGAGGCAGGGGAGGAGGACAGACATAGATTCTACCTTCTACCCTTCAGCATTCTGGAAGCTTCTAAGAGCCCTGTGACCCTCTGGGGTCACCAAACTCATATTTATAATCCAACAAGGCCTCAGTATCTCTCCCTGGTGCGTCTAAATAATGCACGTATAATTCCATACAAAGCAGATCTGCCCTGGCCAGGTCCTGCCAGCCAGCCACAGGGACTGCGGAGATTCAGACAGGGTCACCGTGTCGGAAGCTCCCAAGGGACCGAGGGAGAACAGGCACAGAGCAGGGGGACCTTCCCCAGGTCACCTGGTGAAATGTGACCGGCATCAAGTAAACTTTCAAAGGTTCTGATAGCGTGACCATCGGGGTTGAAAAGGCTGAGCAAACTGTAGCCGTGTTCTCCACAGAGAGACCCAGGCGGGCCAGGGTGTGATTCGCACCTTTGCTGAATTTCCTGGTGCTTTACAGTTTACAAAGCTTTCCTGTGCTCATCGTTTGATTGTGCCACCACCCCGTGAGGGATACAGGGCATTTTGCAGACCAGAGAGTCAGGGTTTGGGGACGTGAGGGGCAGTGCCCGAGGCCACACGGACCATGAGTCCCAGGGTCCCATTGGGGCAGGGGAACAGTCACTTCCCGTGGTTTCTGAACGTGTGCAACTAAAACCAGGCTGCAGGCAGTTCATCTGCGAGACCCACGTCCGGTCCATGGGGCGTCTTCAGGAAATGAATCCAATTGAAAGCACAAAAGTTATGTGCAAAGATGGGGCCACAGCATTTCACTGGGAAATTAGGACGACCTCAGAGGAGGGGACGGGACCCAAGGTACAGCACAGTACCTCCCAGGAACTGTTCTGTCCATTGTCGACTGTGGTTAACAACAGCAGTTATGGGGGCCAACATGTTCCTAATCTAAGATCAGCGCTCCCAGCGAAACGCTGCAGAAGTGGGCAGAGACCCATCAAGGAACACAATGAATTTGCTGCGAACCCACAAATGACTAACAGGAATCAACCGAGGACTCTACTGAGGAACACCCGTACTTTGGTCAAATTAGTTTTGTTTTTTTTTTTAATTTCATAATTTTTTATGGAACTTAAATTTTTTAAGGTATGTAAATTTTTCTAGTTCCCTCTTTAAACATCTCTCTTTAGGAGCAAGCCATTTTGATCAGAAAAAAAACGAGATGAAATTCAATTTGCAGAAAAACAAAAGTGTCATAAAAATACTCACTGTTCTTTATCACTGAAGGAAGGCAGAGCAAAGAGAGAAAGGAAAAAAAATGAATAAAGTTAGGTGAGAAATCTGAGAGCAACACCAATACTATCTGGATGCAACAACCACACAGTTCAGATTATGAGGACCTACTTCCTTTGTTTTTTTGGTCACTGTCTTATTTCAGCTCCTCTAACACAGGGTGGCTTCTACGTAGGGCTGCGAGATGCACATCTGTGATGAAATTGACCAATTGGGTCTGCTTTCTCATTAACGGAAACAATCATTCTTAGGTTTGAATAATTGGGCACTGTAGAGAAATCACTCAGTGACAATCTGATCACTGCTTGATTTTGATTGTTTCAAACACTGGGGGGGTTAGGGTCACATTAGGTAGAGCCAGGAGACTTGAACAGCAGAATGCACAGAGCCCTGGTTGAGGGAAGCAATTTCTTCCATTCTAGAAAGGAAAGCAATCCCCCATCTCCCGCATGGGCAACCAAGGGAGGTGACACCCTGTGTGTGTCTCAGTTCCCTCCTCCCACCAGATGTCACAGCTAGAAATACCAACTTTTAGGGACCCTCTCCCCACACACTCCCCACACGGGGAAATAAGCCATTGTTCCATCAAGCTAGAAGCAGGCACATTTTTATTTTTCTTTCAAACCCCACGTTGCTGGCTTCAGACACAATCAAGTTCAAGGATGCGGGAAGAGCAAGACATCTGAAAACCACAAAAGCAATAAGTGTCTTTGGCCAGCCAGCGGTTAATGAGGACTCGATGCCTTCATTTACTGGAGAAAGGAGAATTGGCTGCAGTAGCCCAGCCCCCCTGCAGCAGACCAGAGAGCATGTGCGACAGCTGTAATTCCCCCATTAGCATTTATTGAAAAATAATTTCAATATCTGGAGAAGATGCAGCTGGGGACATTCAGAATGCCAGGACATTCCGCGGGAGCCCAGGAGAACGCTAATGAAGTTGCATCCAGACCGTTGGAAGAATTCTGATTTAATTGTAAGGCAAATTGTTTGGCTTCATATCCACTAAAGTAAACTCTGATGGATGGGATTTTAATTAGCTGACATTTCTTAAATAAAATAAAGACCCCATCCCCGCTCCAGGCTACTGTTTATCTTACAGAGACACACTTTTTAGCTGACGGAATATTTTCTGCGAAGTAAGTTTGGCTGCCAGAAGACATCATGGGAGGGCTTTGGAGACTAGAAGTTTCCTATTGATAAAGAAACCAGCAGGGTTCAGCAGAGTCTTCAAAACAGTGAAGCTCTTAGATCTGGAGAAGGTTTTAGGTAAAGGTAGAAGACAGAGGGCTTTTTTTTTTTTGCTCTGAGTATGCGGTGGACAGAAAAAATCCTTCCCCAACCTATAGTCAGGTGCTACACAAATTAAAGCAAACCTTTTAAAATGCAGCTTGGGACTTGCTAGAAAGTAAGGGGCTTTTCTAAGGCTTTTTCTAAGATTTTGCTGCTTTTCAAAACAAACAAACAAAACAGACTTCATAAAAATACATTTTTTTTTCTCTCTTCCAAAGATATTCTTGAATGAAAAAGAAAATGTTAAGTCATCGCCTGGGGAAAGGATTTGCAAGTTGTCTATCCAACAAAGGATTTTTTTTTTTTTACCTAAAATGTTTTAAAAAGTGCAAAACTTAACAACAAGAAAGCAAATAACCTGATTTTTTTTTTTTAGTAATTTGATATTTTAAATGGGTAAAAGATTTAAGCGGGTACTTCAACAAAGAGGTTAGATAGATGACATTAGGGAAATGCAAATTAGAAGCCATAACCAAATGCCACTGTACACTCACTGGAATGGTTAAAATTGGAGAGTCTGGCCCTACCCAGTGCTGGGGAGGTGGTAGAAGAGCTGAAACTCTCATACGTCCCTGGCGGGAGTTTTTAAAAATGGCACAACTGATTTAGAAAACCATTTGGCAATTTCTTGAAAAGCTAAATTAATACCTCCCAAATGGCTGGGACATTCCACTCCTAGATAGTTCCCAAGAGAAGTGAAAAGCACTTCCTACACAGAGTTTCGTTTGTGCTAGCCCAAACCTGGGAACAGTGCAAGTGTTCACAGTGGACAGAGGTGGTCTATTCACACAGTGGAATACTACTCTGCAAGAAAAAGGGACCAGCTCTTCATATGTAAAGAAATAGAGTTGGCTCCAAAATAATTACTCTGAGCAAAAGAGGCCAGCTATGTCTCCCCTCTCTCCAAAAGTACATATTGTATGATTCCATTTGTATCAAATTCTAGGAAAGGCAAATTAATATATAGTTAAAGAACAGACATTAATGACTACTTGGGGATGGGCAAGTGGGTAGGGGAGCCCAAAGGAGGGACTCAGAAGTGGCAGGGGCTGTTTTGGGACAGAAGGAAATATTTATTATCTTGATTGTTCATTATCTCGGTTTTATGGGTACACACATTTGCTTAAAAATTATCAAGCCGTACTTTACCTTACTTTAGAAGGTGTGCTCTGGAAGGTACATTAGTTAGGTCTTTACAAGACGACTGAGAACAGAAAGGAAAAGAAAACCCAGAAGCTGACCCCAGACCAACAGCAGCACAGTGTTCTAGTGGCACATTGGTGAATGTTCAATGACATTTTCTCAGGCCAAAGCCCCATTGTGAGCGATTTCAAGTGCCAAGAGGAGGTCGTACAGGGTTGGGGGAAATGGGCAATAGATACCACATGATAAGTATTTCTTCCACCCAGGAATCAGAGACATAACTAACACAGAGTAGCAACCTGTACTAAGAAAAAAAATTAAATGATTGATTTTGAGTGTTTGTCACTGTTGTGTAAAATGCAACTTAATTGTAAATTTACAAAACTTGATTTTTTTGTGTGATGGCAGTGCTTCATAAGAAGGTTGCAAAAACCCTGCAAATTTAACATCGGCTCTCATGCACCCCTGTGGTACAGGTCAGCGCACCACGGGGTCAGGTAATTATTGGATACAGAATGTGAAGTTTCTGCCTGTTAAAAGAAGTTATTAAATTAAAAACTGAGCAAGGAGCTGGAAACTCAAGAAGTGGTTAAGGATATACTAAAAAAATGAGAATTTTTAGAAGTAAAATAGTTGACTATGAAAATTCTAAAACTGGATTAGGAAGTTCTAGTGGAAGGTTGGTGGCCTTGAAGATAACAGGTGGCCAGGATAACACTGAGAAGAAAGGCAGCCTCCAATAACCTTAGGGAGAAATGGGCGAAGTCACTGTGCTAGAAGCTTCCCACACACAGAACAATAGCAGAGGGGGAAATGCCAGCAACACATGAGCTCATTCCAACATGACTGACCTTAGAGAATGCACATTTCCCTCACGTATCCATGAGCATGTTCTAGTGCATATGTCACATCTTTTTAAAAAAATTTTTTTTTAGTTGTGGACAGACATAATACCTTTATTTTATTTATTTGTTTTTATGTGGTGCTGAGGATCCAATCCAGTGCCTCAGACATGCTAGGCAAACGCTCTACCAACTGAGCCCCAGCCCCAGCCCCTCAGAATGTCAAATCTTAACCTGCATCAGAGAGTCAGCCTCATCCAAAGCACATTCTCCAACACCATGCAATTAGAGATTCATAACGATGATCATAAATGAACGATCCCCGAAGAGCCAGGAAAGTTTGAGTGTGCCTGCAGACCGCTCTTGGGTTAAAGAAGAAAGACTTAAAATACTTGGAAATGGGAAATAATGAGAACGCTGTCTGCCGAAGCTTGTGGGATAATGCAGATGAGAAGCCTCGTGAATCCTGTATCATAATTACTAATAGTGGGGAGAGAGGGCCGTCAGGAAGATGTGATCAACACAATAAGCCCAAGAAATGGGCAAGGGTGTTGATCGGAGGTCAACAGAAGACATTGAAGGAAGAATGAACCTCAGGGCAATGTTAAATAATGGGGGGGGGGGAGGCAAACCCTTCCCTTTTCAATCTTCTTCCCAGTCTATGATCACCTCCAGGATAAATGCTCAGATTGTTGCTAATCAGTCTTGGATACCTGTCTGTGGCTTGCCAAGTCCCTTGAGAGAAAGTGGGAAAGGGCTCAGAACCTTGGAGGGGCTGCTTACTGTGTAACAACGTATAACATTGTTTCTTTTCTTTTTTCTTTTTGCAGTACCCGGTGTTGAAGCCAGGGGCGCTCTACCACCAGCTCCATCTCCAGCCCTTTTGACTTTTATTTTGAGACAGAATCTAGCTAAATGGCTCAGGCTGACCTTGAACTTGGGGTCCTCCTGCCTCAGCCTCCTGAGAGGACAGGAGGGCACCACCGATGCCCTGTAATAACCTTGTTTCTTTTGATTGATTGTCTTCCTGGTTTTGCCCTTTGCTGTGGGTAGTGAACTGGTTAGTCACTTACATCCACTGGCCACCTAAAATGACCTTGTTCAACAGAAGTGTTTTGCAAGGGAGTCCATTTAGAGAGGACAAGGACTGCCCTGTGGTAGCGATAAGGTAGCAGTTGTGAAGCGGGTACCCTGACGGCCATGTTTAGGGATACTCTGCTCTCCATTGGGAAAGGATCTCTGCTGAAAATCCTCCCCACACAACTTGGGTGAGCCGCAGTCATTAGGAAACCACCACATTTGTTCCTTCCACCAAAATGGTCACTTCTCATCTGTTCTTCCTAGTATCTAAACTCTGCCCGTGGCCCTAAGATGCCTCCCAACATACCCCACAAAGGACATAAAGACACAGAGGTAGCCAGGTGTGGTGGCCACGGCTGAGTCCCTGTGCAAACCTACTTACGCACTGTCCATCAACGCTCCAACGATTAAATTAAGCCCAAAGTGATAGGATGCCTTGAGGGACCCCAATTATATTTGGGGGACTTTTTGGAGCTATCTGCTGATCAGATAATGAGGACCGTGTTGGCTGGAGGATCCTGGAGCTGACCAGACCACCAGACGCCATCTTGAGATCAAGATGACACTTGAGACACTGCCAGTCAGGGTGGGCCTGTGGGGGCGTTGGGGACCTCCCGTCTAGCCTGGCTGCCTTATTTGATGAATGAGGAAATCGAGGTCCAGAAGGAAGGGGAGTGTGGCCTCTGGTCACCCGTTGAGTTGGCCCAGACCCAGAGGTAGGCCCAGGTCTGTGTCTGTCACCAGACCAAGTCTCTCTCTCCAGGGCCACCTCTAATTCGGGGCCTGGAGCTCGGTCTTCTAACCTTGCGCCTTTAACCCTTGCAAAGCAGCCACGTCAGGGACGCTTCTGGAGGAAAACTGCCCCCGGGTTCCTTCCCCCCACCCCAGGGAAGGAAAAGGGAAACCCTGAGACTCACTTGGACTGCAGGGGCCGGTCGCTGGGGTACATCCATCGGTTGGCGCTGTTGCTGACCACGGTGTCCGTCATGGTGGACGGCGGGTGCTCCTGGAAAACAACCCAGAGAGGATGTCACCCTGTCACTCTGTGCCATACAAAGGAACTTTATCCACATCTCCATTCTCCAGATGGGGACCCTTGGGCGCTGCGGGGGGACGCTGTGGACCTTCGACACAGGCAGCCTCGGTCGCTGAGGGTCTGCCCTCAAAGAGAAGGACAGGACTCTAGTCCCACGGGTCCTCTGTTTCCCGGGTCCTGGTGTGAGTGGCCTGCTCCTGCCATGCTGTGCTCGGGATTTGATGGAGGTCGAAATGATGGGGCTCCCAACTTGAATCTCCAGAAATCCAAGCCCCCGGAAGCCTGTGTTTACTTCCTAAGTCGCACGCGTTGGGTGTGTCATTATAGCAGTGGCCAGCTGGCTGGGGCCCACTCTCTGTGCCTGTGCTTGCCCTGGGGCCACTTCTGCTTCACAGAGTGGCCAGGGGCGTCTTGAGAAAGCGGCTCCTAGCTTGTAAGAACAGCCCCCACCACGGCTAGACCCAGAGAGACGGTTCTGACATTGACTGTGGGGATGGGTGTGAAACTGTGAATATTCCAGAATCCACTGGCTGGTCCACTTTAAAGGGGTGAATTGAATGACACGGGAATTATACCTCATTAAAGCTGAAAATGGTACGTTACTTTGGAAAATGCTTTGGCCATGTCTATTAACGTCTATTAATGTCTACCCTGTGACCAAGAATCGTGCTCAGGTTATATATCCAAGAAAAATGGTGCTTGTATACTAAGACAAGTAGAGGGTATTCACAGAAAAAAAAAATTTGGGTGGGCGGGGAATAGCTAAAAATTGGAATCAACCCCGGTTCCACTGCAGAAGAGCAGAGAGATCGAGGGTGGTTCCATCATATTGTGGACTGCTGGTCAGTGCTCACACACAAATTCCTGGCAGCCTTGAAACCCTGGCGGCAAATGCCTATAATCCCAGCGGCCTGGGAGGCTGAGGCAGGAGGATCGTGAGTTCAAAGGCAGCCTCAGCAAAAGTGAGGCACTAAGCAACTCAGTGAGACCCTGTCTCTAAATAAAATACAAAATAGGGCTGGGGATGGGGCTCAGTGGTCCAATCCTCCTGAGTTCAATCCCTGGTACCCCCCATGCCCCCCCCCAAAAAAAAAACCCTGGATGGATCAGGAGGACATCAGGTTTAGTGCAAGAAGTGAGGCTGAAAGCAAACACACTATTTGATAGTATTTCCCTGAAAGTTAAGAAGATAGAGCAAATGGCTCACTAACTCTGGGGAGATTATCAACTGGGAGGGGACATGAGGGGTGAAAATATTCCGGTTCCTGGTCTGGGTGGTCACAAACTGGGTGTACACGTCTGCAGAAGCCATTTAAGCCAGTGTTCCCCATGTCCTTCCCTTGGCCCCCAAAGGTAAGGAGCTCGAGTCGCTCTTTTGCTCAAGAGTCTTCTATGGATCCCATTTGCTCCTAGAATCAAATCCAAACCCCTGGGCACGGCCCAGCTCCCTGTGGCCTCCCTGCTCCAGAAAGACGTGCTCTTTCTGGAACATTCCAGCACTTTCCCATGCATTCGCTCTGCCGGGGACCCCTTCCTGCAGACACCTGCCCAGTGCTCGAGGCCATCAGGAAGGTCTCTTCTCCCCAGAGAGGCCTCCCTGGCTGCTCAATTCATTTACTTTGTGCTTTTTTAATTAAAAAAAAAATTAATAGATGTGTTTGAAGAACGCATACCTAAATGCATAAACGACATAAATCCTACAAACGAGGGTATCGGGGAACAGATGAGCTTCCATCACCCCCCGTGGCTGCCTATTTTCGGCTCTGCTGGCAGGTCAGCTGCCATCCACTGTGAACACAACCCCCGACCAGAGGCCGCGGTTGTCTTGGTGCCTGCTGGCCCCTCCGTCCACCCTGCCCATGGGCTACTGCGGATCCTTCAGTTCAGTCCGTTTCAGACGCCCCCCTCCCCCGCCTCTCCCCCCAGGTTCTCTTTACTCTGATTTACTTTCCTTCCACGCTCCCTGTGATGGTAATTTATTTTCAAATTTGGCCGTTTGCTTGGAGTCTGAGTCTCGCTGCCAAAACAGAAGCCCCTGGCAGAGCTCCCGATGGGTCTTGCTGCTCGACTCCCGAGGCCCAGCACAGTGTCTGCACACAGAAGGCGGAAAACCGGGAGGGTCTCCTTCACCGTGGGCACCGGGAAGCCAGCCAGGCCGAGGTCCCCTCACTATGGAGGTCACGGAAACAGCAGGGGGATGGGCGTGTTCTGGGGGATGCTGGTCCCCTGCGGCTCCTGCTCCCTCTGAAGCTGAATGGGTGACAAGGGAAGGCGAACAGCCGAGCCCCTGCCCTGCCCTGCCGCCTCGGGATCATCCTCTTTGTGTGGGGGAAGGTGCTGGGGGAGAAGACCCCTCCTGAAAAGCCATTTCCTCGTCTCCTATGTGGGGGGACATAATCTTCCCAGATTAATGCAGCCATTTGGCTGTTGCTTGCATGTCAAAAACGGAAAGAAAGGAGAGAGAGAAATTTCCTGTTGTGAAGGAAATTTGCTGAGAAGAACCTTTAATGTCTCCTTATTGCTGTTGCCAGAGCTGAGCGGCTTCCCTGCCCCCCTGGGGACCCCTGGCTCCCGTTGGGCCTGTGAGTTTCAGCTGGTTTGAACCAGAGTCTGCAACTGGGTGGCTCCCTTCTTCCAGCAGACGGGAGATGCGGCCCTTGGGGGACCCTGGAAGGCCAGGGTCCGTCCTCTCCTAGGAACTCTGTCTCCAAATCCTGCTGCCCTGGGGGCAGAGCCCTCTCGTGCATTTAGTCACCCCCACGCACAGGTCCCACTAAAATTCCATTGCCAAGTTCATACCCACAGGCCAACCTCCCCGGGGGAAACTTCCCAGCTCCGTCCCCCAGGCCAGGAGCCACCCTGGACAAACAAGGCTATTTCACGGTGGCCAAGTTCAACATCCCTGGACTGGACTCTGTGTCCAGTGCTCGCCCCCATCCCAGACCAGGAGGGGAAGATCTGAGCCAAACAACAAGAAAAATAGCTCGGGATGGCTGGGAGGCGGTGGGAGGGCTGTGGGTGGCCCCTGGGGACCCCCCTACAGCAGGCGCACACCCCCAGCCTCCAGGGGTGTTGGCCACTCCTAGGAGCCAGTCCCAAGGAGCTGCCTGGCTCAGACACCTGGAAGGCACAGCCCAGCGCAGAGCGGGACAGTTCTGGGATGCCGTCCTGTTCCAGGGCTCCCTGGGGACTGGGCTGCACTGAGGTCCCGTCTCCTGGCCTCCTCTGACCCTCGGCCTGTCTCCCTCATTCCTTGCGGGTCCCGCTTGGAGCATCTGCGTATCTATCGCTGGCCCAGGAAGCCCATCTCAGGTCCTGCTCCTAGACGGCGCGACGTCGCGGGCGGGTTGTCAGGAGAGCCAGGGACCCACGGCCACGTGCTCCTTACAGCACTGGGCAGCCACTGAGCCGTTCTCCAACCTGACAGCCAGGGACCGTAGGTGTCCCACCTGCCTGCAGATGACACTCTGGGAAGGCCAGCCACGCTCTCAGGAGGGAGGGTGAGTTAACAGGGGTGGGGACAGTCAACGGTGAGTGCCTGAGGTCCAGCGCCCCAGCCTGTGCCCACTGCCCACTACAGAGAAGCCCTCAATGACAGAGGAGCCCCGGACTCTGTGGGGGACAGAGGAGGAAACCAGCCACCAACAGCAGAAATAGAAGACGTGTCAGACACAGACACGGTTTCCAAGCCGCTTGACCTCAGGAACTTGGTGTGACTGAGCTCAGGAGGTGAATCCCCACCTACAGTCCCCGACACACAGGAGGGACTTCGGAAAACGGCAGTTAATTTCTTTTTCCTGCTTCTCCTATAGTTGATACCAGCAGTAAAATGAGTGATTATTTCTTGAACATCTACTATGCACCAAATTCCATGCCCGCCTTATTGCATTCATCTTTATAATTCTCATTTGACAGCTCAAGAACTCAGACTCAGAGTGCTTAAGCCACCTGCTCAACATCACACAGCTACTGAGTAGCAGAGCCAGTGTGTTCCTTCACTTCTCTGTCATCCCTGCACGGGCTTGGCTTGTTGGGTCCTGGTGAGCAGGTGGGCATTGCCAACTATCCAGTCCTGACCCTCTGTCCCCTGGCTGGATTCCCACCTCTCAGCCTCAGAAAAGAAACAGAGACTTGCCCAGCCTGTCCCCTGCCAGGTGCCTGTGAGAGCTGGTGTGCTGCAGCCTGGGCAGGACCGGGGCACTGGCTTCCATCCAGTCCTGCAGCTGCGACTTCAGACAGTGAAACATGAACTGCGGCTCTGGGAACCAGGGCTCCTCCCCAGATGCCCTAAGGGAAGCAGTGACAATCCGAGCACCTCGGGAGCCTTGTCTTCTTCTTGCCCCGTGGTGCAGGTGGGGTGACTGAGCCAGGGAGAGGTGGAGCAGGCTTCCCGAGGCCCTGCCTCCAGTCCCTCCGGGGGCCATCTAAATGGCTGCCTGGGAGACGGGACATCGGTATGGGAGAGAGCTGCACTGCTGGAAGGGGGCTGATGCTCTTCAGAACTGACGTGAAGGGACCAGCAAGGTAAAGTGTCTAGTGAGGAGACCACACCGTGGGGCTGTGAGCCTTAGTACCACCCGCATGGTCCTGGGAAACACAGAAGGATGTGGCCGTGGTGTGTGGGGCCGGGAGCTGGGGCGGAGCTGCAGGAGCCTCCTGAGGACAGAGCCTTCGATTCGCGCAGCCACAGGATAAGGCACCTCCTCGAACACAAGTGATCCTCTGCCTTTACGAAATGCAATTTAAAAAGAAAAAGGTGCTTCTGGGGCTGCCCCTTGCCAGGAGGAGATATGAGGCCTTTCCGTGACCTCTGGGAATGGCCATGACCTTCTGTGTCTCCCCGTTCCCGCTTGTCTCTCTGGGCCTCTTCCTCTACTGTTCTCTCTGCCTGGAGAGGACCTTCCTCCCACGGTCACATGGCTCTGCTGGTCTCTGCACAAATGTCACCTCCTCCGAGAAGCCTTCCCTGAATACACTGTCATCTCCCCTTGCCCCATTACAGAGTCTCATTCTGTTTATTGCCATTATAATGTTGATCGTGACATGTGATGTTTTTGATTTGCTGTGTGTCTCTCCACCTGCTCTGTGAGCTCCCCGAGGGCAGGCCCTGGTCCTGTATTTGTTCAAGGCTCCCTGGTGGGGGTAGGCCCAGCTTTGCAGCCTAGGCCACTTCACTGAGCTTCACACATAGAAGGACCCCCAGCTTAGAAGGACCCTGTGCTTGGCTTCCCACTCTGCTGTCATCTTTTGATTCATGGGCCCTAAATTTTTTACTTTGGAATCAGCCCCATAGTAGGTGCTCAGTAAATATTTACGTAAGTCACGAAGCTGAGGGAATGCAGCAGGGGCTCAATAAATCCACATGTAGGTGCATCCTCCCCACCTGGTGCCAACCCTCAAGACACCCTGCGGCTTCGACTGCCACAAAGACCTGTCCCAGCCCCAGAAAAACAGGTCGGGCGCCCTCCCTCCCTCCCGCCTGCTTCTGCCTGCTTCTCCCCTTAGGGACCCTTTGGCATGTTTGCTAAGGACCAGTGGTTCCACCCCGGGATCTTCTGCTGGGTGTAGATGAATGAAAACAACCTCAACAACCCGAAGCCCATTTGGTTTAAGAGCTGCGAGGTGTGGACAGTGACCCGGGGGACCGGGCGGGGTGGGCAGGTCCTTTCAGGGCGCTTCGGGGAGCCTGTGCGAGCTGTAGGTGTCTGCGCGGTGCTGAGGTCGGCCTCCCTGGCCCCCAGTCTTCGGCCTCCCTGGCCCACATTTTGGGACTAAATCAGACGCTTTGCAGCAGAACCTGCCGCCGGCAGCTTGGCCGGTGCCCAGCGGGTCCCTCTGTCAGTCTCTGTCCTCGCCCCGCCTCTTTCCCCCGGAGCCCAGCTCTGGCTGCTCAATTAGGCATCTGGACAGACTCACTCAGACCGCGCATGCGCTGGGAGGGGCTCCTCACCCTGGGCCTGGGTGAAGGAGGGCAATGGGCACCCACAGGATCTGGGGGAGAGCATGCTCTGTTGGGTTCAGGCAGGGAATTTTTTTTTTTTTTAAGTAAAATTCAGCCAGAATCTTAGAAGCCCCGGGTTGAATGAAAGATTCAGATGGCCCACTTCTGAAAACCGGAAAGGATCAAAACATTTATGGAATGTCTGCTATTAGGGTGCTTCAAACACGGTCCTAGGCACAGGGGGACACAGCGTTAAACCGTACTAGGGACAAAGGCAACTCATGGAGCTCACCTCCCTGGGGAGGGCGGGGGTAGACCAGCAAGTCAATACGGAATTGTGGGTGCCCTAGAGGAAAAGAAAACAGGGTCAGGGCTTGGAGATTGGAAGGGGAGTTGGGCTTTAAATAGGTGTCATGGGGGGGTCTCACTGAGAGACAATGTTAGATCAAACCTGATGGGGTAAACGACTGAGCCATGTGGATATCTCCGGCAGGCCGACTCAGAAAGAGGGAAAAGTGAGTGCAAAGGCCCTGGGGCAGGCACCTGCGTGGTACTTGGACACATCAAGGAAGATACAGTGAAGTGAGCAAGGGGCTGTGGGGATCAGAGAGGTGTGGCGGTGCCAGACCTTGAGGCCCTCAGAAGCCTCCACTCTGCCTGATGGGAGCCACAGAAGGGTCACAGAAGTGACCTGAGCAGAGATATTCTGCTATCTCAAATACCAATTTGATTGTGCCCGACACTTAGATTCCTACAACTCAGGATGCAAAGAGAAGGAAGGCTGGTGTCCTGCACAGCTCACCACACCCACGGGAGCCACGGGCCAGGTGACCCACCTGCCTCTTCAGAACCCTCACATCCAGCCACCCAGTCACACTGGAGGGGCCTGGCTGGAGCCTAGGCAGGTCCCCTGCCTGCCCTGAACCTGGCCACGGCTGGAACTGCAAGGTCCCGGCTGGTCCCCTGCTGAGCTGGAGCCGGTGCCAGGTACAGGGCCAGACCCTCCTGAGAGGTGAAGGAGATGGAGGCAGCTTTGAGCTCCTGGACCCCAAACACAGCAAACTGTCGCCTCCGCACGGTGCTCCCCTTGCCAGGGAGTGAGACAAAAAATGGTCCCTGCCGTGAGCCTTCAGATAATCCCAGGGGACAGTCCCCTCTGGTCAGGCTGTAAGGCGGGCCCAGAGCCTGTTCCCCACACTCAGCCACTTACAGGCCGAGCTAATGTCCCTTCTTGCTTGTCAACAGGACTGACCTCGTCACAGTGGCTGTCCCTGGCACTGGGTGGGACACTCTTCTTGGATGGCCTCATTTGATTAATTAATTTAATTAATTCTTCTGGTGCGTCATCTCCATTTTGCAGAGGGAACACTGAGGCTGAGCAAGGTGGGTGGCTCATCCGCCCAGCAGGCACTTGGTGGGGCTGACGCCCGGTCCCCACGCTTCATCACCCTGCCACGTCATCCTGGGTGCGCGTGAGGAAGAGGGAGAGGAGGTGCAGGGGACGAGCGGCAGTGTGACAGATGTAACATGAGCTCAGCTACCACCGTGGTCATCATCTCTGGCGTCGTCCACCACTGTCCTCTCCCTCCAGCTGCAAGAGACTTGAAGGGCCCCTTGGCTGCCACTGTGGGGATGTGGGGTTGACCAGTCGGCAACAGGGGCCCCATTTCTCCCCTTCCTGCAGCCACCACCCCTCCGGGCCCCTCCTCCAGAGGTGGCATCCCCTCCTCCACCCTGGCGTCTGAGCCTGAGCCAGAGGCAGCCCCTCTGTGCCGGGCGGGTGGAGAGTGTGATGGCATCCAGGGCCTGGGAATGTCGGGGCCTCCTCTCTGCTGAATTGGGAGCTGCCTTCACCACAGGAGCACCCAGGCTCTCCTGAAGGAGGAGACGTGTGGCAGGAGGCAGCAGCTGCCCCCGTGGTGTGTCTGCACCAGCTCTTCCAGGGTTGCAGGAGCCTGGCCCAGGCCAGAAAAACCACCCAGCTGAACTCAGCCCGATTGCCGACCTGAGATATTATTATTCATGAGATAATAACGCTGGCTGTTCTGAGCTGTGAATTGTCAAATGTTTGTTACGCAGCAAAAACTGACCATCGGAACCGCCTGCTGCTGTGGACGATCGATGGTCACAGACCCAGAACCCTGAGATCCAATGCAGCCCCTGTCTTGGTTTCCCAGTGACTCCTGGGGGTTGGTCAGGCCTGGGTGAGGCATGGTAGTGGACATCTGGGGCAGATGGCCCTTGTTTGGGCCCACCTAGCAGTTATCTGGATAGTCTTTGCTGGGGTAACAGCACCCCCAACTTTTCTTCAGGAAATGACCTTTCTCAGAGTCCATCTGTGTGGTTCAGGTGGGGCTCACCAAGCCTGGCTCCCAGAGGTGGGCCAGCGTGGTCCTCCCGGCCAATCAGCGCCTTACTTCTGTCGGCCGACTGTGATTGGCCCGGGATAGGCATGTGACCTCATCTGGGCCAGTGAAGGTCACCAGGCTTGGCCAAGGCCTGGAGAAAAAATCCCCCAGCCCCTCTCACAGCTCTCCCTCCCTCCCAGAGGCTGGCCTCCGAGCTTCC
This sequence comes from Ictidomys tridecemlineatus, assembly GCF_052094955.1. Taxonomy (NCBI): domain Eukaryota; kingdom Metazoa; phylum Chordata; class Mammalia; order Rodentia; family Sciuridae; genus Ictidomys; species Ictidomys tridecemlineatus. The sequence goes on along the minus strand of NC_135478.1, from coordinate 83,321,023 downwards.
TGCAGGACAGGACGCATTTCCAAGCCACCCCGGTGGAGGCCTGCTGGGACGCTGCACTGACAATTAAAATTCAGTGGCAATAAACAATGCTAATTAAAAGCAAAACCAAGTACTTAATAAGACAAATGAGGTGGCAGCGTTAAAAGCCAGGCTGAGAGAGCTGGAATTAATTAAAAACAAAGGCAAGTCTCTTCCCTTTGCTAGAAAAGGGTGTGTGTGTGTGTGTGTGTGTGTGTGTGTGTGTAGAATGGATTTTTGTACAAAATGTCATGGGAGCAGACAGACTGTGGGGTCTGTTCTGCTGGGGAGGGGCGGGAGTTTGGGCCGGGCTCTGAGAGGTGAGCTGGGGCACACACTGCCCAGAGGATGCAGGAGAGGAATGGGTGTGGCCCGTCAGGGGGTGGACATTCCTGAGGATGGGGCCTCAGGTGCTGGGAGACAGGGAGAGAGAACAGGGCAGGAGGAGGGCAGGGCGCAGGGGTGAGCCCTGCGTCCAAGAGTTAGAGATGACAGTGCAGAGTGTCTCTGACCCTCGCTGCTCAGACAACCGCAGCTTGCACTGAGCCTGAGATCTCCTGCAGGCATCCAGCAAGACGGCTCAGGTACCCACGGGTTCGGGGTCCAAGGCCATTGTGCCAGGCAACCCTGGGCAAATCTGCTCTCTTCCTATATCTCGGTTTCCTCCTGGGCAGACTGGGGAGAAAAATAACACCCCTCTCAAAAATGGGATATTGAGGATCAAATGAGACGATCTACATGAAGAGCTGGCACCAAACACCTGCCCAATGGGAGCTCCTGTTAATTTATGACCATCACATAAAGGTCACATCCACAGGCTCCCTGGGCAGGAACAATTCACTCAGGGACCCAGACTCATTCTACCCAACATGTCCAGGTAGAATGAGTAAGAAATCAATCTGGAGCTTTGGGAAATGTTTGTTATCGCTGCACAACCAGACACATCCTACCTGTGATTGCTACAGGGCCAGGGACTACTGCAATGATCCCCATGTAGTGAACAGCACATTTGACCCTCATAATAATCCTAGAAAGTAGCATCTTTCCTACTTGTTTTTGTAGATTGGGAAACTGAAGCCCAGAGAGGTAAAGTCATTTGCCATAAGATCCGCAGCCCATTGAGTCGCAACAAGGAGTACGTTTGAAATGAGGCTGCAGAATTAATGGCATGACTCCTACATGACTCATCCAGAAATGACCCCAAAGGGAGAATCTAGGGGAATCCCAGACTTCTTCCTCTCCTGGACTACAGAGTCCTTCTGAGCCCTGAGTCCGCGAAACCCAATTGCAGCAGACACAGCTAACACAGTAGCCCTGCAGGGCCCCCTGTGTAGTCCAGCCAGTCACCAGATTCCTTGATAAAGCAGAAACCGGCCCTGGCCACCTTGCTAAGTGGGCTGATCTCGGCGCCAGCTCCACCGCAGCCCAGCAAGCAAAAGAGCACCATGCAGGGCTGATTTCCAGGCTCAGGCATGCGCACAACTCCCAGGCCCAACAGGAAGATGGGATTAGATGGGCCTGAATATTAAAACAAGCCATTTAGTTTAATGGCCCCTGGCTGCCACTCAGAGCCAGGCTGCCACAACATCCGTTCTGCTTGGAACTGAGCAGCCTGCAGCCCTAGGTCCCGCGCTGCTCCAGGAGACCACGGGTGACCTCCTGCCTCGGCCTATGCGTGAAGCCCTGGGAACAGAGAGGGACTCAGACCCCAGCAGCCCCGGCCCCCAGAATCCAGGGATGTTTCAGTCTCACAAAGTGCAGGCAGGAGACAGCGACCCCGCTCTAGGGATGAGAAGTGATGGTTGCAGGGGGCGGGTCGCGAGGCTCAGCTGCGTAAGTGCTCCCAGCTGCGTGGCGTCTGCTCACTCTTGCAGAGCCACAGGCACCTACCCTGCTCTGGACCCTCGGACATTCCTGACATGTGACACAGTGGTCACATCCACAGGCTCCCTTGTCCACTGGCTGGGTTTGTCCAACAAGCGGCAGGAGCAGGAAATTGGAGGGAGGGAGGTGAGGCTTGGTGGATGGTGCCTGGATCCCTCCCGGGGGTGCCAGGGGCTGGCTGTGGGCCTCCACGTGGAGAGCTGCCCTCTCCCTCACGGACCTCCCGCTCCCTCCCCAGCCCCACCAGGCCTCCCGCTCACAGGGCCAATGGGGTCCTATTCAGAGTCCCGCCTGTGGCCGTAGAGCCTGCGCTTGACCAGCTTGCTGTCCTTGCTGGAGGCTCAGCTCTGCAGAGGGTGGGGTGGCCCTCTTCAGTTGGCCAGTTCCCCTAGACCACCCCTTAAATCTCCATCACTGTCCTGCGGTGGGTTCTGAAGTGCTTCCCATTCAGAGGGGTGAGGGAACTTGCCCAAGGTCACAGACAGGGAGGGTGGGGGCACCCAGGTCGCGCCCCTGGGAGCCGGGCACTCCGCAGCCCTACGGGGAGCTCCTCCAGCAGGGCGCCCTCACCAGATCCACACGGCACCCCGGAGCAGCCCAAGGAGACACAAGGAGGATCTGGCTGGAGACCAAAGCAGGTCCCCAGCCGTCAGAGCCATGGAAAAGGCAGGGTGGTGCTTTGATGGGTGATGAGGGCCCCGTCTCCGGGGTAACCAAGTGCCAGCGGGAGCTCGTGTGCCCGGGGTGTGCAGGAGGGTGGCCTGCTTTCCTGAAGCTGCCCAGCTGCATCCAGAAAGGAGAGGCTCAGGGCCTCAGACCCTCAGACATTCCTGAGCCAGGCCTGGCCCTGTGTCACCAGGCAGAGCCAGTTTCTAGTTCCAAGACAGAAAGTGCAAATGTTCTGGTCCCAGCCGCTCAGCCCCGAAGCTCGCCTCGCACCTCAGCCTTGTGAGGGAGTGGGGCGGCCCCCGGAGGGCTCTTCTTCCTCCTTGCCACACACACTCACACCCACACGCACTCACACTCCCACACACACGCACACTCCACCCTGCCTTCCACCCACCGTACGGAGTTGGGGGCACGTCCCCTCTGGAGGGGACCAGCAGCGCAGGCTCGGGAGCCACACCCTCTGCCTTCCAGCCCTGAGCCCCGCAGACAGCCGAGCGCCCAGAGCCCCCGCCAGCCCCCGCGCCCCTCCCCAGGGTTGTTTGAGGCTGATGTGAACAGGGGACGGTGGGGAGCGGCTGGTCCCCGGCAGCGCAGGTGCAGCCTCACCTGGAGTCACTCAGTCGCTTCCTGACTCACCCCCCAGGACAGTCAGCCCAGAGCTCCTGACAGCAGCAGGCGCCTTCCCACCCCTGGTCCAGCTGCGTGCTCCACGGAGGATGGAGCCTAAGAAACCCGAGAGCACTTCAGAGAGAGCACAAGCTTCTCTCCCTCCATCCCATGAATAATAGATCACCAAGACCTGCCTCATCCATTCCTCTCCCACTCTCCTGGCGCCAGGAGGGGAAGGTGACAGAAAGAGGAAACCTTGGTCTGATTGGCTGGAAAGTGCGCGTGAACTCCCTCCAGGAAAGCAGCCATCAAAACCTGAAGGAAGGTGGAGGCAGAACTCAGCAATTTCCCACAATTTCCCACAATTTCCCACACCCTTGGTCTTCATGCAGACAGGTGGATGTTAGGACCCTCATCATTGGAGGCAGAGGAGTACAGAGACTGAGAGTTGCCTGGGTTCAAATCCCAGCTTTGCCTCTTTTAGCTGTGTGATGTTAAGACCATTGCTCAACCTCTCTGTGCTTTTCTTTCCTTCAATGAAAATCAAGGATTATAACAACAGTCATGATAATACCTACTTAGAGGGACGTTGAAGGATTAAATGACTTGATACTTTTAAGGTTCATAGGACATCAGTGCCTGATGCATGGTTAAATAAAGAGGATTAAGTTATCTTAGCCATCATCTCCAAAATATAAGGGCTGCTAAATATATGAAAGTATCAATCACCAACTGTGTACCAGGAACCATACCAAGGAACGTGGTATGTACGAGGCTGGCCAGGAACTCCACCTAGTTCATTTGAAAGATAGAAAAATAAAGCTTATAAAGGTTAGTTGGCTTTTCTCCAGCATTGGAAGATGGAGGAGGTAGAAGAAAGCAGGAGAGGACTTAGGGCCAGAAATATCCAGCCCTATTCCTTACTGGCTCCTTTCTTATGTTAGAAATCCAGTCGACCCTATTTGCACGGCCAGCCAAGAAGTTCAGCAGCTCCAGACAGCCACGGAGCTATCCAGTTATGAAGCCTCAGCTCAGCCACGTGAGTGCCCAGGCAAGATCAGCAGATGGATTAACCCACCAATTCCAGCCCACGTTGTGCAGATGTGAGCAAAGCAAAGGTGATCCTTGTGCTAAGCCACTAACTTTGGGGCGTGGTTGTTACCCGGCATAGCTAGCTGATGTTGGCAGTGTGCCTTCCTTGTGCCCATCATGCACATCTGCTCCTCACCCTGACCTCCCTGTTCTCTTCCCCTGAAGCTGGCTGCTATGTATTATGTCACAGGTCCCCTGGGTTTCTGGCCTCCGTTTGGATTCAGCCCATGGGGAGCACCATGAGGCTGGGTGGAGGGAGGGGCAGCAGGACAGGGCTCCTTTTCTGTGATGTCCATGTCCTCCCCAGTGGCCACAGCTCAGGTCAGCAGCCCTCCTCCACACTGCCCCTCCAGCTCCCCCCTCCCCGCCAGCTGTGGCCCCCGTCATGCCTGGAGGTGGCCGGCAGCAGCTCCCATTACTGCAGCCCCGGGAGGTTCCACGGGTTCTTTAATCCTATTCACACCTTCTCTCCTTTTCAAAATTCTCCTCAAATTGCACACTTTGAATTGCCATCTGTTTCCCGCTGGGACCCTGATTCACACGGGCAGTGTCGTCCGTGCATATTTTCCACGAAGACAGAAAACAGACACAACAAGAGTCTTGTCCTTGAAGAAGGTTGAATTGCAGTCAGCAGGGGCCCGGGCTGCGGCTCAGGACCATGGATAGCGGCTCAGGACCACGGACAGCGGCACCATGCCGCCCTCCCAAACCCACAGGTAGGACTTCAAGTTGGTCCCTGAGCTTCTGCAGAAGCCCCCTGGCTGGCACCGACGGGAGTGAGAAGGCTTGATCAAGCCCCGAGATGCTCCTGATCCTCTGTTTAGCTCCTTGGACCCCAGCTCAGCTCACCTGTCCCATAATGCCATCTCCTGTCCTCTGAGCCTTTCTTGTCTGACTTTCTGGTAGGCTGGGAACTCAGAACCCCAGCGGGTGGCCTCTCACAGCTGACATAACTCACCCTCCACAGACTGAAAATCCCTTAGGGGTAGGGAGAAGACAGCTGCTCCCTTCCTCCTGGTCCCAACACCCCAACTTTCTTTTAAGGAACCACCCTTATCCGGGCTCAGCCCATGGTGTTCTGATGAGACCGACGTCCACTCCCAGCCCCAGGAGTGGTCCCCCACCCCAACCTAGTGGCCATCAGCACCCCCCCCACTTCCCACGTCAGTTACTGAATTTGAAGTTGAATCCATGCCCCAATTCCAGTCAAGTAGACTCCATTCTCAAACTTTGGTTGGAATCTCTGTCTCCTCTCTTTCCTCCTGAGCGGACACGGGGACAAGCCAGACTTGGACTTGGTGAAGAAAGTCTTCCTAAATCAAGGCCGATTCAGGAAAGGCAGAAGTCAGAGGGGACGGGGGGCTCCGTGGGGGTGCTCTTGAGAGCCTCTGGTTCAAGTCACACCCCCGCCACGTCAGCCTCTCCAGCTGCACCGTCTGAAGGGGTTTGACTCAAGTCAGCAGCGTCTGAGGCCCAGACCGACAGACTCACGGCCGGCAAACCCTCGTGATTGGTGGATTCCCTGTTTATGAACTTGCCTGTGAGCGAAAACATATTTGTTCTCCCCAAATCAACACCTGTGACGCCTTTGTGCTCAATCACAGATATTCAGAGAGGACAAAAATGAGTCCCTTCACCCACGTCCCCAGCTCAACATCAAGAAGGCCGTGATGCACCTCATGGAGGAAAAAAGATGTGTGAACCAAGCGCCGTTCAGTCACGAGCTGCAGGGCTGCTCAATGTGGACGGATCAATAATGCATGTTCAGTGAGGTGGCTTTAGGGAGAAACACGCATAAGGCAAGGTCACGGGCTGACCTGTTGATGCTGGGAGGCACCTGGCCAGTCTTTCCCCAGGAGCAGAGACTCTGCATTCACTCATTCAGGGTCTGCAGCAAGTCTGTAGCACAGAGCTGCCAGGAGTTAGGATGGACCCCCTGCCTCCTACAAACTGATCTAAGAAAAACAGATATGTGCTACGACCTATCCTGTAATGCTTAAAGTACTATGTGATCCACTCAATATAAATCCCCGGCTTTCCACTCCCCCTCTTACCATGTGCTGTGGTAATGGGACAGGTGCCGAGGGGACGTTGGTCTATTTGCTGTCTTACTTGACGAGTGTGTTGGGGGCCAGGGGCAGATCACAAGGTAGTTGATGCACTTTGGAAGGGAAGGTGCCAGGGACATGCATGGTGTCATGAGGGCTTGCATCTAGGACTTCTTTTCCCACAAGAAGACTCAGGTGTGTTTCCACCAGCTTCCTCCACTGTCACCTCTGGGGTCTGGGGGGTGAGTTGGTGAGAGGGCTCCAGAGTGGACACTTGGGCATGGGGATTCACCGGGGACTGAGAACTTGCAGGAATCCCCCCGGGCCACTGCCTCGCCCGACTGGATCAGAGAACCAACCAGGCTGGGCGTAAGTGGGGCGATAAGTGTGTTTTCAGCCCCTCATGTCGGCAAGACATGATCAGAAGCGCAGGTTTGCAGGGAGCTCGGGGTGAATCGGGGTAAAGTAGTGTGTCCCAAGCCCGACCGCCAGCTCAGTTTCTGCAATACCATGTGTCCCCTCCCCCCCGCCACAGGTGCTGTGCTTGGAGGCCAGGAAGGCTCCCATCTTCCAAGGCTGAGGGTGCGGCGAGAGGATCGGATTCCCTCAGTCCTGGTTTCTAGCCCTTTCTCAAGGAAAGAAAGGAAAGTGGGAAGGTCATTTCTCCCTGAAAGCAGAGTTGAGGCTTTGCGGGTGGTTGCTGAGCTACTGGTCTGGTTTGGCACAGCCGAGTTGCCACATGAAAAACCAAGAAATAGAACGTGTCCCCAACACAGGGTCTTGATGTCCTCCCTTTCTGCTCATGGGGGACACGGAAGCCTTGGGTGGGAAACCCAGCTCCCTGAGGCAGACGGAAGCCAGGAGCAGGAGGTGCTATGTCATTGCTGGGCAGTGACAGCCCTGGTGGCCCCGGTTCTCTGGAATGAGAGGACAGGCAGACGGGGTGATTGGCAGGAAGTGGTCCAGACACACCCCGTCCCAGGAAGCCCTCCCGGCTCCCCATTGGCATTTCCACAGCCCCCAGAGTTCACAGCACCCGTCTTAAGCTCCTGAGTTTTCTCGAAAGTTCCAGAGACGAGAGGCTTAGGATCCGCTTTACGTATACCCCAACTAAGGACCTGATGTGACACGACTCCCCTAAGTCACATCAGTGGTGAACAAGGGACACCACCCTGGATGCATCCTGGAATCACCCGGGGAGGAGGTAGTATAAAAATGCCAAGGCCCAGCATGCCACCCATGCTAGAGAAGAGACTCCAAGGCTGAGTGCTGGGAAAAAAGCCTGTCATCTCAGCGGCTTGGGAGGCTGAGGCAGGAGGATCTCGAGTTTAAAGCCAGCCTCAGCACAAGTGAGGCCCTAAGCAACTCAGTGAGACCCTGACTCTAAATAAAATACTAAATAGGGCTGGGGATGTGGCTCAGTGGTGGAGTGCCCCTGAGTTCAGTCCCTGGTACGAGAGAGAGAGAGAGAGAGAGAGAGAGAGAGAGAGAGAGAGAGAGAGGGAGAGAGAGACTCCAAGAGGGTCCTAGCACCCTGTCGGGTGTGTTCAAGTGCCCAGCTGAGGATAACGTGCAGCCAGGACTGAGAAGCACCCGCAGGCGCCCCACACACCCCTTCCCTTCCTCCAACCCGAGCACGCGGCAGGATTCCCTGGAGCAATGGGGGCCGTTTCCAGCTCCCAGCTTCTGATGCAGATCTGAGAATTTGTGGTTTCTAGTAAGTTCCCAGGCAAGCCGGGCCCTGCTGGCCCGAGAATCCCATTCTGAGCACCCCCTGCTTGGTGTGATGCCAGGAGACGGGACCCCAGGACCCCCGACCCCTGGGCCCCGTTCCCCATCTGCTGGCCGCGACGTCCTGCTCTGAATCAGAGCTAATGACTCTGGGGCAGCTGCTCAGCGTCAGCCAGAACCCTGGGCAGCCGGGAGCCGCGGGCTCTGTGGTTTCTTCCCTCTTCTTCTTTCTCTCCTTTTAAAACGAATCCAGCACTTAAGAGACCGTCGCTGAGCGTTTCTGCTTGCTCTGCCCCGCGGCCCCAGCCTGCAGTGCAGGGCTCCTTAAATATTGGTTCGCGCTGCAGCCGCCCAGCTGGGGGTGAGGTTGGTATCCACAAAGGCTCAGGGTAAAAAGGATCCGGGTCCAGGGCTGGTTTTATAAGAGACCCCTGCTTCCTTCCCCCTCACCCAAGTCCCCGGTGACTCCCACGGTCCCTGCCTGGTCCCCAGCCCTGCCGAGGCCTGGAGTTCTTCTTTCTGCTTGTTGCTGCCTCAGGTTAGAGAAGTCTGGGGAAGGGGTGAGGTTTGGAACTAGAGCAGCGAGCCCTAGACTGACACTGACCATGTTCAGGGAATACTTACTGAGCACCTACTGCATACCAGGTGCTACGGGATAGAGAGCCCTGGGAACATAACCATAAATAAGGATCGAGTTATCCTGTTCGGGTGGGGCTGAGATTCTCACGGGAGAGGAGGGACCAAAAGCAAAATAAATGATTAAAATAGACATTGTGCACACCGAATCAAGAGCTGGGAGGGGTGGAATAGAGGAGGCGGTGGAGTTCTGGGGCAGTGAGTACAATTTTAAAGAGGGTGACAGGAAAGGGTGCACTAAGAAGGTGATTTGGGAGAGGGTAGAAAGGATTAACAGGTCCCCTTGTAGAATGTGGAGCCCGGAGATCGCATCAAAACAACAGTACTCCTGTTTACTGAGCATCTACTCTATGCTGAGCCCTACTCTGAGCAAAGACTACATCATGATTGGCTACATTTCCAAGGCAACCCGGCGAAGTAAGCAAGATGAGGAAACGGAGACTCAGAGAGATTTAGTAACTTTCTCCTGGTCACCCAGCAGCAGAGCTGGCATTTAACCTCAGGTAGATTAGCAATGTCCCTACATGGTCCCCACTCCCTGTCCACATTTTCAGGGATTCCCCTCTCACTCATGGTTCATTGTAGAACAAATCTTTCCCTGATGGGAGACCCCAAATCCTCCTCCTTTCCAAGGACAGGGTACTATGAAGAGGGTGGAGCAGGGGGGTGCTCAGCCAATACATGTGGCCCTTTCTAGGCCACTTTGAAATACTCATCCAGTCTCCCCAAGTTCTTCATCTGCCTGTAAGTCCTGCAGTGACTTTTTCAAAAACAGATCATTCCAGATCACCCTTTTGCTTTTGAGACCTTGTTGGTCTTAGAATAAATCGCCACAGCATGGCCCTGCCTTATCTCTCATGTGGCTCCCCCTGACCCTTGCTCCCGACATTCTACATCCTTAAAGGCTACCTCAGGGCCTTTGCACATGTTCTCACTCCCTCAGCTCCATGTCACTTCCTCAGGGAAGCCCTCCTAGATTGGATCAGATTTCTTTGTGACACGGTCTCATAGACCTGTGTGCTCTTTTTCTTACAAGCCCCACCTTGGCCTGTAACTAGACATCCATTTGCATAATTAATATCTACCTGCTCCAGGGAAGGTGCCAAATAAAAGTTATCTTCTGCTCTGTCCCAGCAGTGGGCACAGTACTTGACATGCCCTGCACATGGGCAAAGAGAAGATGAGCAATCCCCAACCAAATGCTCCTCTGGAAGCCGGGAACCAATTTCTACTCAGGTTCTTGAAAAGTTTTTCAGACTGCCAGGTGTTCTGTCTGTCCTCTCAAATTCCTTTATTTTGAAAAACAAAAGAGTTTAATTGAAGGCTTCCTAGACTTTTCAACCCTCGTGAAACTCCCAAAGCATCTCTTCATTTCCTGTTTATCAACAAGGTGTTTACAATGGATGACTTTAGCTAAAGTAATAAAATATTCCCTACTTTTCTTTGTGGGTACCAGGGATTGACCTCAGGGGCACTCAACCACTGAGCCTCATCCCCAGCCCTATTTTGTACTTTATTTAGAGACAGGGTCTCACTGAGCTGCTTAGCACCTGGCTTTTGCTGAGACTGGCTTGGAACTCTAGATCCTCCTGCCTCAGCCTCCTGAGCTGCTGGGATTACAGGCATGCATAACTGTGCCCGGCCCGGTTTGTTTTCTTAATATGTGTCAGTGATTAAAAAAAAAAAAACATGTTGTGGATTATTGGATTATTTTACATAACATGTAATTTTAAGTATTATGTGTATTACAATTGATGAATCAAACATTCTAACTGGGTATTTGATAACTCCCCTCGCACCCATAACAGTTATCTATTTCAGTTAGGCAAAACATTTTGTGGGGGTTAGAGGCAGATTGGTCATTTTATTAGGAAAATATGTAAGCAGAAGCTTCACTTTATACTCAGGATCCAAGGACTCACATACTAGTAGGAGGTCGATAAATCCCTTCCAGTGAATGGACAACTGTCTGTTGGTTTGGGGAAGGTCCCAAATATAACGTAGAGACCGCCTCGTCCCCATCACCAAAACAAACCTACACCTTGAACCTCAAGAGTAACATCCCCAGGTGCACTTAGCTCTTAAGGATCACGCTCTGTCTTAGAAATATTATTTCTTTGGTTTGGATCCAGAAGGCAGACTGAGGAGAAGCCACGGGATAGAACCTCAGACAGCTCAGAAGCCCGAGCTAGCTAGCTGGATCTGTCCAACACGGTGGGTGCTGTGTCCTCCTCTGCCCAGGGGAAGCGGCCTTCTGCCCAGGAGGAAGCACCCACCTGCTGCAGCTGAATCGCTCAGGAAACTGCAGGCTGCAGATTCTGAGCCCCACCTGAACCTTCCAAGTCAGAATATCTAGGCTCAGGCTACAAGAACCTGTTTTTGAAAAGCACCTCAGGAGATTCTTACACCCGAGCCCCGCCAGGTCCCACCAGGAGGATCCAAAGCCACCCAGCCAAATGCCAACTTTTTCCAGCCTGTCTGTGGCTGCTGCTGGTCACTGCTGTCCCTGAGGGCCGAACCTGGTCCTCGCCCCTAAGTCACCTAGAGAGGTCTGGAAGTTGGTCCGCCTCTCTGGGCCTGAGTTCCTTCACCTGTAAATGGAGGTAGTGGTCCAGCTCTGCCCTTCAACAAGGTGTTTGTGACATAGCAGAAGTGATCTCTCTTTCCCATCCACCAGGCGAGACGACTAGGCCGGGGAGGTCAGGGAGCTTGCCAGAGGCCACAGGCTGGGACGCAGAGGTGCAGAGTGAGCCGGGCATCTCTCCCGGCGTGCACACTGCCCCCTGCTGGTCTGTGTCGGTCTGTCCTTTATTGGAAAGTGGAGGGTGCTCTGGACCCCAGCCAGGAGCTAAAGACAAGAGGACCGATTTGCGCAGACACACTTTCAAGTCGCCTTATCTTCACGACAATTCCAAACGGTCGGTGGCGATGGTTATCTCCCATTACAGGGCGAAAGAAAGAGCCCTTGGAGATTCATTTCCTCGCTGTGAAAATTCAGCCTTTGACTTTGGTGTTGAAAGGTCTGGGTTTGAGTCCCTGCATCCATCCTCTACAGATGCTGGGGATGGGGGGGGGAGCCTCGGTGATCCGCAGATGGAGGTGTCCGTCACGCCCCCTCCCCAAGGCTTCCCCTAGGGATTAAAGGAGCTCATGCATGTGACTCGAAGCCCGGAGCGGAGCCCCCTGAGGGCCAGGACTCCAGGGAGCTCCTGTGGAGCATGGCAGGTCCCCAACATGTTCTCATCCTGACCCGATACGGCAGCCACAGGACGCCACCACATGCATGGTCCAGCTGGGACTCAGACCCACATGGGCAGCCTGGTAGCCCATGGGACCCCCACCCCAGGACATTGGGGACCACCCTGCTGTGGCGGTCGGAGGCTGCCCTCACAGTGGGTGTTGGAAATGGCAGCCCGTGGTGGCCCACTGGGACAGAGGCTCCCGCGCCAGACCTGTTGCCATGACAACCAGGGAGAATTTCCAGCTCTGGAGTCTCTCAGTCCCATTGTCTTGGGGTCCTCCGGGGGCCTCCCTGGTTACTTAGGGCACTGGCTGGCAGCCTCTGTGGCACTTTACCCCTGAGGAGACTTCTGCTGTCACGGGTCCTTCCTGGGGACAGCATCGGGTTTGGAGGGGGGTCCAGGGAACAGAGGGGTAGCACGTGCTCCTCAGAGTGGGGGACAGTCACCAGGCAGCCATGCCTCCCCTCAGCTGGGGAAGCACACCTAACACACTCACGCACACTCACACCCACAGGACACTCACATACCACCACATAACGCACACTCATGTAAACACAGCCCAGAGTAGGGACTGGGAGGGTGATGCTACGATTTGGGTCTGGAATGTTCTAAAGTCCCATGTGTTCAAAGCTTGGTCCCAGGAGCTGGCATCGTCCACCAGGTCAACAACCAGCCCCACCGGCCCTGGGTCTCAGCAAAAGGTCTGAGGTCACTGGGTGACCCTAGAAGGGTATTGTGGACCCTGGTCCCCTCCCTTTCCCTTCGTGGACACCATGAGGTGAGCAGCTTGCTCCTTCTATGATGTCCTGCCTCGCCACAGGCCCCAAAGCAACGAAGCCAATGGACCATGGACCGAAAACCCCAGACTGTGGGTCAAAATGAACCTTTCCTCCTTTTAAGTTGGTTATCTCAGGTATTTTGTTATAGTAAGGGAGAGCTGACGAACATAGGCCATGAACATGCATTCAACCACCCCCTGCCCCAGGATACCATTTAAAATATTTTTATTCCACAAAGTATGTCATGCATGATCTTATTTCACATTTGATCAACTTTATAGATGAATGCTATCATGATCCCCATTTTACAAAAGAAGAAACCGAGGCACAGACAGACCAAATCAGTCTACCAAAGGCCACATAGTCACTGGGTAACAGAGTCAGGATTCAAGCCCAGATCCACCGAGCTCCAGACCCCAGTGACCTCACGGCTGCACTCCTCTGCCTGCTCCACACACCTGTGACATGTGGCCATCATGAGCTGGCCTTCACTGTTTGCTGAGCAAAATCGTCAAAAGCAAAACAACAAAACCTTAAGCTGAACCACCCAAGTGACTATAAAATCTCTGTTTAAATGAGTCGTCAGCCGGGCATGGTGGGGCACACCTGTGATCCCAGTCACTCAGGAGGCTGAGGCAGGAGGATCCCAAGTTCAAGGCCAGCCTGGGTGACTTGGTGAGAGCCTGTCTCAAAATAAAATGGAAGGTTCCGGGGATGTAGGTCTGCGGTAACGTGCCCCTGGCTCAATCCCCACAGTACTGCCAAAAATAAAAATAAATTTTAAAAAGTTGAAAGGAGAAAAATGGGTAAAATAGGAATAATAATAATAGAAATGAACACCTCGGCGTAGAGCAACGGGCAGCAGCAAAGGGTCAGGGGTAACCTTGCAACGTGGCGGGATCTTAAACACGCAGCGTTCAGTGGGAAAAAAAGAGAGGAACCATGAGATCTCCGGCACTTCACCACTTAATAAGCTAAAAGACGGTTTTAAATGTTCATCTACAAACAAGAGAGGTGCCCCTCAGCAGCAGAGATGAGGGCTTTCTAAGAAGGGAGGGGAATGGCGTCTGGACGTAAAAGAGAATAAATAATGAGAAAACCAAGGGGCCAGCAAGGGTCCATGATGGTCAGAGAGCAGGAAAAGAAAAAGAAGAGCAACTTAACCCTCAGGGCCTCCCGCCAAGGCGGGGGGGGGTGGAAATCTGCCAACCTCCAAAGCCTGAGTCCTCCATGGATACCTGAGAGGTGCAGATGAGGCCAGCTCCAGGGGCATTAAAATCAGAAGCAACGTCCCCTCCTGGTCACCAACATGTGTGTGCCCCATTTAGGATTTTTTTCCCCCATACACTTCCCCATTGCCCAGAAGACACGCACCTGGTGCAGGTGACGGGCCAGGCTGGCTACGCTGCCCCACCCTGGAGATCAACCCTTGCAAGGAAAAAGGGGAAATGAGATCTCAATATCAGCAGCAGGTCCCTGTGGAAGGTGAGCTGGGTGCAGGGCTGCCTGGCAGGGTCTCCTGTTCCCATGGGGCCTGGTCCCTGCCCCTGGTCCTGCTTTTGACCTTGTGCTGCTGACACCCGGATCTGGCCCACCCTGGGAACAGGCAGGTAATGCCAGGAGCTGGCATGGTCCACCAGGTCAATGACCAGCCCCACCGGCCCTGGGTCTCCAAAGACCAGATGCCACGGCCTGGCCTGGTGGCAGCAGATGCCCCCAGGGGCCTCGCTGCCTGTGCCAAGTTGGCGCGTCCTGCTTCATGCTCCTCCATCAGCCGCTCCTAGCCCAGGTCACCAAGTGGCCACCGTAGCCATCATGGTCAACAGTATAAATCGGGTCATTTCACTCTCCTGCCTGAAACCCTGTGTACAGAGTGGAGTGACACTCCCCCCAGCCTCTCCCTCCTTCCTCCCATCTGGGCTGGCTCACTCCTTCTAGAAACTCAGCTCTGGATTCGAGTGCTGCCGTCTCCAAGCTCCCCCGGCCGCCTCTCTCCCTGACCTGTGGTGCCCACTGGGTGCCAGCTGCAGCAGGGCAGGGCTCTCTGCTTCACTCACTGCCGGGTGCCAAGTGCCTAGCACCTGCCCCACCCAGGACGGGGGCAGGAGCCACCTGGCAGAGAGCAGTGGTGCTCGGAGTGCCATCCCCGGACCTGCACGTCCAGCTCGATGGACACTCGTCGGACACGCCGGTTCTTGAGTCCCACTGAGTCGGAACCTGCCTTCCAAGGCTCCGCAAGGGGACTGTGAAGCAGGCTCAGATTGGAGAAGCCCTGCAGGGGGTGGTCTGCAACCTCTCCCTCATCCCTCCCGGTGACGAACAGCTGCCCGGGTGGCTTGTCTCGTCAGGGACAGGGGCTAGGAAGGGGGCAGTCAGCCCCTCGCCCTGGACGGCTCTGCGTGCCTGGGCAGCAGACGGTGGCCAGGCTGGGGACGGCTCGTGCCTCCCTCAGCGGGAAGGCCAGAGACTCCCCCAGAACCCTGAAGTCCGGGTGTTCTGGAAGTTCTACAAAATTCCAAAAAAAAGCTTGATTTCGAGGCCAAAGGACCGGTTTGTCCCGGTTCCCCTGGGGCCCTGGTGTTAACATGGGAGGTCCTGCATGCTGGGCGTCTCTTCAGTCCCAAGCAAACTGGGGTACTCAGTCACCCCACTGGGCGTGCTCACCACCTGGGGTCCTGGGGCCTCCCAAATGGGTCCCCTTCTCGGTCATTTGTGCGTGGGCACCTGAAGAGACTCGGGATGGGCTGGGGCAGGGCAGGAGGTAGGAGGGGGAAGCCAGAGGAGCTGGGGACAGGGGCCCAGGGAGAGGAAGGGAACCTGAGAGAATGGGGAAGGAGATGGGTGGGGGCGAAAGGAGAGAGAGGAGGAGACTGGGAACTGGCCACCGGCCACACCAGGCAGGGGGCGGGGAGGCGCGGGGAGGAAGGACCCGGGTGCAGGGGACCAGGGAGAGGCTTTTGGGCAGCGTCTTCCCTGGAAGGCCTCCCGGCAAACTTGGAGAAATCATCCCTCCTGTCCGCCCCACCGCCGCCCGCCCCGTGGCTGGCACGCAAAGCCGCTTACATAATGCGCTCTGCGCCCAGAGCGGCCTCCATTCACAAGTGGCCGCTGGTCATTGTGTGGGAGCATCGGAGAGGCACAAAGGCAGGAGGGAGGGGACGGAGACAGAGGCAGTGAATGAGCCCACTCAGCGCGGGGGCTGGGAGGGGAGCACCGACTGTTGTCCTCCCCACAAAGAGATCCTTCCCAGCTCCTTCCCGGGAGGCTGCAGAGGAGGGTCCTCTGGGTGATGAGTCGCAGGGGGCTGGGCGTGTCACCGTGTCACGGAGCCTGAGGCTGCCAGAGCTCCGAGTTCCAGCGCGACAGCGAAAGCACGCAGACAGATGTCAGCAAGACAATGGCTTCGAGGAAACCACAGTGACATTGCAGACGGCAGCCTGGAGCCTCAGTACTGCCACCCCACTTCCCTGACCCGAATGAGGGGCAGGATCGGATTGAGAAGAACCGGCTGCCTTCCCACCAGGCCGGAGCGCCCATCGCTGCAGCCACGTCACCGTCACCGTGGCCTCTGACAGCCCGGGGAGTCGTGGGTCCTGCCCTGGAGGTGCCTGCGGTGAGCCAGGACAAGCAAGAGACCTCGTTCTGGTTCTGCTCAGCCCCTGGGGACCCATGCGGGGAACTTGGCAGAACGTCCCAGGTTCACGACCCGTGGAGAGCTGCCCTGGGTGACACGTGTCACCGTGTGTTTTACATTTTTTAAACTCCCTTGCCTTAGAGCACAGGGGGCTTGTGACAGCACCGGGCCCCGGGCCCCTGCAACCAGAGTTTCAGAGCCCAAAGCTCGTCCCCTAACAAGTCCCCAGCTGACGTTGAGGAGCAGAGTGAGACCAACCGTCTGATTCCCGTCGATCGGACCCCCAGGTAGCAGGGCTTCCAGCCCCCCGCAGCACCAGCCCCGCTCCCGGCTCCTCTCCCAGGACAGACCTGGGAGGCTCCGCTCCTGCCTCAGACAACCAGCCTGCCTCGTCCCCAGGAAGGACCTCATGACGTCTCACTAAAGCACAAGTGACAAGGACTGGATGTGTCAATGCACCCCAAAGTATCGGCCCCTCAGCCAAGAGCAGAGCCTTAAAGCCAAGAAGGAGACCTACTGGACAGAATTCCGGTGAATGTGCTCAGTATTTCCGGGGACCCAGGAAGCCCCCTCTGAACCCCTCCCTCCAAAAGATCACATTTTACAGGTGGCCACTTACTTGATCTAAGACCCCAGATGGATTGTGTCTTTGTGACTATTTTATTCCCAATGCCCACTATGGTGCCAGGCATACAGTAGGTACTCAATAAATGTGTGATGTGGGATGAAGCAGCCGAGAGTGTGGGGTCAGGAGGACAGGGAGGCCTGCCTGGAGCCTGCAGCAGATCAGCATGGAAGCCGAGTCCTCCCCAACCCCTCACCCATGACTCATCATATTCAACCAACACTAGCTGAGCACCTACTGCATGCAGGCCTCCCCTCGACCCTGGGTCCAAGGCTGAGGTCCTGACCGGGAGGTCCAGACATCAATCATCAGAGCCATCATCATTCCTCCAGCAAGTCTTAGCTGAACACCTGCCATGTGCTGATCCTGACCCCATGCAGCAGATGGCACAGCCCTGGCCCTTAGGGACCAGCCCCCCAGCATCTCGGGGTCCCCAAGAAGGGCTACCATGGCAGGAAAGCGCTTCCCAGGAAGGGAGGGAGAGCTCGGGTTTCCTAGAGAAAATCCCCGCTCAGAGCTGTAGGTTGAGATGATTCAGCAAAAGCCTCCTAGGACGCGGGGGAGCTAAGGACGGTGCAGGAAGCAGGCTGCTCCTTCCAGACCCCCCTCCAGGCCTGCACAGCTCAGGCTGCCCGGGGCTGGTTACAGCCCCAGGGCTCAAGGGAAGGGAGGCCAAGACGCCCACTTCACAGATGGAGAAACTGAGGCCCTGGGCCCAGCAACTGCAGGAGACCATCACCAACGTCATCCTCAGACTGAGGTCCTGAGAGGGGACATAACCCAACGAGAAAGGGGTGGAAGCAGGATCTAAGCTCAGATGTCTGTTTCCAGAGACTGAGTTCTCAACCATGACACTGTGCTACCTTAAGATACCTAACTGAAGAAACTGAGGCTCAGAGAGGTTAAGGGCTTTGCCTGCAGTCACATAGCAAGGATGCATTGGAGTCAGAAATGGAACTCAAGTCTGGTTGCCCCCAGTCACCCCACACTGCAGCCCCTAGAGGTTCAATCAGCTGGGGATGGAGGCACCCAGGGGTGGGGGACAGAAAGAGAGGGGTGCTCTCTGCAGTGTCTCCTCCTCCCCCTCGGTACCTCAAGGCTCCCCATCCTGGGCGGCAGCTAGATCACTTAAACTCATCGGCTCCAACCCACCACGCCTGGGCCCCAGATTTATTTTTATCCCAGGTTACAGCCACAGCTCTTAACAGAAATAAACCATGCTGCTTCCTCCTGTCGCCTGCACATCAATTCCCAGCTCGTCTGCGTTTGTGACCAGCTCCCCACTCAACGGGGATAAGGAGCCAGAGACAGGCCCATATGTCGCCGTGGTTTTTAATAGAAAGTCATGAACACCCGTGACCCACACACGGAGAGGGAAAGGGTTAAACCAACAGGAAGGCCACCTCCTGCAGGTCACCCCGCGGAGCGGCCACCCTGACCACAGTGCTCATCTTCAGACGGCACAGCCCAGGTGTGTGGAGAGCAGGAGGAAACCCTGAGCCACTTGGGGGGGATGCCCTCTCCTGGCCACCACAGATGGGACAGTAATGCTGAGGGTCCACATCCCAGGCCAGGGTGGGGAGAGCAGCAGCTGCCAGAGCCAGGAGTGAGGGGACAGTGCTTTGGCCCTTGTGCTGGGGATTCGTGTGTTGCTAGGCCATGGCTTACTGTGTGGTCTCAGGCAAGTGGTTGTCCCTCTCTGGGCCCCCCTGAAAAGGGCTAGAGAAATACAAAGCCAGCCCTTCCTAGAAGTGTGGGTACACACACACACACACACACATACACACACACACACACACACGAGCTCGCCCACCACACAGTCACAGACCCTCGGAGCTGGAAGGGGTCCCGGGGCCACTTAGACCAAGTGCCTCATTGCATGATGGGGAACCGAGGCTCAGAGAGGGGAGGGAACAGCCGGATCTGGGTCCTCTGTCCCAAGTCCAGGGCTCTTTCCAGAAGTCTCGGTCCCCTCTCCTCAGTGCACCACAATGCGCCACTTCAGTGTGACGAGGGAGGAGGGCGGGTGGCCTCCTGGCTGTCAGCCACCCGAGGGAAGCCAGGTAGCAGAGAGATGTGGCAAAGTTCTCACATCCGGGCGCTCCTCACGTCCGGAGCGGGCGGGTGGGCGGGTTCTGTGTGGCTGAACCAGTTGTTAAAAAATTACAATATTCAGGAGTGGATGGTGTCACAGACCTGAGGCCCCGGGGCTCTTTGACAACCCACGTTCCTCCCAAAGCACCCATAACCCAGCAGTTAAAAGGTCAACATTCAGCACCTCTGAGGCCCCCACACCAGGGCCCCAGCCTGGGTTTATTCTGATCAGTGGGTGCCAAAGTTCAGTACCTTGAACATCACCCAAGGCCAGGTCTGCGGCTCCTTAAATTTGTTCCCATCCCTCATCCCCGTGGGGAAACCCAGACAACTTCCCCATCAAGGTCACCCAGCAAGGAAAGCCAAGATTAGAAGCCAGGGGTTTTGAGGACCAAATCCTTGGCGCTAACCACCCAACAACCCTTCCACACCTCCCCTGTCCTGCCTGAACAGGCTGGTGTCTGGGGCTTCAGTGTCTCCACTTCGCTGTGGGGCTGAGGAAAGCGACTGAGGGGCCCCTGCTTCCCATCCAGGCTCCCCTGTCCCAGGGGCTGGATTCCCACCTCCAAGAGAAAGTACCTCAGGAGGAAATCCTTGGGGGTACAGAAGGCTGAGTGGGCCCTGAGATAAGTGCAAAGGCACTAAAAATAAGGACGTTCATTTCCAGAAAGGTAGAGGTAGTTAAAGCCGAAAGCAAAGAGAAATCCTCTTTGGATGGGTCACAGATTTGCAGAAAAAGCATTTTAAAATTAAATGTGAGCTTTTGGATTTGGTTACCAGGGACCTCACCTTCCCACTCACTAACAGGTTGCTGCGGGCTTTACCCTATCCAGATCTCAGAAAAAGAAACTAGTGCAGAGGCACAGTTTGCCCTGGGACAGATCTGGAGCTAGGGGCTGGATCTTTCCTAGAATCTGAAGAGCCCACATTCCCCTCTTCTCTGCTGTGAGATGAGGCTCCCGAGTGAATGCCAGCACGAACCCCCCATGCCATCGCTTACAGGTGACACCACCTGTGTAAATAAAACATTGTCTGCTCTGCAGACAGCTGGGTACTCCTTGATGGCCTTCCTGACCACTCAACCCGAGCAAAATGTGGCCCTTTCATGTCTGTCTCCTGTCTCGGAAACTAGCACAGCTTGCAGAAACCACCACAATGAAATTACTCAGCTGTCCCTGAAAGGTGGTACAACCTGAGCCCTGTCCTATACAAGCCTCAGCCAGGGTGCCAGGCAAGGGTTAACCTTGCAGCCTCAGGTGACCCTCTCCCAACTGGGCTACCGCGCTCGCCCACCAAATCAGAGCACCCAGAGACCCTCCATGGCAGCCTGGCTGGCCCCGGGAGGGTTAATGCGCTCCGAGAAACTGCAGGCGACTTTCAACAGCTTCTGCTGCAAGGGAGGGGGACACACTGGGCAGAAGCCACTACCTTGATGGCTTTGCCTAAAACATGAGCACCATTTACCCCCTCCCTGGGCACTGAGCCTACATCTCATTTGGCTTTCCGGTGCCGCTTTGGTGATAAAGCACTGCAGACTGTGGACAAAACCAACGTGGTCTCTCCCCAGCGCCCCCTCCCTCCCCAACGCCCTGTACCCCAGCCGGTCACTCACAGGACACCACAAAAGCCGAGATCCCAGTGCCCCTAACCCAGTGGCACAACCGAGAAAAATATCTCTTACCGTGATGCTGGCGGATTGCAGGGGAAACGGGCGAGCCCAGCTCTTGCCAACCCCTCCTTCCCTGGCGGGTGGGAGGACGCTAAGTCCCGATGACTTGGTTTGAAAGCTCAGTCGGTGGAAGTGCCTGGAAGAAAATTGTTCTTTTGACTCTCCTGCTCTTCCCCAAATAAAATCGAGCCACCAGCGTGTGCACACACACATGCACACACATGCACACACTACCCCTAAAGCAGGCGGGACGGAGGCAAAAATATATACCTCTGCTCTGGACGCGGAGAAGTCAATCCCGGTGGCGGGGGGCAGACGGTGACTCCGTCAGACTGTCCTCCACATGGATCAAGCTTCCCCGGTGTGAGCCCTGCTTGCTGGGCTCCGGCTTCCCCTCTCCTGTCCGCGTAGGCAACTCCGGGCTGCCGGCAGGAGACGAATCAATTGCTTCCCCAGCGCCTGCTTCGGCGGTAGCTGTCACCACTACTGCAAAACCGTGCGTGAGCCCGCGGGAGGGGATCAGCGACTTCCCGGCGCAGGGGAGCCAAGCCTGTCTCCCACCGTGATTTATGTCTGCGGTGCCTGGAGAAAGAGAGGTCGGAGGCCCGGTGGGGAGGCTGGACGCCTCCGAGATCCCGGCGGCTGGAAACGGCAATCAGGGGACTGGCGGTCAGCACCGCGGACAGCGCCAAGATGCGGCGGAACAGGGGAGGGCGGCCGCCAGCCCCCTCCCGGGCAGGGGAGTTAAGTTATTGGATGGTTGCAGAAGGGACGGGAGGCCAGAGGGGCGGGGGACAGGGCGACAACCGCACCTCCTTCTAATACTGTCACTCAGAGCAAAGAAGCTCTAACTTTGCAGCCCCTCCCCCAGCCCACCCCCAGGCCTCGCTGCTGCGCTCTGGGCGGAGAGGCTGGATCTCAGGAGGAGGGTCCCCGCGCGGGTCCCCCACCCCCGGAGCTCAGCCGGCTGCCGCCCTCACCCACGGTGTCGCAGATTTCTGAATGGCACCTCAGGTTCCCTGGGATTCTGAGCCTGAATGTGAGGCTTGGGAAGCTGGTGCGCAGGGGGCAGGCTTACTTGGTGAAATAACCAGTTGACCCGGTCCAGGAGCCAGATCCAGCCCCCTGAGCATCGTGGAAAAGTCATTTCATGCCCCCAAGCCCCACCTGTAAACCCAGGACACGGCTGGCTTCTTTTCCTAAACACCACAAGAGGTGCTAAGGCAACCATGGCACCCACACTTGGCCCGATGTGATTCTCTGATCTCTAACCTGTCCTGCAACCCAAAACGCCTGGACAGGGAGATGGGGAAATGGCCGGCCAGCCCAGGAGGGCCTGGGCCACGCTTCAGCTTGTGGTTCCAGTGGGATGAAGCTGGCCAGGCTCAAGAGTTCTAGATCATACATTTGAGCCGTGGCCAAAAACTCACCGCCCCAAATCCCAGACTGGCTTCCTCAGCGAAACCACGTGTGGAGGAGGAAATAAATCCATCAAAGAGGGGCTCTACAAAGAGGGATGGATTCTCCTGACTCCCGGGGTCCCTGATCTTAAGCTCCTTCTCCTGCTAACTATGGGGAAGTGCTCGGGTTGGGGAAAGAATAGGGAATCTCACACCAACAGGATCTGAGGATTTCTCTGCCATAAAGAGAACCCTCTGCACTGGGAAGGGCCCCCCGCCCAGACAGCCCAGGGTGAGTGGCTACATTTGTCACTTAATTCTCCCCTTGAGAGCCAGGACTCAGACCATCAGGTTCTTAGAGACCACGGACAGCGTCCTTTTATAAATGAGGGTATTGAAGGTGGTGGTGAGGATGGTGGTGATTGTGGGCGTGGCAGTGGGGGCAGTGCTGGTGCTAATGTTGATGATCATGGTGGCTGGTGCTGGTGACGGCAGCTAGTGAGAACCTCCTCGGAACCAAGTGTTCTTCTAAGAGCTTTCCAGTGTCATCTCCTTGCACCCCCACAACTTTTGGAGGGTCATTGTCTTCTCAAACCAGAGGCCCCCCGGGGGAGCGAGGAGGAGCTGGATTGACCCCTCCCCAGCTGCAGCCCGCACAGTGTGCTTTCAACTGTCTGCGTCCTGGGCGCCTGCCCAAGCCTTCGTTGAAACAAGCGCTCTGCAGCAAGATTAAAAAATCATCATAGGGTTCAGACCAGAGCTCTGCACCCTCCCTGGAGACTGCGCCCTCGAGGAATAGGCCCTGTTTTCTGGGGGGATCTTGCCCACTGTCCCTCCCGCCCTGGTCACCATGTTCACGTCTCTCTCCTGTCCCAAGCACACCTGGATGATTCCTCATTCGAGGAAGAGGCAGCTGCTGCCAGCTCAGTGTCCCTGCGGCAGGGAGCCACCTGGAGAGCAGACTCCCCGAGGCCGAGCCCTGCCAGGCTCTTCTGCTCCCGGAGGCTCCCTGAAAGACAGAGCATGGCAAGAAGACCCCTGGGACCCTGGGTCCACCAAGATGCCTCGTCCTGCCCGGGTTCTGTTGAAGCCAGGAGCAGCCATGAAGCCTCTCCTCCACCCTGGACCCATGGGAAACCCTGACGGCTGTGATCTCTCTAACAACCAAAGCTACCCCCTGTGTTCTGGGGACTTCTGTGCACCGTGTCACTGTTTGCCACACCCCGTGTCAGGTTGCTGATGCTTTTATTTCCATTTTACAGATGAGAAAACCGAGACACAGGTGCTTAAGGCAACTAGCCTGAGGCTAGTTCACTGCCTCCTCCTCCTCCTCTTCCTGCTCCCTCTGCTCCTCCTCCTGCTCCTCCTCCCGCTCCTCTTCCTCCTCCTGCTCCTCCTTTTCCTCCTGCTCTTCCTCCTCCTCCTCCTCCTGCTCCTGCTCCTCCTCCTGCTCCTCCTCCTTCTCCTCCTCCTCCTGCTCCTCCTCTTGCTCCTCCTCCTGCTCCTCCTCCTTCTCCTCCTCCTCCTGCTCTTCCTCCTCCTGCTCCTCCTCCTGCTCCTCCTCCTACTTTTTTGCTCCTCCTCCTGCTCCTCCTTCTGCTCCTCTTCCTGCTCCCCTTCTCTCTCCCTCCTCCTCCTTCTTCTTTGACAGACTCTGGGGAAACACCATCATCAGGGACACAAAAAGGAGGAGACGTCCCAGGACCTCTCCCCAGGAGCAAGACTCATGGCAGGGAACCAGCCAAAGACAGAAAAGTCAATGGAGCAGGGACTGGAGCGCAGGAGAAGCAGGGAGAGAGGGAGTGGCTGGGACCCCGGAGGCCTGCGTGTCCGCCAGAGCCTACGCGTCCAGAAAGGACCTAATCTGGGGGGAGCCCAGGGGCCCCCTTAGGGAACCACACGGTAACTAGAGCAGGGCTTGGTGAGAGCGCCTCAGAGAGCAACCAGCGGCTCTGCTTATCCACCGTCTGTTCAGTGTTATGGGCCGGCACCGCCTGGAGGAAGGACCTTGAACTTGCCTTCTGGTGCTCTGAGCTTGATGTTTGGCTGCTTCGCTAACCAGCTGTGTGACCTGGCATGCACGGGCGTGCCCTAAGCCTCAGTCTTCTTACCTGTAGGTGGGGCCACAGTGTCCTCCCCTCTGCCTCTCACATGGCCAGGATGTTTCATTCAGCTAGTGGCTGCGAGTGTCACACTCTCTAAGTGATGAGGGACAGCTCCCATGTATTAAGCCCTTTCTCTGCTAAGTGCTCAGCCAGACTCCTCCCTCCCTTGAGAAGAGCAGTTAAGCATCAGAGGTGAGGAGAGTTGAACGGTTATAGGCCCAGGATTTAACGCAGGCTTCCAGGGTTCAGTCACTCTCTCTCATACAGGCTGTGTGGCCTTGAGAAAGTCACTAAACCCCTCTGTGCCTCAGTGCCCCATCTGTAAAGTGAATAGCAGTACCTCCTCATAGAGATCTAATTAGCTATGTACATAAAAGCCTTTAAAGAGAGGCCTGGCATGGAGGCCCGTGTCTTCTTTACTTATCACTGCCGCTACTGCAATTTTTTATGACGCGTCTTCCAAAGAGAGACACATGCGGTACCAAGATCCAAACTACCTCGCTGGTGGTCTGAGGACGTGCATACTTTTGGATCTTCAGATGCAGCCCTCGAAAACTATGCTGTTCCCACGGGCAGCAATGACATAATGTTTTCTTCTATGCAAATTTATCTAAGTCGGTGTAATGTAGGGCAGAAATAAATTGGATTTCCCCTTTTATTTCCAGCGCCTCAATGAAATCATCTGCCCTGAAATTAGTCCTCCAAGGTGTGCTGGGTTTGCCTACCCACCCCCACCTTGGGTGGGGGGATGACGATCCAGCCCAGATCCTCCCCACGTGGGGGCCTGGAGACCCAGGAAACCCAGAAGCAAGATCTTATTTCAGGAAGAAAGACACCCAGGGCTCTTCCCGCTCTCGTCCTGCCCCGCGACCAGATGACCTTGCAGGACCTCAGCAGGCTGCACCGCTGGGCTCGGGGGCCTGGAATCCACCTGGGGGTCCCTCAATGTTGGGAAAGAGGATTATTCTCAGAGCTTCTGAGACTGCAGGCTCATGGAGAGGAGGGGGCATCTGATCGCCGGGAAGTGTGTTCAGTGACCACACACGAGGTGGACACGTGAGCAGCTCATGGCATCTGGAAGGAGCCCTGAGTTTGGGGAGGCCCTGGGCTGGATCGTCACCTCCCCCGCCCGAGATCAGCACCAGAGTTGCCCCCCCCCCCCCCCCGCAGGAAAAGCCCAGGAGACCTGCGTGGGTGTGACATGGGGCTGGTCCCACTGAATCTGGACCCGTAAAAGGAAAAGACCCGAGAAACAGGCTCGGATGTCCTCACGGCCACTGGGGTATTAAGGACCCCGGGGCGGGGGGCGGGGGGGCTGACGGTGCTGGAAGATTCGACATTTTCTCAACACACACTTCCCAGCTTTACTGAATCTACATTTTTCAAAAGAAGTTTTAAGCTCTGTTTGGAGAAGAAAAGAATCCATAATGCAGGGGTCTCCACAGTGGCAGTGCAGGGAGGGCTGTTTCCTGCTAGGTCTTTGCAAGCACTCACCCTGGAAGATCCCCCTCCAACCTCCCAGTCTGTCTTTCTGCTGAAATGTAAGAACCAGATTCCTCACCTCAATCTGGGACAAAGATGGGTGAAAGTCTCCCAGTAATGAGCTCGAATTGGTAGGGAGCAAGGAGCACTGAGTTCCCCATGAGGAGCTTAGACCCTCACTACGCGCCTAGCAGAATAATTGAGAGCAAACTGGCTTCGAGTCCTGCTTCTTTTACTCAGTGGCTGTGTGACCTCGGACAGGTAACTTCACCTCTCTGAGTCTTACCATCACCATCTGTCAAATGAGGACATAACACCTACATCATCAGTTATACGAGATCATTCAATGAGATAAAATCTATAAAGGGTCAGGTAAGTGTCCACCCAACGCATTAGCACTGTCCAAGACCAGGGAATCGGGGGGAGAGGGGAGGCTGTGACAGCACCCTGCCCCACGAGCACTGGCCCCATCTCCCCTCCAAGGGAATCTCTCAACATCACACTTATGTAACCCTAACCCGACACGACACTTTGGCAGAACTGGGCAAGGAACAGACGAGCTGTCCCCACGAGTCCCACTTGGGCAAGCATAGAAGGCCCGGGAGAGGCCAGCCGGGAAGCCGCGTGGCTGAGCGGCAGTGGGGGGCAGGTGGATGGGTGGAGCCTTTCCAGAGGGCACCCCAGGACTGTGTGTCCCTAAACCCAGCAGGGCACACACTCCAACATGTGACGGGCGAGACTCTGCCCAGGAGCTGAGCCTAAGGAAGGAGTGAGACGGAGGTACAAAGGCCATCTCTGTGACATGGCTGGTCACAGTTGCAGATTGGAAGCCACCTGAGTGTCCAACAATCAGGGCCACTGACCAGGGTGTAGGGTCCCCGGGGGAAGAGAGGCAGCCCCTCGCCACGACGGCTCTGCGCTGACCCTGAAAACGTGCCATCTCCCGTGACAGGGGAAGTCAGAAGAGAGGACGGTCCCGTTCCACGCTGTTTAAGGAATATGGTCCCCGAAGGAGAGAAAAATGCCTGCAAGTCCCTCCCACGGGTCCAGCCCGCCGCCTTCAAGGTGCAGCCCTTCCCTCCCCAGTCACTCAGCAAGCGACGCCACAGGCTCCTCCATTCCAGACCTGCCAGGCTCGGAAGCCTGAAGGCCACTCTCTTCCCTGGGTGGAAGGCCCTCTTCTCCATAATGGGACTCCCTCCAGAATGCGGGAAGGATGCTAAGAGCAAACTCCCAAGCCCCCAGCTCAGACCTCCAGGTTCAGGATTCTTCTGCTTAATGCTCGGAGTGGACCTGCAAAGCCGGCCTGAGGTCCATTCCCATTTCTCAGATGAGAAGATCGAGGCTAGGAGCGGGCAGGACGGCTGTTCAGACTCACACACGGGCAGTTAAACAAGCAGGTGGGCGGCCTTGTCTGTCTAGGTCGGAGCTCACGGTCCTAGGAACTGTGAGTTCCTCTCTCCTCGGTCCCCAAGGCACGTCCCCCAGGGTAGTTTCATAAGTTCATATGCAATTCTCAAGTCAACCTTGGGGGGGGGGTTACCAAAACACAAAGTCACCTCCCCATTGGCCCATCGAGATACTCCCATGATTCATTGCAGTGAAAGGAAGCAGAGGTCCTGAGACTGTCCATCATCAATGTCTGTGGATCCAAAGGGATTAAAACCCAGGGAAGGGCCCTCAGAGAGCCCAGCAAACAGGACACGCTCGACAAGTGTCCCCTGCATCCGAGAGCAATAAAGTTGTCATCGAGCCGCTAATGTCACCTGGAAGAAATCCCCCGCCCAGGTGAGCACCGCAGCACCCACCAGCCAGTCCCTGGCAGGGGGAAGAGATGCAGAGAAGGGAAGGGCAGGTGGGTTTCGGAGGAAGAGGAGAAACTGGGGCAGGTCTTCTCAGCGATCAGGCCCAGGTGGGTCTCCAGAACGTGAGGGGGGGCCGAGGGGGAGAGTCCTCGCTGGCTCACCAGGGACCGCTGAGGCGTGGCCTCTGGAACCTGAGCCATGCTTAGCGCACATCTGACGGCAAGAAACGGAGACTCCCCAGAGGGGCTGGAGCAGCACGCAGGCTTCAGTGTGACCATGGAGCCCAGGCCCAGCCCCCAGCCACCCCCATTCCTATGTGGCTTCCTTAGCGGTCACTGTCCTGGCCACCCTCTGCACACAGCCAAAGGAAGACCCTTCACATCAAGCCGGGACACATCACTGTCACTCTTGAAGTCCCCCTGGTGTCTTCTGCTGCACTTAGAAGACACAGGGTCTAAGGGCCCTGCATTCTCTGCCCTAGTCCCCATTCCACCTGCCACCTCCCACCTCCCCCTAGGCACAGCCCCAGGCCTTTGTCCCATGGGTCGAATCCTTGAGCTTATTCCACCCCAGGGCCTTTGCCTGGACAGTGCCTCCTTCTGTTCTGTGCCTGGCGGGTTTTCTCCTCGCCACTCAGGTCCCAGCAGGGGCCACCTCCTCAAAGTCCTTCTCTGCTCATCTCCCCCTTGGTACCAAGAGATCAGCCACCGGTGGTCTGGGCACAGTGGTAGCCACAGAACCTAGGCAAGGGTCCTGTGTAAAATAGACGCTCAGTAAATATTTGTTGGGTGGGTGGCAGGAGGGATGGATGGACCGACGTAGGCATGGGCTCCAATGACGTCCGCCCCAGCCACATGCAATCCAGAACCGAGGCATAAGCCAAGGCTTCCTTGTGTGGTTCTGGAGGGGCCCTAGCTCCCCCTCCTGCCTCCCTTCAGCTGAAGGTCCCTGTGCCCCCAGCTGGCTCCCCGGGGTGTGGACGTCATACACCATCAAGCACGTGGGTCAGCACTGAGAGACGGGCTCCAGGACAGAACCCGAGCTGACATGCCCCCCTCACTGGGACCTACCCATCTCCCCTCGTCACCTTCCTGCAAATGTTCGGGCCACAGAGTCTCTGGATTTCCTTGATCTGTGACACTTTCCTCACCTTTGTTTGTCCATCACCTTGATCCTCAGGGAGTGTCGGCCAGACCTGGGTAGAGCGCTCCCTCCCTCGACCACGCGGCCTGTCTCGTGATCCTGGTGATTGACGAGGGGCTGTGGGCTTGGGGACAGGGGACCACACACCACACCCTCTCCAGCGCTCCAGCAGGGTCCATCCCGGCCTGGCTCCCAGCTCTGGGAGCTGGCCACCCTCTTGCCTCTCCTCTCCCCATCTGTAAAATGGGAGGGGCGCCGGTAACACTCCCGTCCTTCATCACCCACACGTCACTGTCCAAGCCGACAGCGGCCAAGGCTCCTTTTAGTCTAAGAGATTAAAAACCTGGTTTATAAACCCGAGCCATCGTTGGAGCCAGACCTCCAGCTACGGGAGCTCAGCTGACGGAGGCCGCAGCTGACACAGGCTCAGGCCCATCCGTGCAAACGAGGCCACGTGTCCCCCGGGCTGCTCTCAGCCAGCAGCTGAGCACGGCCGGGCCAGAGCAGGCCTGCTCCTGGGAGAGAGGGCCTCCCCGGTCGGAGGCTTCCACCGAGGACTCTTGCTGAGCCTTCTTTATTCTGCAGGGGACCTGGACAAACCCCTGCTGCTTTCCCTGTGCCCTGTGCCCGGGCTCTGAGGGCTCCTGAGCCTTTCCCGGCTCGCCCCGTCCCCTCCCTTAGGCCTTTTCCTAACTAAATCCATGAAATTCAAGGGATCCAATGCCTCCCTCTTTTCCTGGGCTTGGCATAACCCACCTATTTCATCCTCTGGCCACAAGGATTGGTGCCCCAAAAAAGTGGGGGAGGGGTAAATGATTTTATGAAAACCAATGAGATTCTGAAACTGTTATTGGTGTTCTTAGGAAAGAGGTGTCTCTGGGGCTGAGGGTGTAGCTCAGGAGTAGAGCAGTTGCCTGGCATGCACCAGGCCCTGAGTTGGAGCCCCAGCACCTCCCCACACACACACAAAAAGGTCTAACTTTTTCACAGGGGGCACTAAACTGGTAGAATGTGATCCTGGAACTGCCGAGAGGCATCTTTGCATCCTGAGATGAACGTCTATGCAAAAGAGAGACCACGGGAGATACTTGATTCTTGGTGCCATCATTTGAGCACCTGGATCCAACCATGCCTGAAGTTCCTGTACTTTCCCTCATATAAATCAAGACATTTTAGCTATTTTAGCCCTATTTGACTTTAGCCCATTTGAACTGATTGTTTCAACTTAAAAAAAAAATCATAAATTTCCTGACAATGTTTTTTTTTTTTTTTTTTAAGTGACAGTGGAGGATGAGATCCTAGCACCTGGAGGGGAGCTACAAAGTCAAGTAAAAATTAAGGATGGGCAGAGTGGATTCTTTTAATCCTCTATGTGGTCTCCTTCCAGAGTGTCAGAAAGATTAAAGAAAAGAAAAAAAAAGAAAGAAACCACCAGAACAGCATCGGTGGGAGCCTGTTCGGCTCTCATCTGCTTTTTAAAGAAAGCCTCTCCACAATTAGGATTTCCAAATATAATCCCCCTCCATAGACAGCACCGGTACCTAGACAGCTACTTCTAAAAACAGGAGAAATGAAAATCTGCCTGTTATGGTGAGGAAGCACTAACAGTTCATTGCCGGCTCCTCTTGTGTTTAGGGATGGGACCCTAAAGAAGGTGTTTCCCTCCTCTTAAAAAAAAAATTTAAGGTTCCTGGGGATTTCTATCCATAAATGTGTTCAGCTATTCTTTCTAAATGTGGATTCTTCCTGCAGACGCCGCTGGCGCTGCCCACGTAGACGGGAAGCTGCTGTCAATCCTGCAGTGTCAGCCACAGTTGAGGTTTATCTTACGTGGTAACCAAAGGATCTTGGGGAGTCTTTGTATTGCAATAAATAGGAGCCCCAACACTGGACAGGCCTTTTCTCTTAGCTGAAGGGATTGTGGTGGGGTCACCCTGCGGATGCATGGCGAGCTGGACTACAGATGTTTGCAAACTTGCCACCTGTGCTACCTTTCTGACTGCAGGCTCCACTCACTCCTGTGAAATAATAAAATAAATCAATCATTCCTGTTCGGCCACCAGCATCATTGATTAGCAGGTTTCGGCCAAACTTCACTGGGCTGTGAGTTCCCCTTCCCTGGGCAAGTGCAGGTGGCCGGTGGAGGGCCGGGCTTCTGTCAGGAGCCTCCTGCCCGTATTTCAAATCTGTCTCCGCTGCCTGGCATGGCTTTGAAGGTACCAGGCAAACGGCACCTACGTGTCCTTTAAATAGCTCTCTGCCCAGGCAGCTTGACAGCGAATGGCCAGAGGATGCTAACATGCGGTGGCATCTGCATTGGCAAAAATCAAGCCAGTTTCCCGTCCACTGACTTGCTCCTTTATGAAGACGGAAAGCAACCAGGCGTGCAGTGGCAGAGGGGACGTGGGGATTTGAACCCCCAAACTTCACAGAGCAGACGCCCAAGGATGCAGATGACCGAGTCGGGCAATAACTACAGCATTTGTGGGGCAGCGACAGCAGGCACCGTGGGGGAGGCTGTTTGCCGTGCACCTCCTGCAAGCCTGGCCCGGAGTGTGTGCTCTGCATGCAATGATCTAAGTCCCCGCAGGAAGGAGGTGCTGACAGTACCTCTGCAGAACCAGGTGGGGGTGGCCAATCAGTTGCAAAAGTGGCCCTGGTGTCCTCCCTAGTCGGTGCCCAGGCCCCTTGCCATGGGACTTCACGTTGCCATGTGGTCTTGTGGCTCCACCCATCGGGAAATGGGGTCCATTTCTCCACCCCTTCAACCCCACGTGGCCTGTGACTTGCTTTGACCAATAGCGTCGTATGAGCTGGACTTGAAGACCCTCTGCAGCTTCCATACACACGCCTCCTCCTGCACCCCGGCCTCTGCCACCATGGGAAGTCCACACTGGCAAGCCAGAGGCTGAGAGCCACATGCACAACTGCGTCCTCCTGGCCAAGGACATCTTACAATCCACCAGCTCCCAGGGTCCCACCCACTAGCAGCAGGCTTGTCAACGAGCTCTGCCAACATTAGCGGAGCCCTGTTCTGCTCTACATTCACCCCCCCACCCCCTGGGCAGCCCCCAGATGAGCAAGAAATAACTGCATGTGTTGTTGTGTAACACTGGGTATTGTGAAAGCAATAGAAAACACACAATGAGGAGACCAAGTCATGGATGAAAGTGACTTATCAGGAGATGGCTTAGCTCATCGGAGGCGCTCAGTAAATATTTAGTAAAAAGAGTAAATGAACAAATAAATAATTGGAAACCAGGTGCAGGTCTGTCTGATGCCACAGTTTGAGTATTTGATTGGACATGTCTATCCTAAGCTAGTTTTTTCCCTTTTCAATCTTGTACAGTACCTGACTCCATAAATGCTCTTTCTTTTATTTTCTCTCCCACCCTTGATTTCTACCCAGTTAGTTTACCTTAATCCCTTTGTTGCTGTTTTTGGTACTGGGGAATGAACCTGGGGGCACTTAACCACTGAGCCACGTCCCCACCCCTTTTTTATACTTTATTTAGAGACAGAGTCTAACTAAGTTGCTTAGGGCCTCACTAAGTTGCTGAGGCTGGTTTTGAACTCAAGATCCTCCTGCCCCAGCCTCCCAACCTGCTGGGATTATAGGCAGGTGGCACTATGCCTGGGCCTTCTTTATTATAAAGTCCCTAGAGAAAGGGGGAAGGGTATGTAGGGATAAAAGGTGGTTTGACACAATGATAATCCACTTCTAAAGGAAGACTGTGTGTCAGTTTAAGTCTTTTGTGCTTTTTCTGTGCTAGATATGGCTGTATTCTCCTCCACCATGACCCATCTTTGATCTCCATCTTTTAACTGGTGAGTTTAGGCCATTTATATTTATTATTGTTACTGCTATGTTTGAAGTTCATACTGACATTTCATTTTGCCTTCTGTTTGCTTTGCTGTTTCCATGGTCCTCTTTTATGCCTTTCC
Organism: Ictidomys tridecemlineatus; assembly: GCF_052094955.1. Lineage (NCBI taxonomy): Eukaryota > Metazoa > Chordata > Mammalia > Rodentia > Sciuridae > Ictidomys > Ictidomys tridecemlineatus. Next base: position 83,288,413 of record NC_135478.1, on the reverse strand, counting down.
TGTCTTCTGTTTCTCCCACGGATAGTTTGGAAGTTTTATTTTCCCTATTCTTTCAGTGATTACTTTCCACTTTTCACCTTATGTGGCTTAATCTAAAATTCATCGATTTCTCAACCCCCCTCCACGGCAACATGAAGATCTTAGAACAGTTTGATTCTAATTGGTCTCCACGGTCTTACGCCTCTTGTTCTTCCACAGCTCTTTCAAGCAGGCCCCCTGTATCCCCAGGGTCTGACACAGTGCCTGGCACACAGTCCGTGCACAGTAAATTCTTGTTGGAGGAACACATACTTATCAATTGCTTATGATTTCACACCAAGTGTATACAACGCTTGCATAAACCACTTTGTATTCTTCAAAAGTTCTTCGTCACCGACCCAAACCTTGCAAGGTAGGCAGCAGAGGTATGAGACATGGGGCTGAGGAGCTCAGTGTCTTGGGAGGGTCACAAAACAGGGAGAGGAAGCTCTGGGGGTCGACACAGTTCTCTGGACTCTCACCCCTGCGCTCTCAGCCTTCCCCAGGACATTGGCAGCTGGATAAATTTCAATGGTCACTTTCCATAAATATCACATTCACGTTTAATCAGAATAAGATGCCGTCTGAAAACCCGTCTTTTGATTCCAATTCCAACCTCTCGATCCAAATATCTATGTATCTGATATCTACCTACCTGTCCTCAGTTGTCCACAGTGTGGCTTGTTCCTGGTCCCAGCTGGCCTCCTCTGCCCTTTCTTTACAACACAGCCCATGTTACTGGATTCTTCTTCTGGAAATTGGCCTGTCTGATGCCACCGTGGCCCGTCAGGGACCCAGCAAGGAGCTGATCCGGTCACCGACCCCAGGAAACACAGGAAAACCCTGGGGACACTGAATCTAACGTCGACTTTTAAGAAACTGCGTCCATCCCTCCATGAAGAGCTTTCATGGTTTTCTTCCGGGGATTTAAACATTTAAAAGGAGCCTGTGAAAACCTGTTTAATCTCCCCAAATATGTTCCGTCAGCCTATATATGATTTATTATAGTGTTTTTTAATTTTTTTTAAGAAGATGGTGCTGAAAGTGAGAAAAAAAATAAATAGACTCAATTTGTACCAGCGACCACAGCTTCAAAGTGGGGTCAGGCTCCTCACGGAGAAAAGAGGAAGGTGATTTTTGTCCCCAGGGAAACGGCATCTGCTGCCATGGCTTCTTGGTTCCTTTTTACATCTGTGCAATCTCCTCCCTCAACAAAGGGGCTCGTGCACTTTCTTCTCCCATTTCAGCTTCTGTGCACCCCCGGAGGATGCGTCCCTCAGGACAATACTTAGAGTCATCGCTGAGGGTTGTGGGACACTTACGGGGAGCCCATCACTCACCCGGGCAGGTGACCTGTCAGGGAACCGCTCCTTAGACACACACAGCTCTTCCTCGCAGGCACCCGGGTTTTGTCCCCATTTTACCAAGTCCCTTGGCCAAAAGCCCCTCTTCCTCCCCCCACCCCAACACGCTGCTTCCCCTCTCCAGGCTGGGTGACTTCCCCATCATCCCCTGGTGCCTCGGGGCTGATACCCCCTCCCTGCTGCCTGCCCCAGGGTGCAGCCCTTTCTTGGCGGTCACAGCCCAGCCCACACACAGAGTGTGGACCCGAGGTAAAGTCACGGACACTGACCCTTACGATACTCGATGTCCTCTGATAGTTCCTATTCTGCAGGGTTTCCAGCCACTGCACCCACTTCACAACTGACTAAATAGATTTCATTTCTCAGTTTGTCCCAGGGAACAGCAAGTGCAAAGGTCCTGGAGTAGAGATACAATGACCGTATGTTTGAGGAGTGACGAGGGGCTAACGCAGCTAGAGGAGAGAGCACCAGGCAAGGCACACAGTCAAGAAAATAGAGTTTTTTAAAGACCTAGGAAAGTAATAATGCATTGTGCTGGGGAGCATGTGGTGAAATGAGCATTCCCAGTCGCTGTGAGAGTGAAGGCACATTTCTATTCACAGGCCCCGTGGCAGCACTCACCAGTGATTAACAGACACGACCCTTTGACTCAGCAATTTCACTTCCAGAAAATCCTGCAGATTTATTTACACATGTGCCCAAAGATGGATGTAAAAAATACACTCACCACCGTGCTATTTGTAGTGACCTTGGATTGGGTACACTGTCAATGTCCACCGGTAGCAGCCTGGCTAGATGAACTATGGGGCATTCTTATTAGTCCAGACCACCGAGCAGGTGTGAAGGCAGACGAGAATGTTTATACCACATGAACTTGGACACAGTCCAAGATGGGTCTCAGAATTGAAAACCCAGGGGCGCCGTGCAGATGGCCCGTGGGAGACGAATGCGGGTGCCCAGGGTCCCAGGTACGCCTGACGGTTTCCATCATTAAAGAATTTAAAAGGCAAGCATCCAAATGGTGTTCCTTTGCCACCATGTGTGAGCAAAATCACTGTCAGGGCAAGAGGAGACGCATGGGAGGCTGGAGCTGGGGAAGGTCTCGGGCAGGAAGACCCAGCCTCGGCTATGGGAGGGAGGGTCTAGCCTTAGGTCCTTCCTAACCTCTGATCGGGCAGCGCATGGACCTCCCTCTGTGGCCACAGAGACTCGGGGTGCCACCACCTGCGCTTGCTGACTGTTGACCACTGACCACTGACCACTGACCTCGGGCCACAGGGGCAGTGGCCTCCAGAGCTGCCTCTGCAGCCCAGCTTCTAGAATCTTCCTTCCAATCTAGACACCCTTTCTCTCCCAGTTTCCCATCTTATTTAACTCACCAAGCAGAGGCTCCATTCTGCCTGAAGTAGCAAGAAACTCTGAAAACCAGAAGCAGTTCCGCTCAGGGGGAAGAACAGGCTCCTAATGTCGGCCCCGGGTCCCCCACTACCTTTGCAGGTCTCCAGAGCAACCAAACTATAGCATGGAATTGCGTTTGGTTATTTATTGATTTTTACCCGTTTGTGATTTCTTTGGCTTGAGACGCACGAGGACAGGAACCACCGGCAGCCCCAGCCCTACCTGGGTGACCCCGAACGTGCACAGAGTGAGCTGGTCCAATTCCCTGGCTCTGAGGTCAGGATGGTGCGCTCACAGCTCCAAGTCTCAGTGCCTGCCCGAGAGAGGGGCTCGCACGAGGATGTCCATCACAGGGTGGCGTGCAGGTGTGCCCGCGTCCTGGCAGACCAGGGCCATGGCCAGGAAAATGAGAAATATGTTATGAATGAACTTGTGTATAAATGACAAAGACCTTTCTAGAAGAATCTCATGGGTGGAAAGGCAAGCACCTTATCCAGGTATTGCAGATTTATGGAGAACACACATTCACACAGCAGGACCAGGCCCAGTCACAAGCCCCACAACATTCCCATCAATGACGGACTCATAATGTCGCGTCACCTAGCGATGTTGTAGCCATCTTAGTTTTGTGTGAGTGCACGGCAAAGAAATGACCTAATGATGCATTTCTCAGAATGGGTCCTCATCACGAAGCTACACAAGACTGGATCGGCACAGACAGGCACGGAAGAAAGATCTTCTGGAAACGGAACCATCTGGTGGGCCATCCCCTGCCAGCTGGGTCCCACCTCCAGCCTTCCTCCAGGGGCCGTTTAGATGCTAGGAGCCCCGGCCATGTTTGGAGAAGGTGAGGTCCCTTTCCCACGCAGCATCGACCCCATCCCTGCTGCTGCGGATTTGAATGGGGGACAGAAAGGCCCAGCTATTTCGTCCCTTAGGGAGGAGTGGCCAGTGCTGACTGTGCTCCATCCTGACCCCAGGGGCCCCTTCACTCCCTTCTGCAGGCTGGTGGCCTCTACAGGCAGCCTTTCCAGCAATGACGGATGATGACGGACAGGTGGGGGCTGTCCACACTCCAGCCTCGGGGCCACACTCAGGGGACGAGGGTCTCCAGAGCTCCCCTGCAGGATTAAACCAACATTACCTTCCCTGGCACTTGGGGACCAACCACCCCCTGCTCAGCTCCCTCCCTTCCATTAGGATCCCACTGCCCGCCTCCCTTTCCTAATAAACCCTGTTCCCGTGTCCCAGGGGCCACTTCCAGGAATGAACCAAAGACAGGAACAAGCTGAGGGGGGTCGTGTGACGGTCACTGATGTTGACTGAGCACTTACTGTGGGCCAGGTGGTTATAAGCACTTGATCCATTGAAAGGCCCTAGTAACCCTACAAAGCAGGTGCTGCTGTGACCTCCAACTCCCAGGTGAGGACAGGGGTCCAGGTGGCAGGCCAGGCACGGCGGTGTGGCCAGGAAGTGCCCCCGGGAAGCTCCCATGTGAGACCATGCAGGGCCGTCTGGGAGGGAAAGGATCAGATGGTGAAAGCCGTGGCCTCCCCAGTGCTGGTCCGTTTGAGTGGATGGGTGACAACCGTGGCCCAAGCTCTCTCTGCTTCCTGCTGCCCTGAGCCGAGCTTCCTTCCTCCCCACGCCCTTCCGCCATGTTGCTCTGCTCACTTGGAGCCACAGCCACAGTGTCCCCTGGCCAAGGACTGAACCTCGGAAACCCATGAGTTAAAATTAACTCCTCTTGGTGGTGGACAGTCCTCAGAAGCAAGGACGTTGCTCTCCCAAACCAGCAGCTGAACCAAAAGTCCCCCGTGCAGCTCCAACAATCCCCCAGGGCCGGCTTCTTCCCAAGAGTTTGCAGATTCCAGACGAAGCCCTCAGCCGGGTTGGCAGCTGTCAGATACCAACCAGGAGAAGAGATGCCGCCCCAGGTCCGTCAGCCCCGTGAGATGGACGCCACGGGCGGACGGAAGAAGTCAGGAGCCAAGAGGGACTCTGAGGGCACCCAGAGATTAGCCGTGGCTGAAGGGCACAGTGGACCCTGAATCTGGAGAGACAGAGGGCGCAGGAGGTCTGACCAGAGCCCAAGGCAAAAGCCAGAACTGAAAGGGACATGTGGCCACTGCAAAGATGCCCCCTGAGTGGCAGAGGTAGGGAGCCCGGAATGGCCCTCCTCTCATTGCCCGGCACCAGCATTTCTGAGGGAGCACCCTCTACCCACCCTCAAACCTCGAGGCTTCCCAGGGGATGCACATGTGACTCAATCCATCCAATCAGCACCATCTATCTTCCTGGTCACAAAGATGGGACTGGGGACAGGTGTGTGGCTGAAAGTGGCCAAATAAGAAGCAAGGCAAGACTCTGAGAACCTCAAATAAAAGGAGAGGCTTTCTCTCTCTCCTGGCAGGGCTACCATGGGCAGGGGCGTCTTGAACGACTGAGAGCCATTTTGCCACTAGCAAAAATGAACGTAGTTGAGAATGAAACAAAGGGAAATTGATCTGAAGGAAAGAGAAAGTCCTGATGGCGTTATTTGAGCGCCTGGATTCAGCCAGACCTGAAACCAATAAACGCTAGGTCCTTCCATTATTTGAACGATTTTTGGTTTTGCTCTTGCTCTCTCGCCTCTTTATGTTGGGTTTCTGTCACATGCAGTTTTAAAAGCCCTGACTGATAAGATGAAGGAAGGCAAGAAATAGGAAGAACAGTGAAGCACAGAGAGTTTGAGGTGCCTGGAGAGTAGAATTGATGGAAAGGGGCAGGAGGGTCCAGGAAGAGAGATGTGGACTTTCAAGAGAGCCTCAATCCCTGAGCAGCACAGCTTCTACAACTTTCTATTTTTACATCAAATAATCAGCAAGAGTTTGTGCTCAGTATCATGCTCAGCCTGAGGGGATTATGAGGGAGACAGCTTCTCCCTCCGGAAACCTGAGACCTAGTTGGGAAAAGACGGGTGTAAGAAGAAAAGCTATAACTGAGAATGGAAGGTGGGGGAGCTTATTGGCCATTTGACAGGCTCTGAGTTGAACAGACACTTTTCTTTGGATTCACGTACCTGTCAGTGATGCAGGTACAGTTATGGTCCCCTATATTGTATAGGTGAGGAAGCTAAGGCTCAGAGAGGCTGAGTCGCTTGTCTAAGGTCACACGGTTTGGAAGCAGCAGAGTCAGAATTTGAACCCGAGGAGTGTGACCACACAGTCCCCACATCCAAATCCTTCTCCTAAGCAGAAAGCTGAGTTAAAGGGGGGGGGGGAGAAAACAGGAAAGGGGTCTCAAGTTCATACTGTGGTCAACCAGAGACCAGCGGACCATGAGATTATAACGGGCTGAAGAATGCCCATCTCCTAGTGACGTCACTAGTGACTGTAAAACTGTGCCATGGTGAACTGGTAGCCCATGCACCTCCTGCCTCTGTGTCTTGTGACTGCCTCAGAGGCCATGAGGAGTGACTGTCCCATGCCATTGAGTTTTGGGTAAGTGTGACCCGTGATGTCACAGGATGACGAGCTCGTCAACACCACAGTGCTTGGACCTTGTCCCCCGGTTGAGATCGGTGACTGTCCTGTTACCAAGCTACCAGGGGATCTGTCCTGGGCTCAGGGTGGAAGATGCTCTCAGAGGGCACAGCCCTGGGTCCCAGGCTGCACAGCAAGCAGCCCTCAGTCATCAGGGCCTCAGGGCCGAGATGGCCCCCTGGGCGACAGGCCAGTGCACCCCATCAAGGAGTGCGAGGGGCCAGAGCAGCAGCCCACCCATCTCCTGGCGCACGCCGTGCTTTCTGGGACCGTGACCAGCTCCTGTGGGTGCTGGGATCATGACCCCGGGCAGGGCATGCACCAGGCTGCGTACTGGCCTCTTGTGTCTGGAGACGGTAGAGGGACTGTCCACAGCCACGCCCCTAGCACACTCCCTCCAGCTCTGAGAAGGCAGGCACACACCCGGCACTCTGCGATGCCCGTGTCTCAAAGTCCCTGAGGCACCCCCCTGTGGACACCTTCCTTGAGGCCCAGACCTGGGGCAGCCCTGCTTGTCCCGTCGGCCCCCAGGGGGAAACAGGTCCAGAGAGAGATGCAGGAGTTCTCGGGGCACAGGGGGGTGGGGTGGGGGGGCCGTCAGGGCCGTAGCCAGATGTAGGCTCCAGACCTCCCCAAGCTCCAGGCTCCGGTTATCTGCACCACCCTGCTGACACCTTCCTGCCTGTGACAGATCTGTCACAGGAATGTGGATGAGAAGGCTGCAGAGGGCCACCGATGGCTGAGAGGGAGGCAGAGGTCCTGGGTGGCTGCCCTGGGCAGGGAATGGAGGCTCCTGTCCCAAGGACCTCGTAGATAGTGTCCTTTCCTTATTCTGGGCTCCCCTCCCCACCGTCCCAGGCAGCACTGGCTGCTCCTGGGTACCGGTGCCACCGTGAACATATTGGAGGACCTTCTGCCGTGGCTGCCTCTGCCTGTCTGCAGGCCAGGGGGTCTCCCACTAGCCTGGGAGTGGCTGGAGGTGGGGAACCACTTCTGCACCCCAGAGCCGCACCCCAGCCTTGCCTCTGTGATGCCGGTCCCCAGTGCCTTCCCAAGGCTCCACCGAGAGCACGTGACTCACGGCCCTGCAGGTGGAGGACCTCTTAAACACCTGGATGACAACCTGCAGTGGAGCCAGCAGCCCGTCCTATTTCTCAGGTCTCCCACTGTGCCCAGCAGAGTGCTGGACGCTAATTAAATTCTAATTTCATTTTCTGCTTGCTGTGGAGTGCTTAAATGTCAGGGCCATGGGGTGGGCTTCCCATGCCTTGAGATATCTATCTGCCCCTGTACTCTCTAAGGTAGCTGTTAACCCTGTTTTATAAGTGAGGATGCTGAGATTCAGAGAGGCTCTTCAGCTTGCTCAAGGTCACACAGCTAGTGAGCAGCAGAGCCGGGATTTAAATACAGGAGTCTGTATCAGCATCTTCGCTGACTATTCACAGTGATAAGAGAATAGTGGTCAGTGGGGAGGACATGAGAATCCTGCCTTTAACCCTAGAAGCTGCCCAGGTGCCAGATGTCTAGCTCTACCTGAGAAACCACAGGCTGCAGCTCCGCCATCCGGGTAGGTTGGCTGGTTGAAATCTAAGCCAATTGCAGTGTCGGCTGGACCTTGGGGATCCGCACTGCCTGGACTGGGCCCCTGGTCCTGCAAGGTGACTCAGCACCGGGAAACGTGTACTTCTTTAAATAGCTCCTGCTCCGGCTAGTGCCCGAGGCTGATCAATGACTGGGCTGTCATCAAGGGAGCCAAGCAAAGTGTCCCCAGGGTGTGCAGACTGCTGCTCTGGAGCAGAGCGGGGGACATTTAGTGTCTTGGAGTTAGGGTGCTGGGGACATGACCCTGCCAGAGAGTGAGGAGACTGCTGGCAAGAGGCCACCTGGCGACCACCTCCTGCCCAGATGCAGACGGTCTAAGGCTCCCAGATTCATGCCCATCCTCCCCAGCTGGCCTTTGGGCTTAGTACCAGTGACTGTCCTCTTGTCAAAGCCCATGCAGGAGGACCAGGCTCAGGAGACCCACATCCGTACCCCAGCTTTGTGGCCAAAAGGCTGCGCCACCTTGGACAAGTCCTCGAGAGCCCGCCTCATCTGCTTAGCAACAGGAGGCCAGGGACGCCCCTTCCCACCCGCCAAGATCAGCCAAAGGCCCCGGGGTCCCCCACATCAGGCACCAAACTCCCCAGGAGACAGGGGCCACTGATGAGGTGCCCCCCAAGCAAGTGAGCTGGCACCTGTGGGCTTCGGGTAGCATCCTGCACAGACTCGTGTGCACAGGGGTCACTGGACAGACAAACGGACACACTCTCTCTCTCTCTCTCTCTCTCTCTCTCTCTCTCTCTCTCTCTCTCTCACACACACACACACACACACACACACACACACGGGGAGGGGGAGTCAGGGATTCATTTTTTATTCTATGATATTTTGTGGGTTTTTTTAATAGTGTGCTTTAATTTTTAATCAACAACTGATCGTGGCATACATTTATGAGATTTGTTTACCTCGGGGAGGGAGTAAATCAAGCTAGTCAACATATCTGTCGCCTCTCCAGCTTATCATTTTCTGGGTCAGAACATTTAGAAGCTACTCTGTTGGCAATTTTTGAACACATCCAATACCTGACGGTTCGCTCTGGTCCCCAGGCTGGGGAACAGGCCAAACTTACTCCTCCTCTCTGAGGTTTGGGATCCATGACTGACGGCTTCACTCTCCCCCTCCACCCCACCCCCCCCCGCAGGCTGTGTGGCTTGGTTTGCATTTTCTCTATTGCAACCTCTGGAACCATTTCTAGAGCGGTGACAAAAATCACACACCCGTGGTCAGCGGGCAGCAGCGCGGGGCTGGGGAGAGATCCTACACCCAGGTCTAGATGGCTGCAGTGCCCTTGGCCGCCCCTGGCCTCTCTGAGCCCCACTTTCTGAACAAGAGGGATCAATGGTGCTACCCCAGACCCAGACCCAAGGCTTCTGGGAACTCCCTGGAGAGTCACTTTGGAAGAGTGAAGAAGCCAGAGTTCAATACCCTCAGGATCCCAGCAGCGATCCAGAACCGGTTCAAGAAGAATCGCGAGGGCATCTGCCACCGCCTCTGGTCCTTCCAACTTCTATTCCGTCCCAGCCTCCTATTGGACGGTGCTGCCCACGCTTAGGGAGGGTCTCCGCTTCAGTTGGCTATCCCACCTGCCAATCATTTCTAGACACGCCCTCATTGACACACCCAGAAGCCTCTTCATCCAATCAGGTTGAAAATTCAAATTAACCTTCACACCTACGAAGGAGAAGAGCAGGTCTGTATCGGGCCACTTGGGTACGTGCAGGGGACATCCCCATGAAGGCATTTCTTTTCCTAAAATGCATTACAGCATTTTGTGTGACCTTGGGTGACAAGTGCTCTGGATTGGAACGGAGCAGAACTGGGTTGAAGCTTGGACAAGCGACTTCAACGCCTTTTCTGGTAGGACCGCAGTGGTCACGCTTCCGAGGGAGGTGGAGGCACATGTGACACACACACACACACACACACACACACACACACACACACACACACAACACACACACAGCATCTGGTGCAGGGTCCTCACGTACAAACTGCTCAAGGAACAGAGCTTTTCTCTTAGACCTTCCTTCTTCACGGTTCACCACAAGCCACATCGCTTTGGGGATCTAGAGGCGACATCTGTGTGCAGTGGAGAGAAGTCCCCCGCTCTGGGTGGAAATGAGATGACCTTCTGTCTTCTCTGGGTTCCTCGGAAACAGAATTTGGGGTGAAGCATTGGATGTTGACACTGTGTTGGGGAATGTGACCCCAGGAAGCCACAGCAAGGAAGGAGGAAGGGACAAAATCAAGGGCCCCGTGGAGCCGCAGGACCCTGGGGACAGGGGGGTCGCTTGGCATCACAACTGTCTTCAGAGAAGCTGCACCTCTGAACGTCCCCCCGGGGCAAGAAGAATTTATCCCACCTTCCTCAGAGCTTCTTCCCACGGGCACCCTCCCCAACCCCCACACTCCTGGATTTCCCAGGGTGGCTTCTGGATTCCACCACACCCAGGTCTCTGTGGGACAGGAAAATTCCAGGTCAGGGAAGAGAGATGCTTCGTCCAGGCTGCCACAGCGAGACTGGCAATAGCAGGGAAAGGACGGCCACCAATCTCTAACACCCTGGGATCATCACTCCTATTATTTAAGCCACTCTGGCCTCAGAGGACGGCAGGTAGGAGGCTCAGAAAAGCATCCAGGATGGACACACCTTCCATGCAGGTGACAGCCCAGACTGGCCTCCTTCATGTTCACATAAGAGGTCAACCTGTGCTTATCCAATGGCTAATGTCTAGTGGTCCTCTCCCAACCTCGGAGTTTGAATGTGGTCCCCCAGGCCCTGGGTGAGCATCCTGCTGGGACCGCGACAGCCCTGCATGTATTCAGCTCTATGCTCCAAAGGAGCTGACCTGGGCCCTGTGGCCTCAGCCTCCAGTAGAGCCATCTGCGAGGAGAGGCCTTGAAATGTGAGCCTCTGGGCTCTTCAGCAGAGGACCCAATGGGGAGCCACGTGCAAGATCTACCCTTGCTTCTGCTGGGTTTTGTTTGGGGACGTTGAACCATGGTATTCCGTGTCCCCTATTTAAACTCATTTTATTCCATTCCTTCAGTTGCTCAGCAAATAAGTATTGAGCAAATCAATTAAAAAAAAAAAAAGACAATCTCACAAGAAGGAGACTAAAGGGTCACGCAGACACTTGGTAGAAAGGAGGACACTGACGGCTCTTCTGCACTGGAAAAGATTCTCACCCTCTCTCAAATAAGAGAAAGGCGAATTAAAACTACACTGAGATGCCATTTCCCCCATCAGGTGGACAAAAGTCCAAAAGGTTAATAATACGTGTTGTTGGGAAGGCTGTGGGGAAATGGGTGTCCTCACCCACGGCTGGCAGAAGCGTCCCTGTGAAGCAGGATGTGACAATGCCTATCAGGATTTTTGACGGCACTTGCTCTTCAAACCTGCAGCTTTTCCTCGGGAATTTGCCCTGCAGATATGTTTGGGCTTATGCAACATGACGTCATGCAAGGTTGAAATTATAAAATAAATATTGGCAACAAACAAGATGCCTCTGAATAGGAGTTAAGGACATCCAAAGAAAGCCACCCTGATAGTTTTTAGAAAGTCAAACGAGATTCACTCATCTCTAAAGATTTCCATGACACATCAGCAACGACACCGCACAGGGGACACGCCATTCCCATAATAATGCTACTGATAAACCAGGCCAAAACATGGGGAGAGTTCTTATATCGCGGGTCGAGGGTTGGTTGGGGCTCTGCTGATCTTGGCTGGGCTCAGGAGCGGGGTGGGGGTGGGCTGCAAGCTTCAGGTCCTGTCTGGGCACATTCAAGAGCCACACTGACCCAGGACACTCTCTTCCCAGGGAGGGTCCTGGAGTTCAAGAGAGCAAGGACCACAGCACAGAAACCCTGTAAGACCCTCCTGTACATCAGGTTGGCTAATATCCCATTGGCCCAAACAAGTCACATGACCAAGTCTGAAGTCCAGGGCCAAAGAAAAGTATTCCACCTGCTAAGGCAAGAGGGTGGGTGTGTAATACCACCTGAGGAGAGGGAAGAATGGGAATTGTGGGAATTGTGGCTCAATCCCACATGGCATATATACATGCACATATATTCAATTTTATCCTTCTTTGCATAAAGATATCCTGGGAGAAGCTGTGATGATGATCACCAGCTCTGGGGGCCTGGGGAGAAGTAAGAAGGAGATGGACAGATGAAAGGTACAGAGGAAGATGTTCCACTGTATGCCCTTGACCCTTTTAGAATCTGGTGAATGGCTTACATTTGCAAAAATAATAATAATAATGGTTAACAATACACATGGAGCAGTTAAGTGCCAGGCAAGGTTAAAAAATATAGCTGTAAATAAGACCCAGCTTCTCCCTCCAAGGAGCCAACAGTACAGGTGAGAGGTTTTTCAGTCCTGGCTGCCTTCAGAATATCCTCAGGAACTATTAAAAAACACTGATGTCCTGCTTCACTCTTGGAGGTTTTTATGTAATTAGTTCGGGGTGAAACCAGGCATTGGTATTTTTAAAACCTCCCAGATGATTTCAGAGTAAAGCCAGGGTAGAGAATAACTAGTCTGGTGAAAGGAGGCCGGCTTAAATAGGTAATAACACGAGTCATTGGCTACATTTGTGTTAAGCATGCCGAAGGAAAAACACAGAAAGAGATTGCTTAGTACTAAGAAAAAAGCATTGCTATCTTTGAGTAACTAGTATCTCTTCTCCCTGTCCCTCTCTCCCTCCCTCTCTCTCCCTCTCTACCCTCCACCCAAAGTACAAAGCAGAACATATCTCCCTTTTCACTTTGGCAGCCAGGAAACTCAGTACCAAATTTGAAATCAACAGAGAGCAACTCATCATATTCAGATTGCCTACATACGTGGTTTTTTCCCAAAACCTGAATTTCTGACTTTAATTTTTCATTGATCCAGAATCTCTATTTTCTATTTGTCTTTTTAAAAAAATTAATTGATTTATTTGTTCTAATTTGTTAAACATGAGAGCAGAAAACATTTTGATTCATGGTACACAAATGGAGCATAATTTTTCATTTCTCTGTACACAAAGTAGAGCCACACCATTCATGTTTTCATATTTGTCATTGATTCATGATTTGTATTCTTATGAGGTGTCTCAAATCACTTCTAAAGTGGAGGAATTGAATTATCAATATAATAATAATAATAATAATACTGTTTGTTGACTTGGCACCTATTATATATGCTCCACACACCAAGGCAGACACACCAGATAAATTTTATCTCCAATTGTTAAAAAACAAACCAACAAAAAACTCACAGGAGAGATGTCACTGTGCTCATTTCACAGATGGCAAACTGAGGCTCAGAGAGATTAATAACTTGTCGAGAGTCACACAGCAGTAAGTAGATAGACTGGTTATCTCTTCCCTACTGCTGCTCTAAGAAATCCCCAGAAACTTGGTGACTCACAGTGACATGGATTTTGTGTCTCACGGTTCTGAAGGTCAAAAGTCCAGATGGATGGGAGGGCTGTAAAGGAGAATCACTTCCTTGTGAAGCCATGTCCCTTGGCTCACAGGGGCACCTGACTCTGGCCTCTGTTCCCCATGTCACATCTCCTACTACAACTCTGACCCTCCTGTCCCCCTTGTATAAGGACCATTGCAATGACCTTGCCTTCTGCCCTGAAAACCAACGACCATCTTCCCACCTCAAAACCTTCACCTTGGCCACACCTGCGAAGCCCCTTCTCCAGGAAGGTGACCCTTGGCGAGACCATCATTGTGCCCCATGGAGCTCAGACTGGGCTTTCCGAGCCCACCAAGCTGTCTTTGCTGCCTGTGAAAAAAATCTGGGGTTTATTTCTGCAGAGCTGCTGACCCAGGGCCTCCTGAGTCTACCAAGAGAGGAGCCTGTTTCTCAAGACTTGGGTTTCGAACGTTATTCTTTTGTTTTACTGCTTGTTGCCCCTGTGTGGTCTCCATGTCCACGACAAGGATTCTGAAAGCCCAGCACCAGGCTGCCTTTCTACCAGCCAATGCAAATCCCAAAGTTGCCAGGATGGAGCAGCTCAGACTTCACCCAGCAGGGAGCGAATCCAGGGGACGCTGACCACAATCCCCCACCTTCAGGAGGGTCTGACATGAAAGCCGAGGTCCCCGGTGGGGACATGAGGAGGATGGTGTTTGTCTGGCTGCGCTCTCTGGGAACAGAGATTACATCTCTCGAACATTCCAGGGGGTGCTCCGAATCGATCGCACTCGGACATCAATAGCAATTCACCTGTGAAAAATTCTCCCGCAAGGACACAAAGATGGATGTACAGGGAGGTTGACTGCACTTTTTGTAACAAGGAAAAAAAAAATCGAACATCATCCAAATGTCTATCAAGAGAGGCCGGGGGAAATAAATGACCCTATTGTCACGGTGATGGAAGGCTAATCAGTGGTGCAAAGAGTAAGATAGATGGGGAAAGATGTCCAAGGTATATTGCTAAACAAACAAAGCAAGTTGCAGGAGAGTTTTATAAAGTATTGGCCTCTGTTTAAAATGAACAAATAAATACACATAAAGTCATCACACGGTATACTTTAGGATCTGTGTATTTTTACCATACATAAGTCCAATCGTCATAAATAAAAATGATATAGGTATACATTCGAGTTCTTTGATCTAAAGAAGTCAAATTTTTTTGAAGGTGTCTTTGGAAATTAAGACTTGCCTTTTCAAATAACACAGCATTTTGTGTTTTGCTGGAAGACAAAAGAGTGTTTTACCCAGGGTGACAGTTTGAATAGAAAACATACAAGAGGTAAGTATTAGCATACACTTGGAAAATAAACACAGGAGGTAAGTTTATGCATAGAAAAGCTAAAAATAAATACTCTTTGGGTTTAGGAGTGAAATAATGGCATGAGATTGGAAGGTGCAGGAACTCAATAATAGATTTCTATAATTGAATTTTGTACTAGGGATGCATAATACTTTAGTAACAAGAAACAAATAAAGGTTTTTTTAAAAAAAACCTTTCTGTGAGCCCTACCTTTTGTGGGAAATAGTGAAAACTCATTTTATTCAGAAAATGAGGGGCAATGGCCATTTTAGCAAGTCGGAAGTATTGGACCTCTTTTGTGTTTTTAAAATAGAATTTTGTTATTGCAAAAAAATTCATTGAACAATTAAATACTCAAATCACTTGGAAAATAGGCATTGAAACTTACCCTCCCAAGACCTACATCCTACCCCTGGAGCAAGCAAGTCTGAATGTTGGAGTATACATTCTTTCTTACAAATGCAGCACTGAGCTTTATGTATGCTGATTTAAGGCTCAATTTTGTCCACTTAATACAGAAAAGGCATCTTTGCATGACAATAGTAAAATACACATCATCACTTTAATTAGCCCAGTCTCTTACATGTATGACTGTACCATAATTGAGCGGAACATTTATATTTTCAATTTTTTTCTGTTTGCCCATTTAAACAGTAGTAAAAATGAAATTCTCACACACATATTTTCAGGCACTTAATTGATTATTTAAAGAGGATAAGTTCCTAGTAGTGCTATTTACTGAGCATAGTTCACACCTCCTTAAGGCCTCTTATCGCGGGAGCTTGTTTTCTCTCCATAATGGGAATCATCATTAGCATTTAGCATTTGCGGAGCAGGGACTTTGGGCCAAGACTGACGCTCCTTTGCCCTCCGAACAATCCTATGAGGCCGGTATTATTATTAGTCCTCGGGTTATAAGTGGGTAAGCTGAGGCTCAGCGAGGTCTGTAACCTCTCAACGCCACACAGCTAAACCCTGGCAGAGCCTGGGCTACGACCCCACCTGTCTGCTTCGGAAAAGGGAGTTCACAGTGCAGCCGTCTCCTGCCAGTCATGTGGCTTCCAGAACAGCCTTGTCCCACAGCACCAGGAAGCCCGGACCTCCCACCCCCATCTCGTGATCTGGAGTGACGTGGGGTGCCTGCATGGCACACATAGAAAAGGCAAATGGATTAACTAATAAAAGTGACTCACTGGCTCCAACAACCAGAGGTCCCCAGGAAGGCCAAGTGTCAAATGTCTCATTGGGCAGCCCACTGGTGAGACCTGCTGTGGTCTTTCCCTGTCCTTCTGTGATGCTGGCTCGGGCTTCCTCCTGACCGTCCTTGGTGGTCTCTAGATGGCCCCCAACCACTCCCTCCCAGGTCCACTCAGAAGGGTGGAGGCGGGTTCCAGTTCTCCCAGCTTCTCATTGGCCTGGATTTCCCACTTGTGCTCACTCGGAGCCAATAACCGCCAGCAGGGGGCGGGGTTATGATAATGAGCTTAGGCCTGCGCTAGGCACAGCTCTTCCCAGCAGAGTGAGCGTCCTCCAGGGGTGACCACCAAAGGTGTGGCATCAAAGTCGGCACATGCCATCAAGGAGAACGATGGATACTAGGCACCATGGGGTGCCTCCTTTGTCACACCTGTCTCTTGGGCCTGACTCTACGTGCTCTCTATCCTGCTTTTGGCAGGGAGAAGAATCAGGAGGCGAATGTCTCTAGGGTCGGCCTGCGGCCAGGGACAGTAGAGCAGGTGTGTAAGTCCCCAGCCCCTCCCTTCTTCCACGGAGCAATGGAGGGTGTGTTCCACGGTGGCTCCCAGGCGTCATGGTTACTCCTACCAACCTCGGCCTTCTCCAGCGCTTTCTCTTCCCCTTCATGTCCTCGCTCCCCTCCCGAGTTTTCTGGGACCACATTGCAAATGAGGGGCTTACCCTTTTATCCCTAGCTTGGGGTCTACTTCTGGGGAACCCAAACTAGGTCGCCTCCTGGTTGCTGTTGGCCTTGGCCCAGGGGAGGGGCCTCCTGCCCAGTTGAACTTGCTGTGCTGGACCTTGGCGCAGCGCGTTTTCGAGTCAAAATCTACCCCCGCGCCATCTCCTTCACCCCAAAGTGAAGGAGAAAGGAGGCCCCCTTCCCTCAGAGGCCACTTTGCATACACAGCTGCCAGAAGGGCCACAGACAAGCCCGTATTATCCAGGCCCCAGTGAGACCGTCCTGCAGGCTCATACATCTGGGCTCTTTGGTGAGATTCCTTTGAGAGACCGAGAGAGCAAGAACTCAGAAAGATTGACGGGGTACACGGAGAGTCCCGGGTTTTTAATATATCTCTTTCCGGGATCATTTACTATAAACAAACTATTAGTCTGCTTGAGAGATAAAAAATAAACCCTTCCTCAGAAGATGATCGACATTAATTTTTAAGTTTGCTTCTGAAAGATGTAATCTCCCCTTTCGCGCCCGTTAATGGGATCTGTGTGACAATAATTTATTTACTGATCTAATTAATTGTCATATAGCTCTGCACGGCTGGATGCGACGTCGGCACATGGCTGATTCCTATCGGCAAGAGACGTGCCATCGGCTTCATTTCAGAGGCAAGTCATGAACGAAGCAGATTTCTACCTCCGAAATGGCCCCTTCCAACGGGGAACCCCCCAGAGTCTTTAAAATGGGGCCTGACTCCCCCACCCCCGAGTAGGAAAGGAATTGGAAGATTACTGAGCTCAACCACCTCTTTTCAAAGACAAGAGAGCCAAAGCCCAGCAGAGAAAAAAATGCCCGGTCTCTAAGCTCAGTGAGTTACTGCAGAGCTAAGAAAAGACCCAGCACCCTCATTCCCAGCTCAGAGCCGCTCCCAGGGCCCCTCTGCTGCAGCCCTGGTGCTGATGACATAGACAGTGCGTTTCTGCTCCCAGGGAGCTGGGCCTGGGGGTGGTGGATGCAATGGTTTGAGGGCAGAGGAAGAAAAATGCCTGTATGGTCTTGAAACCTCCCCCACCGCCAATTCTGTGAAAAATGAAATTCTTGAGATAATGTGCAAAAGATGAATTGGATGGAGAGAGTCAAATGTTGCCTTTCTTCTCCAGGAAGGCAGCAAATGGGTGAAGGAGGTGACAAGTGACATAAAGTGGGGACTGTGACATGAGAACATGTGCCCTATGTTGCCACATCACTGGGTTTTTAAAGAGAGCAGAGATAAGAAAATCCAAAGTGTTATATTTTTAAAAAGGTGTCACATAACATCTTCTACCTTTTAAATATTGGCAATTGACGTAGTTTAAAAAAAAATGATAATAATTTAAGCCCCATACAAGCCAAACATTTCATCTCCCAAAATATCAGTTTGTAACCACTGGGACAGGCAGATTTGGCCATTCCTTCCTCATTTAAGGTCAACGACAGTGGTTCCTAAATCTTTCTACACATTAGAACCAACTAGGAAGCTTCTGGATCCCGATGTCCAGGTTCAATACCAGAGAAATTACTCAAGAATGTCCAGGAGGGAGGCATCAGGATGCTTAAGACACCTCCTCCCCTGGCAACTGTATTGGGAGTCATTGTTACTGTAGTGAGCCAGGGCGTGTGTTGGCCTTCAGGAACAGGACGACTGGGCAGACACTTTTCATGCCCTCGTTGGGCTTTAGCCTGGGCAGGATTCAAGCAGGCAACCGGACATGGCGGAGGCTGCCACCTCCTCACCAAACTTGCTCTCTACAGCTTCCAGGACACGTGCTGGACTACATTTCCCAGCCTCCCTTGCAGTTAGATGCAGGCACATGTCTGAATTGGGGCCAATAGAATGTGAGCAGAAGGCACTGCGTCACTTCCGGGGCGGCCCAGCAACTCCTCCCCACCTCCAGGTCTGCTCTTCCCTGCTGCCAGAAGAGGTGTCTGGGTTGCAAAAGGTGATAATGGCAGAGCCACTGTCAGCCCCCACTGCTCGGTCCAGAAATAACCACGAGAGCCACCTGTTGACCTGGAATAGTGGCCCAGGGCTGTTACAGGTGAAAGAAACAGCTTCCACGTCCCCGATGCCTCTGGATTCCTACATAGATCCCATCAGAGCAGTCCAGCTGACACCCTAAGCAAATGAGCGGATAGGACAGGAGTGGCAGGCCCAGATGTGTGGGTGCTGGACACAGATTGGGGGGCATCCGAGCAGGTGCCCTGCTTATTCGCTGACTCATTCATTCATTCATTCAACAAATATTTACCGAGCACTTGCTATGCTCCAGGCACTGTTCTGAAAGTAATTAACTCAAGCAGTAAATAAGTTATTGTCATAGAAATCCCATTAAAGGACATTACGGATGCAGCCGTGTCTTAGTTCATATAGGGCTGCTATTTAAAAAAAAAAAAAAACAACAACACATAAATCGAGAGGCTTATAAACAACAGAAATTCATTCCTCACAGTTCTGAAGGCTGGGAAATTCAGGAGCAAAGTGCCACAGGCCTGATACCCGGTGGGGCCCACTGCTGGTTTTCCTGCCGTGTCCCTGGCAACCAAGGGACCTCTGCAGCCTCTTTCGTAAGGACAATAATGTCATTTACCTGCAACAGTGTTTGCTGTAGTTTGAATATGAAGAGTCTGCCAAGTTCCTGTTAATGCAGGAACATTCATTCAGCGGTGAAATAATTGGGTTGTGAGAGCTGTGACCTAATCAGTGGGCTGAGCCATTTGGTGGGTTAATAATCTGAAATAATTGACTGGGTGGTAACTGTAGGCAGGTGGGGCATGGCTGGAGGAGGTGGGTCACTGCAGGTGTGCCCTGGAAGGATGCTTCCTCCCCATCCTGGTCTCTCTGCTTCCTGACGCCACGGTGAGCTGAGCAGCTGCCCTCTGCTGGGCCCTTCCACATAATGTGCTGCCTCATCTCAGGCCTAGAGCAATGGAGTCGGCCATTGGACTGAGGCCACTGAAACCATGAGTCCCATACAAACTTTCCCTCCTCTAGGTTGTTCTTACAGTTATTTTGGTCGCAGCCACACAAAAGCTGCCTGAAACCATGTTGGATGCCTGTTCACCATGGGAAGAGCTTGAGCAGGCCGTGTCTGTCTTGTTGATGGGTGAAAGCGTAGCAGGCGTTCAGGAGCGTTCAACTTGTTAACAGAAAAGAAAGAGGAAGGGTGGGAGGGAGCCGGAAGGGAGGATGGAGAGAAGAAGAGAGAGGAAGGGGGATGGGAGGGAATAGAAGAACGTGGCTAAGGCCAGGCAGGGTGGCCCAGGACTGCAATCCCAGTGGCTCAGGAGCCTGAGGCAGGAGGATCTGGAGTTCAAAGCCAGCCTCAGGAATTTAGCGAGGTCCTAAGCAACTCAGTGAGACCCTGTCTATAAACAAAATACAAAAAAAATGGCTGGGGATGTGCCTCCGTGGTTAAGCACCCCTGGGTTCAAACCCTGTACCAAGAAAAAAAAAACATGAATAAAGGTATAAACTGGGTTGAAAGAGAGAAGCTCTAAACCAAGTATCAAATGAATAATGGAGATGAAAATCTTCCCGGGATGTTAAACCTAATGGGTCAAAGTTTGATGAATAGCAAGATACTTTCCAGTCTCAAAGTATCTCCTACAAGTTACTTATTCATTGCAGAGAAGGAAAGAGACCTGCCAGCTACCGCCACCCTCCTCACCAGGAACGAGGGCTGAGCGGCCAAGCGCCCCGTGGCGGGGCTGGGGAGAGGGCAGCGCTCCTGTGCCTACTCCTGCCCAGGCGCTGTCTAACCCCGCGGGAGCATTGGGAAAGTCTGACCGACAGAGGGACATCTACAAAACAACAGGCTGGAGGCTTCAAAGCTGCCCAAGACAAGAGACAAAGAGGAGCTAAGGAGACAAGAGAGCCCAAGGCAGGATGGCACCGTGGATTGATCCAGGAGAAAATGAGGAGGACGTAAGTCGGCAAATGGGCTGTGGGTTCGATGGCGACCTTAGAGAGATGTCAAAATCCTGGTTTTGAGCCGGGTGCGGTGGCGCTCGCCTGTAATCCCAGAGGCTGGGGAGGCTGAGGCAGGAGGATCACGTGTTCAAAGCCAGCCTCAGCAAAAGTGAGGCCCTAAGCAGCTCACTGAGACTCTGTCTCTAAATCAAATATAAAATAGGGCTATGGATGTGGCTCAGGGTCCAAGTGCCCCTGAGTTCAATCCAGGCACAAAACAACAACAACAAAAATCCTGGATTTAAAAACTAAACTGGGGGTGTATAAGAGAACATGCTTTTTCCTGGGGTACCCATCCCCAGGTGTTTACAGAAGGACATCCAGGCAGAGGTCAGGGCTGGTTTGGAGTCAGGGGAACTACTCAGACCCCAGCTCTGCAACCTGCTGGCTCTGTGACCTTGGGCAGGCCCCTTGACTCTCTGAACCTCATCTGTAAACGGGGTTACAAATACCAACTTTGTCCATAAGGTTATTGCAAAGACTTTATAAAATAACCCTCCACAGGGCCTGAGAAGAAATTTGTTTTAAATGGCCAAAAGGAGGTAACAGGAAAATACCCTCTTAATCTAAGGTTCCACATGCCATCTAGGTCTTTCCCTCTCTGCCCACCCCTTCTTCTCCCAGGCCCTGTCACTCCCAAATTTCTGAGAAGTCTATGAATCTTAGAGTTCCCGGAAATTCACCCACTTAAGGAAATTACTTTGCGCACTGTTCATTATTAGCCCACGCGATAAATAGATTAGGCAAAGAGAGAGACGATATTTTAAGAAGCCTACAGTTCAGGGGATTTTCCAGCGTTGTCTACCAATCAGATAATGGAGACCACATCAGCCTAAGGATCCTGAGCATGTCCAGGCCACCATAAACCATCCCGTGATCACCAGCCTGACATCTTCTCCATGCACCTGCCCGTGCCGGTCCCTCAAGTTTAAAAGGACGGCCTGAGACTCCAAAAGCCTCTCTCATACTGGAGATGGCCCCCAGTCTCCCTTAAACGTGCATTCCTTACTTTCCTTAATGAATCTCTGGGGCCTCTAATTGACACGTCCTTCAATTCATTTCTGTGACCTTTGCCGAGAAAAACACTAGTCTCGGAGTTTAGCCCGGCAAGAGTCCCTCCTATCTCTCCCCATGAAGAGAATGGTCTGTGGTGTGAATGGACAGCTTGGTCAATGTCAGAAGCAGCTATAAACCTGAAAGTCTCAGAATTAGGCAAGAGCTGCAGAGCCTGCCAGACCAACTTCCCCTCCTAAATATGGGTCCCCCTGGGAAGTGCTCTCCATGAGAAGAAGCAAAACATTCTAAATGCCACTGAGGCCCAGCTGGGAGGCCCTGGTCTAACCTCTGTGTTGTACAAATGAGAAATCTGAAGCCCAGAGCGCTCAAGGTCAAGTGGCTCACCAAGTTCAGTCTGACTCACCAAAATTTTAATTAACACCTACTATGTGCGAGGCAGTGCTAGACACCGTGGGGGACCACAAAGATAATTAGGCAGAGGGCCTGTGTGCACAATTATTGAAGTGTTGATGGAGACAAGCCAGAAGGAAACGTTGCCCACAGCTCCCCAAGAAATCTCACCATTCCCCAAACCTGCATTTTTTTGAATTCACTCCTCCCTATCTTTGTTCAAAGCTTCATCTTCCTGGAATGTCAAACCCTTTCCCTTTTCTTGCTACACACCTTGCCATGCTCTTTCTTAGCACCTTGGGTAGCTCCGTAGTGCCCTTGGGGGGAAAAAAATCAAATTCCTTTTCAGAATGTGTTCCATTCAGCCCAACTACACAAAATAGCCCTGTGAGTAGATCCACAGTCAAACCACATTATGTCTCAAGCATCCACCGTGTCGGAGTCCCTGGGAGGCTGCCGGGAGGACACAAGGCACCGTTTGTTGTCTTTAGTCTCAGCAGCTCACTCTGTAGCTTAGGAGCCGCTCGGCTGGAAAACAGGTTGGGCACCACCAGACAGGATGGAGCAGGTGTCTCCAAGCGTGGTCCATGGAGAAACCCCTGCCCCTCTGTCACCATGAAACTAATTTGCATGAGGGGCGCATGGTGGCCTTCTGTCATCAGTGTCCACAGGGAGCACGCTGTGGTAGGCAGAATAGTGTCACTCTCCCTGCTTCCCCCTAGATGTCCACGTCCTGATGCCCAGGACCTGTGACTGGGTACCTTCCAAGGCCAGAGGTCATGTGCGAGGTGAGATGGGCTGGATATCTCCATGGAGAGATCACCCCAGATGATCTTGGTGGCCTTATGTGCCATCGTGAGTGTCTTGGTGAGAGTAGGCACCTGCTGGGCGTGTGGGGACAGGAAGAAGAAGGTGACGTGGTGGCATCACCGGTTGGCAAACCAGGAGCCAAGGAATGTGGGCAGCCTCTCCAGGCTGGAAAAGTCAAGGAAGTGAATTGCCCTGACACCTTGATTTCTGCTCCCTGAGCCCCATTCCGTACCTCTGACCCTCACACTTAGAAGGTAATAAGGTCATGAGCTTGGGTTGTTTGAAGCCACCAAGAATCGGTGACTTGCTAAGGCAGCTGTAAGGTTGTAGCACACCAGCTGTGCCACCCTGGCTGCCTGGTCCTCCCAACGCTGGACTGCAGGAGGTTCTTACCCACCAAGGGGCCTGGCTTTCTCCTTCAGACCTCAAGGACAATGGCCCCAGGATGCGGACCTATTTCCTGTCAGTTTCCTGAACTCTGCTCTGTTTTGGAAATAGCTCCATGTTTAAATTCTCCACAGCTAACCCCACCTGAGAACGCCAGTCCTAAGACTCTCATCAACCCACAGCCTGGGGAAGTCCAAAGCCTTGTCCCTCTATGTCTGCACATTCTAGAACATTCTAGAACATTCTAGAACATTCCAGAACATTCCAGGATATTCCTCTTCCTGGGTTTCCACACGTCCCAGAGGCCGAGCTCCTCCCAGCCCCCTCAGCACCCTGGTTCCTGGCACCATGGATGTTTCCTCAGACATGAGAGCTTCGTCCACACTATCAGCAGCTTCTATCTCCTCTTCCGTTTCCCAAGAGGATCTACCCACAGCAAGGATGTCCTATTGGCGAAACTGACTGGGTCATTACAAAGTGTATACATGTGGCACGTCCTCCCACTGTCCCCACAAAACTGCACAGTTAAAATTTTAAGATGAAGCATGAGCATCACCAGCTGAGCGTGCCCCTCAGGGACGGGAGCAGCATCTGCAGTGGGCAGTGGCCACTGTGGATGTCCCCAATCTTCAAATCGCCACTGAGCTTTCACTTGGATTCCAGGACTCTGTTCAACCGGGAGAGGCTTCTCTCCTCCCACCTCTGTCCCTGCCCACCCCTTTGAGGGCAGATGAGCCTTGGAGTGAGAGGGACCTGGAAGATGGGGTCAGAAAGCACATTCACGCTCTGAACCCTCCTCAAAGCAACCTTCTAAAGGAAGACAGTTCCGCACCTGCCAAGAACTCCAGGGGAAGTGGACATTTTTTTCGCCCTCAATACACAAGTGTTGTGAATTGGGAGTTTAGAGGTCAAGAGGTCCCTAGGGAAGAATAAGAAGCAAATGGAACTGAAGAAGGTGCCAGGAGAGAGATCCAGGCAGCAGGGAGGAGCCCGACACCTGGGAGGTCAATGGGGGCCCAAGAAGAAAGACAGTGGTGACAGAATTCCTGGGGGCCGTGGAGACCACAGAAATTCACAGTGTTGATTAGTCGATTTTTTTTGTACTGGAGATTGAACCCAGGGGCACTTGACCACTGAGCCCCATCCCCAGCCCTATTTTGTATTTTATTTAGAGACAGGATTCACTGAGTTCCTTAGCACCTTACCTTTGTTGAGGTTGGTTTTGAACTTGCGATCCTCCTGCCTCAGCCTCCCGAGCCACTGGTATTACAGGCATGCACCACTGCACCCAGCCGACTACTCAATTTTAACTTTCCTGTTGTCTTGAGCTGAGCTCCAGCCCAGCCATCCCTAAACCTGCAGGCAACTTGCCTATTTTGGTGATTTTGAGGCGCAGAGGTCAAGGACTACATTCAAAGCAAGGCCAAGAAGGGACTGAGAATAATATTTTCAGGAGGGAAGATGTCACATGAATCCACCTAGCACTCCACACGGGCCGTGGCCAGGAGGGGCAAAGCCCTCTACGATTTCAGCTGTATCCAAAAAGGCATTGAACATCCTACATGACTTGGGAGCTTGGACCATTTGCATTTTCAGTTGAATGGGACAAGTGACCCCGGAAGCGTGAAGGAATAGGAGACATCCAATGGCACACGCAGATGGCCAAGGTCTCAAGTCCCAGTGCACCATAGAGATTCGCCTGGATTTCTGCTGTTCCGTGGGATTAATGACATGTCTGCAAGACAGTGAGAAAGCTAAAATTAGCCGGCAGTCTGATATGCTGGCATTTGGCACCCGTGACTGAATCTTCCATGAAAGACAGATTCATAAGATGGGCTTATGTTTCACGACGACACACGGGCTTTCAGGAGAAATTCTGAAAGTTCACAGTGTTCTCCGAGTTAGTTACCTGGCCGTGCGTGGGGCTGGATTTCCTGCTCTGGGGGAGATGGCAGAGGAAGAGAGAAGGGCAGAAGCTGCTAGACTGAGCCCCAGCCGCAGTTCCTGGAATGTTTTCCTGGTGACATTCATTAATATGCACACCCAGAACCAATGCTTTTCAAAAGAGTAAACCACAGCCCGGCTCCGTGGCTAACTATAGAATTAATGATGGTGCTTAGATGATTGTAGAAAATTCATGCCTCGGGTCTCCAAGCTGGGAGGACCGTTTTTATTATATGCCAGAAGCTGAGCTCAAGATTGAACTAGAATTAACTCATTTGATCCTCACAAATACCCTGGGCACTAGGTGCTATTATCATCATCTCCGTTTTACAGATAGGAAAATCGAGACTCAGAGAAGGGAAGTTGCTTAGATGGCATTTTAGTCGGCGAGGAATCAAGGAATTAGAACAGCTGGATGCAGATCTGTGATCCCAGTGACTGGGAGACTGAAGCAGGAGAGTGGCAAGTTCTAGGCCAGCCTGGGCAACTTAGCAAAATCCTATAGATCCCATCTCAAAACAAAATAAAAATGGCTGGGAATGTAGCTCAGTGGTAGAGCGCTCCAGGGCTCAATCTCCTGGGGTGGGGGTAGAAGAAGAAGCATGAGGAGGAGGAGGAAGAGGAGGAGGAAGAGGAGGAGGAGAAGGAGGAGGAGGAAGATGAGGAGGAGGAAGAGGAGGAAGAGGAGGAGGAGGAAGAGGAGGAGAAGGAGGAGGGGAGGAAGAGGAGGAGGAGGAGGAAGAGGAGGAGGAGGAGGAGGAGGAAGAGGAGGAAGAGGAGGGGAGGAAGAGGAGGAGGAGGAGGAAGAGGAGGAGGAGGAGGAAGAGGAGGAAGAGGAGGGGAGGAAGAGGAGGAGGAGGAAGAGGAGAAAGGGGAGGAGAAGGAGGAGGAGGAGGAAGAGGAGGAAGGGGAGGAGAAGGAAGAGGAGGAGGAGGAAGAGGAAGGAGGAGGAGGAGGAAGAGGAGGAAGAGGAGGAGGAGGAAGAGGAGAAAGGGGAGGAGAAGGAGGAGGAGGAGGAAGAGGAGGAAGGGGAGGAGAAGGAAGAGGAGGAGGAGGAAGAGGAGGAGGAAGAGGAGGAGGAGGAGAGTGGGAGGAGGAGGAAAAGGAGAAGGAGGCAGAGGAGAGAAGGAGGAGGAGGAATGAAGAAAATAATCAAAGCAGATGCCAATTCAAGTATCTACAGCAGAGAGAATTGAATGCAGGGCGTTGGCCACATGAGGAGGAGGCTCGGGCCCTGGGAGGTTGGCAACAGCAGAAAACCGCTGCTTCCCTCAGCCACAGGGGAGCAGGGAGCAGGTGCAATTCCTGGAGCCTGCGGGCAGGGTTGCCTGTTCGAAGCTGGGGGCGGAGAGGTCCACAGAGCTGCTGGGGCAGACGGCAACGGGAAGGAAGAGCAGGCTCCTCCAGGCTCTCCCTGGCTAAACCCCGAGAGGCCAGGACAGGCAGGAAAGCCAGGGCCAGGGCAGCCAGTAAGTGGCTCATCCAGAACTTGCACCTATGTCCTTTATGGAAGCCCAGTAGGTCCAGCTCCCTCCGTGGAGGAACACGGCAGCCAACTTCCAGTAGCCATCCTCAGGGGAACACTGAAGAGTCCCCCGTGGGGGCAGAGGAGGCTCAAATGGCCTTCCCAGATAGGGGGCAGCGTTCTCTGTCAAGGGCAGACCCAAGGCCACCTGCAGGTATGAGCTTAAACGCCAGCTCCTCCATGGCCTGGAGCCAATGACCTCACCTCCCGGAGCCTCAGTCTCTTCCTCTGAAAGATGGACACTGGAAATACACACGTCATGACGTGGATTTGAAATTCAGAGAGTACCTGGCTCCTGGTGGAGCTCAAAAAGCAGACCTAATTCCCATCTCCACCACCAACAACCTTGGGTCACCTCCGGATTTCTCGCTTCACTCTGGGAGTTATCAGGTCACTTGCAGGCGTGTGTCCTCCTGGGGCAGAGAAGCAACGTGAACCCTCCGCTAGGTCTTCTCTCAAAGCCCCTCGGCTGCCAAGCTCACAGATTCAAGTGCACTAACAGTTACAAGCTGCCACCAGGGACAGAATGCCTCAGGACCTTGCAGACTTGTTTCCTTCATGTGTGTATTGACCCTCGCTGTGACCCTACTTGGCTTTCATTAGGAAAAAAAAAGTGACCCCGATACCTAGGCAAGCACCCCCCACCCTCAGGTCTCTGATGCAGCTTCAGCTTGGAAGGCCCAGGGAACCCAGGGCACGGCGGAGATTAGGAGATGCAGAATACGAACCCGAGCTCGGCTGGGCTGGGCTCCCCGGCTCTGCTGCAGGGGATCTGATTCATTGGACGTGAAGCCTCTGCTCTTTCAGATTGAGGTGACTGCCACTCCCCACCCAAGGGACCTTTCCCGCCCCCTCTGCACCCATGTGGCCAAGGTGGCACATGGGGCCACTCCCAAGTGTGGTCTAGAACATGCTCAGCCCCTGTCCTGTCCCTGCAAGATGCATGTCCACTTGGAATTTCAGGATGTGACCTTACGTGGAAATAGTCCCTGCAGATGTAAACAGTGGCGATGGGGTCCTGTTGGGTCAGGATGGGCCCCAAGTCCAGTGACTGGCGTCCTCATAAGAAGAGGAGAGGACACCAAGAGACCCACCCAGAGAAGACGACCACGCGGTGATGGAGTCAGTGCATCAGCCGCGAGGAGCTGCAGAGATGGCGGGGAGCCACCAGGAGCTGGGGGTGGGGGACCAGGGAGGATCCTGGCAGATCCTCAGGGCCGTCACCACCTGCGGATGCTGGTGTCAGACTCTGGCCTCCAGAAAGGTGAGAGCACTTCCTGCAGGGTAAGCCACCTGGATGTGGTGCTAATGACCCAGCCTCAGGAAACCGCCGCCCTCTCCATTTCTCCACTTAGCTCATCACGGGCCACTGACAGTCCCAGAAGCAGCGCCCACAGGTTGGTGGACACCCTTTAAGTAGCACTGATTCATCCCCCCAAAACCCCCTTACCCCTAACACACCTCACAGCCTAGCACACCTCACAACAGCCCTCAATGCACGCGCCCATGCACTGCGGGGTGTCTGGGTGTGCTCTGTGTGCGATGATGGGCACAGAGGTGTGTGCACAGGTGTATACAGGTATGCACAGGTGTGTACCGGTGCTGCAGCTCCACCTCCCCTCCCCCTCCTGCTCCCTCCCTCCCCTGCACCCCAGGAGCCTCCCTAACACACACCCTGCAACTTGGCTGCTTCTCAGATCCCCAGGGAGCCCAGCTTGCCCCAGAGCTCAATGAATCTCACTGCAACCCCAGGGGGGCTGACCACCACCCCACCAGCGCCCACAGGTGTCCCAGAGAAGGAGTCTGACGCTCAGAGGGAGCCCAGTATTAACTGATGGAAGACCCGGATGTAACCCCAGGGTTGGACCTCAACGCCTGTAAATGTGTTTCCAGCCAGCTCAGCCCCAGGAAACGATCACAATAGCCCCGTGGCCCGGCTTCCCTGGAACTCAGCTTCTCTTTCCAGTGCCACCCAAGGAGTCACCCTGGCACCCACCACCCACCGGGAACCCGGATCAGATGATACCAGAGGTTGCAGAGTGAGACTGGAGGCCAGACAGCTTTCTGCACCACTGGCCAGGAATGTGCTGACCAAGCCCGAAGCTGAGGAATGAACCAGAGATCCTCAAGGCTCCCCACAGGCAGCCCGTCAAAATAATCAAGTAAACACTTGTTAGCTCTCTTAGGGATTTTCCCCCTTATTTTTCATTTTGCACCATCTCAGTAGACAAGAGAAAGACAGAAAAGAACCAGGATTATGTCAAGGTGATGGAAATATTTGCTGTCTTTGGGACCAAAAGAAAACCTTTCTCTATAATTAAATGTCATCTTTTTTTTTTTCTAGAAGACTTAATTAGAAAGCTTTCAAGGGAGAAATTCCCCAAACAGATATGCCACATTATAGCAAGTGAGCTGGCTAAATTAGCAGGGAGGTGGCAGCGGTCACCAGACCAGAAAAACCCCTCCGGGTGTCCAGGGCAGGGACTGGGATAGAGGAAATTAAGAAATCTTTTCCTGGTTCACTGTTTCTTATCAAGCCTCCAAAGTGGCCCACAGGTGATGAAGCATTTAGAAGCCTGGTTTTCCCTTTGAACTTCACCAGGATAGAGAGCTGGACCCTTAGGAGACTCAAATTCTGCCTCACAGGCCCACTATTTTGTATTTGATGGGCATTTCTCAGCACGCACCAGGGAACGGATAAGACCATTGTCAGGATCCGACTGCCTAATGCACCCCGCACTAAATCTTCAAACGACGGTGGAGGGAAATCTGCACACGTTTCTTTCTCTGTTTCTCCCTACCCCCCGTGTGGACAGGGTTTTCCACAAGCCTGGCACCTAGGAACCCAGAAGAAAGCTGGTGATACATTTTTCTGCTTCCACAATTCACCATCTGCAACCTCGAGTCACTGGCAGAGAAGGAATACTTGAGGAACAGAGGGAAAATCCGCACCCACTCCCACCTCAGAGGGATCTGACTTGCAGGTGACAGAAAACCCACATCCAGGCCTCCTGCCTCCAACAAGAGTCTGGAGTTGGACTGGGACCCTTCCTGGGTGGATCTGCTTTGTGGATTCACGTGTTTTCATTGAATTACACTCTTGGGCTGAGGTCTGGCTTCAAGATAAACTATTATAGATTATGGGGGTGGGGGCATAAAACTTTAATTTTCCCTTCCATAAAAGAAAAAAAAAACAAAGATCAACTAATATAGGGGAAGAAACCATCCTTCCAGAGTAAAAATCCTTTATGAATCAGTGAAGACCTTTTTTTAGTTGTAAAACAATAGAAAACCTTCTTCTAACTGGCATAAGCAAAACTAGAAAATGTGTTTCATTTAACCTACTGATGTGTGGTCCTCAGGAGAGTTTGGATCTGGGAGCACAATGTTGAACCACGATGCAAAGAAAAGACCACCGACTCCAATTTGGAATCAGATTAAAGCAAACTTGTATATGTGGACACGGGAGCTGGCCGGGACTGTCTCTCCCAAAACCCCAGGGTAGAGACCAGTCCCCCAGGTCTCCAGGAACAAGGTTTTATAGCACAAAAAGTTGCCGGCGGGGGGGGGGGGTATCTTGAGAACTTACAGCTAACAGGATTTTGACAAGCATAATACAAAGGCAGATATCAGGTTAATGATCTACATGGCAGGATATTTCAAGGTAGGGAGTAAATTCAGATCCCAACATCAGGATTTATGAGGCACCGCTGGTTTTCAGAGAGGGTTGTTTTCTGGTCAGGGGGAGCCAGGATTTATGAGGCACCACTAAGGTTTTAGAGAGGGTTCATATCTGTTCAAGGAGAGCCAGGCCTGGGTGAGTGCAGAGCAGGGACAGGAATTCCAAACAAGTTTAGAAATCGCAGTAATTTAGAGTAAAACAGAAATTAACTTCTCACGACTTTGTGATGAGATGGCACCCAATCTTCAGATGGCATTAAGCTAGGTTCCTGGCAGAAACCATGTCGTCAGGCCTCTTTTAGTACTAATCTCTAGACTTTGAATTCATTACCTGACTTTTAATTCATGCTTTGACTCCAGGCAATACTTCCAAGATTTTGGACAGATATTAACAGATACCCAAATAATTAAAGCTCAACCAAGATAGAGATGACTTATGCCTTATGTAAAATGAGTCCAGAGGTAGAGTTCAGAGCTGTTATGGCAGCCCTACAACCAGTCGTCTTCTCTTTCTTCTCCCCCAACGTTAACATGTGACTTTCATCTTCGTGTGTGTGTTTCATGTTCACAAAGTGGCTGCTGGAGCCCCAGCCCCACACATTCCAGGCAGGAAGAACAGTAGGAAAGGAAAAGGCCAAAAGACTCCTCGCTCCTATTTGTCTCCGTCTCCTAAAGAATTTTCCCAGAAGCGCCATCTGAGCTTCCAATTACATTTCACTGGTTACTACTGTTCACAGGCAAAGATGGAAACTGTTTTCCAAGTGGGAATATTGATGCTCACCAACAATAGAGAGATCTGTGACTGATTAAGACAGAGAGACTGGATGTGGGGATTATACAACACTATGTCACAGCACTCCTTAGAAGGGACAGACACCAGAAACCACATTCCCAACAGGATTAAGCCATTTACTTATATGACCTTTGGCTGTAGGGCAACTGTGGTTACATGGAGTCTTGGGGGTCAACCTGACTTATTCATAAATGCATAGAACACAGTCTCCTCCACTCGAATCCCCAGGACTCTCCCCTTCTCTTCCCTCCTCCCTCCCCCGGGCCCCCTCCTCTCCTCAGTTGGTCCTCCTTCTAGTTATTTATTTACTTTTTAAATGATGCGTTACAGTTTTATATAATACTGGAATGCGTGGTGATCTATCCATGACGACCCTTCCTATGGACGTTTCCAAGTCTGCTTTGTTCATTCCTGGTGAGAAATTCTCTTTGGAGCATGCGCGTTTAGTCCTACATCTACCTACAGAGCCTGGTAGGACCTCACGGAAGAGATACGCAGTCCTTCCCAAAGGAGATGATTCCAAAAAAACAATTCCCACGTCGCCCCAGAGTCAGATAAGCCAGGAGGTAGGAGAGTTTGTGTTGTGGCTTAAATGTGATGCGTCCCCCAAAAGCTCTTGTGTGAGACAATGCAAGAAGGTTCAGAGGAGAAAGGATTACATCTTTTAGTCCCAGCCGTGAAAAAGCTGACCAAAACCGTTTGCCACCAATCCCAGTGAGCACACTCCCATCTCCACTCAATGAGGACCTTCCATTTCAGCCCCGATTTTCTAGAAAGTCCATTTGCCAAATTATCACAGGTGCACCTAGATTTTTTTATCTCAAGAGTTTGGAGAAGGAGCGAGGCCATGCATTCTAAAGCCCCATTTTAATTCTACTTGAGGAGAGCTTCCCCCCGCCCTTCTGTTCATGGAACTCAGAAATGCACCCAAAATTGGAGGCGTTGACTGCTGGGTAAGAAGTAGGAGTCCCTCATCGTCTCCATTTCCCTGGGTCCTGGGCACCCCGGGATCACAACATGGAACGTGGCCATATCTCGGATGCAATTCCCGTTGCTATGGAGGGGTTCCTAAGTATGCAGCTCCTGCCAATGAGCTGAGCTACCTAAATAAGGCCGACAGGACGGCCACCGGAAAATAATTCGCCGTCTCATCTTATTCCCTGTGCACACCCAAAAGCTATTTAGGTATGGCAGGCTAATTTTTTTGTGTGTGTGTGTGTGAAAGGGTATTATTTTGCTTACAATTGTTAGCTCAACAAATTTAAAATATTTAGCTCTAACAAATACATTCATGTTTTCTAGGGTATTCCTGGGAGTCTGGCACGTTCACAATCTGGGCCTCCATCTGTCTGCCTCTCTGAAATATTGTTCTCCTGGGTGACTCCGCCTGTTTGCTTTCCTGCCCGTCTGTTTAAAGCTCAGCGCTCATTCCATTCCAAAGGGTCAGGTCCTTTAAGATCACCAACCGTGACCCCACGCTGGGCAAACGGAAAGATTCATAGGCCCCTTCGGGTCACCAAAGTCTCAGGAAGAGTAAGGAAGCCGTAATTCTCATGGTGGCCAATGTCAGGAGGAGAGGGCTAGCTCAGAGCCACAGTTATTCTATTAGGTACAGCTTGATCTTCTCCCCCCAAGGTTTACTGAGCACCTGCTCAGACACTGTGCCACACGGGGCCTGTGGGCATCATGACATTTCATCCTCACGGGGAGGCCACGGTAGTGCTATGGTAACCGTGATCAGACCAGCTTGTCCACGGACGAGAAGCCAATGCTGAGAGAGACTGTCATTGGCTCAGGTCCTAAGGAGTGGGGGAGCTTATGTCAGGGTGAACCTCCCTGTCCTTGACCTTGGGGTCCATCAGGTGACTTGATTTGGCCAATGGGACATGCACAAATGTATGTGGCAGAGCACAAGCTTAGAAGGGGTTTGCCCTCTTGAAACTCTGCCATTACCAAGAACACAATGTACCTGGCATGGCCCACTTGTCCCAGGAGGAGGATAAGAGACACATGAAACAGACACATGGAACTCTAGCCGACCCATAAACTGCTGAGCAAGAACTAAATGTCTACTCTATGCCACTGAGGTATTTGTGGTTGCTTGTTACACAGCAATAGCTGACCGATATGAACAGTTCACTGTCTCTTTTTTTTTCCAGAATTTCTTTTTTAATGTAAATTTTATTTATTTATATATGACAGCAGAATAAATTACAATTCTTATTACATATATAGAGCACAATTTTTATATCTTTGGTTGTATACAGAGTATATTCACACCAATTCTTATCTTCATACATGTACTTTTTTTTTCAAGTGGGTTATGAACTCCCATTTTTACCCCGTATACAGATTGCAGAATCACATCAGTTACATTTCCATTGATTTACATGTTGCCATACTAGTGTCTGTTGTATTCTGCTGCCTTTCCTATCCTCTACTATCCCCCCTCCCCTCCCCTCCCCTCTTCTCTTTCTACCCCCTCTACTGTAATTCATTTCTCCCCCTTGTATTATTTTTCCCTTTCCCCTCACTTCCTCTTGTATGTAATTTTGTATAACCCTGAGGGTCTCCTTCCATTTCCATGCAATTTCCCTTCTCTCTCCCTTTCCCTCCCACCTCTCATCCCTATTTAATGTTAATCTTCTTCTCATGCTCTTCGTCCCTACTCTGTTCTTAGTTACTCTCCTTATATCAAAGAAGACATTTGGCATTTGTTTTTTAGGGATTGGCTGGCTTCACTTAGCACAATCTGCTCTAATGCCATCCATTTCCCTGCAAATTCTATGATTTTGTCATTTTTTAATGTAGAGTAATACTCCATTGTGTATAAGTGCCACATTTTTTTTTTATCCATTCATCTATTGAAGGGCATCTAGGTTGGTTCCACAGTCTTGCTATTGTGAATTGTGCTGCTATGAACATCGATGTAGCAGTGTCCCTGTAGCATGCTCTTTTTAGGTCTTTAGGGAATAGACTGAGAAGGGGAATAGCTGGGTCAAATGGTGGTTCCATTCCCAGCTTTCCAAGAAATCTCCATACTGCTTTCCAAATTGGCTGCACCAATCTGCAGTCCCACCAGCAATGTACAAGAGTACCCTTTTCTCCACATCCTCGCCAGCACTTGTGGTTGTTCGACTTCATAATGGCTGCCAATCTTACTGGAGTGAGATGGTATCTTAGGGTGGTTTTGATTTGCATTTCTCTGACTGCTAGAGATGGTGAGCATTTTTTCATGTACTTGTTGATTGATTGTATGTCCTCCTCTGAGAAGTGTCTGTTCAGGTCCTTGGCCCATTTGTTGATTGGGTTATTTGTTATCTTATTGTCTAATTTTTTGAGTTCTTTGTATACTCTGGATATTAGGGCTCTATCTGGAGTGTGAGGAGTAAAGATTTGTTCCCATGATGTAGGCTCCCTGTTTACCTCTCTTATTGTTTCTTTTGCTGAGAAAAAACTTTTTAGTTTGAGTAAGTCCCATTTGTTGATTCTAGATGTTAACTCTTGTGCTATGGGTGTTCTATTAAGGAATTTGGAGCCCAACCCCACAGTATGTAGATCGGAGCCAACTTTTTCTTCTATCAGACGCCGTGTCTCTGATTTGATATCAAGCTCCTTGATCCATTTTGAGTTAACTTTTGTGCATGGCGAGAGAAAGGGATTCAGTTTCATTTTGTTGCATATGGATTTCCAGTTTTCCCAACACCATTTGTTGAAGATGCTATCCTTCCTCCATTGCATGCTTTTAGCTCCTTTATCAAATATAAGATAATTTTAGTTTTGTGGATTGGTTTCTGTGTCCTCTATTCTGTACCATTGGTCCACCTGCCTGTTTTGGTACCAGTACCATGCTGTTTTTGTTACTATTTCTCTGTAGTATAGTTTGAAGTCTGGTATCGCTATACCGCCTGATTCACAATTCCTGCTTAGAATTGTTTTTGCTATTCTGGGTCTTTTATTTTTCCATATGAATTTCATGATTGCTTTCTCTATTTCTACAAGAAATGCCGTTGGGATTTTGATTGGCATTGCATTAAACCTATAGAGAACTTTTGGTAATATTGCCATTTTGATGATGTTAGTTCTGCCTATCCATGAACAGGGTATATTTTTCCGTGTTCTAAGATCTTCTTCTATTTCTCTCTTTAGGGTTCTGTAGTTTTCATTGTATAAGTCTTTCACCTCTTTTGTTAGGTTGATTCCCAAATATTTTATTTTATTTTTTGAGGATATTGTGAATGGAGTGGTTGTCCTCATTTCCGTTTCAGAGGATTTGTCGCTGATATACAGGAATGCATTTGATTTATGCGTGTTGATCTTATATCCTGCCACTTTGCTGAATTCATTTATTAGTTCTAGTAGTTTCTTTGTAGACCCTTTTGGGTCTTCTAAGTATAGAATCATGTCATCTGCAAATAGTGATAACTTAAGTTCTTCTTTTCCTATTTTTATGCCTTTAATTTCTTTCGTCTGTCTAATTGCTCTGGCCAGTGTTTTGAGAACTATGTTGAACAGAAGTGGTGAGAGAGGGCATCCCTGTCTTGTTCCAGATTTTAGAGGGAATGCTTTCAATTTTCCTCCATTCAGAGTGATGCTGGCCTGAGGCAGTTCACTGTCTCTTGAGTGCCGTAGGCTTCATTAAAACTGGGAGGAAAATCTTATTCTTTGAATTCAGTATTATCTACCAACATGTAGAAGACATCACCAGCCTGCCACAGCCTGCCAGCCTGGCCCCATGTCATTTGCCATCACGTTCAGATGCCCAGCTTGATTATCTCACAGGAAACCTTTGAGTCTGACGTCAAACATTGGAGAATTTAGAAAGTTCTTCCTGAACTCTCCAAAGGCATGCGCATGCATGTGTGTGTGAGTACACACACACACACACACACACACACACACACACACACACACACCAATCACTGCCAATCACGAGGACCATCGTCTGCATTCCCGCGGAGGGACGAGGCAAACGCAGAGTGAACCTGAAATACACTGTGAGGACAGTTATTGTGACGTTTCTTTCCAACATAGTGTCTTTGGGCACAGAGACAAGAGAAATGGGGGAATTCGCAGGCTCCAAGGGAGGCGGCTTCCAGGCAGAAAGCCGGTGGTGTTCTGGGGGGGGGGGGGAAGCTAATAAATGAAGACAGAAGAACCCAGCTGTGGTCAGCCACAGGACACTGGGACATTCCCAGGTCCCCCGGCTGCTTCGTGGGGCAGGGCTCCGTCAGAAGGGCGCGGTGGAGGGAACGCTGCCCCCCTCAGGGCAGCCGGGAAGCGGGTTCGTGGAGGGTCCCAGGGAGCAGGAGCCTTCCGGAGCCCGCCCCCAGTGACAGCCTCTGCAGCCACACCCCACCTGCCTGCGGTGACACCCACCAGTGCCCAGCAGGCTGTGCCGATTGGGTCACAGCTCTCACAACTCAATGATTTCCCCTCCAGACACTCCTGCAAAATCAGACGGGTTTTAGGGGGACATCTCACCCCCGAACCATGACACTGGGGTCACCTGACAAATGTCAGGATTTGAATCAGGTCCCAGCCAGTGACCCCGGTTGTGCAGATGCTACTTCTCCAATTTCTCACCCAAGCCTCCAATGCCATCTTCTAACAACAGCTGAAGCCGCAACAAGGCGCTCAGCGGATTACAACAGACCTGCCTCTCATGGTCACTCAAGTGACCCTCCCCTTTCCTTTATTGACAAGGCAAATACTGAACATCCACCAGGCTAGGCTCTGCCAGCCTTGGGAACACAGGTACCTGGCATGGCCCACTTGTCCCAAGAGGAGGATATGAGGCACATGGAACTCTTTCCTCTTGCAAAAAAAATGCACTTGTCAAAATGGCGACAGGCCCTCCTTATTTATTGTTTGGTTTCTTTTCTTTTCTTTTCCTTCCCCTTGCAGATCTTAGGGAATCTTTTCCAAATGTATGGACTGAAACAAGCTTGGCTTGATGGTTGGAAAAAAGAGGATCAAGAAGCCACGGGCTGTCTTCTCCATGCACTGCTGACTTGACAGCAAATCCTTCCAGCACTTGGCTTTGCAAAGAAAACATTGAACTAGAGAAACGGATCAATGCAAGGAATCTCAGCCTCAGCTGAGTGGGAGAGCTGGGGGCAGAGGGCTGCGTGCGCTTTGTTGATTGCAGACAAAGGGACGCACAAAACAATGTGATGGGTGTTGTTGGGGACACAGAAGAGGCAGGTAGAAGTCCTAGTGTGGGGAGCAATCGTAAGGGCCGCAGGGGGAAAGGGGGTTAGGAGACCCCAACTGCGTCAGTGAAGTGTTTCTTGAACGACATGGGGAGTGCACGGGTGTCTCATCCACTCTTCTTTGTGTACATTTAAAATAGTAACTTTAAAATAGACCTGGTTAACCTCTGTGCTTCCTGTTAGGTTGAATCAGAAGGAACTGTAGCCAGGCACAGTGGCACACACCCATGATCCCAGCAACTTGGGAGGCTGAGGCATGAGGATCATGAGTTCAAAGCCAGCCTCAGCAACTTAGCGAGGCCCTTAGCAGCTTAGCAAGACCTCGATTCAAATAAAAAGGGCTGAGGGTGTGGCTCAGTGGTAAAACGCCCCTGGGTTCAATCCCCAGTACCAAAAAAAAAAAAAAAAGAGAGAGAAAGAAATTGGCCACTGTTGACCCATCAAAGGGCCATTTCAGATGTTCCTTACCAAATACAGACCTCAGGGTGCACCAATTCATCCCGAGTCAGCCTTCCTAATAAGGGTGGGTAATTAAAAACAGAAATGAGGCTGCAGCGCAGCTCCACGGTAGAACATTTCCTAGTGGGCAGAGGCCCTGGGTTCCATCCCCAGGACAGGAAAGAAAAAGAATAGAAAATGGTCTGGTGGATGGAGGGTGCGTGCGTGCGTGGGTGCGTGCGTGCGTGCGTGCGTGCGTGTTCGTGTTCTTGAACTCTAGTAGAGAACCGTTTTCAGGGAATAGAACTAAAATCCATCTAAGAGCTAAGTACTCAGAGCAAGGGGAAGGGAGATTTCAGCCAGATGTAGACAGAATGGGAGTCCAGTCTCCCCAGCCCTGGGTGGGGACTGTCACTGTCACTCCTCTGGCTTGCACTGAGGAGCAGAGCCCCAATAAGGTGCCTAGAATAACTCGGTCACCGGTCAATTCTTAACAACCCAAAGTCCCATGAGGTGGATTCTTAGCCATTATAATCTCCAGGGAGGCATCATCGAGTGCCACTCATTTCAAAAGTGCTCGCGGTTCCATCATCTTCTACCCCCACACCGCCACACCCCCACCCCATGTCAAGAGATGCCACACTCTCCAAGAACAGAGGAAGGACGAGAAGACGGCATTGCCTTGCTATCTTTACAACATCCTCCCAATCTCTTTCAACTGAGTTTTCCCCAAAGACAGGCATTCTTTTGTTTGTTCGTTTGTTTCTCTACAAGGTTTTGAGGAGAAAACTAACTTTTAATGGCGAGGGGGAGGGAAGCTCCAGACTTCAGCACAGATGATCAAAAGGAGCAAACTCTACTTATATAGGGCAATTTGGGTGCACAGAGGAAACCCTCCAGGAACCTATTAGAAATGCAAATTCTGGCCCCCTTCCCCGGGATCTGAGCGGATAGGTCCAGCCGACACCCAGGAACGACACCCAGGAACGGTGAGCTTTTGTAAGTGTCTTGAGGGACACAGATGGCTGGTGTCTACAGACCTCTCCAGGAGAGAAGGGTCACCTTGGGACACAGCCACCCTAAAACTGGTGACTCCTCCCAGAATGGTTCTCCATCCTAGGAAGGGTTTTTTTCCGCTGCCTGTTTGGAGTTCATTCTGTATTCGGCAGCCTGCAGCGTTGTTTCACTCACTGATTCATTCAACAAACACTGAACACCTACTATGTGCTACTATGTGCTCCTACAATAAGAGATTCATGTTCAAGAAAAAAGAAAGAGAGGGGAGGCAGCAGAAAGAATAGAAAAGAAAAAAATAGAACTGAGCAGAAAAGGAAGAGGAGGATTTTTAAACCCACAGTGGAGACGCAGTCCATAATTCATCAGGACGACTTTCCGACTTTCCGTGACTTTGTGCCGAATGTGTCCGGATCCTGTTTCCTCTGGGTGGTGAGCTGCAGGCAAAGCCCTCCCTTGCTGCCCACAGGAGGCCACGCCCACAGGGAAGCCAGACGCCCTCCAGGACGTGTCTGTGTATCACACGGGGCCTGGGGGGACCTGGAACACAGAGCGACCTCCTGGGGACAGGCTCTGATGGCCTCCTCCTGTGAGCTCCCCACCCCACGCCCAGCCCCCCCCCCACCCGTGGCTTGGTCTCAGTCCAACATTCCTTCCTGGGAACATCAACGGTCCCTTTGCCCTGAATGGTGGCCCTGGGACACAGTGCTGTCAGCTCTAAAACCAGGTGCCCAGGACACGCTGGTGGACCTCCCTGACCAGCCCTCCCAAGATCCCGACTAAAGGACAAGAAGGACACCCAAGATCCCAGGACAGGAGCGGGTCCCAGGTCCTTCCTCGTCCTCCCGCTTTGGGCTGCTGTGGGGTTTGGGGCAAATGGCTGAACATGTCGGGGCCTCAGTTTCCCCCTCAGCAAAGTGGGGAGAACAACCGTCCCCCACAGGCTACTGTGAGGATTGAGTGGACCCTGACCTTGCTGTGTCCCCTGCCGTGAGGACTCACCTGCCACCTCCGAGCTCTGTTTAAACCGTGCTTCTCAGGAGATGTCCCAGGCCCCACGCTCAAAGCACCAGCACGGAACTCGGTGCCTAGCGCATAGTAGGTGCCCAAGAAATATTCGGGGAGTGAATCAGGGGTGCGCGGCACGCTCCCCACCTGAAAGAGTGAATATCTTAGAATTGCAACTTTTATTGCCCTTCTTAGTTCTCGTGACCGTCAAGAACCTAAAGAGCGCACTTCTCAGACACCTAACGGGGCGGCTGTCTTGCTAGAACCGTTTTTTAGAAAATGAAATTTAATCTCTGACATCACGTTTGTCCACAAAACCCTCCGAGGGGGCTGCAGTGCAGAAGAAGAAGAGTTTGGGGGTTTGGTGCTCATGTTGCCATAGAAGAAATGGTCGGACCGAAGCGGCCTGTAATTACGGGCCTCTCTAATTGTCTGTGTCAACCGTGCCTGGCCCCCTCATTCTGCTCAAATCTCAGGGTCAGGGGACATCTTTTCTCCACCTGTGACTCTGCTTCTGTAAGAATGAGCACTTTAAGGTATTTGTGAAACTTTTCTTTTTCTAAAATTTCAATATAAATGAAGAACGATGACCCCTGTGGTCCCAGCTGTCCCCGCTGGCCCATATTGGTCGTGAACCACTCAACTTCGACTCTTCTGACCAACTTCCTTCTCCTTCCCCAGCTGAACTCCTACCCACCAGCCACTGCAGCAGACTCTTCTCCAGGTGGAAGGCAGGGGTGTGACTTGGGGCCACGGAGCTCACCTGCCCCGGCTTAAGAAGGACAGATTTCTTCCCTGTTGCCTGCAGACAAGGATCTTTATCGAGACGCCATGTAGACCACTGGTCACCTCTTCATCCATCTGGTTTACACTCTCACCCTTCAAGGCTCTATGTCAAGGCCATTTCCTAAAGCTTTTCTCAAAGTCTAATATGGGTGGAATTTCCCCAGAGAAGAGCGGAAGATTAAGATGAGAGTGTAAGCCATGTATTTGGGTGGTGTATCGGTTCATTTTCTTTACTGTAACACAATACCTAGAGATGGGTAATTTTATAAAGAAATAAGGGTTATTTAGCTCACAGGTTTGGAGGCTGAAGGTCTAAGGTTGGACGGCCTGGCTGGCTCAGGGGTGGGAACGGGCACCCAAGGTGTGTGCTGGTCTCCATGGCAAGTCCCCCCACTTACTCTACACCATTCTTACACAAGAGCAAGTGTCAGGAAATTCCCAGCTTGATTTGTCTGATCTCTCTCTTCCACCAGATGGATCTTCTGTGAGATCCAGGGACATCGCTGTCCTGCTCCCACCAGTCACAACAGCCCCAGGAAATATTGATCCACGAATTGAACCAATGGATGGCACAACCATTGACTTTATAAATTCTAAAAGGTTCTTGGTGCATTGAACTTTTTAAAGCAGTAGTTAAGGGAGGAATATTACCTCATAAAATAGAAGCCTGAGTTTTAAGACCCAATTTCAATTTCAATTAAAATGTGAAAAGAAAGTGCATCTTGGAGTCAGGTCGTTGAGCCTCTTTCCTGCCCTGAGCACCAGTGGTTTGCAGAGAGTGTTTATTTCCATGGGCATGAAGCCCCTTCCACTTTTTTTTCTGTTTTAGGGATTGAATTCAGGGACACTCAACCCCTGAGCCCCATCCCCAGCCCTAGTTTGTACTTTATTTAGAGACAGGGTCTCACTGAGTTGCTTAGCACCTGGCTTTTGTTGAGGCTGGCTTTGAACTCAAGATCCTCCTGCCTCAGCCTCCTGAGCCACTGGGATTACAGATGTGCACCATGGCACCAGGCCCACTTTTTTTACGTATAACTTTTCATAAGTCTAAATGACCTTCCTGCTTATCATTACACTGACCACAAACAAAACTTTATTAAGTCAACAGTCAACATCTGTGTACAAATTATTTTTTTTGAATGCTTAAGATCTATCACTAGGAGTAGAACTATTCTCTTGGGATAGGTGGCAAAAATTTTTAGTTGTCCGTCACCCCAAATCTACTCCTCTTTGTTCCATAATAGAATTTTCAGCAGGATGTGAGGCAGTCTCCTGGGATGGAGACTACATTTCCCATAGTCCCTTGCAGCTGCATGTGGCCAGCTGATGGATTCAGCCAATGGGATGTAAGCATAAGTGATATTGCCACCCATGTCATGCACAGAAGAGAAGGAGCAGGTGGCCACCGCCCCCTTGTCCCCTTTGAACTGGCTTGAGGATATGGGGTGTGCCATCTTGGACTTTGGGATCAGGGACCATACTCAAGCCAGAAGAGAAAGAGCCAATTCACAATTTCACCAAACAGAACCTCCAATTTACTTGGGGTCTCTCTTACACTCAGCCCAACTTACTACAAGGCATGCCGAATTTTGTGGCTCTTTGTTTCCAGATATTTAGCGTGACTCTTGACAAAGATGTCATGGTTGGAAAATGTAACAACCAACCTCACGCAGTGAGCAGGTTACCAAGCCTCCCGCGTACCACGCTCCCCAGGAGTCCCCAGGGCCCATCATCGGCAGGCGTCCCAAAGCCAGAACGCTGAAGAGTGTCACGGTCTACAGAAGTTTCCAAATGTTGGGCAAATCAGAGTGTCACACCAGACAAGAATCGCTTCTGGAAGGTTCTGAAGCCTAAGTGTTCATGTGACTTCTGTCCATCAAGTGGAAAGGGAAGAAGCACAAATCAGCTCTGGAGCAGAGCCAGCCTCGAACACCAGCCCTTCTGTGCTGCCTTTCATGACCCTCTCAGTCCCGAGGCCTGGAGCCACCTCCAGAGGGTCCTTGGGGGTCGGAAAGGCCATTAGAACTCACTCGGTGAGGCCGCACCTTGCTCTCTTGGTCACTCCTCAATGCAAAATTGAAACCATCCGACGTGTTTTTGCCAAGCACCCCGTGGGCTCTTCTGCTGAGGAGCCTCCGGTGACAGTGACGGGGAGTCGGGGGCAGGACCCGGGCCACAGGACAGCTGCAGACCTGGTCTCCTGCTGAACCACCTCTCGTGGCTCCCTCCACCCGGATTCTGCTGACATCCTGCAAACTTCATTCCCTTCCCCTGGGGATGTCCCCTGATATGTGACAGCAGCTATGGCATCGCCTCTCTGTGGCAGATTAAGCCATCAGGACTTGATCTTTGTCACCTTCCCACCCTGGGCCTCGTCCATCCCTGCCCCACCCTCAACATGGGCTCTGTCCTCCCAGCTAAAGAGCACAGCTGCCCCAGCTCACCTTCCCATCCCTGTCCCCCGCCACCTCCTCCTGCCCTCTGTGACCTTGGAGCTTGACATGGATTTGGGAACCAGTTAAGAGAAATAGAAAAGGAGGAGGGAGAGGAGGAGGGAGAGGAGGAGGGGGAGGAGGAGGGGGAGGGAGAGGAGGAGGAGGGGGAGGAGGAGGAGGAAGAGGGAGAGGAGGAGGAGGGGGAGGAGGAGGAGGGAGAGGAAGAGGAGGGAGAGGAGGAGGAAGAGGAGGAAGAGGAGGAGGGAGAGGAGGAGGAGGAGAAGGAAAGGTTTTACCCCAAGTTTGTTGCTCAGGAGACAAAATCAGTGGTGAGACCATCGTCTACACAAGGATGGGGGTACTCGTGAGCGCTGGGTGGGCAGTGCTGGGTCTGCTCTCCTGGGGACGTCAGGTGGAGATGTCTGGCAGGTGGCCAGATGAGCTGGTGCGGGGATAGGGATTAGGGAACTGTCAGCTACAGAGGTGGTTGGAACAGAGTGGGAATGAGAGAATCGCGAGCCGGAGATGGTGTTCTGGAGAACCCCGACGTTCAGGAGGTAGGTGAGACAGAGGTCTGTACGAGGAGAGCCAAGAGGATTCCATGGGAGGACGTCAGAAGGAGCAAAGCGCAGGGAGGGAGGGTGGCCAGCCTTCCAGCCGCAGCGCACTCCACAGCACGGCCCAGTCATAGAGCACACGGCCAATGTC
Organism: Ictidomys tridecemlineatus; assembly: GCF_052094955.1. NCBI lineage: Eukaryota > Metazoa > Chordata > Mammalia > Rodentia > Sciuridae > Ictidomys > Ictidomys tridecemlineatus. The sequence goes on along the minus strand of NC_135478.1, from coordinate 83,244,650 downwards.
CACCCAACCTGAAGGCCAGGGTGGACCTGGATGGAGAATGGAATTCCTACCCAGGGTGCTGGCAGCCCCCAGCGGGGTTCAGAAAAGGTTAAAGGGAGTGGGAACTAGATTGCAAAACTAGATTTCCCCTTCCTGAGAAGTTCCTGGGAGAACTTGGAGAAGTCTCTAACTGGAGTTTTTGGGTTATTATTTTAAGTAAATAACTTTTTCTCCTTAAAAATGTGAAAAAAAAACCCACCCGGGTTTATAGACCTCTTCCCATAGTCCAGGTGTATGGCTGGGGGTGGGGGTGGGGAAATGAATAAGAAAATAAAAATCCTTGCTGAGCGAATTTCTGGAATTTTTAATTTAAAAAGGCGGAACCCATCCCCCAACCCACATACACACCCCAAGCTGCTAGAAGGGTCTGTGGACTGTCTTCCATGCACGTAGGACTTTTTATTTCTCACTCTTGCTATCAAGGTATAATTTGCATGCAATAAAATGAACAGATTTCCGAGTGTAGCACGCGACAGGCTTTGACAAGTGGAACCACCAGCGGAATCAAGATCAAGAACATTTCCACTACCCCCCAAAAGTGCTTTCATGTTTCTTTCTAGTCAAACCCAGCCCCGGGCACCCCCTGGTCTGCTTCGTATCACTGGAGATTAGCTTCACAGAAATGGATTTGCGCTCCCTCTCGTCCGGAGGCTTTTGCTCAGCATAATGGTTTTGAGAGTCACCCCGTGGCTGGAGAATCCACAGCTCTAACGCAGCCCTGTTCCACTGTGTGAGTGCATGTCCCCCCCTGTCCATCTCTCCCCTGCCCACAGGTCGATTCCAGTTTTGAAGACTTCTGAATAAAACTGCCCAAGACATTTCCAAGAGGCTCTGGCCATGTGTTCCTTGCTCTCAGACAAGTGGCTCAGGGGTGTGGCTGCCAGGTCACGTGCTATCCCCCTGGGAATATGCCATTGAACAACTGTGTGTCTTGCAAATGCAGTCGCTGGGTCTGTGCCTCCTCTTGTCATTTTCTTATCAAAACGTAAAGTTTGTTTGTTTTTTCATGAAGTCACATTTACCAAAATGTTTTGGTTTGTGCTTTTTGGATCTAGCTGAGAGATCTTGGCCTAACTCAAGGTCACAAAGACTGCTCTCCTGTTGGTTATCAGCGGCTGGGAAGAGGCTGTGGTTCCCCTGATCTCGGATCCATTTTATTGTCTGTATGTGATGGTGGCCCCGCGGGGCGTGCATTTGCTCAGGGCTATCTAGCTGTCCTGTGCTAGGTGAAAAGATTATTGTCTCTCTCTTGGACTATCTGGGTATCTTTGTTTAAAAATTGGCCACATACGTGTGGATTGATTCTCTCAGTTCTTGATTCTATTCCTCGGAACTACCTCTCCAGTCTTTGCCAACATCACCGTGGATTGACCAGTGTGGCTTGATAATATGACTTGAAATCAAGAGGTTTGGGACCTCTGGTGTTGGTCTCTTCAAAGTCATTTTGTCTATTCTAGATCTTTATCCCCCCCCCCGCTATACTTTTAAAGATTCATTTATCAATTTCTAGAAAATTAGAAGCCTGCTTGAATTGTTAGTGGGATTCCTCCAGGTCTATAGATCCCTGGTGGGGGGGGGGAGGTGGGGGGTTGACCTCTTAGCAATTCTGAATCTTCAAACCCATGACACAGAATGCCTGGCCTTTATTTGGGTTTTCCTTCATTTCTCTTGGCAATGGTTTGTAATTTCTGTGTACAGCTCTTCCACCTATTTAGTGCAATCGATCCCTAAGAACTTTATGGTTTTGATACTATTGTGAATAGCATTCTGTATAAATTTCATTTTGTAATACTGCTAGAGTTTGGATCCATAGTTTAGGTGCCCCAAAGACCTATGTGCTATAGACTTGGTCCCCAGGGTGGCACTGATAGAAAGTGGTGGAACCTCAAAAGAAGTGGGGCCTGGAAGGAAGTCCTTAGGTCCTTTGACACTATGAGCCTCTCCATAGGCCCAAAGCAAGGGGCTAATCAACCATGGGTTGGAGGTTTTAAAACTGTGACCCAAAACAAACCTTTTTTCTTTCTAAATTGATGAGCTCAGACATTTTGTTATAGCAACAGGAAGCTGACACAAATACTTATCACTAGTATAGAATAATGCAATTAAATTTTCTATTACCCTTGGATTCTGCAACCTAAGAGTTCTAGCTGTTTCTCCAGTAGATTCCTCAGGAATTTCCACAAGCCTGATCATGCTGCCTGAAAATAAAGTCAGCTTCTTTCTTTCCACACTATCTCTTTTTCTTTGCCTTGTTGCTATGGCTAAGACCTCAAAGATGATGCTGAGTAGAAATGAGAACATCTTTATTCGGGGGGGGGGGGGGAATTTCTCATTTCATGTCAGTTAATAAGTACGATGCTAGTTGTAGGGGTTTTTATAGCTGTCTTCATGTATTCTTCTTTAAAATCTCAAATAGTATCATTATTATGGTCAGTACCATAAAGGGTAAGCCCATTCACTGTAGGGAAACAAAAGAGGATGACATCAAATGCTCAAGGTCGCTGTCTCTATCCCATCAGTCTCCTCCCCAAAGATGATGAGTGTCATTCATTGGAAGGAGGAATGGAGGAAGGGGAGGGGAGGGGAAGGAGAGGAGAAGGGGGTGGTTGGTTCACTTAAAGAGAAAAAAATTAATCCATCACTTAAAGTAAAAATAACCCCAGTTCTTACTAACTGGCTCTGATCTCCAAGCACATTTGTACACAAAGGTGGCGACCCTAGTTCCAAGGGCTACCTGTTCCCCCAGGGCTCAGCAAGCTGCCTGTTCTCAGCAAACCCACCATAAACGTGAGCAGTGAATGGGCATCCAGGGCCACCCTCTTAGCTCCTAGGACTTTATAAACTGGGGAGAACTCTGCAGCCTCCCAAGATTATGTAGAAATGGAATCAGAGAATAAATGTCAAAGAGCCAAAGAACAAAGTCAGGCTGTTGACGGGAGGTAGGAATCGGAACGGGTTTTAAAGATCCCTGTTTATTTTCCCTCAACATTGATTTCCCTGTGAGCTGAAACCCTTGCTTACTCCATCGATCCCCTTTGGAGATTGGCCAATATCAGTTTGGATGGGCCATACCCTCCGTCGTTAAAAGGATTCATATATTTACTCTGGAATGAATACCCTATTATCATTATTATTTTTCTTTCTGAACTGTTAACCTTTTCCAAAGAAGTCTCATGATGGAAGAGTGTCTAGCCAGCCTCCTAGACCAGTGGATTTGGGTGAGGGTTCTCACCAGAAGCAACAGTGATCATCTTAAGAGTATGTCTTAGCTGCCAAAATTTATCCAATAAAAACACAGGATGCCCAGTTACATTTAAGTTTCAGCTAAATGATGAATGATTTCGTGTATAATCATATCCCATACCATATCTGGGACACACACTAGAACAGTGTTCATTGTGTAGCTGAGACTCACGTGTCAGCGGGAGTTCTGCACATTGCGGGACACACCTACTGAGCACTGCATCTCCTAGCCGTGCAGGTGAAGCACTCGAGACACCTGTTAACAGGTGTGGGCATTCTGGTGGGGGAAGGAATCTGCACAGGTGAGACGCAGTCCCTCATTTGCTCTGGCCTCAAACACCAGCAAAACCTCTCTGGGTGGGCGTCATCGCCCATTTTATCAGTGGGGACGCTGAGGCTCAGCAGGGTCCAGTGGCTTGTCTTAAATCAAAAGCGGTTCTCCAAGAGAGCCCCATGGAAGGAGGGAACAAGGAAAAAGAATCGTATTCCGCTCCCCCTCGGTTTGGATATGAGTCGTCCCACAAAACTCATGCTAGACCCTGCGGGGTGGTCAGAGGTGAGATGATTCCATGATGAGAGCTCTAACCCAGTCCATGGTAAATCCATGGGGGGACTCATACTTTGCCAGGATGCTGGGCTGTAGTGAGTGTGGGCAGCTGGGGTGTGGCTGGAGGAGGGGCGCGCCCTTGGGGATTATATATACCTGTCCCCATCTCCTCGAGCTTTCTCCGCTTCCCGGCTGCCAAGAGCTGGCCAGGTCTCCTCTGCCAGGCCCATCCGCCATCTTGGTCTGCCTCCCCTTGGGCCCAGAGCACTGGAACTGGCCAACTCTGGACTGAACCTCTGAAACCACGGACCCCCAGATGAACTTGTCCTCCTAAGTTGTCCTGACCTCAGGTGGTTGGTCACAGCAGCCACGAGCTCTCTCTCTCCCTCGGATCTCTCCATCTCCCTGTGGCTGCTGCAGGACCATCTCAGCGTGGTGGTGGGCCAACGGTGAGAGTGTCACGCAGAAGAAATTCGAGCTCCTGCCCCAGGCTTGAGGACTAAGCCCCTGGCCTCAGGGACCTGCCTGGGGGCAGGGTCCTTGCTTCCCCTCCTGCCGCTGCTCCTGGTGGGTGGGAAACTCCAGCTGGGAGGGGATGCTGAGCCACCAAATGTCACCCAAAACTCAAGACGACCCCCCACAATCAAGAGCCCGATTTCACGGGAGGTGAGAGCTGGGGAGTGTCGGGAGATGACAGAGAGACATAGGATAGCCTGGCGGCAAAGAAGAGCCGCTTGGGGCATGTGAAGGAGGCGGCAGCAGCGCTGAGAGGGCCCAGGAGCCCACGGGAGCCTCTGGGAGCCTGCAGCCAGCTGTGGTCACACACTCGGCTTCAAGGGAGTTTCCTCCAAGAGCACAGGGGACTGGACACCAGCCAAGAGGCCGCCTGGCCTCCGTCAGGGCGTGTTTCTGGGGCGTGTCCTGACCATTGAGCACCAATACAGGGCACTGTCCTTGGCCCTGGGGACCACAGAGGGCAGTGAAGGCAGAGGGGGACAGTGAACAAATAAACATGGTTATTTCCGGGGACAGTGAGTTTTCTGAAAAATAAGGTGCAGGGCCCAAGAGAAATGTGAGCCAAAGGCGACCCCATGTCACCTCGTCAAAGTGACAGATACATCCCACTCATGCTCTGTGATGTCAAAGCCAATATGAAGGTTCAGATAAAGCACCGTTCACAGGCGAGATAGTAAGGAGACAGGGGAGAAGGTGTCGAGGGCGGATTCAAACGTTGGTCCCTGGACAGAATGGCACCTGGCACTTATTTCTAAACTCGATGCAGGAGTCAGACACCACCAGGCCTCCCTCTCTTCTCAATGCACAAGGACAGTCCTGATGAGACCCGGGAATGGAAGCCCACTGAGTGGCGCCCCCGCTGCCCTGGTCTCTTCATGACCAAACTGGTTTTCCGCCCTTGACCTCAGCTGCTGACCCAGATGAGCCCTGGTCAGCTCCAGGGGCAAGGGAGGCAGGACAACACCTGGGTGGCGCTCACACCCAGGACTTCCCTGGCCTTCACACCCCACGATGCACAAGATGACCAGAGGTCACAGTGAATGATGACACGGTGGCCCAGAGATTGAAACTCTGGGGCAAAAGGAAGCATTCGAGAGTGACCTGCTGCGAACTAACATCATCAAAATGGCGATATTACCAAAAGTTCTCTATAGGTTTAATACAATGCCAATCAAAATCCCAACGGCATTTCTTGTAGAAATAGAGAAAGCAATCATGAAATTCATATGGAAAAATAAAAGACCCAGAATAGCAAAAGCAATTCTAAGCAGGAAGTGCGAATCATGTGGTATAGCGATACCAGATTTCAAACTATATTCCAGAGCAATAGTAACAAAAACAGCATGGTACTGGTACCAAAACAGGCGGGTGGACCAATGGTACAGAATAGAGGATACAGAGACTAATCCACAAAGTTACAACTATCTTATATTTGATAAAGAGGCTAAAAGCATGCAATGGAGGAAGGATAGCATCTTCAACAAATGGTGCTGGGAAAACTGGAAATCCATATGCAACAAAATGAAACTGAATCCCTTTCTCTCGCCATGCACAAAAGTTAACTCTAAATGGATCAAGGAGCTTGATATCAAATCAGAGACTCTGCATCTGATAGAAGAAAAAGTTGGCTCCGATCTACATATTGTGGGGTCGGGCTCCAAATTCCTTAATAGGACACCCATAGCACAAGAGTTAATAAGAAGAATCAACAAATGGGACTTCCTTAAACTAAAAAGTTTTTTCTCAGCAAGAGAAACAATAAGAGAGGTAAATAGGGAGCCTACATCCTGGGAACAAGTTTTTACTCCTCACACTTCAGATAGAGCCCTAATATCCAGAGTATACAAAGAACTCAAAAAATTAGACAATAAGATAACAAATAACCCAATCAACAAATGGGCCAAGGACCTGAACAGACACTTCTCAGAGGAGGACATACAATCAATCAACAAGTACATGAAAAAATGCTCACCATCTCTAGCAGTCAGAGAAATGCAAATCAAAACCACCCTAAGATACCATCTCACTCCAGTAAGATTGGCAGCCATTATGAAGTCAAACAACAAGTGCTGGCGAGGATGTGGGGAAAAGGGTACTCTTGTACACTGCTGGTGGGACTGCAAATTGGTGCGGCCAATTTGGAAAGCAGTTTGGAGATTCCTGGGAAAGCTGGGAATGGAACCACCATTTGACCCTGCTATTGCCCTTCTCGGACTATTCCCTGAAGACCTTAAAAGAGCATGCTACAGGGATGCTGCCACATCAATGTTCATAGCAGCACAATTCACAATAGCTAGACTGTGGAACCAACCCAGATGCCCTTCAATAGATGAATGGATAAAAAAAATGTGGCATCTATACACAATGGAGTACTATGCAGCAATAAAAAATGACAAAATCATAGAATTTGCAGGGAAATGGATGGCACTAGAGCAGATTATGCTTAGTGAAGCTAGTCAATCCCTAAAAAACAAATACCAAATGTCTTCTTTGATATAATGAGAGCAACTATGAACAGAGCAGGGAGGAAGAGCAGGAAGAAAAGATTAACATTAAACAGAGACATGAGATGGGAGGGAAAGGGAGAGAAAAGGGAAATTGCATGAAAATGAAGGGAGACCCTCATTGCTATACAAAATTATATATAAGAGGTTGTGAGGGGAATGGAAAAATAAACAAGGAGAGTAATGAATTACAGTAGATGGGGTAGAGAGAGAAGATGGGAGGGAAGGGGAGGGGGGATAGTAGAGGATAGGAAAGGTAGCAGAATACAACAGTTACTAATAGGGCATTATGTAAAATTGTGGTTGTGTAACCGACATGATTCTGCAATCTGCATTTGGGGTAAAAATTGGGAGTTCATAACCCAATTCAATCTAATGTATGAAATATGATATGTCAAGAGCTTTGTAATGTTGTGAACAACCAATAAAAAAATTAAAAAAAAATAAAAATAAAAAAAAAGAGAGAGTGACCTGCCGCTGTCATTGAGCTCCTGTTCCCCCCCCCCCAGTGCAGATTCATTCAGTGTCTCTCACCCCCTCAGGGACATTAGTGGGTGTCCACGCTGAGGCCCAGTCTCTGCGTGACCTTGAGCAAATCTCTCAATTTTGAACTTCCAATTTGCTAGCCAATCACCACATGCAGATGTTGGGCACTTTAATGCACCAAAAAATATGGAGAAAAAAATACAATTGTTTTGAAAATTCAATGAGATAAAGTACCTGAAGCTAAATATGCAGAACTTGGTAGAGAAGCAAAAATGGAATTATCCTATTACTAAAATTAGCTATCCGGCACCATCCCATTTAATGAGATGCCCTCAATACAGCCCTTCAAGGCAACAGAGTTATTTCCATTTCTATGTGAGGACTCTGAGGCTATGGAAATGTCAATAATTTTCCCAAGTCACATGAGGTCTCAATAGTCGAGATATGGAATCAAACTAGATGTCCCTGGGTAGGTAGGTGCGTAAAGAAAATGTGGTATATAAACACATGGAATAGTACTTAGGCATTAAAAAGAATGAAGTCCTGTCCCCTGTGGCAGCATTACGTTAAGTGAAATAAGTCAGACCCAGAAAGACAGACATGACGTGTTCTCGCATGTGGAGGCCAAAGGGGCTGATCTCACAGAAGTAGGGGGCAGAAGAGGGGCCACGAGAAACTGGAAAGGGCGGTGGGAAGGAGATGGAGAGAGGATGGTTAAATTGTGCACTTTGATTAGCTAATAGAGAGGTTTTTGTGTGTCCCCAACACAAACAAATGGCAAATGTTTGGGGTGATGGAAATGCCAGTTGCTCTGATCCGATCCTCACATGTTGTGGGCTCTTCAGAAATGTCACAGTGAACCCCATACGTGACAAGACAGTTATCATGCGTCAATTAAGTTTTTTAAAATCATAAAAGTTACCTGGTGTCTAAGCCAGGAGCCACAAGAAAACAAGTTTAACACAGTCCCGTGGAAAGGCTCCGTGAGGCTGGCAAAGCTCACCAAAGGGGCCCTGAACTTCTTTTTTTTTTTTTGGTCCTGGGGATTGAACTCAGGGGCACTTGACCCCTGAGCCACCTCCCCATCCCTATTTTGTATTTTATTTAGAGTCAGGGTCTCCCTGAGTTGCTGAGGGCCTCGCTAAGTTGCTGAGGCTGGCTTTGAACTTGTGATCCTCCTGCCTCAGCCTCCGGAGCCGCTGGGATGACAGGTGTGCGCTATCGCGCCCAGTTTCCTGCACTTCTTGATGTGGGAAGATGTTCAGGGTGTTTTTAAGTGAAAAAAGATGAGCAAGTCGTGGCCGACCGTCCTCAGCAGGAGCACGTGTTATCCGTGCATGAGCGGACAATGGCCTCTCCCCTCCTCCCCAAGAAATTTAGGGACTTGGCGACACACCATGTCTTGGAGGCGGCAAGGCACAGTGTGCAGCGAGCACCACGTGTCCCCCTCTGTAGGAACACATCTACCGTCACAACGACCCTCTCCCTTCCCGCACGGTCACGTATTCTCCTCCAGGCTGACGGCATGAAGAGATGTCACGACATATTCATTTAGTGAACAGGGCACATGCTTGGCGGGCGAGCCCGGTGTGATGCCGCCCCCAACCCCGTCTGGCTGCCCCCGTTCACCAAGGACAGGGCTGCGCTCCCCTCCACGGTGGATCTCTGCCTCTGCAGCCACCTGTCCCGTGTGCTCAGTGGGGCACAGACTCCAGATTCAAATGGGGTTGGGGAAGGACAAAGACCCCTTCTCTCACTGACAGCCCAAAGGAAGGCAGTTCCCCCTCCCTTTTCAGAAAAGTGTAAGCCCCCTCCTCTACAGAATGCAGGGAACGTGCAGTTAAAGATCTGAGCTCCCCCAGGTTCAGTCTTCATGGAACACAACCTCACCCCCCCCCCCAAAAAAAAAAAACTGACGACATGTGAGCTTCAGGTTTTATCACCTATTTGCCTTCACAGCTCGGTTGTAGAGATGTTTATTTTCAGCCACCGAGTGATCAATTCTCTCCTCCTTCTCCCTCCTCCTGCCCCCTCCCTGTCCCCAAAGTGCCTTTGAAAGGCCCAGGATAAAGTCAGCACCGACCAGAGGCCCAGGTGCCTCCCTGTTACCGTGCTGTCTGAGCTCAAGTTCAAGTACCACTTTGTTTTTCCACCTCTGCCCTGAATCGCGGTGCCTGACCCACATAAACGCGTGTTTCTCGCCTGCGATGGAAAATCATCACACATCAAGTGTCCCCGGGGCAAGCCCAAACTTTACCCCCAGACCCTACAAATCAGCAGGGAGGGGGGGTGAACCTGGCCCCTCGCCATGTTCCCTTAGCTCCTGGTATACCCGGCCTGCAATTGGTCACCGATATTGACAAACCGGATTCTACCCCACAATTCAGATTCCTGGCTTCTCTTGAGAACTCGCAACCCTCAGTGTGAGACCCCGCTGCTGGGTGGCAATCGAGCTGGAATTCTGATGTTTGCCAAAGGGGAAACGGAAGCGCAGGGACGGCAGCCCCTGGTGGGGCGGAAAGGACGGGGAGACGTGGTAGGGCCATTCTGGGGCACCCGGGGGCCTGGCGGAGCCCCGTGGTCCCTTAGGTAGACGGGGGTTTCTGTATTCCTGGCCTCCTTCCCGAGGCGACTGTGAGCCATGCGGGGGAACGCTGATGCTGTGTCCCCTCAGAGTGTCGGCAGTGTGACACTCAGTGTGACCCAGCGCCTGGCCTCACCCCTCACCAATAGCTGAGGATCCCGCATCAGCCTCCTCCAACCTCCACCCCTCCCTCCTTGCATGCAAGGCCTGCTCCACAAAAAGGCTCGACAGGGCCACCTCGGGCCACCACGGGGTGACGCTGGCAGTCAGAATTCTTTTTCCAGGTGCCCACCTTCCTGGGCCGAGAACAGGGTGGAGCTGGGCTTTGAGGAAGCCACCCCCAAAAGCCAGGTCCCACAGCAGCCGCCACGGGACCCAGCGAGAAGACTCACGTGGAAAAATCCAAGCCCAGGCCCAGGGTGCACTCGCCCCAGACAGGGCAGCTGTCTCCCGGGCCTCCTCCCCCTCCCTGGCTAAGGTAGCTGTTTATTGGCAGCCGCCTGCTTTCTGTCAACCCGGCTTCCAAGGACAGCTCCCGATGACGTGAGGAGACATCTGGAGCCTGTGCTCAGAGCAGGGCGTGTCCTGACAGGGTGCCCCAAGACGGACAGGCTGGAGTGCACAGAGCCATTAGAACCCTGAATAATTCACCAGTCCCCAAAAAAGGGCCCCTCCCCGCACCACCGCCCCCTACATCTGCAGGTCTCCTCCAGAGAGCTCCCGGGTGCCCACCCAAGGCCAAGGCCCGCTCTTGCTGACTCCCAGGGCATCATCAGGGCCACAGCGCAGTTTGAAAACCAAGTAGAGCCACGGCAGGTTGCAATTCAGTTTGAGAGGAAGGGGCTGGGCTAGGAAGCCAGGGCAGCCCCGCCACGGGTAGGTCCTGAGAAACAAGCGCTCAGCCTGGCTGTGGCTAAGCCCAGCTGGAAGGGAAGCAACTGTGATATGCATATATCAGGCTGAGATCTGTGCCAGCCTTGAACCCCCGTGCCCTCAGGGTCATCCCTCCCTCTGCTCTGCATACCCAAGGCCTCCTGCTAACGGGCCTCCTGTTTGCTCAACCAACTGAAGGCCCCGGAAGAGACCAAGGTATTCCTCCCTCCCTCAGGGCTGCAGCAACTCCCAGCTTGTGCTAGAAAGGCTGCCCTGGCGCCAGCCCCCTCCAGGAGATCTCAGTTCCCAGACTTCACCAACACCCTCCTCTTCTCTCTCTTGCCAGTCTAGGGATGCTGGCAGCCTCCTGCAGTGGCTGACCTTTGATTTTCTTATTACCACTTGTACTTTAGTTCATTTTATGATGCTATAATAAAATACCAGAGACCAGATGCTTTATAAAGAAAAGGGGTTTATCTGAATCACGATTCTGGTGCTTGCAAAGTCTAAACAACAGAGCGCAGCATCTGATGATGCATCAAAGCATGGAGGAGAAGCAAGAAGAGAAGGAAGTAGTGGACATGCAAACAGGTGGAACCCAGTCTTCCAAGTTTTGATCCAGAGATGGCCATTCAGCCCTTTCCTGGGCAGTAGCCTCATAATCTAATTGTCTCTTACTAAGCCCCACTTCTGGACCTTTCCACCCCCTCAGTACATTACACTGGGGACCAAACTCGCAGCACGTGAGCCTTTTAGAGTCAAAGCAATGTCACCTGTGTAACCAGTCCCCACATCGGAGTCTCTGTCTTGAAAACACAGGAGCCACCCCTATTTTTCCGGCAGGATCAGGACCCACACAATCAATAGTGCTAACACAACCCTGGAAACAGAAGGCTGTCTTTCCACAGTGTTACGGTTTGGAGGTGAGGTGTCCCCCAAAAGCTCGTGTGTGAGGCCACACAAGAAGGCTTCGAGGGGAAGCGACTGGGTTATGAGGGCCTGGACCCATCAGTGCACTAATCCCCCGTGGGGATCAACTGGGTGGTAACTGAAGGGGCAGACTGTGGCTGGAGGGCGTGGGTCCCTGGGTGTGGCTTTGGGGTGTGTGGGGAGTGGAGTCCTTCTCTGCTCCTGAGCATCAGAAGCTCCACCACACTCTTCTGTCCTGACTGTCCTCAAGCCCCAAGGAATGGAGCTGGCTGTCTACGGACGGAGACCTCTGAAACCGTGAGCCGCCAAATCAACTTTTCCTCCTCGAGTTGTTCTTGTCAGGCCTTGTAGTCACAGCAGCAGAAAAGCTGACTAAAACCCAGCAATGTCCTCATCTGCCTGCAACCCCCAGATACACCCAGAACTGGAAATCGTCAGCTCCGAGGGGCCATGGATTCTGCACGAAAACCTGCTTCCTACCAGACTTTTACCCCCTCTAGAGGACTCAAATAAAAACAAAAGGGCTGGGTGTTTAAGGGCTAGGGGTGCAGCTCAGTGCAAGAGCACGTGCTTAGTGTGTACAAGGTCCTGGGCTCAATCCCCAGCTCTGCCAAAAACAAAAAAACAAAAAAACATAAATTTACTGTTCTGTTTGAAGCTGGGCTCAGGAAGCTGTAGAGGGAGGATCACTTGGGTCCAAGAGTTCGAGACCAGCCAAGGCAAGTAGCAAAGAATCAGCAGGGTGCAGGCAGGGGCAGGCACAGTGGCACACACCTGTGATCCCAGTGACTCAGGAGGCGGAGGCAGGGAGATCCAAGTTCAAGGCCAGCCTCAGCAACTTAGTGAGACCCTAGGCAAGATCCTATTTCAAAATAAAAAGGGCTGAGGGTGTAAGTCAGAGGCACAGCACCCCTGGGTTCAATCCCTGGTCCCAAACAAACTGAGGGAGGGGCTCTGGAATCCTGCCCACCTGGTTCAAATCTCAGCTCTGCCTTTTACCAGTTGAAGGACTTTGGGTCATTTGAACCTCCCGAGACTCTGTTTTTCTCACCTGTAAGATGGGGAGAGTGACACCTGTATTTTACTGGGTTCTTTTAGGACAGAGAGAAATGCAGTTCCCGCCATCAAGGTGACCGACTGTTCCACTAAGGCCGGTTCCCTCCACCTGAGTGAAACTCACAGTGACCACAGGTACATTCTGAGGGTGGAGAGTCCGTCTCCGGCATCCGCTGAAACACTTTCGGTCTTCTGTGGATCTTTAAGCAATGTGCAAGGAGGCCTTCTCCCCCTCAGGAAAAAAGAAAAGAACCTGGTATCTCCCAAGAAAATTCTTAGAGATAAGTCATCAGAAAGAAAGTCACTTCCTTCAGTGTAGAAGAAGCGATTCTGGCACTTTGACACATGAAACCTGTCCCCCTGTGGCTTCCGCTTTGACAGAGATGAAAGACAGAGGGATGTGGCCCAGACACTCCTGCAAATGCCACCTCTTTGGAGCCGGAGAGGGATGCCTACTGTTCCCCAGGTTTGGAAGTGGCCCCGGGGGACCTGAAGGCTCAGAATGCTGTAGCTGGTGGCCACTGTGACCCAACTGAAAAGCCAGCCCTGACTTTCTCTTGTGATGTTGAAAATAAACCAAGGAAGCAAAGCCCCTGCGTGGGAATGTGGATTGGGTCTTTATTTATTTTTTTTCCAAATACACCTCTGCTTGTAGCTCTCCGTTCGTTGCCCATCAGATGAGGGGGTATCTTGCTGTCTTGGAGACTCTCTGGCAGGGGCTTCTTCCATAAAAACCCTGACAGCTGATCCTCAGGAGCGTGGGAGGAAGTTTTATCCTGACCTCTTGATGGATTCCTGGGACAGAGTCAGAGGTGACAGATCTAAACCCTCTGGCCCTGGGCTGCCTGCAGGGAGGTCACCCAGGAGGCCTGGCCCGACTTGGGTCTGGGACGATACCTCCCTGTCTTGGGTCCGGGGCGCTGTTGGGTAAGTCACATGATGGCAGAGACCAAACCATCCACACGCCGAGTCTCTGAGGACCCCACCAAGGACGGGGGTGGCTTGTCCTCCAAAAGTTTGTGGGCTGCAAGCTTGGTCCCCAGGGTGGCCGTGTTCAGGGTATGGAGCTTCTGAGACTGGAGCCAAGTGAAAGTGGTGAGGTCGTCGGGGGAGCCACCCTCAGAAGGGAGTGACAGCATTCCTAGGGGACCCCGGTCGGCTCTCACCAGAGCATGTGGTTATGGCTCCCGTCTTGCCCTGTGACCGCTCACTTCCTCTGGCGCATGCCCCTGCCAGGATGCCATCCGCCATGTTGTGATGCAGCCAAGGGGGGCCCTCACCAGAGACCACGGAGAGGAGGCCACTTGATCTTGGGCTTCCAGTCTCCAAAGCTCTGATCTAAGCAGAGTAGCTCCCCAGCCTCAGGCGTTTTGCTACAGCAAAATGGACAACAGAGGAACACACCAGCATCATCAGACCCCCAGGTGTAGCAGGCAATGCCCACTTGAACAAGACTGGCCAACTGGGCAAGAGGCGAGTAGTGACGTGGGTGGAGCAGTGACGCATGAACCAGAGGCACCGGGTCGAACCTCATCTACTCTTTCTCTTTCCCTATCAGGGGTTAGGAAACCTCTTGCCTCTGAGTCTCAGCTTGGTTTTCTCAGTCGCTGTGTAAAAATGACAATCCTTATAGAAACAATGAGCCCTGGCTACCTCCTTAGCAACCTGATTGTGCAGATTAAAGGAGGGAAAAGCTTTTCATAGTAAGAATTCTTCTAATGTGTTGCCTAAAAATGTTTCTTTCAAAAGTGTGCAAGGGGTGTGTCTGGGAGGTGATCCCAGAAAGCACATGTAGAGATGGGAAGGGAGACAGAGAGGAGAGGGATCCAGGAAACCATGGGTAATGGGTTCAGAGGGTGTCAGGACAAGGCATAGACCTCAAGGAAATCCCAACCAGGAGCAAGGAAGCTGCCTACTCACTCCCCCCTGTCCGTGCCAAGGGCTGACTGGAGGTGAAACTTTTTGTGCTTCTTGAATGAGATTACCTAGAAAGGAAGAGAGATAAAGCAGAGAAGAAACACCATGTGCAAACGCCCTGTGGTAGAAGGGAGTGAGCCATTCTGCATTTAAAGAACTTGGGGAAAGTCCTTGTGGCGGGAACAGAAAACCAGAGAGTGGCTGGGGATGAATCTCCGTGGTGAGAATCCAGGTCTTTACTCTAAGAGCCTAGGAAGGCATTGGGAGCCTTTCTATAGAAGGATCAGATTGGCATTTCATGGTGATGCCAGTTAAGGTGAGAAAAATTGGATTACAGTGAAGGTCCTACTGACGAGAAATAGTTAATTCATAATGAAAACAAAGTTCACCTGAACATATTGTGACAATGACACTCTAGGACCTGGGGATCAGCACTGACAGCATGGAGCAGCAGAGGTCCCCTCCCCTCCCCCATGACCTCCCAGAACCCCCTGTGCAGCTCCAGGATCTCTTCCCCCATTATTCAACCTGACCCAGGCATCTCTTGAGCCAGAAACAATATGACGGCTGGAAAAAAAAAATCTTCCTGCTTCTTCTTCCCCTCAAGTTCCAAATATGAAGGGAGAATCTAAAGCAGCCCATTTTTCATATCCACAAGTAACTGCTGGCCCAGGGCAGTGAGGGGGTTTCAGGTGAGGCTCGCACCAGCAGTAGGAATCAGAGCTGGGAGGAATCATGAGCTGGTTCCAGGGAAAATTAATGGCGATGAGGACTAAAGAGGAGCCAGAGAAGAAAATTCAGAGTATAGTCACCAATCTGATGGATAAAACAGGACTCTAAAAAGCAAAGCTTTTAGACATCTCCTCCACCTCCCCTGAACCATTAAAATGCCCCTGGCACTGCACAGCAGAGAAAAAAGACATACACTATTAAGTTCCATTTATGCCTGAAACTGCAGCAGGATGATTTCCCGCCAGTGACCTACATTGTGATTGCAGCTATGGCTGAATCTGCAGAGCCCAGCCCCCACCCAGGTACAGGGAAGCAATTAGAGTCAATGCGTATGGACAGGCAGCTGGCCTGCTGGTCTGGACCTGACGCTTTGACCCTAAATTCACTTAGATTCCCCTGCCTGGTGCACAGCTTTGCACCTCTGCAGTCACTGTGCCCCCTAGGAAGACCAGATGAGGCTCAGGAAGGCTTTGCAGGAGATCTGATGTTTCTAAAAGCTGAGTTTATAAAACAGTGAAGCAGGATCATCCACACCGTGAGACAACACTTCTCCATCATCGAATCGATTACTAAGTCTAATTCCCTTATGCCCTCGGCCTTCTGTTTACAGCCCAAAACCCTAACCAGAGAGGCTGAGGTGGGGGAAGAAAGGACAAAAGGAATTCAGAGACAACTGTCAGCCAAAATCAAGAAACATTCCAACTCAAATAAATAATAGCAGTAACTAAAACTCACAGAGCCCCCTCGTCTCCTGCCCGGCCTTCTTCTAGGTCTGTGCTCTGTCTTTTCTCATTTAACCTTCACTGCATTTAACCTTGAGATGGGAACGATGGTCATCTCTATTTTACAGACGAGGAACACGAGGTACAGGTGTGTTACTGCAAGGTGACAGAACAGCCAGGATTCAAACCCGATGTTCCGGGTCCTGGAGGACAAGAGGAAGGTACGGCCCTTTTGGCAGAAGGATCAGGTCAGATTAGTTGCTGTGTCCTCTCTCGTTGCTGACATTCTCCGTATATACAAACATGTGGAGTCGTACCCATGACATAACCAGAGGCCTTCACGCCCCCATGCCAAGTTCAAGGCCACTGGAGTTTGGACGCCCTCAGAAACTGAACTTGGGATCTGGACTTCGGTGTGGTGTATTTGGGAGGGGATTCTGGGGACAGGGATGAGGCAGTAGGGTCCGAGGGGGAGAAGGCAGAACCGTGGTTAAAGGCCTGTGTTGGTGAGCTAGCTGCCCCTGTAGGCAGCCAGGGATCAGCCTTGCAGGGGAGGCTCCAAGGAACCATGTTGAATTTTGTCCTCCACCACAGAGGGCCACCCTGAGAGTGCTGACCCTCAGCCCTCCAACCAAGGACTGAGTGGCCTTCTGCGGTATGAAGGCAGCAGATAAGGCACGGTGTCTCCTGGACCCCAGGCTTGCGGGCACCGGGAGCTGTCCATCCACATAGTGCTGAAGTCCCACGGCAGAGCCGGCCTGGTGCGGAGCAGGAAGACACCATCTGCGAACCCACCTTGATACCATCAATCAAAAGCTGACTGCCACCCTCCCCGGCTCTATCTCTTACCCTCTGACTTTTCCTAATAATTAAGACGAGAATAATCCATCAGAACCAACCCCCGTGGCCAGCCCAGGAGCGCTACCCACGTGGTCAACTCCCCCAGGCTTCTAGTAAAAGCGTTTTCTTCTGTTTTCAACCACCACATCCAGGAGATATATCCCCACACCCACCACCTTGCCAGCCCCCCGGGAACTGCAGTCCCCCTTACTGCTCTCCCCACCCAGGAGAGAATCAGACCATCTACCTCCTGATGAAGTCCCTTGTGTCCCCACGACATCGTGCAGGCTCCTGGCCGGGGTTTATATGTCTTTCCTCCCTGCCTCTGGGTCCGACCCGCCTGTTCTCCTCTCCAGCCTCGCATCCTCCTGCTGCTCTCCCAGGAATTCCCGGCCTCCTCTAGCCTCTGCACCTGCTGCCCCCTCTTCCAGGGACATGCTCCCCTTAACCCCAGTCCTTGTGTCCCTGTCTCTGCTTGGCTGAACTCTGCGGGATAGCACTCCTTTCTTCCAGCTTAGAAACCCAGTAGGAAGAAGACTCCTCTCCTTCGTTATCACTTATCTGTCCCAGAGAGATCTCCGATTGGCCCCTCCTGGTCCTGTGCCCAACCCTGGAGCTAAAAATTGGGGGAGGATGGGTTCCCGTGATTGACGACCATCAAGACCACAGAGCAGGAACGGACACTGTCCAGCCCACTGGTCAAATTCAGCTGCGTGTTTTTGTGAAAATAAATTTCACTGGAACACGGGCACACCCACTCACTTGCACGCAGGTCGTGGGTGATTTTGTGCCTCCGTGGTGTTCAGTTATAGGAGAAATTGGGTGACCTTCGAAGACCAAAATAATCACCATCTGCCCTTCATGGGAATGTTGCTGCTGACACTTGTCATAGACAGTGGGAAAGGAACAGGTAGCCCATTTTCTTATAGCAACAGCCAACATTGCTGCTTATCATGTAACCTCAGGCCTAGCACAGCCTCTCTCTGTCCTTCGGGTCCCTTATCTATAAATGGAAAAAAAAATACTACCTTCACATCATGGATGGATGGGGGGACGCATACACACAAAGAGAGAGCTCACGCTAAAAGTTCTTTATCCGCACTGCGTTTCTCTGGAGTTGGAGGTAATTGGAGAAAGGATTAATCTAGGATAAGTTGAAGGGAGGCACGCCAGGAAAGCAGTCCCCAACAATGAATAAAAGGGGCTGACCCGGAGCTAATTGCACAGTGAGCACTGGATATATACTAGGCCGGAATCAATAAAAGAAAGAAAAGATAATGCAAGCCCAGAGAAAGCAAGAGAGCTTCCAGGAAACGGATCTCTCCATCACCCACACAAGACGCAACTCCGCATCTCAGCGGAGCTTCCTGAAGACCCAACAGGAGGCGGAACTCTGGGTCCCACACATGCTTCTGTGGGGGGCATCCTCTTGTCCTCATGGGGACTCTGCTGGCCCATCTTTAAGACTGGAGGGGAACACGCCTCTTCCCTCCATGGGCGTGGACCAGATCCCGCCCGTCACTGTTGTTTCCCCTTTTAGAAAGAAACACACCGTTTTCTGAGACCCAGACTCCCAAGAGCCACTGACCAACCTCTTTCCAGGGGTCAGGCCCTCAGAGTGACTGACACCCACTGCCCCACAGACTCACACACCCTCCTGGGGACACAGGTGGCCGGAATCATCCCGTTTTCAGACGGGAAAACCCAGGCCGAGGGAGTAGCTTACCTGGCCCCAGACTTTTCATTTAGTCACTAGTTGATCCAGGGTTTGAACCAGGGTCTGTGGACTTTCAGACCCATACTTCTAGCTATTTCTACAGGAGACACCAAAAGGATAGGAGGGGTGTCCACATCCCCCTCCACTCACAGCCACCTCTGCATGGCCCGGACTGGGGGTCAGCCTGAGCTGCGTCTAGAGTGCGTCTAGATGAGCTGCCCCGCCCAGCCCCACAGGGCCTCTCCCCAGGAGCCTCTGAGGAGGCAGGTGTTGGCCAGGAATGGGAGAGTGATGGGAGAAATGCAGGCTCCTCTGCCTGGTCTAAAGGGGACAAAAGGTCAGTGGTCAGATCCCATGCAAATCTGCCCGTTGTCCTTCACACTCATTCCTGCAGCTCAGCGAGAGGGAAGAGCCCTGGGAAGGGACAGTCCTGCATGCAAATCCCCTCCGCTGCCCAGCCGCCCTCTCTTGGGACCTGTTTCCATTCTGTGCAACAGGGATTCAAAACCTGTTCGTGTAGCCCTCTGTCTCTGCTGCCCATCCCCAGTCATTTTGCCGTACAGAGCAAGGCTCTCCGACCGGTGGGGCATGGTCTGGAGCCGGGGGAGGAGGGCTTGGTGTATGAGGGGGATGGGGCAGCCAAGATGGCCAGTGGGCTACCTGCAGAAAGGTGAATCAGATAATCCACCAGATGGGAAAATGGAGCCAGATTAGTCAACGGTGGGTGAGAGAGTTACAAATACAGAAAGGGACAAACCCGGAATGAATTCTGTGGTACTGGAATATCTATGTATATACCACTGACCTGTGATCTTTACAAGGGTCAAGGTCATGAAAACCAAGCCATAACTCTCTCTCTGCCTCCCTCTCTATAGGTAGATAAGTTGATAGGTAGAAAAAAAAAGGTTTTTAAAGAGAGAGGGATATATAAAAATACACAAAGTAATAAAACTGGAATAAATTCAGTGGTATTGGATTATAACTAAATTATCTATGTATTTTTTTTTCTCCTCACCTCCGTCGCTTAGAAAACCCGGGGGCAGTAATACTCCAATAGCAATGAGCACGCTGCCTATCGAGATCCTGGCTTCAAAAAAAAACATTCTCCACTGAGAAAAAGACCAGCGTTTGTCCTTGTTGTCGCTTGTTTGTCTTGTTTGGTTTAGAGATGACTGAGTCCAGGACAGGAGCAGGGGAAACCGTAAAATGAGCCTGGGTGTCCTGTGGTACCAGAAAGCGACGAGGTGCTCAGAGGGATGGAGAGATGTCAAAGGACCTAGGAGACAAGTTGACGAGACTCCCGTGGGTCCATCTGGGGACAAGTGGTAAGTAGTGAGTTTTACCTCCCTTGAGTGAAATAGGCAATGAGTCCACACAGCAATAGGTGGATAGGCAGAGGATAGAAGGCTCTGTCTATCTATAGGAGATTGTGGGGTGGGGGCGACTCGGCTGTGGCCCTCAACAGTGGGGGGGGGGGAGAGAGGAAATTAGATGAGGAACCGGACATTTACCTCCCACAAATAGACAATTCCAAAAAGAGAGAGAGAGGTGGCTTTGCCTGGGGATGTCTGGAAGGTTCTACCTCTGTGCTGTGATGCAGTAAAGCTGATCAGCGGTGAGGCGGCTGGCCATCAGGGGCCACCCTCTAGAACGCACAGAGGATGCAGCACCACACCACTGATGTGACACCCCAGGTAAGGAGCATCTCTGAGTCCCATCCTCAGAAACCCAGGCAGCCCAAACCCAGGGGCCTGCTATGGAAATGGACCCGTGACCTTCAGCAGCGCCAAGTTCACAAAAGCCCAGGAGAATCAATGGAGAAAGGCTTCCAGACGGAAGGAGATGAAAGAGGCGTGGCAAGCAAAGGCGCTACCTGACTCTGAACAGCGTCCTGTGGTCTCCAGAGGACTTTCCTGGGGACCAGACGGCAGCAACACATTCACACCCACATCTTGGTTTTGATGGTGGTGTGACAACAGAATATTCCAGAGAAGATTCGTGGGAAATCGGGGTGAGGCATACTGGCCATCACTCACTCTAAACGAATCGGGGTAAATCCAACCTTGATATCCTGCTCCCAGCTCTTCTGTAAGATTGTGACGATTTCAAAAGGAACCAAATGAAACAGAGAATCCATCTATTGTGTGAGCTGAGTGCTAGCCTGGAGCTGGGCACAGAGGATCTTCTCAGCCATCTCCACCTCCACCAGGGCCTCCCAGCTCCCCCAAGCCCATCGATGGACCTTGAGGCGCCACCAGGTGAAGGTCAATTAATCCGACAATCTGGGCAGAAGCCCAGCGGCAACCATCCCCCATCGACAGATGGATCTTCCCCCAATACATCCAACCCTTCGCCGCCGTTCCTACAGAGGCAGCAAAACATTCATTTTCTTTACAGCATTTTTACTGACAAGCAAGCTGCCCGTCTCTCAGCAAGCCCCGTGGGCTCAGCCTCCAACACACCGACGCTCCTTATCAGCTCTGCCACCAACACCCCGAGGAGCCGTCCCTTCTCCCACCGGGACCATCCTAACTGCTCCCCGACTGGCCGCCCCGCCCTTGCCCTTGACCCCTGACATTGACACCACACTGCTAAACAGGAAATAGAAACTTAAAATTAGGATCCCATTCAGTTCTTCCCAAGATGCCCGGCTTCACCCAGAAAAGTGCCTGGTGTGTCCACAGTGCCCTGTCCAGCCCACCACCCCCAGGTCGCCCGCCTCACCTCCTCGGCAGGGAGGCTCCGGGCTCTGCCCTGGCTGTTCCCAGGGCCTGGGATGCTCTTGCTCTTCTCCTCTCAGCCCACTGTCCCCCTCCTTCAGGTCTCTGACACATGCCACCTTCTCTGTGACGCTTTCTCTGACCCGCGTTTGAAATCTCAACACCTGTCACTCTGGCCCTCCTTCCTCCTCCCCCCATGGCATTTTTTCCCCTTGGCAATCACCACCTTCTAGAAGCTCTGTATCATTTATTCATTGGGTTTGTTCATCGTGCAGCTTATGATTGTCATAATATTTGCTCTTTCACGGCTGACTTCACCAAAATATCCCAACACCTAAAACCGTACCCGAAAGACGGCAAAAGCAACAAGAAGTATGTGCATCATGAGAGAGTGAGGGGGAGGGTGGGTCTCTGCAGGGGGCAGGGGAATGAGCAAGAAGCAGGAGAATACACACACACAGAGGTACCACACCAAGTGACAGGGCTCTCCAAGGTCGCTCCAAGGTCACCTCTCTGGACTCAGTCACCACCCACTCTGGCTAAGAAGAGCGGCCTCAAGAGAAACCAAACCTCCTGACACCTTGCTCCAGCCCCCAGAACTGGAAAGAAGGAACTGTCCCTGTGGTTCCAGCCACCAAGTCTTTGGTATTTTGACAGATCAGCCTTGATAGTTACCAAAGTTGGTGAATAAGACAGACAAGATGGAGCCGGGGGCTGGACCCACAGTAGAGCACACACTTAGCATGCCTGAGGGCCTGGCTTCCATCCCCAACATCTCTCTCTCTCTCTCTCTCTCTCTCTCTCTCTCTCTCTCTCACACACACACACACACACACACACACACACACACACACCCCAGATGTCTGCCCATAGGAACTGACATCAGCAAACACTAACAATGCCAAGCACGGGGTCTGACACAGAGAAAGTGCCCAGAACTTGAGAAGGGACATGTAGGGACACCGAGGTCCCCAGGAGAGCGTGGATCTGGCCTCAGGTCAAGACCTGGCTGGTAGCTCCATCTTGGACCCCACCAACAACAGAGACGGACAGTTCAACGCTGTCACTGCCTGTCACTTTAGCCGAGTAGTGCCAAGAGTCCTAGCATCTTGCTAAGGCATCAGGTGGAACCCAGGCCTTTAGTAATTTAAAATAAAAATGTGCCAGAGGCACCAGAGGGCAAAGCTCACCGGTTGCAAAACGAATACAGGTGAACTCTAGCTCTAGAAAGGAACAGGATGAAAGGTAGACGTGTCCAAATTCCACCAAGAGATCTGGCACGTTCCACGTCAGAGGAGCAGGTGGAAAAGACAACACTAGGTTGAATGTCTGGAAGTGAAAAACCAACCGTGCTGAATTTGGAATCAGCAACTTCCTGTTGGAGACAGTTATCTCAGGAACCAACCCCAAGGAGGAAAACCAGATCATTATACTCATCATGCACAGAGAGAAAAATGGAGACCAACCAAGCACCCACCAACTGCAGAAAGCTAAATCTGGGGCACTCGGCAGAACATGATTCAGCCGTCACAAATGATGTTCATGGTACACGTATGGGAATATTTATGTCATCAGGTCAAGTTAGCAAAACAGAAGATAGAGCAGGGGCTGGGGCTCAGGGGTAGAGCGCTCACCTAGCATGTGTGAGGCACTGGGTTTGATTCTCAGCACCACATAAAAATAAGTAAATAAAATAAAGGTCCATCAACAACTAATATAAATATTTTTAAAAGCAGAAGATAGGATGGTGTGCCATGTCTTCAGTGATCACAGCTGATAAATTAAAAACTAAGCCTATAGAAATACTAGTGGGAGATACGTTAAAACATTAACAGAGACTGTCTCCATCTGTCTCCTCAACTGTGTTCTCCAAATTATCTGCAATAATCATGGACATATTTCTTTCAACATCGAAGAAAACTAAATTGATTTTTAAATGTATTTTGCAACATAGGGAAAGTATGTAGCTTGAGTTCTGCCCTCAAAGTGGGTCTTACTTTCTGTACACCACTAACAAAACTAACAATGCCGATGAACACTTACTGAGCATTTACTATATGCGGGGCGCTTCACTAAGCACTTGATTAACTAACTTAAACTTTTATTCACTCTACTCCAGCTGTCCCCTCCTCCTTGCTGCTCCTACCCTCCTCCCCAGGGTAGTTGAAGGCAGGACTCAGATATACATGAATGAACAAATGAGTCACTGCCAACTCAGTAAGGATCGGAGAGGATGCAGTGTAGAGATTCTACTTTCAGCAACAAGCAAGTGTTGATGAATAGGAAAATATATCCATCAGCAAGAACCCTTAACAGCCAAAAGAAACTCAGACCACTGTTGTATCTTACTACTCTTGACATTGATAAATAATGAAGAAATGTCAAAACAGAGGAATAGAAATTGTAGTCCAGAGGAAACGTCGACACTTAATATTGGTGCTTTTCAGCTACACAATATGATGTGGTGTGTGTGACCCGATTTGGAGAGAGCCTAATGAGTCTGAACTTGAAGGTTTTCATGAATAGTTGGCCCAGACCTGCTTCCCTGTGCCAGACCAGGATGAGAAGTGAATTCCACTCATCCTCGTTCTCTTTAACAGACACACCAGTGTCGCCCCAGTCGCCTTCTGTCTGTCTGCCAAAGTCCCAGAGTTATCCAGGAGTCCACTCACCTTTTCTGTTTACCACCCCAAAATTTAGTTACTTAAATAACCACCATCATTGATTTGGTTCATGAATCTGCAACTTGGGCAGAGCTTGGAGCATAGCGCTTCCTTGTTCTGTACAATGCATCAGGGATGGCTTGACTGGGAGCTGGAGGACCCACCTTCAAGACAGCTCACTTGCATGGGCGGGCAAGATGGTGCTAGCTGCTGGCTTGGAGCTCAGCCACGGCTCTGGGACAGGAGCCCTGATCCTCTCCCTGTGGGATTCCCAACACACTGTTGAGCTTCCTCACAACATGGCAGTGGGTTCCAAGAATAAGCATCCCCAGAAACCAAGATGGAAGCTCTATTAGACTTCCATTTAGCTTAGCCTCACTCTACCCCGTCATGAGCATGCTCAGACCCAAGGGAAGGGAACATAGACAGCAACACTAGATGGAAAGGGTTTCAAAGTCACATTGTAAGGACAGCATGGGAGATAGGAGATGTTGGGATACTTGGATAATGCAATACAATCTTGCCACAAGATTCCTGGGCAAGGGTGGCCCTCTCCCGGGTTCCCTGGACATATCTCTAGCTGGTGCACCATTCTGATCCTATGACCTTTGACTGGCTGAGGCATGTGCCACAGTTCTAGCCAGTGAAATATGAAACGTGTTTCACTGCTGGGGTCTCTAGAGAAAGGTATTTTTGCTCTTAAAAAGAGACACACAAAAGAAAATAGAAACTCTTCTATGGCTGAATCTGACACTGTATCTGAAAATGACATTGAGACCTCGGTGATCCATCTTGTCACCACTACAGGTCTGACATCCAGATGGCAGAGGGGTAAATGAGAACAATGCTGGTCCTTGGGGATGTCACCACAGTGGTGAATGGATCCTGGAATCGCTGTTATCTAAGATAACAAATTCCCTTTATTGCTTAAGCTTGTTGAACCGGGATTCTTTGCCACAACAAAAGCATCCTGGTTGTCTTAGTCTGTTTTCTGCCGCTATGACAAAACACTACAGACTGGGTAACTTAACAAAGAAAAGAAATTGATTTCTCATAGTTCTGGAGTCTAGGAAGTGCAATATCAAGGTGCCAGCATCCAGTGAGGGACTTCTTGTTGTGCCATAGCCTAGCAGATGGCATCAAATTCAGACAGCAAGGGAGTGTGCCGGTTCAGGCCTCTGTTTTTCTTCTTAATGAACCCCCAAACTCCCAATCCCATTGTGGAGGCCCTACCCTCATGATCTCATCCAGCCCTAATTAACCACAAAGAGCTCACCTCCAAATGCAATCAATATATGACTTTGGGGGTGACATTTCCAACACATTAATTTTGGGGAACACTATCAAACTATAGCGCTGACTGATACACATGGCTACCATTTACTGAGCACTTACTATGTGCCCACAGATTAGAGCGCCCACGACTCTGCCACTAGGCTAGGTGGTGCCAAATGTATTCCTCCCAGCAACCTACAAGACGGGCCATGTCATGAGCTCATTTTACAGATGAGGAAACCGGAGCTCAGAGACAACGTGAAAATCCCCCCAGGTCCCAAAGCTAGTGGCATTGGAACCTGGGGTGGACACCTCCGCGCTTCCCGGCTCTTCTGCAAACCGCCGACGGGGAGCTGTGGGCTCCCCTCCGCCTCCACTCCCAACTCCACTCGTATTTACAAATCGATTCAGAAGGCAGCTGTCACACCCACGGACTTCTGAATCAGACCTACTCGAAGCGATTGCAATCTTCCAACAATTCCGTGAAGACGCTTAAGAGGCGTCCTGTGAAACCCAAACCAGATGCGATTTCTCCCCCACGGATGGCAATTCAAGCTCCAGCTGAAGTGGAAGCAGGAAATTTGCGGAGGAGAGAGCTCTCGGCTTTGAAGCACCCTCCACCTGCTCTGATGGAGTTCAAGCGCTGCTTGCAGAGAGGTTTCTGTTTTTGTGGAGTTTTTTTTTGTTTTCCGTTGTTTTCCGGGTGTGATCATCTCACAACACAGTTCAAGTGCTTTGCTCTCGTACTGAAAGCGCTGGCTCTTTTCAGAGAACAACAAGTTTTCCTGTCAATAAACTGAGAAGTCCACAGAGTGACTGGATGATATGTGCTCAGGGAATCCAGAAAGAGCCACAGAGATGAGGGCAGTGCTTGACAAAACCGTGAGACCTTCAGAGCAAGCGTCCCCACTACAGGCAAGTCCAGACTTCACACATGACGGATCAAAATGACCCTGCATCATGGAGTCAAAAAAATCAGAAGTAGCTGAGCACAGGGGTGCAGGCCTGTAATTAGGAGGCTGAGGCAGGAGGATCGTGAGTTCCAAGCCAGCCTCAGCAAAAGGGAGGCCCTCAGCAACTCAGTGAGACCCTGTCTCTAAATAAATACAAAATAGGGCTGGGGATGGGGCTCAGGGTCGAGTGCCCCTGAGTTCAACCCCTAATATCCAAAAAATAAAATATAAATCAGAAGTAGCATATAGTGCCATATTAAAATTAATTTTGCCCGGTGGTTTGCTCTAGAAACTGCCATTTAGAATTCTGGATCTCACAAGCTTCATTTCCACATCTCTCAATATTTCATGTTTGATTTATCTGTGAGGTTAAACCTCCAGGTTATACCCTAATAAAGAGTCCTGAAGCAGATGCTATCTGTCTTATTTATTGTTGGGTCCCCAGGATTTAGCAGGTAGCAGGGATGAGCTTGGTTCTTAGGAGCCAAGTGCCCTGGCTTTGAGATCCCAACTTCTCACTGGCTGTGTAACCTTGGGAAAGTTACTTCACCTCTCTGTGCCTCCCCTGAAAAACAGAAGCACGACGACATAACCTACTACCTGGGTGGCAGGTCTTAACTGAGTTAATAATGAAGGTACAAAGCAGAGGATGGTACCAGGCTCCCTTCTGTATCTTGGCTGAATGGGTGAGTAAGAGACTGGCTGAAGACAGCTGCTCAGTCCCTGCAAGAACCTGCTCATCTCTCTCCTAACAAGACCGCCACCAGTCCCCACCATTTCCCGCCCTTGTCTCAGGTTCAGGTCCCAACCTGCCTATTCTGCCATACTGAATGCATCTTTCTGATCCAGGTCACTTGCAGCACCATGTTCAAAGAAAGAGCTGGCATCCTGAGACCCGCTCACCAGGGCAAAGGGAGCAAGCAGGCGGGAATCTTACTGTAGAGTTTAGAATTTAATGGAGCAAGATGCAAGCCGGCCACAGGAGGCAAAAATTAAACGGTGACCTTTTCCAAATGTGCTCTCTGATGCAAATGCTCACATCGGGCTGCCTCGGCCTCGTCTGTCGAGTTTGATCAGAAGATTTATGGCCACGTAATTCCAAAAGCACCAAAAATAGAAATGCACCCGCCTCCCCCAGCATCTTAACCGAGCTACTGAACGTTCCACGGGGCAGTGGGACCCGGCGTTCTTCGTGCCCCCCCACCGATGTCCTATTGAGAGTGACAGTGTTTCAACTGCAGTTACCCCCCCACCCCCCGTCTGTGCTGGGGAGCAGGAGGGGAAACTGGCAGAGAAGCAGAGGGAGAAAGTCGAGTGTTGAAATTAGAGCATCTCTAAGGAGACATAGTTCCCACTGACGCCTTCATCATTCCTCACACCTGGCTGCTCCCGGGCCCGGAGAGATCCGCAGGAAGTTCCTGAGATTTGCAAAGGGTGTGCAATTCCGTCGCCGCCATCCCCTCCCTCCAGACGCGCCGACGGTTGATCCAATCAAAATCCAGTGAGCTCAGCATCCATGGCTCCAAAGTGAGATGCTCTTCAATTCCAAAAACATGTATTGTGCCTTGATGGTCCCCCGATGGGAGGGAGCTGTGGAGGGAAAAAGACCAGAGGAGCAACAGAGTGGGGGAAGGGAAAGTGGGGAGCCAGGAAAAGAAAGTTAGTAGAGGGAGTTCCTGCCATGGTTTGACCACTGCCTTCAGTCAGAGCCCTGTTTTGAATGCTGCCTCTGAGTTCCCAAGCTGTGTGACCCTTGATAAGTTACCTAACCTCTCTGAGCTCTCTGGCCCAAAGCTGCTGGAGCTATCGTCGGGGTGGCTGCCCAGACCTAAAATATTTCCTATGAAGCTCTTCACAGAGCAAGTTTGCCATCCCTGACTTGACCTATTATTCGATATTTTTCTCAAATTAACGCATCCTCAAAAGCATCTTAAGGGAAAATTTCCTATCACCACTGCAAGGGGAAACCAGCACCCTTCAGAAAAGGGGAGGGGGGCATAAAAACGAAGAAAACAAAACAATCTTCCATTCTAGTTCCATGTTGTCACCTGCCACCGCCTCTGAGCTCAAGACTGCAGCCTGTCGGCAGGACAGGAAGCAGATCAAGTGACAGAGACCACGGGCACCTCACTGAGCCTTTCCACAGCCTCGCCCTGAGGACGGGAAACAACTGGCACCGAGAAGCCACTTCCCTGAGGCTATGCCATGCTGTGCCCCCAGGTCACTGCAAGTGCCACCTGATGTCATTTGGATATTCCCAGAGCACAGCTTCAACTAAGGCATTTAAAAGGAAGGAAGAAAGAAATGGCTCAGAGGAAACAGCAATTGACACAGATGTCATCCACTCAAACCGGTGTCCCATTTATTTTTTAAATTGGCATCAGACGTGAGTGTCAGTGTCGCTCTGCGAGTCGTGTCCTTGGGGAAGAAGAGTGCTCATTTCCCATCTGGACCAGGAACCTGAACGCCGACCCACAGAGAAAAAAAAAATTAGGCAGCAGAGATGCCCAACACGCTCGAGTCCAGAGGGAACAAGAAAGATTTCGATTAACTGGCCCAGGGTACAGACGGGACCCACAGAGCCCCGCCTCCAGGGTTTAAGTGATTCATAAATTCTGACCTTCAGGAAACACGTGGCCTCGACGCTCCAGATCATAAGTAAAGACTGCTTGTAACTTAGGCGAACTCGACCCAGACTGTGGGACAAGTGGAGAAGAAGGGGCAGCGCCCAAGGGCTGTGGCTGCCCGGGTCGGAACTCTCCCTGGGAGTGGCCGCTCCTCTCCAAAGAACTGTCCTTATACTGGGGGGACCACCTTTCCAGGGGTGCTACCCTGGCCCACCCCCGGGGGCAGCCAACAGCCAACAGCAGATGGCCACTCTGGTCCAGAAGGCAGCCCTTGTCCTGAAATGGCACCGATTTCCTGGAGCCACTTATGCCCCTCAGCCCCCCGTGGAGTCAGGCTGAAGCTGCCCACGCTCTTCTGGGACTGCGCCTTCCGTAAGTCACTTGGACAGAATTCCAATCTCAGAGGACCCTAAAATGAGGATCAATCACCGTGAACTTCAAGGAGGAGAAACTGTCCGGGCAGAGCGTCCTGCTGTCACCAGCGCCCTGCCGAGCCCAGGCTGGGAGTCACTGAGTGTTCGTAAACTGACTGGGTGGGTGGGTGGGTGGGTGTGGGGGTGACACATGGATGACGGGTGTGGAGGGATGGATGGGTGATTGATGGTTGGGTGGATAGATGATGAATGGAGGGAAGGAGGAAGGTTGGATGGATGATGGATGGATGGGTGGATGTGGGGGTGATGGATGGATGGGTAGATGGATGGGTGGATGTGGGGGTGATGGACGGATGAAGGTGAAGGATGGGTGGGTGGATGGATGTGGGGTGGATTGATGATGGATGAATGGATAATAGTTGGGTGCATGCAAGGATAGAAGGATGGGTGATGGATGGATAAATGGTTCAGTGATGGATGGAGGGAGGGAAGGAGGATGGGTGGATGGTGGATGGATGAATGAATGGGTGTGGGTGTTTGGGTCTGTGGATGGATGACGGATGGATGACAGATGGACGGGCAGGGGGATCAATTACCCTATGAGGGCAAAATCAAAATGCACTGAATTTGCATCTGAAGGAAAGGGAAAAGATCACCAGACGGACCTAAGTGTGAGTCTTTCTCTAACTCTGCTCTCTGGCCAGCTGGGATACACCCTGAGCCTGGGTGTGTCCTCCGTGATGCAGGAAGCAGCCCTCAGCCTCCCCAGGGGTGTTAGAATGGGCCAGTGATTCGCTGCAGATGTAAAGCTCCTAGCTCGGAGCCTGGCACAGAGGAGGCACGGGACCAACAGCATCTAGGACAATCATTACCATCATTTTTATTGGTGCTAGTCACCCTAATTAAAAGTCAAACACGAAGTGCCTGCCCCACCACATCACCAAATAGTCAAAAAGCAGAAGGCGGCTGGGGGCGGGGCCACCCCTGGTGGGCAGCTGTTCAGAGGGGAGTTTTAAGTTCAGGGAAGTGAAGTTTTCCTGTTGCACTAAAATTGCTCCTGATACCAAATCAGGCCAGTTTCTGGGGGCAGGAGACCAGTGACCTCATCCCAGGAGATGCACATTCCAGCACTCCACAGCGCTCCTTCTGGAAGGAGACTCTTCCCCACCATGAGCATGCCTCACCTTCTCAGTCCCCGCAGGGCTCTGCTCAAAGGTCACCTTGCCAGTAACTAACAGGGCAGGTCGCCCACCCACTCCCGCGCTCTGTATTTCTCCTTGCTGGGTTTCATGGTTCTCCAAAGATCTCCTCACAGCCTGCCTTTTGTAATACGTCCATCTCCTCCAGGGGCCGTCTCTATTTTTTTCACAGCTACATCCCCAGCGCCCAGCAGAGGGTCTGGCTTCATAATCCAACGCAATAGGAATCACAGTGTGGCATCAAGAGTACTGACCTCGGTATCATCTGACATACTACAGTGACATGTAACATATGCATATACATTTACATTTTGTTACAAATAAGTATCGCATAGTAATGAAATGCATGCGAAACTACACCCGGTTACCATGTCGCCCATTGTATCATCCAACCCCATGTAATAGAAACACAGATGAAATCTAAAATGTATAACAAGCATGATTCCATATTCTGTGTCATCCTGAATATTATAAATAGGTAATAGTACCTAACATAAATATTTAAAAGTAGCTGCTGGAAAATATTCACTAAAGTAACTGATTATTTAAGGCTTACCGGAGACGGAGCCTGGGATTCTCTTCTTCCTCCCCGCCTCCCCCTTTGCCCTGGCTGCTCTCCTGGCCTAGAACCGCCCCCGCCCCCATCAAGTCCGGTTCCTGAGGCTCCCTTGGAGGGAGATTGGGCAGCCGGAGCTGGGCTTTGTGGCTCTTGGGCCTGAGGATCTGAACTGAGGCAGGGAGTCCAGGGTGGCTGGGGGAGGTCCGAGGGCTGAGAGACGGCACCTGCACTGCCCAGAGGTGGAGCACATTGGCTAGAAGCAGAAGGAGACCTGGAGGCCGTGGCATCCTGGCAACCTGGATTGTCCCCTGCCCTACTCAGACCAAAGAGCCCAGAAGGCAGGAGTTCGGGATGAACTTGCGATTTAGCCATGTCCATGAGAGTGAGGCTCAGGACTCCGCAGGACCTACCTTGAACTTGGCAGTGAAGGTGCTGCTGGCAGCCCTCTCACCATCAAAGAAAAGCTTATCTGTGAATAAAGTCCATGCAGGAAAAGCAAGGTCTGGACGCAGAGGTGGTGGATCCTGATGATATCACTTGACAACTGGATCGAGCCACACCTGAAGCCTGGCATGGTCTATACTTTTCTGTCATGTGAGCTTTTTAGCTTATGGAAATTTAGGTTGGATTTTGGGGGTAACTTCAAAAAAAAACGATGACTAATTCAGAAAGGGAATGAATAAAATCATTAGGGTGTATTTGTCCTACCGGATATTATGATGCCACTAACAAGAATTAGATAGATCTTCACTTGTTGACCTGAAAATATGTGCCTGGTCATTAATAAGTGAAAAGAACAACGGGGACTTAACACCCACTAGAATGGCTAGACTCAAAAAGAAATTGGAACCCTCATATACTACAGGTGGGAATCTGAGATGGCAGATGCTTTGAGAAATAGTCTGACAGTTTCTCAAAATGAAAAACAGAATGACTCCTGTGGTGACCGGGCCAAGGGAGGGCTTCGTGCCACTTGTCCTGCTGCGGTGATCGCTCCCTCTGCCTCCTCCAGGCCTTCCCAAATCTCCAGGGTGCTCCCCAGGCCCGTGCGTGTGCATTGGGGCTCCACCTGGTTAGCCCCCCGCAAAGGCACCAACCATGCCAAGACTCGGGCACTGGCCCACCCACAGAGACCCCCAAACTGGAAGCACCAGGCACAGCGCTCACCTCTGGAGTGAAGGACACTCCCTTACACACCTCTGCCTTTTGAGACAGGCCCTGGCCACTGTTGAAAGGTAAAGGTGACCTCGGAGCTCCAGGCAGCCCGGGAGGCAGAGATGGGATCGCTCCCTGCTGGGCCACTGAACCCTGTTCCCTGGGCTGTTGCTGCCTGTCCCTCCTGGAGATAACTGATCTGGAGCCCCGCAGGGAAGGACTGGGCAGTGGGTCTGCTCCCCAGCCTGTGACAGGCTCCAGGCAGCACCTGGGGTGAATGAAGGTGGAGTGAAGGGCAGGTGAGTCGTCCCAACCGTGGCCCACACCGTCCTACAGAGACTGGCCGAATGACAAGAGTGGCCATTTGGGAGTGCTGGGCCACCCCGAGGTGCCCGGGACTAATTACCTCTGGCAGCAGGAATCTGCAAGTCTTAGTTACACACAGGGGTCAGCGGCGACCTCTCCGCCAGGTGTCCACTGCACCTCCTCCCCTCCCCTCTCTGGCTTCTCCGGGTGAGCAGGGGACTCGCTGGGAGGAGATGGGCTTCCAACTGGCCAAGAAAGGACTCAGACCACAGGGGACTCTCCTGCTTTGGCTTTGGGCCTCAGGCTCAGGAGGGACAACCCTCTCATCTTGTGTTCTTAGGAAATGGCTTGGCCAGGGGCGAGGGGGAGCTGGGCCCTTGCCCAGCATCAAGGTCTGCATTACAAATGCCTCTCCACTCCCCCGGGAGGAAGCCGTCTGTTCTGCAGGCTGCACGGAGACAAGAGCCTCCTTTGTCTCTGAAAGGACATGCAAGCCTCCCAAATTGCAGCTATTGGTTCCAGGGACCTGACCAGGGGTTTTAGGGATCTGGAGGATGATCTCACCTCTGCATCACTCTGAGGGGGTCATTCAGAGATGTGAGGCAGGAAAGGGCAAGGGCAGTCGAGAGCAACTGAAAAGCAGCGAGGGTTCAAATCCCAGCTTCACCACTTACCTGCTGTGTGATCCTGGGACACATTGCTTACCTTCTCTGAGCTTCATAAAATACATATACCCTCACCGTCTGGTGCCTGAACATTTTCTTCTCCCAAGATAGTATACAAAACACTTATTGAGCCCCTACTGGCTGCCAGGCCTTGTGCTAACGACTTCACAGACTCTCCCTGTTTACCTCCCCCCCAAAAAAAACCCACCATTTTACAGATGATGAGACTGAGGACAGGGAGTTGGTAACTTATTCCCCAGGGCACGGAGGAGCCAGCTGGAACCCAGTTCTTTGGAGGCATCTGGATCCCTACACAGGGTCAGGGCGTGGGTGACGAGGCGCAAGAAGGACGCAGGTAGGAAAGAGTAGCCCCCGTCACTCTCCGATGGCCCTTGGGCTGCCCAGATCTACTGCAAGATCTCCTCCAGGGCACGGGAACCAGTCTCGCTGTCCAGCGGGTCCTCGCTCTTGGCTCCCGCTGGCGGATGCCCTGGAAGCGTTACCATGGAGACCAATTCTCCACTGGCCCGAGAGGGAGCTGCGGCCAAGTGCAGGAGAGAAGGGCTGGTGGGGGTCTGGGGGGCACAGGAAGCCCCAGGGAGGTGGTGCCAGGGTCTAACAGATGGCTGGGGGCTGGACGCCCACCGTTGCCACGGGGCAGGTCCTGGGTTGGCCAGGCTGGGCGCCTCCATCGGAAAAACAAACCACAAAGGAGCTCTCCTCCCCCTGCGTCGGGTTCAAATCAAGGCCTGCGGGTGCCTGGCAAGCGCTGTGCCACCAGGCTGTACCCCAGCCCCGAGACACGGCAGTCGTCTGTGCTTTAAATCCTGGTTGAGGAATTCCTGAAGCACCTACTGTGCGCCAGATGCCACCAGGGGCTGGGACAGACTTGACAAGAAGCAGAGATCCAGATCCGCCCCGTATAAACCAGCCTCAGAGCCCCACATGGAGGCCGTGCGTTAGTTCAGCCAGAAGCCGCTCCCGGGTTGGTCTTTATTTGATGAGCGTCTTTAAATGTCATGTTTATTTTCATGTCAGTATTAATACAAATGGTGGGAGTGACGCTGCCCATGAATCAGCTCCTGGGTGGAGATTTAACTCAGATCCCCTTCTGTCACCCCCTGTCCTGCTGAGCCCATCTGGGCACTGCCCTGTTGTACCCATTTCCCAGCCAATGACATGGAGACCCGCTCAGGAGCCCGCAGGTAAGCATCTGGTGGCTCATTCCCGCGGCTGCTGTGACAACTGACCCCAAAGGTTGGTGCCTAACCCAAAGCAGATTCCTTCTTACCCCTCTGGAACTGAGAAGCGCCAAGCCAGTTCTATGGGTCATGTCATGGTGTGGGGAGGGCTGGCTCCTGCCCACGGGCCTGGGGGGAGCGCCCTCTCCTTGCCGTGGCCAGCCCCTGGGTGGCCCCAGTCCCCCGGCTCACAGCCCTTCCTCTGTCGGCAAGGCACATCACAACCATCTCTGTCCCCGGCATCGTGTCCTCTAACTGGGACCTCCTGCCTCCGTCTTCTGAAGACCCTTGAGCCCACCTCAACAATGAGGGTCCTTAATTTAATCCCAAGGGCAAATTCCGTGCCAAGGAAGGTGACATGCTCACGGGCTGGGTCCGGGATTAGAACGTGGGCTTCTTTGGGAGCTGTTATCAGCCACCCATAGATGGCTGGTGGCAGAGTCCACCCCGGGAACCGGCAGGCCAATAAGGGCAGCCCCAGCATCTCCTTCTAGGGACGGGGACATCGGGACCTGCAGCCATCACCCTGGGGGCTCTGCCATCAGGAAAGCAGCCCTTCCCATCAGATGGCCCTGGGCTCCTGTCATGATGGCACAGGTCAGCCCCGGTCACCAGGCAGCCCTTCCTGGACACCTTGTCTGTACCTGGAAGCTCTTCTTGAATTTCACCCTAAGGATCTTGGGAGTTTAAAAAGGAAAACTCTCTCCTAGGGACAGACACTCCTCCTGGGACCTCCAAGGACACAGACATCCCCTCAGGGGACCTAGGGACAGGTGTGAGAAGCCCAGTCCCAGGTGACGTGCTTCACACACCGGGCCAAGGTGAGGGCAGACCACCTCCTGGGAGGAAATGAAGCGTCCCACCCTGGCTCCCGGGCCCCCTCCAGGGGACACGTCCTGGGGAGGCTTCAGCGACAGCCACACAGCCACGGAGCCTTTCTAAAGCCCGCTCGCTCGGGGACAAGGCACAGCCAGCCAGACGCGGGAGGAGCTGTTTGGGTGGCACCAGGGCTGTGATTAAAAGCCTCCTGGCGGAGTTCCAAATGGAGAGCCCACCTCCCCAACAATATTGTGACAGGCAGCCTGGGCGCCTCAGGGACACCGCTCCTTAGTCAAGGCACCGCGTGGGCTGGCAAGGGACCGTTTTGTCTCTGCTTTATTTCTCCCCTGGTGTCTTTCTAGCCCAGGTTTTCTTCACGGTTCCAAGAATGCCACACGGCAGAGCAGGGGGGCCCGAGAGTGAGACAGATCGCGGCAGCCGCACCTGCACGGAGCAAGCGCCTCGGCCACCAGCCAGGAGCCTGTCCCTCTGAATTAGAGTGGAGGGGCGGCCACCCCACTGCAGGCTGCTGGTTTTCTTAAGGGGATTCTAATTATTGTCCCCCCCCGCTTTTTTTTTTCCCTCCAGCCTGGCCAGAAAAATGCCAGTTACATAAGAGGATTTCTATTTGCTAGTACTAAATATTGATGTTTAAAAAAATACTAACAAGGATCCAAGAGGCTCCCGTAAAGATGAGTAGGGATTTGGGCAGGGACAGGAGAGTGGCCGGAAAGGCGCTTTAAGGCAGAACCCCTGCACCTTTTCTAGGGTAGGGGAAGGAATGCCTGCTAATTACCAAGAATACAGGTGGCCATGAACGCTGGAGAGGATGTGGGGGAAAATCACACTCATACATTGCTGGGGGGACTGCAAATTGGCGCAACCACTCTGAAAAGCAGTGTGGAGATTCCTCAGAAAACTTGGACTGGAACAACCATTTGACCCCAGTTATCCCACTCCTCAGTCTATACCCGAAGGACTTAAAATCAGCACACTACAGTGACACAGCCACATCAGTGTTTATAGCAGCTCGATTCACAATAGCCAAGCTATGAAACCAACCTAGGTACCCTTTCAACTAATGAATAAATAAAGAAAACAGGATACACACACACACACACACACACACACACACCCCACAATGGAATATTACTTAGCCATAAAGAAGAATGAAATTATGGCATTTGCCCATAAATGGATGGAACTGGAGACTATCCCACTAAGTAAAATGAGCCAATCCCCGAAAACCAAAGGCTGGATGTTCTCTCTGATATGCAGATGCTGACTCACAATAACGGGGAATAGGGAGAACAGAGGTTCAGTGGATTCAACAAAGGGGAAAGAAAGAAGGGAAGGGAGCCGGGATGGGAATAGGTGATTTTGAGATTTTTTTTTCCCCAGTGCTGGGAATTGAACCCAATGCATCCTGGGCAAACTCCCCACCTGTGAGCTACGCCCCCAGCCCTGAGGGGATGGGAATGGGAAAGACAGTAGAATGAACGGGGCGTCACTTTCCCATGTTCACACATGAATACCAACCAGTGAAACTCCGCATGACACACAGCACAGAATGGGAACCTGATTACGTAAGTTGTACTCCATGCATGTGTAACCCAGGCCACACCTGGCTGCTTCTCGGGCACCAGGAAGGTGGCCAGTGTGACTCAAGAGGTGAGTTAGTCAATTCTATTTTATTTTAGTTCATTTTAATTTTTCAACTCAGATCTGATTCAGTTCTTGGAAAACGTGTATGGGCTGAGGTCTTGGTTACGGGCATGGACTCTCTCCACCGTGAATGTCCTGAAATCTAAATCCTGATCAAATCGTTCTAATGAGTAGTTAGCCTCCAAATTGAAACGTGTAACTATCCGCCAGGTTTCCAAAACTCAGCCTCAGGAGGAAAGAACTGAGTTTCTGTTCCACCTCCCGCTGCTCAGCGCACAACCCCCGGGGACTCGCGCGTCACCTGCTTCTCACCAGAGGACTTGCTTTTCCCTGCGCTCAATTCCTAGTGCTGAGCAGCAGCCCCCACACACCCTAATGAGTTAACATCCCTATTGAAAGCAGAGGCCTTAATTAACCAAACAAATAATTAACCTGGAGAAGGAAAAGCTCCCCAAAGCACAATACATGAATCTGCTAATTTAATTCAATAAATATGGACTAAGGACCTATCCTGCGCAGGACCCTGCTTACTTGGGGATTCAAGAACTATTGCTAGGAGAACAGATCATCCCAAATCACAGCAGTGACCACCGAGGCTCATTATCCCTCATGCATATGCAGATCAGCCCGTGCCCGCCCCACCCCCATCCCCGCCCTCCTGGCTCCCACCAACCTCGGCAGGTGCTGCCATCAGCTGCTGTCACACATCCCTGGCTCCTGGTTTCTGCCAGAGTAAGACGTGTCACAGAACCAAAGCCAAAGGTTGGGGATACGGAATCCCAGAAGTCTTAAAGCAGCTACAAACGTACAGAATGCATTTGCTTGCGAAGTGGGCTTAATTTTCTTTTGTCCTTTAGTCTTATAAATTTTGAACACATGTCTGATGTTTTGGCTCAAATGTTGACCAGAACGAGGCATGGCCATGGGCTTGGGTAGAACAGCAGAGAATTCAGGTCAAGGGTGAAACTGACCCCAGGGCCACACAGAGATGAGCGTGGGAGGAGCTTATGCTCTGATTGGCATCTTGGGTGGAGGGGGAGGACGACAGGGTTATGGTGTCCCACAGAGAAACGGGAACACCAGGCAAGTTATTATGGTCCCCATTCATGAGCCTGGCAGTGAGCTGGTTTCTA
This sequence comes from Ictidomys tridecemlineatus, assembly GCF_052094955.1. Taxonomy (NCBI): domain Eukaryota; kingdom Metazoa; phylum Chordata; class Mammalia; order Rodentia; family Sciuridae; genus Ictidomys; species Ictidomys tridecemlineatus. The sequence continues at coordinate 83,206,590 of NC_135478.1, read as the reverse complement.
TGGTCATTTCATTGATCCCTACAAAGGAGGCCATTCACATTATCCCTCCTGCCTTTAACAGTTGTTAAATAGGAGGCTCAGAGAGGTCTGCAGATCACACAGCAAGTGATGGAGGCCAGACTCAACCTCAGGACTGTGACCTACGAAGCCCAGGCGACTACTGAGTAGATACTGAGGTTCTGAAATTAAATATAAATAATGTTTCAGGGGAGGGAGAGAAAATTGAAAGTTATCACAAAGAGAAACCCTTTTTCTGCAAGTCCTGGAAATTTGGGGTTGATGTTGATAGGTTAAAAAATAATAATAAAACAGAGCCAGGCATGGTGGCACACACCTGTGATCCCAGTGACTCAGGAGGCCGAGGCAGGAGGATCACGAGTTCAAAGCCAGTCCCAAAGTGAGGCCCTAAGCAACTCAGTGAGACCCTGTCTCTAAATAAAATAGAAAATAGGGCTGGGGATGGGGCTCAGTGGTGGAGTACCTCTAAGTTGAATCCCTGGTACCCAATATGAATAAACAAATTAATTAATTAGTTAATTAAAAAGGGGAGGGAGAGAGAAAGCATGGGAGATGGAGGAACAGGATGAATAAACACATAGCCAAATTTTAAAGTCCCAGGTCACGCGTGGGGAACAGTAAGTCATCCACTTTGGCTTCCCAGGAAAGTGAAGACCGCACACTAGGCTGTGGAGTCTATTCAATACCACAGGCAATAGGGAGCCACTGAAGATTTTAGAGCAGCAGCATGTCTTCAAAGCCAACTGCCTTTCCCATTAGCCATAAAAGCATGCCAAACAAAGAATAAAGCATTTAAGAGACAAAGAGAACAGCTAGAAAATCACAACCCGGCATCTGGGGGAGGAGAAGTGAAAGAGAGAAATTAAGGAAAATTCGGTTCACGGGTGTTTGAGAGTTTTCCCAAGAGCCATGCTCAGGGGGGTCCTTCCCTAGTCCCCAGGGGACTGCTGAAATTGCCAGGAGCACGTCTGAAGCTCCAACTCAGGTAAGCGATGAAAACGCACTTTTCACAAGCCGGTTCTTGTCTTTCTCTTTAGTGCTGCCAGTTAGAGTTTCTTCAAATTAACATAAAGCCACATCAGCCGGCTCCTGGTGCCAAGGGGAGGAGAGAGAAATCCCTGCTCCATTTCTAACATCCCTCCAAGATTGCAAAGGAGGAGAAGGGTAATTATGTGCATGAATATATGGCCCAATCCGTGCGGTTAAAAAATAGCCTTCGAAACAATTCTTCTGGCTTCTATTAATTCTGTGCAACTATTGTCGAAAATTATACAGCGAGCACGTGCAACCCACACCGCATGGAGCTGTGTTCCTCATGAATAGCCTGGGTGTGCTGCGTGGCCAATCTGAGGGTGGCCAATTGGCAGAGCCGGGAGGAACTTCAGAGATTAGGCCATTGAACCTTTTTTCTTTCTTTCTTTTTCTTTCTTTTTTTTTTTTTTTTTTTTTTTTGTACCAGGCTTGTAGTCTGAAGTCAGCCAGGTTAAGAATTGAACCCAGGGTACCTAACCACTGAGACACACCTCCAGTCCTATTTTGTATTTTATTTAGAGACAGGGTCTCCCTGACTTGCTTAGTGCCTTGCTAAGTTGCTGAGGCTGGCCTTGAATTTGCAATCCTCCTGCCTCAGCCTCCTGAGTTGCTGGGATTACCGGCATGCACGTGGCACCCAGCTCAACCTCCAGCACTGATAAGACACATGAACTTGGCCACGTGATTATACCTCTCTGAGTGTGGTGGTTTTAACCCCTGGGTGTGGTGGTCTGCACTTGTCATTCCCCCAACTCAGGAGGCTGAGGTGGGAGAATCATAAAGGTCAAGACCAGCCTCAGCAACTTAGGGAGACCCTCAGTAACTTTAGCAAGACCCTGTCTCAAAATTTAAAAAAATAAATAAAAAGAACTAGGGATGTGGCTCAGTGGTAGAGCACCCTTGCATTCAACCCCAGCACGCACTCACACACACAGACACAGAGAGTAATAAAGGTCCCCAGCAGCCAATGAAGAAACAAGCATCCCCAATACATCCTGTGTGCCTCTTGTCACTCATACCTGCCCTGTCACATGGTGAGGGGACCTCTGACCTGAATATGGTGTTTTCCCAGCCCCATACCAGTCTTTATGCTTGTATCACCTAAGTATGTAAAACAGGTCCCTAACTTTTTATGATCGCTTTGCAAAACTTTTGACTTTGTAAATAATATCCTCTATTGATGTGCTAATTGCTTTTTATTGTCTTCACATGGGGAAGGGGAAGGATTTTTTTCAAGGGATGTTGACTCTCTGAGTCCTGCATGTTCATTTCTGGCGGCATATATGATGCATGGAGCCACGGTCGTCTGTTCCCACTCCCAAATACACGGGGACAAAGATCCTAAAGGGAAAAGGAATAAATAGTGAAAGTGCCTGTGGGTTAGACGTTTGCCTATGGAATGAGCCAAATATTTTTCATGTTTGCCTCAAAGGGCTTGGAGAACAGGAGGCTCTGACTCAGCTCGGTCTCCCCACCCTGAGACCCACCCCTGAAGAGGGCTGCAGGCAGGGTTGGCATGGGCTGAGCCGTCACTCAATGGTCGCTGTGGCTCTCGGGAACACTGAGCCATGTTTGAGTCGGGCAGGACTGGGCAGGACTTTCTGGGCTGGTGTCTGTCACCAGGCTCCCTGGGAGAGTGGCCTGCAGCATTGCCTGGCTTCAGATGAAGAGGGGGAGAGCAGATGGACTTCCCCAAGTCTCATTCTAATTGCTCCCTCAGGGAGGGTCCTGAATCTGCAAACCTGGGAGGGGGGACACACTGCTCCCCTGAGATTCAGAAATCTGTGGAACTCGGTCTCCTTTTCCAGGAAACAGCTCCGGTGATGGCATCTAGGCCAGGCACCAGGCTGGATCCTCACTCTGTCCCCCAGCAATCCCAAGAGCACGGACTGTTGTCACTGTGGTACACATCAGAGGGCTGAGAGTAGCCACTGACCTAAAGCCAACGTGACGGTCAGCCACAGCGTGCCTGTCGGCCACTGTGCAGGGCTCAGGAGCAAGACAAGGGTGTGCTCGGAAAACACATCACGTTATTATTATTATTTTTTTAATATCAGGAGACCGGGAAGGTTAATATCCGTCCTATTTGCTTTCTATGCTGTTGTTTTTCTTAAGCTCTTCCAACGAGCATCCGTTGACTTTTGTGATTAAAACCGTTAAGTTGTAAAGAACATCCAAAATACCAGAGGAGCCTGATTTAAAAAGGTCCACGATGTCCCAAGCTGTCACCAACTCATAGATTCAAGACCTTCCTGAATAAATCAAATTCCTACAGTAGCCTGTGGGAGGGGGGGATGGTAAGTCCTGCACACCTAAAGGTCAAAGGTACAGAGAGGAGGTGAGTCTACTTAAGTGCCATTGAGGAATTTCATACAAGGAAACATGTATCCATCTCAACTTTGTGGTTTTCTTTGTTTCTTTTTTTGGGGGGAGGGGATTGAACTCAGGGACACTCCACCCCTGAGCCCCCATCCCCAGCCCTATTTTGTGTTTTATTGAGAGACAGGGTCTCACTGAGTGGCTTAGGGCCTCGCTTTGGCTGAGGCTGGCTTTGAACTCACGATCCTCCTGCCTCAGCCTCCCAAGCCACTGGGATGACAGGCAGGGATTTTCTTTTTTACATTCCACAGAGGCCACGTCTTCTTGGTAGGGCAGAGGTATCCCCACAGCCCTTGTAAAGTCCAGAGTGGCCTCGGGATGCCCCGTGGAAGGCCAGCTGCCATCTTGGCCCCAGGAGGAGAGAGTCGACCCAGACACTGAAGCCGCTTTTGTATTCCTGTCTGTCCGTCCCCATAGTGTGTCAGAATCGATGCCGCAGCAGGACGGAAAGACGCTGACAGCCAGCCGAATGCCAAGGGGACAAATGATTAATGGCTGCACCCAGAACACAGAGGGTAATTACTGGCATCTCAACTATCTGAGGGGAAGATGTTACACACCTATATTGCCAATTAACCTCACGTCTAAAAATCGCATTGCTGTGATTAATAGAAAAACGACTGTCATCCTGATTACAAGGTCGGTCCAGGAGGCCAGGATCAGGCAGTGAGGCTTCTTTTTTTAACCCCTTCCTGGCAGTCTCCCCAGGCCGCTGTGGCTGTTGTAGGGGACTTTGATTGAGCATCTATACTCCACACCAGGCACTGGGCTAAGCCTTCGTGTGCATTCATTCCACCGCCCACTTCATTTACTCAATTTTTTTTTTTTTTTTTTGCTTTCTCAGTTTTCAATCTTAATCTAGGGTGTTATCGTCTAAGAAATTCACTTTGCCAACGACTTTCCCAAAAAAAAGTGCCGTCTTTCTAGACTCACACCAGCCAGACCCACAGAAGAGCGAGGTATAACTCCGAGTTCCAATTGGCTGGATCATCCAGAACCAGAAACACCCACAAGAGCTCCCAGTCCTCCATGAGCCCATTTAGTTCCATTTATAAATCCAGGCAAGAAGCCGTCGCTCACCCTGCCAACCACACCCTGGCCCTTCCCTACGTATCCGTCGATGTCTGTTCTCCAGCCGCGGAAGCATAGGCTGAGCCAGTGCTCCAGAGCAGGTCAGCAAGATGGTACCCCGGCCACAGAATCCCCAGTGCCATCTGCCAGGGAGGGAGGCACAGAGACCTCCCAACCCCTGCAGCTCTGCACAACGCGCTCAGCATTGGAGTGTGGACAGCAGACTCCAGGGCTATGATCCACAGGTTTGATAAATAGATGGAGGAGTGGATGGAGGGGTGGGCAGATGTATGGGTGGAACCAACCATTAATACCATGGACTCCTTAGTTAGAACCGACTGCATTCAAATCCCAACTCTGTTCCTTATTCTAGGAATAAGAGACCAAAAGAGGATCCTACAGTAAAGCCTGGGAAGGAATAAGAGGGTAACTTGTGGATGAAGTGATTAGGGAATACTAGAGCCATAAAGAACTAATTTAATCCCAATATCGTCCTATACATGCAGGAATACTGTGACCCAGAAAGCTGAAACCACTTGTCCAAAATGACACAGCTGGTCAGTGGCAGTGCCAGGACCAAAGCTCAGGTTTTCTGACTCTCTTATTCATCCAACAAGCATAAATTGAGCACTTACTATGTCCCAGGCTTAGTGCTAATTACTAGCACATTGAGCAAGACAGATCCCAGACCTACCCTCAGAGAAGTTAAGGTCTAATGGAAAATAAATGGTCTGGGGAGGAAATAAGTTAAGAGAACATGTAACCGTGTCTGATCCAACATGGTGATCCAGGAAGGCTTCCCCGGGAGGAGTGGCATTGGAGTCAAGATGTCAAAACAACTTAAATAACGGATAGGAGGCATCCTGGCAGAATCACGTGTTAGATAGCTGTGACCCTCGTAGCCACCTAATCTCCCTGGGCTTCCCTTCCCTTGTCTTTAAATAAGGATAATAATAAGCACAATAGATGGCGCTCAAAAAAATGTCGATTCCTTGTTTGCCCAGGAAGATCACCTTCCAATCCAAGGTGACTTCTATGAAGAAAAAGAGTTGGGTATAATAAGTGTGGTCTGAAACCACAAGTGTTCTTTTCTCCATTCTTCAACAGGTATAGAGCACTGGCCAGCTGTCAAAAACTTTTCTAGGCATGGACAGGCAATGCCTGCTCACGGAATTCATGGGTTCTGATGAGGAATGCATCCGTCAGCTTAGGCTGGGTTATGCTGCTGTAACAAAGACCAAAATCTCAGGAGCTTAACACGACAGTCTGTGCAAGTCCAGGTAATTCAGAAATCTGGTGTCTCCATCAGTTCTGGCTATTGTGACAAACTCCCCTAGACTCCGTGGCTTAAACAACAGACCTTTGTTTCTCACTGTCCTGGAGATGGGAAGTCCAGGATTGATCTCAGTGCCATCAGACTCGGTTCCAGCGACGGCCCCCATCCTGGCTTGCAAATGGCCAGGTTTTATGGTATCCTCGCATGGCTGAGAGCACAGAGAGGGGAAGCCAGGTCTCTGGTGTCACTTCTGCTCAGGGCGACTCTCCAGCCCACTCAGGAGAAGTGCCCACGTCACCTCCTGATGCCATCACACTGGGAGGACACGAACGTTCAGGCCACAGTGCCAGGCCAAAATGCCACTCTGAAATTAATACACTAAAGTGCTACTCAGACTCTACCCGGACCGCAGAGGCCCTCCCCGTCGGGCCAGTAGCCCAGCGCACCCCTCAGCTCCCGGCTCACAGGCCAGAACCAGCCACAGGGTCCCCCTTACCAGCAGGGGACCAGAGAACACACGGAGATCTCATGCACATGGCCACCGCAGTCACTCGAGGCTGCACGTCGTGCTACGTGCCAGGAACCTTTCAACCAGGTGACCCAGCTGCAGCCCCTGGAGGAAGGTTCTAGAATCCAGCACCCACGGAAAACCCCAGAGGAAACGCAGCAGCTGCCCATCTGCACCAGGGCCTGTGTCCTCCGCGTCCCTGCAGCTGGGCAGGATCCGGGCGATGACTTAACTCCAAGAACAAATCACCAACGAGTCCCACAAACCAGAAGCCCGGGGCACGGTGCCCAGGCTGGTTCACTGGGTTTGCACTTTAAGAGCGAAACATTCAGCACGTGTGAGCCCAGGCCTAACTGGTCCGGTTCAGCCCCAATCAAATAAAACTCAGACACCTGCAGGGACCCTGGGACGGGAGAAGTGGCAAGCACGGACGCACACGTCCCTACAGGGGCACTTGCTCGCGGCACTGCCGAGTCATGCTGCTGGTGATCATCTTTTTATATTCTAAGAAAAGTTGGAAATCTGGACTTTTATGGGATGTCTCTTGATCTTGAACTGTGGGGATTAAATGAAGTTATTGCAAATAATCCTTCTATTGAATCTACCGTCCAGATCGATCCAGGCCACCATCCCCTGTTGGAGCCCGAGAGCCAACCAAGTCCAAGTCCCACCACAGGCCGTTTCCCTGACACTGAGCCCCGGCGTCCACCCCACTGTGGAACGCAGGGATTGGAGAAAGGCTGTCCCTGCCCCTGTGGGTCACAGAGACAATGAGCCTCCCAGGAGTCTGTGGCCTTATGGGACTCTCACACCCCTCAGAAAGGACTGGCTCAAGGTCACTGGCCCAGAGATGGTTAAATAAGGACCTTCATCCAGGAGGAATTCAGGAACATAGTCTGGTGGCGGAGGACACAGCAGAATGGACCACTCTGGCAACCAATGCCGACTGGCCCAGTCACCACCTCTGTGACCTTGGGCCACCCTGATAACCTCTCTGAACCTGTTTTGCACCAGGAAGGTGGGTGGTAACCGTGGATGCAGGACCAGGTATTCTTCTATAAGTGAAGTGCGTTGAAGCCTATGAAATAAGGACTAGAGAAGCTGGCCCCATGGGTGACAGAGAGCACCTGTCACTTTTTATGGCACAAATGTTTAGTAAGCACCTTCTATGGGCAAGGTCCTGTCCTCATGGAGCAGATGGTAGCATGGGGCAGACAGATAAGAAACAGAAGAAGAAATGGATTTATCGGGTACTGATTGCCACGATGAAAACATGTCAGAGAAGGACAGGAAATTAAGGCAGCTGTCATTTAATATAGGATGGTCAAGGGACGGATCTGAAAGGGTGACGAGTGTGTAGAGACCTGGAGAAAGGAAGAGAGCCAGACACCGCTCCACAGGAAGGGCACCAGCTTGTGCCAAGGTCAAGGGGCAGGAATGCCCTTGGAGATGCTCGAGGATCGAAGGCTGGGTGAGGATGAGGATGTGGGTGTGCATCACCAGGACTTGAGTTGGCCCAGAGGAGGGGAGGAAGCCCGAGAGCACCGTGGAGAGGCAGGAAGGAGCTGGGCCAGCGACAGAAGGCACTTGGGGTGTGGTCTCAGTCACAGAGAGCTTGGGGTGGGCACCTCTGTTCCTCTCCAGCCTCATCTCCCAAGATTTCCACTGATGGGTCCAGTCGGTCTCTCTCTCTCTCTCTCTCTCTCTCTCTCTCTCTCTCTCTCTCTCTCTCCCGGCCCTTCCTTCCTCCATTCAACAGAAGCTTCATGCTTTCTCCTGCCTCTGCCCCTGGGCCTTTGCACACTCTCTTCCTAGCATCCCCCCTCCCCCGGCTCCTCCCCTCCCCCCACTCTCTAGCCACCTTTCAGATTTCACTGTTCCACCATCGCTCAGTTGTCGTCTGCCTCCCCAAGTTCATTGGCTTCCTGGCGAGGGCAGGATGGGGTCTGGGTTCAGCTGTCCAGTCTCACTCCAGAAAAGGCTCTCAACAGAGCCTCGGAGAAGGCAAAGAGAAGCAGCTGAGAACCCAGAGGAGGAAGGGAAGGGAGGGAGCGGGCTGAGCAAGGCGCCCAGCACCCCCTGATCCTCTTAATATTCCCCCTCGCCAGGATCTCCATGGGCTGCTCCATTGAACAGTGTGCGTAAGAGAGTCATTTTTATTTGTTCATTTGTTCAGCAAATATTTATCAAGCACCTTCTCTTGGCCTAGGACGCGACCCAGGGGCCCGGATCTCCTTGGGCGGCCCTCAGTTCTGTGAAAGTGTTGACTCGGCCTCCTCCATACCCCTGGCGTGGGCCGGGCCAGTGTGCAGGACTATAAAGGGCCCATCCCTCAGCATTCACCCAGGGCTCCTGCAAACACCGCACTCGGCCAAGGCGCCTACACCCCGCCTCCTCTCCTAGCCTTCCGCTCCCTGACACGTGTGCATGAAGTGCCACTGCGGGTAGGACACTGCTCTAGGTCCCAGGGGTGCAGCTGTGACCAAGACAAAGGTCCACCCTCATGGAGCTGACCCTCATGGCCTTCATGCAGAGGAAAGAAAGAAACCAACACACAACAGAAATTCAGAAAGTCAGAGATGAGGTCAAACCAAGTTAATCCCAAGAAGATGGGACGTTCGCACAAACACCTGAATGAAATGAGACAGCCAACCCGGACAAACACCCAGAGGTGATGGCAAACACGAAATTCCATCAAGGAGAATGATTTTCCCCATTTTAGAGTAAGACTAGAGAGGTCAAATCAATCAGCCCAGGTCACAGAGCTCCAGTTTCAGCCCAAGTCTAACACCGAAGCTCATGATTTTCATCACTATATTCTACTTTCATCCTCAGAAGAAATGTTCTAAGTATTCAGACTATTAGTTTGCCAGGCTGGGGATTTAGCTCAGTGATAGAGCACTTGCCTTGCAGGCACGAGGCCCAGGGTTCAAGGTCCAGCACTACAAAAACAAAACCAATTGGAAACGAGTCTATGAATTTGCCTTTACATACAGCACTAGCTGTATCCTAAAGGTGATAATATATATATATATTTTTGCTATTCTATTATTACTTTTTAATTTTATTATTTATTTATTTTATTTACCATTTAGTATTTCACTCTTATTAAGTATTTTTATCTTTCTCTAGATATTTTGTAATCACATTGATTTTCCATCAACCCAAAAGAGATAAAATGAGGTCTGATGTTTTAAATTTCTAGAGTTAGAAGGATTCTTCCTTCTTCTTTCCTTCCTTTCTCAAGAAAAATAGAGATTAAGTCCAACTGAGGGGAGATAAAATGATAATTCACAATTTTTATGCTTCATTTTGTAACTTGTAAGGCACTTTTACTCTTTCTTCTCAGAGTCTCATGAAATGAATTAGTTGAGGAAGACAGCCTTCCCCTTTACCTACCTCAGAAAAGTACATTCCTGAAAACATGTATATTTTGTGAAAACGAAAAAAAACATGTGAAAACACGGTGAATAAATGATCAAAACAACTTTACCCTATACCCTTCATGAGGGGTCTGCTGGGTGGGTTTTGGGCTAGACTCCTGAGCTACCTGGAAGATGGGAAACTGTGGCTCAAGTTCAAATAGACCCTCTTCCAAGTTGCAAATGCCTGCATCTCTCTAAGCCTCAATTTCCCTAACTGTAAAATGGATACAAATAATAGGTCCTTCCTTGCAGGAGGAATAAGCAAGGGGAAGGCTCCCATCGTTCCTGAAATGATCTACCAACACTTTACTGTGCACGGGACCTTGTCAAGGCCCTGGGCAGGCTGCCGGGGACCTGGCCTCTGACTGCCTGCCTGGCCACCCTCTCCCGGGCTCACTAACCGCACTCGGATACTTGCTCTCCCTGGAGCACACTAAGCTCACTCCGGCCTCAGAGCCTGGTCTAGGCTTCTCCCTGGGGCTTTTCCCACAAACCTTCCTGTATCTTCCTCCCTCACTTCAGGGATTCAGATCTTAAGAGCCTTTTCAGAGACTCTCCCCGTCCCTGACACATGACCTCCATCATCTCTGTATCACCAGCAAGTGTCTCATGTCCTTATTAGTGACCTGTCCCCCCTGCAGGTAAAGGAGCCCCAAGAGAGCAGGGATTGGGTTTATCTGGTTCACGACTTTGTCCTCCAAACTTCCAGCAGCTAATAAAATAGTAGCAATTCTTACAGGGCTGGAGGGCAGAGTAGAGGGGAGAGGGGACAGGGTCTCAGCCCCTCAATGGCTACCTCATCCCAAGCCACCAACCTTACGATGACACAGAAGATCTCAGTGGGCAAGCATTTCACTAATTGTCTTTCTTTTTCCATTGTGAAAGCGATAGTGTGGGTCAGGCCACTGGAATCAGACTCATCTTAGAGCACTTAGTAAAAAGGCGGGTTCTCTGGATTCCTTGGAGCCACTGAATCTTCAGGGGGACCTAGGAATCTCGTAGCAAAACATCGCGAGTCTTTCCTCAAAAAAATCTAAAGTTCAACATCTTATTTAGAAAACTCTCAAGATTCATCAAATCCCCAAATGAGGACAGAGGGGGCACTGATTCTCTCGTGTGTTGCTTTTGCCTCAGAAGGTGGATGTCCCCATTACTTTACCCCCATTTGAGCTGGTGACCATCTTTCAAAGGAGTGGGGGTCGGTCGAGCACATGGCTCACACCTGTGATCCCAGCTACCTGGGAGGCTGAGATGGGAGGATCACAACTTGGAGGCCAGTCTGGACAATTTAGTGAGACCCTGTCTCAAAATAAAAAATAAAATGAAATGAAATAAAAGGGGCCAGGGGTGGAGCTCAATGGTGAAGCACTTGCCATGCCCGTGACAGGCCCCAGGTTCAATCTCCAGTGCAAAACAGGAGAAGGTACACAATGTGGCCATGAGGCCCTGCAGGCGCTACCAGGGAATTGTTCCTTAATGAGCACCACTATGTGGAAATCATCAAATAAAACTTGGCTGAAGCTCATTCTCATATTCTCTCTCTCTCTCTCTCTCTCTCTCTCTCTCTCTCTCTCTCTCTCTCTCACACACACACACACACACACACACCCCTCCAAGCCTCCAACACTAATTGGCTCCCCTGGGCCCCCTCAGTTTATTGATTCCTTCCTGGGAGAACTGCTTCATAGAAAACGGAAGTCACTAATGTAAAGTTTTATCGTTAATGACAACCGCACCAATTCTTGACGCTCTAAGACAATCAAGGGTGTGTCACCTTGAGCATCAGGCCCGTGATTGACATCTCCTGGGGTCCCGCCTTCCTTCATGCCACGTGTTTGGACCACGCCCCCAACCTGACAGTTTATTGGATCAGAGAGGAACATGCGAATCTGGCTGGACCAATCAGAATCTTTCTCTTCGATTGACACTGAAGACGTCAATTCAAGCTCCAAGATCTGACTTCCCAGGGGCGTTGCATGGAGCGTAGACAGGAGCAGACACCCACCCGTCACCTTGCTCCTGCCCTTGGGTTCCCGGTGGTGACCCACTGTTCTTACGCCCCATTCTCCATTTGTGTTAAGATTTGACAAAGCCATTTCCTAAGAGACCCCAAAATACAAAGTCCCAGGTATTTACAGATGCAAGACCCAGCAGGTATCTGCTGGTTTTGTGAAGTTGGCGACATCCCTGACACTTTAGTGTCCCCATTTTTAGCAGCAATAATCACTCCCGCCTCCCTCCAGCTTGTTCTCTCCCACCATCGGGGTTGGTCAGGATAGGAGACTCTTAAGGGTCTCAGCGCCCTTAAAGATTCTGCGCTTTAGCCTCTAGTGGTGTAGATGGTAAAGGGAGAGCGGAATTCAGGTGTGGCTTGCTCAAGAACAAACTGAACTGTAGGGCTGGAGGATGAATCCCAGCGTGTGCTGCTGAATGCAGAGCTGCCCTGAGACCTTACGGAAATACCCAGTTCCTTCTTCCTTCCTTCCCTTTATCCATTTGCTTTCTTCCTTCTTTCTTTCCTGATTCTTTTAACTTTTTCTTTTCTTTTTTCTTTTTTTAATTGAGGTTTCCTGAGAACCCCTATGTGGGGAAGGTGGGAGATACAGCCTGAGATAAAGAGAAATGGCTGCCCAGACAGTTCCCACCTGACCTTGAGAAAGGAACCTCACCTCCCTCGCCCCGGCTCCTTCATCTGCAAAATGCCAAAAATACTGACTTCAGAGAGGCCACCATGAGGACCAAGTGAGAGTGCCCGGTACCTGGGAGATGACAAGAGTTGGTTCCCTGCAAGCCGCTATGACAACTGTCATGAACAATGCCATTGTTATTAGTCAGGCAAACAAAAGGGATGAATGAAAATTAGGTCGGACCTAGAAGAATCGAGTGGCTACAGGTTAGGGGAAGTGGTAATAAAGACTGAAATTCAGAATTATCTCCCCGCCTGGCCTCCCTCCTACACACACAGAACTCAGTGTGGGGAGCAAAGGAAGCTCTGGTTTCAGGCAGGATTCATGGGGCCACCCACATGGTTCTTGCCAATTTATCCATGTTTGCCTAGGGAACACAAATACAGCCTGGAAAAAGTCATAAACTTATGGAAAATGAAATGTGGAGGATGATTCTGGAATAAGGTCATGCCCCATAAGCAGCCGTAAAAGAGAGAAGCTGATGTCAACTAAAATGCCAACCAGCTGAGGCATGCTCATGCCAGTTCAGACGTGGCTGTTCAGTGAAATACTACACAGCCATTAAAAATGTCCATGAAGACAAGAAAGACACAGAGACGTGCTTAGGAGAATATATTGACTGAAACAAAGATGATACAAAACTGTTAGGCACAAGATAAGCTTCCATGATTTGCTGAAACCACATATCAAAAGAGGGCCAAAATATTCAAGTGGCTCTTTGAATGATAAAATTATAGAAAATTTTCATTTGTTCTTCTTTTTTTCAAAAAAAAAAATCAATGAGTGTGTCCTCTACATAACAGGAAAGAATACATATTAAAAAAATTAAGGGCTGGGGATGTGGCTCAAGTGGTAGCACGCTCGCCTGGCATGCGTGCGGCCCGGGTTCGATCCTCAACACCACATACAAACAAAGATGTTGTGTCCGCCAAGAACTAAAAAATAAATATTAAAAATTCTCTCTCTCTCTCTCTCTCTCTCTCTCTCTCTCCCCCCCAAAAAAAAAATTGTTGGTGTGTGTCAAGGAATTTTAGGCCTGGAAAAAAAATTATAGGTCCTCTAATTAAAAACTTCCTGAACATGGGCTGGAGTTATAGCTCAGTGGTAGAACACTTGCCTAGCAGGTGTAAGGCACTGAGTCCAATCCTTAGCGCCACGTAATATAAATAAATAAAGTAAAGGTATTGTGTCCATCTACAACTAAAAATTAAAGTTTAAAAAAAAATAAACTTCCTATACAACAAAAGAGGAATCTGAGCCCAGAGAGGTTGAATAACTTTCCCAAAGTCACACAGCTGGTGAGCAGCAGAACTGGGATTGAGCTCTTGTGTCTTGAATGTCAGTTCAGTTTTGGTTCAACAACCGCAGGTCAGTGGTCCAGGCATAATATCAAGGGGAAGAAAACCGAACAAGGAGGCAAAGGAAACAAATAGGGAGGAAGAATCTTAAAACTCTTCCCAAGCTACCTGGTTTTTTCCAAAAAAACATTTTGAGTTCTCTGTGGTCCTGCTCATCGAGGCTGATCACCTTCATTTTGTTAAGACCCTGCTAAACCGTTCCTCTCCCAAAGATTCCCCAAGGTGAGAAAACTTGCAGGAAGTAACCAAAGAACAATTTTTGCCTTCTAATTTAATTACCACCCTTCTTGTCTGTCGGGGTGCTCACCAAGAACTTGAAATTCAATATTCCCCTCAGAGCCAGTGTGTAATGCCATGGATTCGGTATCAAGCAAAGTTAATGTCACTATAATTGAATGTCACTATAATTCCTATGAGAACACACTTCTCTAATTTACCTTTCCAATCCATTAGAGCTTTGACAGTGTAGGAATTGAATATTTTAGTCACACCTCACATCTTGCAGACCAATCTGCACAAATTTATTAATAAAAGGGCTAACTTGACTAAATGACATGAAAGTGCAGACCAGCTAACTCCCCGGCCCACACTTGACTGCAAAATAGGAAAACGATGTTAGCTAAATGGTTGCTTAAAAGTGGCCTCGTGAGCCAGACACCATGGTGGCACTCCTGGACAACCCCAGCAGCTTGGGAGGCTGAGGAGGGAGGATTGCCAAGGTTGAGGTCAGCCTCAGTAACTCAGCAAGGCCCTAAGCAACTTTGGGAGACCCTGTCTCTAAATAAAAAATTGAAAAGGCTGAGGTTGTGGCTCAGTGGTTAAGCACCCGTGGCTTCAGTTCCCAATACCAAAAAGGGGGGGTGGCTCTTATGGAGGAGACTGTTTCTGAGGATCATCAAGTGATAAAGAAGAACTTGAGGACAGGAAATAAGGGGACTGAGGAACAGGAAAAAAAGAGATAAAGAGAAAGAAATGTTGACATTAAATCCAGAGAGAAATGGAGAGAGAAGCCAAGGGAGGAGGGGGGAAGGGAGACAAAGAGGTATATAGAGACAATGAGATAAAAACAAAGGTTGAGAGGCAGACAGGAAGGTGGAGAGAGAAAGAGGCGTCCTCCTCTGTCATTCATGGCCACATCATGTCGTCATCATTATCACTGCAAAAGTCATATGCCACCTGGGCTCAGGTGTCCAGCAAGGGGGAAACTAGAGCAAGGGAGGCTGAAGCAGAAGGATCACATGTTAGAGGCCAGCCTCAGCACTGGAGAAATATCCTCAAAAACTGCTGTCAGACAGTAGCAAGGACAGCACCAAATGAGGACGCTGACCACCGTAGCAAGGGCACTCATTCTCCAGCTCTCCTCGTCTGACAAGGAGCTGGGTAACAGCAGAGTTTTTTTGTTTTGGGGTTTTATTTTAGTTATTTGTTTTGTTTTTGTTTTCAGAGAAGAAAACTGAGGCTCTGAGAGGTGAAGCAGCCAGACCAGGAGCCCGTTGCTAAGGCATCAGAAAGGAAAGCTCGGCCCTCACCCACGATGCCACTTGTCCAAGTCCCCATGGGGAAGTTGCCTTTACTTGAAGGTGATAATTCCCAGTGTCACTCAAAAACCGCCTTCCGAGCCAGGCCCCCTGGTGTGCGCCTGTAATCCCAGCAGCTCAGGAGGCTGAGGCAGGAGGATCGCGAGTTCAAAGCCAGCATCATCAAAAAGCAAGTCCCTAAGCAACTCAGTGAGACCCTGTCTCTAAATAAGATACAAAATAGGGCTGGGGATGGGGCTCAGGGGTCAAGTGCCCCTGAGTTCAATCCCTAGTACCCCCCCACCAAAAAAAAACTACCTTCTGAAATCCCCCACGCTCCTCCCCACCATGGGACTTTGCATCTGCTGTTCCATCTGCCCTCGATGCTTTTCCTATCCTCTCTCACTCTCTCCCACAGCCTTTCCAGTGCCGCTTGCCCTTTACATCTCAGTTCAACCACCTATTTCGAGATGCTGACCCTGACTGACCAGGTCCAAGTCCCCTGTTACACTTCCTCAGTCCACCAGACAATTGGAACTGTTGCAATTTTACACTTTTTTTTCTTTCTTTCTTTCTTTCTTTCTTTTTTTTTTTTTCTTAACCAGGAGTTGAACCCAGGTGCTTAACCGCTGAGCCACATCCCCAACCTTTTTTAGTTATTTACTTACTTTTAATTTCAAGACAGGGTCTCACTAGGTTGCTTATCGCCTCGCTAAGTTGCTGAGGCTGGCCTCAAACCTGCGATCCTCCTGCCTCAGCCGCCACAGCCACTGGGATCACAGGCAGGCACCACCAAACCTGGCCAATTTTACACGTTTTTATGCTGGTGAAGAGACCACAAAGGGAGGACCTCACTGAGGGCTGCGGGCACCTGGCAGAGCCGGGCCACATCCTTTTGCACATGCGCTTGATCCATTAATGAGGGAGCGTCAAGGAACGGCTGGGAACCTGGGACCATCAAGGTTGCAACAGTGGAGATGGGGTCCAAGAAGCAGCTAAGGGAGTCGAAAGCTTTGGTCTCTCAGGACAGATCAGAAGGAGAGGAACCGAAACTAATGTTTTATTCTAAATGTTTTAGAATCTGACTTTGAAACTTGTGAACTTGTATTGCTTTGATACAATAAAACTAATTGTTTCAAGGGGAGCCAGGCACAGTGGATGGTGCAGACCTGTAATCTCAGCGACTTAGGAGGCTGAGGCAGGAGGATGGAATTGGGAGGCCAGCCTGGGAGTGGCTGCTACATCTAAGTTTTTTGTAATAGCTTCTTGAACCCATCCATCCCTAATGATGGGATTCATAGGAAGAATGTTTGGGGGGTCCGTCTCAGGCCATGTTAACCCCCCCCCCATCCTCTCTCAATCAGGAGAAACAAATGGACAGAAATCCAGTTCCAGCCATTCTACCCAGAAAAGGCTTCCAATTCTCCGTAGTCCTTCCAGATTTATCTCTGTGGGTTGTTGTTGTTGTTTTGTTTTGTTGATTTGGTTGTTGTTAGGGTTTGGCTTTTTTGGTTGGTCTGAGTATTTTGCTGTGTTTTTGTTCCCTGTTTTTGCTTTCAAAAGACTCCTTGTGATCGCTTGGAAGAGCGTCCTGCCTCACAAGCCTCCTGCCGCCCAACAGAAGGCCCTGGGACAGGCTCAGGCTTCTCAACACTGTCTCCTCCCCGATCACAGACAGTGATCACAGCGCTGAGAACAGTCCCCTGCCCTTTGCATAATGAAATGCTGCACAGTTTGAGACTGTCTCACGCTGGGCTCATTTTCCTAGCTGCTTGTCATTCTGCAAAGGGACAAAATGACTTTGAAGTGGGGGTGGCAGAGTCTGATGGTCTCTTTGCTACAAGCTCAGGAACAGTGACTGCACTGCAAGTCAAGAGAGAGATTTGTCACCTAGGAGGGGCATCTGAGCGACTCACCTCCCTACTCTTGAGTCAGTTACCTCTGATGCAACCCCCTGCCTGGCATTCGGTGAAACCAGCCTTTCTGACCACAGAGGTGCCCAGGGAGAAAGAGACGCAGCTCTCAGACACCTGGAGTCTAGTGAGGGAAAACCAGACGAAATGGAAAGTGTGATCACAAATGGGATTATGCAACGACTTTGAAGGATGTCTGATTTTTTGTACAAGCACTTATTCCCACTTTTATTAGTATCACTTTGTAAGCATCACTGTGTTCCTAATCCCAAACTATTTGGTCCACAGAAGTGAGCCTCCTCTGCCCCTCCTGCCTCCTGAGAAAAAAAGATCAAGCCCCCATAACATTGCTTGAGCACCTGGATCCAGACACACCTGAAGCTCTCTCCTTTAGTCTTTTCCAAGCCTTGAATCTCTAAAGTAAGTTATTTATTTATTTGTTTAGCCAAAGATGGTTTAGGTTCTGTTTTAACTGAATCAGTTAATATAAAAAGTTAGACAAGCCAGGCTCAGTGGCTCATGTCTGTCATCCCAGTGGCTTGGGAGGCTGAGGCAGGAGGATCCATTGGGAATTCAAAGCCAGCCTCAGCAAAAGTGAGGCGCTAAGCAACTCAGTGAGTCCCCGTCTCTAAATAAAATACAAAATAGGGCTGGGGATGGGGCTCAGTGGTCGAGTGCCCCTGAGTTCAATCCCCAGTACCAAAAAAAAAAAAAAAAAGTTATACAAATGATTAATGAAATACATACAAATATATACAGCATATAAATGATATAAATTGCTTATATTGCCTCATCTCATCTTCAAAACAATCCTGACAAGGGTCAGACCAGAGTCCACCGGGGTAGTTTTGTTGAATAGTCACACATTCCTTAAAAAAAAAAAAAAATCCTTCCCTCCCCCAAATTAGGGCCATAACTGAGCTTTAAGGGTGTGGAGACAATAACTCCTGCTAGGACCGGGGGCTGTCCAAGGAGAGACCCAGAGTGGCGCTTCTCAAACTTTAATATGCATGTGTATCTTTTGGGAGGTCTCATTAAAGCGCAGAGCCTGGTTCAGCAGGTTGGGGCAGGGCGTGTTGAGCCAACTCTCAGTGATGCTGCTGAGGCTGCTGGTGCAGAAACACCTAGAGCTACCAGGGTCCAGATAAGGACCGTAAACAGCCAGTGTGTTTGGGACAGAGGTGGCCGGCCACTGGACTTGCTTTACAGTTGCTTCTAGACTTACGATAGTGTTACATCCACAAAACCCATCATCCATGGAGAATTCGGTAAATCAAGAATGCTTTTAATACAGCGAATCTTCTGGGGGCTGTACATCCCCTACGTCACTAGCCTGAACCAAGATCCGAGGTCTCCAATACATGCACATCTCCTTCACACCACCGCCAAGTCAAGAAGCCCACCCATCATGGGTCTGTACTGCCTTTAGCTCATACAGTGGTTCTCAAAAAAAAAATGTTAATGTATTATATTAGTTCCTCTACTTTTGAGTTCATTATCAAGTGCTTTTAAGTTAATTAAACTAATCACTTAAAAGCGCCAATTTCTGGCTTCTCAAGGAATCAATTTGGTCACCCAGAACCCTGTGTGGCCGTGGTGACCCCCTCTGGTGGGACTTTGGCTGGCCACCGCAGCTCCTCCAGACAGCTGGGCACAGTGGTTGGGAGCCAGGACTCTGGACCCACCTGCTTGGGTTCCCTTCCAACTTGGCGCTTTCTCCCCGCGATGGCTTTAGGCAGGTGACTTTCACCTGGCAGGCCCTCGGTTTGCCTATCTGTCAAATGGGGGTTTGTGCTGAGGATTAAATACTGGAGTCTGTTCCTCCCCAGGCTGCCACGCCCTGAGCCCGGACAGGGAGAGTCCGGGGTGCCAGGTGCTGGTGAGCTGGCGACCCTGCAGGAGGCGCCTCTGCCGCCACGCGGGACGCAGTGCCCTGCAGTGGGGCAGACCACCCCGCGGCCCCCGAGTGTCAGCGCTTTCCGCTTCTCCCCTCTTCTCCCGCTTCCGAGACCCTCAGCTAAGACCTGACCCTTGACCCTGTCCAGGACGCGCGATGGACCAGGCGTGTGTCCAGTCCCCTGTGGCTACCCGGAGGCGTCAACCCCGCCAGGCGGAGGATGCGCGACTGCAGTCCCCCGGAGAGACTCGCACCGCGACCACCTGTTCCCAGCGCGGGAGCAGCTGGGCCCTGCAGGGACCCGCCCCTCAAGCGGGAGCCTCGTGCCCGCCGCCCAATTCCCTGGTCGCCCCACCCCCAGCTCTAGCGCATCCCCGCGCTCCCGCAGCCCGGCTCCCGGGGACCGCACTATGCGTCCCCCGCCAGCCCCCCAGCGTCCCCACCACGGTCCCCACACATCGCGGGCTGCAGCTCCCGAGAGTAGCACCTGCGACAGTCGCCCCCGTCCCGCTGCCCCCGTCCTGCCCACCTTACCCGCCCGCAGCGTTGGTGGCCGCCGGTGCCTCTGCCGCCTCCAGCGGTGCAGCCTCCGCGACCGCCGCGGCACAGCCACCCGCGCGTGACCCTGGATCACCAGCCCCCACCCCCACTCGGCGCTCTGCCCTGGGACGTGGGAGCAGCGCAGGATCCTCCCCTCCCCTCCTGGCCCTCGGGAAGGAGCCAGGACCCAGGGATCTGGGGGCCACCACCACACTCCCCGCACCACCCTGGCCACCAGAAAAAAAGTTGTCTGGGCAGCTGGGCTTGCTGACCCGCGCCGGTGAGCCCGCCACCCGCTCGCCTTCCCCTCCACGTCCCTCATTCTAGTGTTCTGAGAGTGCACGGTGGTCTTGGCTCTCCGGGGCATCCGCACCCGCGGTCCTACAGCTGGGGTACTGGCCCCCTTTGGAAGGATCCTCAGAAGACACCGAGGGGGGGGACTGGGCCCTCAAGACCCCACCAGGAGTCCACCATCGCTCCTCCCCAAAGGCACAGCTGGCCCTGGGGTGCAGGGATTTTAATTAAGGACTCAGATTTATCCTTCTGTCGCCCAAGTGAAACGGGGTGGTGGACGGAAGGAGTCGACGAATTCGTTTAGATGCAGGGCTTGGAACCGGGTCCTGGGGACTCAGCATGACAGCTGGGACTAACCTGTCCCCTGAGGAATGTGCTGCAAACCAGAGAACTCTAGCCTTCTGAAGGCCAAGGGTGACCTTCAGATTTGAACTAATGATGCTTCAACACTGAAATCATATGTAAAACAGGGATTTCCAGTAACTCCTTAAAAAAAAAAAAAAAAAAGACAGTGTGGGCCAGACTGGAGACAGGACCTAACAAGCTGCAGGCCCTTTAAGAGGTGTTTCTCTGGTCTTTTTCCACTCACAAGAGCTCCATTACTGGACTTCCCGGTCCCCTATGAGGACTTTGAGCTTGGCCAAAGGCTGAGTCTTCTTTTCCCTGAGTAGCTCTCATTATCCTGCCTTCAGAGGTAAGTAAATACAGCTCAGAGAGGTTTAGCAAACTGCCCAAGGCTACACAGCTAATAAACAACAGAACAAAAATTCCAACAGTCAATTTATTTTTATTTTTATCTTTAGTTGTACATGGACGCAATACCCTTATTTTATTTACTTATGTGGTGCTGAGGATCAAACCCAGGGCCCCACACATGCAAGGCAAGTGTCTACCACTGAGCCACCACCCCCTCCCCAGCCCTGAAGAGTCTTCTGTTCTTATTTGTTTGTCTGTTCTGGTCCTGGGGACTGAACCCAGGGCTGCTCTATCACACAGCTACACCCCCAGCCCTTTTCCTGTTTTGAGACAAGGTCTTGCTAATTTGCCCAGGCTGGCCTCAAACTTGCATGGTCCAGCATCACTGGGACTACAGGCCATGTGCCACCACACTCAGCTTGAACCCAATCTTCATACCCCAGGTGCCCTACTGTGGTAAGGGAAAGTAGAAAGCAGGAAGTGGTTTCCACCAAACCACCCTCTTCAAAGGAACATTTGTATTAATAGCACACTTTGAATGCCAGTTTGCTGGGTTTCACCATCATTTAAATTTTTAGCTTCATCTAGATCAGCAGTGCCCTCTCCCACACGCTCTCTGCCTCCTTCTTTTTCTCCTTTAAGCCTTTTGAAAAATTCTAAAGGTTTGACTAAAACCAAAAATGTTTCTTATTTCATCCATTCCTAGTTACTGGCAACCGTGGGTGTCCTTTCCGTTTCTTTCTCTCCCCTCGCCCTTTCTTTTAGCTTATTTATATTTTACTCTTTGTAGTTTGTAAATTTCCTCTTGGCAGCTGCTTGCAAAGTTAAAATGTTAACTTTCCTATTAAGGTGGTGTAGTCTTTGGGTTCAATAAACACACCCACCCCCCTGAGTATTCACATCCTACTCCTCATAAGTGCTTGGGGGGGGGGGCATCTCTCCAGGTCTCAGTGACTCCAAATGCATTATGAATTCCAAAGTCACCGACAGTTTTTGAGGGACATCGTTTAATGAGTATAATTGCACCTTTCATAGGAAAATCTTAGGAAAGTTTATCTGCAACGATGAGGAATAAAAGGGATCCTATGTAATGGTCTGTTTTTATTTTTAACCCTATTCTTTTTATGAATATTCTTTATAACAGATGGACACAATACCTTTATTTTACTTATTTATGTTTGTAATGTGGTGCTGAGGATCGAACCCAGGGCCTCACACGCTAGGCAAGCGCTCAGCCACTGAGCTGCAACTCCAACCCTATTTTTAACCCTACTCCGATTCTGTTTTTAAAACAATCCTTGCCTCTGAATGACATGAAATGTTTCAAGATGAAATGATAAGTCTGAGATTTGAAAATAATGAGGCCACAATCATACCACAAGGATCAAGGGGCAAACGGTCCCCCGCGGCTTCAGGTAGGAATTTTCTGATGGAAAAGAAGGAAACAATCAACTTCAGACCCGGGAAGCAAGAACTGGAGGGAGGGTGGCTGAACAATGCGGCCAGGCTCTGGGGACAAACGCTGTCAGGACCTGGTTCCTCTCAGCTCAGCTCTGCTATGTGCACGCCGTCACCTCGTGGTAGCTAGACCCCCAGCCCCAGGCCACAGCTTCTCAGATTCAAGTCCCCTCCAGAGAACAGGCCCCCTGCCGGCCACACCCACAGCCTTCCTTCCAGAGGTTTGTTCTGATTGGTCAGTTTTAATCTAACGCCCATCCCTGAACCAATCAGTGTAGCTAGTGGAATGGGAAGCACCGATTGGCTTAGACCTGAGACGTGGGAAGAAGGGAGGGAAGTAGGGCTGTGGATAGTGACAGCAGACGACATCTCCAGGCGCGGTGACATATGCCTGTGATCCCAGCAGCTCGGGAGGCTGAGGCAGGAGGATCGCGAGTTCAAAGCCAGCCTCAGCAGCTTGGGAGGCCCTGAGCAACTTAGTGAAAACTTGTGTCTAAATAAAAAATATATATATAAGGGGAGAGGAGTGTAGCTCAGTAGTTAAGCACCCCTGGGCTCAATCCCTGGTACCAAAAAAGAAAAAAGAAAGAAAAGTTCCACTAGAACTTTAATCATGGAACCAGAAATTAAGTATAAAAAGTAGAGGGTCTGATAGGTGTTCCCGTCCCGATAGGAGCTGGAACTGAACAACCAGGAAATGGCCCTGAATCTTTATTTAAGGGGGAGAACATCAGAGGCAGGGATAAGGCTTCAGAGGGAGGAGCCTTGGTTGAGTGGAGTGGCAGGAGTCTTGCAGTAAACAGGTTGATTGACATGTTGGCAAGTCGCACCCATCTCCGCGGGTCTGGGGGGGCTCCATCGGGTCACCCCCTCTCCAATGCTGTGCTGAACTTGTGGCGGAGCTGGGGAGGAAGCCACACGAACCAGGCTTTCCCAACCTGCAGGGCTGCTGCTGCGAGGTCCCGACGCCAGGCTTTCCTACCTAGTGGCTTCCCCCACGTTTGAGTTCCCAGGCGGTTCAAGCGTGGGTCATGGATGGCTCCGGGCAGCATTGGGTCGTCAGGCACCTTCAGTGTGGCGAGTTAAGGGCAGGCCCTGGGGTCCGAGCAACCTGAGTTCAGATCCACTTGCCCCTCCAGGGCAGCCCTCGGGGAACCTCAGTTTAACGCCAGCACCCGTTTCCCCATCTGTGAGGAACACAAGGGAGGCACCTGGGTGCTGAGCCTTCCCCCAGGGCTCTTGCTACTGTTCCCCCAAAAGGAACATTGTCGCCACATCGTCCATCGCGATGGTGACGAAGATCATCATCAGGGAGGAGCATAATGTGTCTCTGGCTTTAAAAGAAAAAAAAAAAAAAAAGTCCATCAAGGGTCACCTGTTAACGTTTCTGGTGGAGCTATTTCACCCAACAAAATTTGGGGATGGAGGGCTGGGGATGTGGCTCAAGCGATAGCGCGTTCGCCTGGCATGCGTGCGGCCCGGGTTCGATCCTCAGCACCACATACCAACAAAGATGTTGTGTCCGCCGAGAACTAAAAAATAAAATATTAAAAATTCTCTCTCTCTCTCTCTCTCTCTCTCTCTCTCTCTCTCTCTCTCTCTCTCTCTCTCTCACTCTCTCTTTAAAAAAAAAAATTGGGGGATGGAAAGAAGCACACGTGAATGGAGATGCTGCCACCTTCTGTAGTTAATCCTACTTCTAAGGTCAGTATTTTTGTAAGTTTTTTTTTTTTTTTTCAGAAAAATGAGTGGAGACGGAGGACAGTGGCAACCATCTTTGCACCAGAAGTGCTGGATATACACCAGTATCACCCCCTCGACCCTTGCAGACCTGCGGTGACAGTCAGGGTGCTGGAAGGAAGCAGAGCGCACCCCAGGGTGAATGGGAGGGGGACGCTGAACTATCTATTTACACAAAGTGGGCAGGATTGAGGGGACCAACCAGGATGACACACAGAGACAGGAGTCACACTCACCACTGGGCAGCAGATGAGGGTCTCCGGTGCCCAGAACCCAGGGAGCAATCAGTGCACCCGAGGGGCATGGCAGGAACCTGTATGTCAGGGTCTCCTAATATTTTTTCAAGAATAAGTACAGACTGCTGGTAAAATCTCCAAACCCCTAAATGTTGCCAGGGCTGGGGGTGCGGCTCAGCGGTAGAGCCCTTGTCAAGCAGCTCAGTGCCCAGGGTTCGATCCCCAGCACCACCAAAGTGTAAATATACACACATAAATATCAACAACCCATCTGAAAGAATTTGAAACACAGCACAGACATCTTTCCTCAAAAAAGAAACACATCCAGACCAAATGCAAGCCATTTATGACCTCTGTTCTAGACTTTCAGCGCATCTACCCCTTCGGAACTTTCTCCTGCTTGACTGTTTGTTCCTCTCCTCTTTGGTTCCTTGGTCCCTTGATCCCGGACCTCTTTGGCTCTCTCCAGGTAGACAATATGGATTGTCAGTCATTTGATTCTGTCCAATTGCTCTGCAGAATGGGATGGGTGGGTGGGCAGAAGGAAAGGGAGGGGCTTCAGAGACTACAAAATGGAGACTAAGTGGGAACCAAGAAGTCCTCCCTGTAGTCTAACTTCAGGCTTGAGAGTCCATGAAGTGTTATGAAATATCTATAGACCTACAGCGTCAGTGTCACCAGGGAGCTTCTTAGGGAAGCGGAGCTCCAGCCCCACCCAACACCTGCTGAAGAGGACTCTGGGCTGGTCTCCCAGGGAAGCTGTGCTTGAACAAGTGTTCCAGGTGTCCAGGCAGAAACTTCAGTACTGAAGTTTGAGGTTAGACCCCTGGGTGTTTTGTGCTAAAGTCATTTCTGTCTCTCTCTCCATCTTAAGTTGTGTTTCCCAATCCCCTCCCCCACTACCCTGGCCAGATTCCAAAAAGAAACGGTATGCCCCTCATCACACCGAGAACCTTGATTAACTCTGTCCCCTGCCACTGGAATATGTACTCTTATAATTTAATGACAAGCAAGTAACCCAGTTACAATACGGGTGAAATTTTACAGAGACACATAAGTGATCAATAAGCACACTAAAAGGTGTTCAACATCATTAATCGCTAAGGAGATGCAAATTGAAACCTCAATGAGACACCACTACACACCAACACAACGGCTAAATTATGACCAACAATAGGAAGTGTTTATGAGGATGCAGAGAAGCCAAAACTTGCATATGTTGTTGAGGACAATGCAAAATGGGACAATATTGGGTGTCTTAACATGAGACCCAAGCAGACATAATTCTATTCCTAGGCATTTACCCAAGGGGGATGGTATATATATATATATATATATATATATATATATATATATATATATATACACACACACACACACACACAGCATCTTTATTAATAATAGCTCAAACTGTAACTGACCCAGATGCCCATCAACATGCACATAGACAAACAAAATTGTGGTATAACCACACTGCAAAATATTATTTAGTACTGAAAAAGGCATGAGCTAGTGATACACAAGCAATCTGGATGAATCTCAAAAGCCAAATGAGATGGACACGAAAGACAGTGTGAATCCCTGTATGTGAAATCCTAGGGATCTCTCCTTACAGCAAGCAGATCAATGATTGGGGTTTAGGGACTGATGACTAATTAGACAGTAGGGCACGAGGATGGAAATGGCACATATCTTTATTGCAGTGGTGGCCACACAGGTTATGCACCTGTCAAAACTCATCAAAATGGTCTATTTAACACGGGTGCATCTCTGTGCATAAATCACGCCTCCATAAAGTTGATTATTTTTAGCATTATTGCATGCAAATTAATACACTTAACTTCAATAAGGGTGATTATTTTTAAGTGCCTGTCTTGGCTCAGCTGCACCCAGGCCAAGAGAAAATTGCTGACACCAAAAAGGGCAGAGGCCCCTCTGGGCATCCATCTGTCCCCGCCACGCTGTTCATGAGCGCTGAATCTGCGCGGTTGCTGCCGGCTGCGCTCACTTGGGCATGATGGTGGTCCCGCAGAGCAGAGGGTTTTCCCACATCAAATAACTTCAGCCGCTCAGTAATTGGGAAGCAAGCAGCCCCGGCTCGGTGCAATTACCAAGCACTTCTAGCTCTGCCCCTTGAACCAGCCCGACGACGGCCGGGGCTGGAGATTCTGTCAAGAGCAGCAGAGCTCGGGCTGTCTGGGGATTCTCACCAGCCAAGTGCGAGCTCCTAATTGGAGTCAGACCATCGGGGCCGTGTTCTGTGGTCCCTGCGCCTTTTGGAGAGGAAAGAAAATCACACTCTCAAGGAGGCACTGACACTTCAAGTCAAGATGGGTTGCGGAGTCCAGCCTCAGCACGCGACCCTAGGGGGCGCCACGCACACAGAATGGCACCTGGATGCACCCAGAACCTGGCAGCCCCACAGCCTCACGGGAGGCGAGGAACTGTGCCTTAGTCTCCCTCGCGACCTTGGGCACTTTTACCCCAGGCCCAGGGGATGTGCGTTCCTCGGATGCCAAGTCCCTTCTGATGTCAGTGTCTCCCTCGGATCCACGTGTGCCACCCACTCGCGCCTCCTTCCAGCCCACGGGATCTGGGATATTCTCTTTAATATTGGAGGAAAGAAGAAGAAAGAGAAAAAGAGGTAGGAAGAAAGAAGGAGGTAGTCTGGATAAATAATAAAAACTATCATGTCGCCTACTATTTATTCAACAAATAGGTTGTGGGCACGTTCCATGTACCAGGCGAGGTCAATGCTACAGACACCACAGCAGATGGCTCTTCCTACTGAGAAGATTGCTTTTTTCCTTCTATGACTTTTAATCTTTTCATTTCTCAACTCCCCGTTCCCGCCCCCTCACGTTGGTCTGGTTTCTTCTCCCCCATCTCCTTCTCTGCTCTTCCCCTATTCCATGACTGAGCCATTTACCATCCCACCAAGTAAAGTTGCACACATATAGATTCATATGCATGCCCACACACTTCAAATGCCAACAAGCCCGTGGAAAAAAATGCTCAACATGGTTGATTATCAGGGAAATGCAAACTAAACCCGCAATGAGATATCACCCCACAACCACCGCAATGGTTCAAATCAGTAAGGCAGACCACAGCAAGCGTTGGTGAGCACAGGGAGCCACTGGAACGTTTCCCAAGATGCCCTCTGAGAATGCAGATGGTCCATGCTCATGGCCCCTTATGAAAATAAAGATACCCTGACCCAAGGACTCAGCAACTCCAAGCTGAGATGTTTACTGAAGGGACAGCACTGGGTTCAAATTCAGACCCTTTGTCTGGCTATGTGACTTCTGCAGGTGACTTAGACACCCTCAGCAGTAGCTCATTCCTCTGTGAAATGGGGATAATGATAATGCCACATTCATTCAGTCGGTAAATATTAATGGAGCACCGCTGTGAACCAAGCTCCTGGGGATTCAGTGGCAAATGGACAGACGTGGTCAACCTCTAAGAGGGGAAAGCCCAGGGCAGCAGTGACGCCTACCTCGGGGACCATGGTGACATATTCCCATGTTACCTGAATGCAGAGCCCAGGGCCTGCATGTGGGGTCCTCCAGGATCAGCCCTGGAGAAAAGATGCGAGTGCAAGTTGATTCTTGGGCAGGTGAGCTCAGGAAGCCCGAGGAGGGGAGAAGGAAGGGGAGAGAGGAGGTAAACCCTGGTCTGTGTGAGCTGGCAGGTCACCACCGGAGCACGTGGCCTGTAAATGCAGCGGAGGGTCTGGGGAGGCGGCATAGGGTACACTCAGGGGAACCCCAGGCAAGAGGCACGGGACCTGAGGTAGGACCCTCCTCCTCTCATGGGTTGAAATATGGGGGTCTAGGAGGTGAGGGGACTCCTGGCTCTTCTATCCTGCCCTTTAGATGGCCAGAGAAGCCTCCAGACTAAGCCAAGGTACCAGGTTGGAAGGTACCAGGTCGGCAGGGTCCAGAAATGGAGTCTGCGAGGGCGGTGAGCGCAAGACGACCAGGGCACCTCTGCAGAAAGCCGCGGAGGGATTTGAAGGAGTGACCCCCCCAAAGCTCACCCTGCTGTCTGGGTGGGTGATCGACTGCAGGCAAAGGAGAGGGGGCAGAAATTCGGCCTGCAGACAGCAGCGGCCTGGTCCAGCTGGGCGCAGGGAGGTCGAGCGAAGTCCTGGAAGGTTGGAGACGCCTTCAGAGCAGGAAGCGCACAGGTCTGGAGGTGGATGGAGGTGGGGATGGCGGGAGAAAGCGATCAAGGTTAGCGCCTAAAGTTCTGGCATTAGCATCCAAGGGAATGAAATGGGTGTGTAGACCCCTCATGAGCCGGGCTTATGAGAGGTCTCCAGGGTGCCTCTGTGGTTCCTATCCGCTTGCACCTTCTTTGGTGTCTCCGGAGATCAAGGTCTGCAGGGACTCTTACAAATGATGAGTTTGAAAGATTCAACCTCTGGGAAACAATGCAAACCGGAAACAGGCCTCACAGCCCCCTTGGAGATTAAGGCAACCTACGTGGCATCCTAACCTGCCCCCACCCCCAGATCCAGAAACCGCCTTCGAACCCGCTGCCCCGGGGCCGAACCCTTTTTCCGGTTGTGGTGATGGGGGCATAAACTGAATATTAGAGGAATCTGGTCATCCCCCCCACCCCCACCACTGGTAATCTGCTTTTAATTCAGTATTTTTAAATTGCTCAGATTTTGTCCCTCTTAAGGATGACTTAAAAATAAAAACGGAAGAGCAAATGTTTGGGATTTGTTCCAGAAGAACTAAATCAGTCACTTACGTATTTGACAGATATTAGCATCCAATGTTTTCAAGGCAACTGGTGGGTGGAAGGGGCTTCCTCAAGAAGCTGATTCATGTGGGCGGATCAGAGACGAAGTGACTCAGAAACCAGAAAGAAACAGTGCTTACTTCACAAGTGATTTTACAGGGAATGCTGGGCCAGGGGATGATGTGGCAAGACAGAGGGAGAGAGCGCAAACAGGTACAACCACTTTGGAAAACGGTTCCATCCAAAGTAGAACTAAACCTGCCTAGACACTCTCATCCAGCAAGTCCACGGCTACGAATATTGCAAAAAGAAAACATCCATTCACTCACCAAAAGACACTGCTGAAATGTTCAAGGTAGTGTTAAAAATAGGAAAAAACAAACAAACAAAACAACAACAAAAACTAGAAACCCAAATGCCCACCAACAGAAGAGATGAATAAGCTGTGATCTATTTTCAAAATGGAATACTATACAGCAATGCAAATAGTATACAGCTACCTGTTGCAACCTGAATGGATTCCACAAAGAAAGCACTGAGCAAAAAAGTCAGTCATAGGGCTGGGGATGTGGCTCAAGCGGTAGCGCGCTCGCCTGGCATGCGTGCAGCCCGGGTTCGACCCTCAGCACCACATACCAACAAAGAACTAAAAAATAAATATTAAAAATTTTTAAAAAAAAGTCAGTCATAAAAGAATACATGCATCAGATGCCAAAATTAATCTTAGGTTGTTAGATGTCAGAGAGTGGTGACCCTTGTTGAAGGAGTGACCAGAAAGGTACACAGGAGGATTTGGGGGAGAGGCTAATATTCTGTTTCTTGTCTTGGATTCTGGTG
Organism: Ictidomys tridecemlineatus; assembly: GCF_052094955.1. NCBI lineage: Eukaryota > Metazoa > Chordata > Mammalia > Rodentia > Sciuridae > Ictidomys > Ictidomys tridecemlineatus. Next base: position 83,176,950 of record NC_135478.1, on the reverse strand, counting down.
TTGTAGGCATGTTCAGCATGACAATTTGTCCAGCTGAACATGTAAGGATCTATGTGCTTCTTAGGAATGTTTTACTGTGATGATGAGTTGATGTTACCTGCACCCCAGCAGTCCACCAAACCCCCTTATTTCACCTGTCAGCTTCTTCTGTGTGGGCAGAGAGTGTTCCAACTTCTGCTGCCACAATTAATACCATTTTCTCACTCTGTGTGCCTCAAAGAGACCCAGTTATGTCTTTAGGACATATACCCTGGGTATGAATTGCTTCGAATTAGTTGCTATTATTATTATTACCAATTAATAATAAGCACCCGTCACTTCATGCACACGGCCATGACAAACATCGGTGGCTCTTCACATACAAAATCATAGTTCTTCTGGGAATGCTTGGCCTTTGGACAGCTATTGAGTAATCTCTTCCTTCAGAAAAATGGTCAGTAGTGACCGTTGGAACAGACACTGTTATCGACTCAGGGATAGGGACAGTAGGAAGACCAAGAAAACCCGCTTGCCGCATGCCAGTTAGACACAGCCTGAGCAATCTGAGACCAAATTCAGACATTCAAAATGCCCCCCAATCTGCAGCTTTTTGAGCACTGACATAATTCCACAGCTGACCTCATGGGGGGAATGCTACTTCCTGCACAAAAGCATTTAAAATATTGTGCCAAATTACCCTCAGGGCTGAGGATGTAGCTCAGTAGCAGAGCGCTTGCCCAGCACACACAAGGTCCTGGGTACAATCCAAAAAAAAAAAAAAAAAAATCACCTTAAGACACGAAGTTGCACATGAAATGTCAATAAATTTTGTGTTTAGACTTGGGTTCCAGCCTCAAGATATCTCATTATCTATATGCAAATATTCCAAAATCTGAAAGCAAAAAAAAAAAAAAAATCCAAACTCTGAAAATACTTCTGGTCCCAAATATTTGGGACAAGAGGATGTCCAACCTGTGGATGGAAATTCTGATTCAGTTTGAATGGGTTTTTTTTAATTGAATTCCAAAACTTGATGCCGGAGCTTGAACTAAGTGAATGCTACCCTTTCAGCCTGGAGCTGGACCTCTGTGGGGAGGTGCGCCCCTGGATTGACCATGGGCCACAAAGCTCCCAGAATCCTATGCAAAATGCTGAATGTCTTGGGATGTTTCTGGGGGAGAGGTCTAAGTGTGCTCAGATTCAGGTCAGATTCGTGGACCCCCAGGAGCTCAGCAGCCCCAGATCCTCCCCACCCCACCCCCAAGTCTTGCTTAAGGTGTGTGCAAACATGTTCAGAGCACGTGCCTGTAATCCCTGGGATCCGCTGTGATCTGCTTGACCTTATATCGTTCCCCTAGTAAATGTCCACACACGTGTAACTTGTCATTCCTCAAGGCAGCGAAGGATGCCCCGTGTCCCCCACCCCCCCATCCCACCCCGCTCCCCCGACACACACATCCCAGCTCCCTGACATTGGCAAAGGGCCGTTTGCGTTTCTTATCATTCCCAAAATCCTGCTCTGGCCACCTCTGTACAGATGGTTGTTCTTCCAATAGGGTTTTCTTGAGGTGTTTTTTTGAAAAACTGCAAAAAATGGGTCAGCCAGGACCCTGGGTTTAATGCTCTCAATCGCTATGGAAGCACGTTTTCAATGCAGGAAGGAGAGCTATTAAAAAATCACCTACAGGACGTGACAAAAGGGATCGTTTTTTGCTTTAATTCATCCTTGATCTTCCTCTTTCTTGTCTGTAATAATAATAGTCATCTATCCTGATAAAAATAGGAGAGTGAAACGTACTTATTACAATAATGGGAAAAATACCTATTTTCTGGCACGATATTTCATGCTTCTACGCCCTTGGAAGTTCCTCTTCCATTTTTCCCGATCATTCACCATAACCAACGTGTCAGTTTCAGGGTAAACAGGCTGGATGGAGTGGGGGGGGACGGTGAAGGGTGGGACGTTGCTATGGCAACAAAGGATTTCAGCGATGAGTCTCCATGGTGATGGGAGCCGCACTCTGAGTGGTTTTAAATGCTTTATTTAAAATACATAACAACTGTGCAACTGCTGCGGCTATTGGGAGGGGAGGGAGGGGCTGTTTGTCTTTTACAAATCCGTCCTTGGCAGAGTTAAGGGAGAGGATGAGGCAATTTAAGGACAGACCTGCTCCCGGGTGTGATGCTATTTAACAGTTAGCAGAGACTGCGGTCCCTCGGATACCCAGTGCTTTCTCGCCTACCGGTCCCACTGGTACCCAGCTTGCCTGCTCTGACGGGGTAACACCTGGGAGAAGCTCAGGCAGAACCCAGAACCCTTCGGCCTCCCTGGGCGCCCTGCCCTCACGGCTGCCCTTGGAATCCAAACACAGGCTCAGAGCAGAACTGAGAATCCCCCAGGGGAGCCGCACTGCAGACTTAAAATAGGTGCCACAGATGGCCTTGAGGGGCCTACGTATCTTCCTCCATCCTCAAATTCACGTGGAATCCGAGTTGGAGAAATGGAGCCTAGAACCCAGGTCCTCTCATTCTCAATCCAGAGTTGAGGGGCTTTAACAAGGTGGCAGTTTGTCTTTTACAAATAAAATTAAATAAGATGCACAGGCTTAGGGAAGTTGGCTCCTTCTGTCTCATCGCACCACCACCCAGTAGACTTAAGACAATCGCACAGTTATCTGGTCAAATACAGCTGCCTGTTTCCAGCCATCACATACAAATTCCAGGCAACCAGAAAGAGATAGAAATAAAAGGAAAGGTCTCAAAAAAACATCTTTTAAAGATGGTTCCCGGAAGCCACTATCTGACATTTCCCCTTATATATCATGTACGAGGATTTAGCCACAAAGGAAGCTAGAAAATAATGTTGTTGGTTTTTTTTTTTTTTAATTTCAGGTTTCTAATTGCCAGCTAAAAAATTGAGCCTATGACTATGAAAGAAAGGAGGAACCAACCCTGAGAGGCAGCTGGCAGTCCCAGCCCACCCTCTCTAGCCACCTACCAGCCCTCCTTCCCTCTCCTCCTTTCTCTCCCTCCTCCTCCTCTTCTTGCCCCTGCCTGGGACCCCAACCCCAAGGACCTGAAACAAACCCCATAACGTTGGCTTCGCCCACTTCCCCGCTGTCCCTCAACAGCTGCACCCCAGCAGCCTCCCGGGCGCCTGCAGAAGGTCAAGTCCTCACAGAGGGCGAGCTGGGGTACACTCCGCTTCTCAGCAGGCTGTGGGCTCCAGGACCCAGGGAGGCCATCCTGTCCTGTCGGGGTCTCAGCCAGAGCCTTGCAAGGAAGGAGAGACGTCCTCCCTGGCTCAGTCCCCGGGTGTGAGGCCCTAGGTGACCTGGAGGTGACTTTAGTTGGTACAGTCACCCTGGGAGAAGCTCCTTGCCCTTAGGAGCTGCAGGAAGTCTCAGGACGGTGCCTCGGGGTCCCGCACATCTGCAGGTGCTCCCCCAGAGCCCTGGTGACCTAGATGCCCCTAAGCAGTCATGGGGTTTGGTTTGTTCTGCGTTGATTTTCATTTATTTTCTATTTTGGTGAGCGATAGGATTTTTCCCATTTATATTTGCAATGGGATTTTCTTCTACATTCATGTCTTCACATTTAAAAAAGTGGTTTATTGAAAGAAAAGAACCTTCAGGAGACAATAGGTCAGGTGGTACAGGGACGTGCTAAAAGCCTGTCACTTGGGACACAGGTCTGATGGGGAATCCAACCTCGAAGGTGGGAAGAGTCGTGTGTTCCAATCTGCCGCCGCCTTGCTGGGTGGCTTCAGACACGTTCCTTCCCCTCTCTGGGCATCCATTTCTGCAACTGTCAAAGGAAGAAAACTGGGATTGATGTTTTCTAAGCTCCCTGGGATGAAGGGCAGAATTCCAGGGATTGACAGAGAACTCCCGAGGTAACCGAGAGCCGGGTCTCAGTCCCCTAGCAACAGCAGCCTTGACCGCGGCCAGCATTTAAGAGGTACGCAAAGCAGCTTAAGCCGAGCGGTGGAGATCAATCTGCATTCTGCACAACACAAAAAGATACAGATCCCCAAGGCGGTGGAGAGCCATCTCCCAAACATGCAAAATTAGACTTAATTATTTTTAAAACAATAGGTCCCTTAATTTGCAAATGAGTGGAACAGAAGGCTGCCCAGGGCCTCCTGTGGGATGTGGACTGCAGAAGCATTCTCCACTGAAGACTCTCCCCATCCCTTCACGCCTCTCCCCAGCCGTTTATTAATAACCCGGCCTTTCTTTGGTTGCAAATTATCCCTCAATATCACACCTGTGTGCGGAGCAGCTGTTAACTTTTGTTGAATGTGAGTTGCTTGTCTTATCACAACCCAAAACAAACACCCATTTCCCATTTTCTCAAGATATTCCAGGAGCCGGGCAGAGTGGCGCACTCTTGTCATCCCAGTGGCTGCATGTGTGGTGCACATAGTTAGTCATCCGAAAAGTGTTTGTTGAGCACCTACTAAGTACCAGGCATTGTTTTGGGTTCTGGGAAAGCAGGAGAGAAGTGCCTTTTGTAGGCCTGATGTTCAAGTGGGAAAGGTAGACAATCAACTGAGTAAGAAGTAGAATATGTTAGGTGAGAAGCGGTAAGGAGGAAAAGAAAGGGAGGAGTCAAATAGCAAAGAACTGACCTTGTAGGGAACTCACTCGGCTCTGAGACCATCCTGCCGGAGATGCTGGGCAGGGGGGACATGACCCCTCCCCAGCCATAATTTATTGGGCCAGGAAGAACAACCAGACAAAGCCCGCCTCACATAGAGTGTGTTAATCAGCTTTTCGTCCCTGTGACCAAAATACCTGACAAGAACAACTTAGAGGAGGAAAAGTTTATTTGGGTCTCAGTCCAGAGACTGAGCAGAGCACCGTGGCGGGGGGGGGGGGGGGGGGGGGGGGGGGGGGGTGGGGGGGGTGGGGGATGAAGAAAAGCTGCTTACCTCACGGCGGCCAGGAAGCTAGGAGAAGGCAAGGAACTGAACTGGGGACAATATATAACCTCCAGGCACAGCCCCAGTGTCCCACCCCTGCCAGCCATGCCCTGCCAGCCTGCAGTCACCGCCCAGCGACTCCATTCCAATTACCATCCCCTGATTAGTCACGGCTCTCATAATGGTTCATCTCCAAGGTTCCTGCATTAATCCAGGTGCTTTGGGGGGACCTGTCACATAGGGAGAGACAGTGACATAGGGTCTCTCCCTCCTAGGCATTTGGAATTGAGACTAAAGCCTCCCGTGGATCCTACTGGACAGCTCTGGGCTGCCTGGTCTGTAACACACAGAGCTTCAGAAAAGATATATTTTTTTAACTAGTGGCTGCCGCAGTCTGGCTGGGCACAAAATAACCGGAAGGTCATGAGCCACTTGTAGGTTCAAACAGGAACTACTTTATTGCCCGAACCCCACGGGAACTCTCCAGAACTCCCCCGAAACTCCTCGAGAACCAACGGGAACTCAAAAGTAGCGGGCACCCGAGGTAGCAGGAGCCGCCCTATTGCCAGACAGCAGAGATCCACACACACAACTGAATACACAGCCTGCTCCAATCCAGCATCATCCAGTCACAGCAATCAGTCATCATTCCAATAATTATACACAGCTTAACCCAATTATCACCATCCCAATGGCTCGCTGGCATTACCCCTCAACCACTCCTTCTGGCAAAATGCCAGGCACCATCCCGACTTGGTTGTGGCTCTCAACAAGTGACCAATGTGTTTTCGAACCCCTGGCGACAAACCTACACTCACCCCCAGATGGTAGCCAACATGGGGAGAAGCGGGTGCAGGCTCCTCGCAGCCCAGGACCCTGGCTTGGAGCAGGGTTGGCTCAGGATGGGGTTAATGGGAAGGTTAGGTTTGGGGTCCAGTAAGACGACATTAAAGTTCAGGGAGAGCGAAAGAGTTAGGGTGAGGGAAAGAGTTGGGGTCAGGGCGGGGATTAGGGCCTGGGTCAGGGTTAGATTCAGAGTGATTTAGAAGATGGGGAAAGCAGGAAAGCAGGGCGCTTCTCCCTTTAGACCAGCACATTCTAACTACTCTCTGCTGCTACTGGGGACAGGCTCAAGAGCCCCGGTCGGACGACTTCCCATGACCAATGCAGGCACTCTTGCCGCGTACAGAATTCTAGATTTCTCCAGTGCCCCGTGTCCCCACCATCCAGTTACTCAAAACCATCCTCACACTTTGTTAAATCCCTGTCATACACAATTAACTATTTTTTTATTCTTTAAATGGTCTCTCATCCAGACTCTTCCTGCCCTTTTTCTTTTTAATACATTTTAAAAGGAAATATCAGCCAGGCACATGCCTGTAATCCCAGCAACTCAGGAGGCTGAGGCAGGAGGATCAAAAGTTTAAGGCCAGTCTCAGCAATTTAGCAAGGCCCTGAGCAACTTAGCAAGACCTTGTTTCTAAATAAAAAATAAAAGGGCAGGGGATGTGGCTCAGTGGTTAAGCAGGTATGGGTTCAATCCTCAGTACCAAAAAAGAAAAAAACACTTTCTGTGATATTTTCCTTTGGTTTTCCAAAAGTAATTGAAGTGAATTTTGCCTAAAGAAAAGGGATATAAAAATATAAACTGAGTATTATGATGGCACACACTTGTAATCCCAGCAGCTCAAGAGGCTGAGGCAGGAGGGTCTCGAGTTCAAAGCCAGCCAATTTAGCAAGGCCCTAAGTAACCTAGGGAAACGGAGTCTCAAAATAAAAAATTCACAAAGACCTGGGGCTGTAGCTCGATGCTAGAGCACTGTCCAGCATGCACAGGTCCTGGGATGGATCCCCAGCTCTGATCTATATACATGCCAGAGTTGGGAACAGGAAGAGTAGCATCAGGTCTTGGGACTGCCACTGGGAGAAGGGGCTAATTGTTTCCCCCTCTCTCAGGGCCCAGGTTCCTCACCAGCAAAAATGGAATTGCAACAGCCTCTCCCACCACGGCCACCCCGCACACCCCCTGAGCTCCACGGTCACCCACACTCCCCCCGCCGCACATCTTTCATCCAAGGTCATCCAGGTCCATCCTCCCAGCAGCCCAGACTCCGCCCTCCAAGCGCTTCTTGCTTTGGTCACACGCATCCCAGGGTCACACAAAGCCTGCTGTCTCCCCCTCTGTGGTTTCTTTTGCTTTTAATGCTTTGCTTCTGCTCCGCGCAGCCGCATCTTGTTTGGGGGCCTGGTACCCTGTCCCCTGGCAACCGACTTCTCTTGAGAGCCCTCTCAGGCCAGGAGGCTTAGGAAAAGCCAACCCACCGCCACGCCCACTTCAGTCACGTGGCCCTGGCCTGGCCAATGAGGATATTCCATCCTCTCGGCCATAGGGATTGGTTCTGCAAGGAGCATGTGACCTGTGGTCAGCCAATTAAAGGAAACCCACAATTTTCATAAGAACTGTCAGAAAAGAAGCGCTCTCTTTTCCCAGGAGCTGCAAAGAGGGCGGGGCGTAATCCTGAAGAGATGGGCAGCCATCTCACCTGCATGGGTCAGAAATGGCCTAAATAAAGCCAACACTGATTCTGCTTTATTTGTACCTATGATCCAGTCATCCCTGAAATGGGACAATCTTTGGTAATAAATTAGTGGGAGAGCTTCTCGGAAGAATGAAGCCTATGCGAAGGCCCTGAGGCAGAAGCATTTTTGGGAATCAGAAACAGCCCTTCTGGTAGGATTTCAGAGAGCAGTGACAGGCAAGAGTGGGAGGAAATGAGGTCTGAGAGAAAGGCAAGGAGCAGACCAGGTGGGGTGGGCCACAGTAAGGATTTAGATCTTTAGTCTTAAGGGTCAAGGGAGAGGTGTCAAGAAGGAGCCGGTCAATGATCTGATTTGAATTTTTACAAGTTCACTGAGGCTGCTGCAAGGAGAATCCAGTGGGCAGAGTGGGTATTGGAGGGACCGTTTGGGGCCAATAATAGTCATCAGGTGAGAGAAATGGTGCCTGGAACAGTCCACAGCTCTAGGAGAGACGGCACAGAGAAGGGGAAACTGGCTACAGGATGGGAAAATAAATGGAGCTGACCAGGCAAGATCTGCCGCCCCCAGCAGCCCACCCGGACCTCCCCCCATCTAACCACGAATCAGGAGACGTCAGCACGTCCCTGAATTGACAACCCCCTTGGGAGCCGCTGCTTAGCATGCACACAGCCACCAAGCTGGGAGTGGATTCTCGGTGGCCTTCAGCCACCGGTTAGCTCCTAAGAACCTGTTGGCCAGATGGGGCCCTGGTTCAGCTTTCTTCTCATTTATGCTCTTCAACGATTTCTTCTCCTGGATGATTTTCCCCTAGAGTTGAAAAAAAAAAAAAAAAAGAGAGAGAGAGAGACAGACACAGAGGCAAGGGGACTGACTGTTCTAGACTCTGGGGCTGAATAAAATCAGGAACAACCCCAAGCTCGGTCCTTGTTTGGAACCTGTTAGGTCCAGTATGGACGAGCGAGAGGTCCAAACGTCAGCTGCATGTTAGACAACAGCATGTGGGGACAAAATGTCATCCGAGCTGCACTTGGTACCCAGGAGACTCAATAGAGAGTGAGCGGGAGGGAGACAGATGTGGACAGGTGTGCAGAGCGATGGATGGAGACAGAGCCAGCAGCCTGGCAGCTGTTAGGGGTGGTGGCCGTGGGGCGACAGGGCCCTGTTCCTGTTCCTGTATGTGACCCCGAAGTCCTAGCACCTTTTCTGCAGACTTGGAATTTTTTTAATTAAAACACCGCGGGAAAAACCAATCACTTGGTTCAATGCTTGCACACGTGAAAACACACACACACCCAGAGGCTGATGTTCTGCTGTAGTTCTGGGAAGAGACACCTCCCTGGGCAAGCCACACATCCTGGTCTCCCGAGCAGACCCCAGAAGGTACCCGTAATGTGACACCACTAACGGAAACCCTGGAAAGTGCCTGGTATGCCAGGTGGCTGCCCAGAGCAGAGAGCAGTCACCCTCCCCTGCCTTCTGAGACTGCGGCTTGTATTCAGTCATTCATTCAACAAACGTGCACCAGGCACCCAACTACTGGCCCGCTCCTTGCTTCTTATAACCCATGAGTCAAAAACAACTTGATATCTGTAAGTGGTTGGAGAAAACAAAACAAAAGGAAAATATTCTGTAATTTGTGAATATTAAATGGAATCCAAACGTCAGCGTCCATCCAGGGCATTTCTTTGGACCATTGCTGAGTCTCTTAGAAACTCTCTCTGACTGCATGTGGCCGGCAGCAGAGGTCAGCGGTCTCAATACAGATCGTGTGGCTCAGGGCACCACATATTTACTATCTGGCCCTTTTCAAAAAGTTGGAGGACCCCTGGGCTAAAGCTGTGGTTTGGGCCTGGGTCTTGGAGATTGCAGAAAAATGAAATAATATAATGCATGTATAAAAAATAAAAAGAAGTAGATAATGCCATATAACAGTATAGTGCCTAAAAATCAGTAAGCGCTCCCTCAACATGATGGCGAACAGCCCCGATTTGCTCAGGGGGACAGAGAATATAATAGCCTCCACCTGGTACAGCTGTGTGGATTTGATAAAAGAAGGCATAGGGAGCACCGGGCACAGAGCCTGCCCCAAGTGGACTTGAACAGTATCCTTTCTGTTTCTATTCTTCCATGTTAATTATCTTAGTTAATTTTTAATGATGTATCCCAAAATATTTAAAATGTTTAAGGGACTACATGGAATATAAGATATGAAAATTAATAACATGGAAAAAGGTAGCTTACATAACCTTTTTTTTTTAATACTGGAGATTAAACCCAGGACACTTTACCACTGAGCTACATCCTTAGCTATTTTTATTTTATTTTATTTTATTTTTATTTATTTATTTTTTGAGATAGAGTCTTGCTAAGTTGCTGAGGCTGGCCTCCAGCTTGCAATCCTCCTGCCTCAGCCTCCACAGACAGGAGGATGACAGGTGTGTGTCACCCTGCCCAGCACATGATCATTTTGTGAAGCCAATAAAATCCTATTTTCCCTTCTCTGATCTCATTCATCCTATTTCAAAGTGACAACTACCCAAAAAAGGGGCGTTGATGTTCCTGTACTTGACGGCTTTACCATAAATGACTTTGTTTCTCCAAACACTGTATTGTTTTTGCATCTTGCTGAACATGCAAACCAAACGATTCCACTCTGTCAGAGTCTTCTACGATGTGCTCATCCCTCTCAGCCCTGCGTACAGTTCATCTATTGTTAGGGTCTGTAAACAAGTCGGGATGGAGCCTGGCATTTTGCCAGAAGGAGTGGTTTGTGAAGTGGCGCCAGCGAGCCATTAAGTGTGGAGATTTCTTATTGGTTGACTGCTGTATCTAGTTTATGTTAATTAAGATAAGCTATGTGAAATGTATAAATACCCCTCCTGTCCTACAATAAACGGCTCCCACTCCTGCTATATCAATCTACACAACTTGCTCGTCACCCCCCGGGTTATTTTGCCCCAGCCGGACTGCAGCAATTCATGTTGACATGTTCCATTTCTTCTCATGGTTGTATGAAACTTTATGGAAAATACCACCACTAATTCCACACTGGAAAGGGACAGCGAGGTGGGGAGGTGTCGTCTATGGTTGGTTTCAATAAGCAAAGACCCCCTTGTGTGTGTCTATTAGCTCATTTAACCTCCCACCGTTCGGGGCATGAGGTTCTCATGGTCAGTTCATTCACTCTGAAAGCCGGAAGGCACAGAGGCGGGACTCGGAACCAAGCCCTCCGTCAGCCTTCCCTGTCCCCAGCTTATTAAAATCGCCCTCTTCCAAAACTAAAGCATTTCCCACATTATCCAAGGCAGAGGTAATGATCAACCTATCTCTGTCCCCAAGACTAAAGGTCATTAGCAAATAAAAAGACACTGTGCTTCCCAAGGATGTTGGAATCATCCTTCCATGCTGGGGAAGAAGGCTGCTGGAGGGTCGCCGAGGCTAGTGGACCTCAAACCTTTGCTAGATGTTTCTCTAAAGCTTACAGTGGGGCCTGTGGGGGGGGGAAATCAAGGAGGAAACTGATTTCGGCACAGGGTGCAAGAGGCTGATGAGGTGGAGAGCAACCACCCGGCCGGGATGAATGAAGACGAAAAAAAATATATTACTTTCTACAAACCTCGAAATCTGTCAAGACAGCTGTCACCTCCTGAGCAGACTTGAGTTGTAAAGTCGGCTTCCTTGACATCGCGGCCCTCTATTCCCAGAGTCTGAGAGGTTTGACACACACTGGGGATTTCACCCCTCGGTTTGTTAAGAACGCGTGTGGAGCTAATTTCAAGACATCTGTGGGGTCGCTCGCCCTGTTTCTTGAGATCCTGACATTGGTCCTCTTCTGGCCCTACAACCTGGACATCGGGGCTGCTCTGTGACATCAGATGATTCTCAGACCCGCCTCTGTGGCCTCGATCTCTACAGGGAAATCCTCCGGCTGGGCCCAGGGCTCCCTGGGGATCCTGTGTAAAAGGCAGACTGATCAGTCCGGTTGAGGCGGGTCCTGATCACACCTCAAGTGTCCCAGATCCAGACCCCACCCTGCTGTCTGCCAGGAGACTGAGCCCTCTCCCTGCAGCACCTGCCCACTGTAGACTGGTACCCACCATGGCGCACCTGCCCAACGGTGCCCTCTGGCTCGCAGCTGGGGTGGGTCAGAGGGAAGCAGCCGCTGGAGTTGGGAGCGGCTGTTCCTTCCCCGTGGAGGCCAGGAGTCCTTCTCTGCAGCTCCAGATCTTTCCAGAGACAGGAGCACAGTTCCCCCATCCCTGCATCTTAGAGGCCCCGGGGTGCGGTGGTAGACAGGACAAGGGGCCTGGAAAGAGGTCCCCGTGGCAATCCGTGGGACCTGTGAACATATTACTTTGCATGGCAAAGGGTGTTTGCAAATGTGACCCTGAGATGGGAAGATTCTTCTGGATTACCTGGTGGACCTGTGGCATCATTGGGGACTTTATATTTCAGAGGGAGTAGGGACGTCCAGAGCCAGCAACAGCTGTGTGAGGAAGACTCGCCTGGCCGGCACTGGCTTTGAAGATGGAGGGGAGAGCTGGCAAGGGAGGGGTGGGCAGGGGTCTTGAGAAGCTGGGCACGGTGACACACACCTGTAATCCCAGCCACTTGAGAGACTGAGGCAGGAGGATCACAAGTTCCAGGCCAGCCTGGGCAACTTAGCAAGACCCCATTTCAAAATAAAAGAAGGACTGGGGATGTAGTTCAGTGGTGGAGCACCCCTGGGCTCGACCCTCAGTACTGCACAAAAAAGAAGCCGAGCAACCAAGAGGACAGGAGGACTGTCCCCAGGATCTGCAGGAGGAATGCAGTCCCGCCAGCACCCTGACCTCACCCTTCAGACTTCTGCCCTCCAGGGCCGGGAAATGGCCACCAGCCGTCCATTCTGCAACTGCTGTGCACGCTGCCCAGGCACTAGACACGGGGCAGTGAACCGGACTGGCCGCAGAGAGGACCCCTTTCCAGGGTTAGAACTAATCAGTGTGACAGCTGGAGTGTGGCTCAGTGGTAGGGTGCTTGCCTGTGGGTGAGGCCAAGTTCCAACCCCAGAACTGCAAAAAAAGGAAGAGAAGTAATGAGAATAAACCTGCTGACAATATTGGGCGCATAATTATTGCTTAGCAAGTGAAAGGTATTTGGGTTTGCTCCTGTTCCCTTCGTCTTGATCCAGGCCCCTCCCAAGCTGTGTGTGTGCCTTCTCTCCTTCAATGGCAAAAGTCCTTCAAGTCCCGGAGGGAGACCTGTACTTATTTTGTATTCCTAGAGCACCTAGCCCCGTGCCGGGCTCACGTGCTCATTAAATCGTGATTCAATGGGTGCCTGCGTGCCCTGAACAGCGCCTTTGAATGGGAATTATAATCACGGCAAGGCCAAAGCACCAAGAAGAGGGTGCTACTGAAATTGATCCTGAGGTCTCAGTAAGCCCCATCACATCCGTCGTAAAGAAATAAATTTCTTTATTCATAAATTCAAAACAAGACTCAGACCTCAACAGGAAAAAAAGAAAATGTCAAGCAACATAAAGGAAACCCAGCGCACGTGAAAAGATGCTCAGACTCACTTCTAAGAGAAATGAGAATTTAATTACCCAGAACCGGCGCGTCTCACCCATGTGACGGACGACAAGGGTGAGAAAAGTTGTATGACGTGGAGCTGATCAAGGTGGAACAGGACAGGCTGTTCGGCCTCACTGGGTGACGATTTGGCGTTAGGTATCCAAGTGACACATGTAAAACCCTGGCGCACAGTGCTTTTGGAGTGGGACATGTGTTCCAAGTCGCTCAGGGCTCGTGTGCACAGTTAGGAAGCCCTGCAGACGGCAGGCGGGCGCCGAAGAGGCTTTCCACCATATCCTGCTTTCAACCTTTCACATTTTCCTAAGTGAATGTAATTCCTATTTTTTAAAAATACACAAAATTTTTAAAATTCAGAAGAGCTTTAAGCCCAGTAGAAGGAATTTAAAAACAAAGACAGGGCCAGGCTGTGTCTCGGGGTAGAGCGTTTGCCTACCCAGTGTGAGGCCCCGGGTTCCATCCCCAGCACCAAAACCAAACAAATCTGTGATCTCAGTAATGATGGCATTGAGATGAAACGACTCGTTCCAAACTACAGGGTGGACGAGGGAACGCCAGCCCAAGGAGCCAGATCATCCACCATGGAGCTGAACTTGGTTAAAGCAGTGGGTAGATACGCAGATCCCGAACGGAGACCCTAAAATATGTTCGTGCTACAGTCCCCAGGGTAACCAGGAGGGCTAGCTAGACAGGCCTTCTGCGTGGTCATGGGGTCTCCTCTGTTCAGAATAAGTGGGGAAGCAAGAGCTGAACTATTTGCCATGCAAGGGTCTAGATTTCTAGAAAGATCCAGAGAAGCTGACCTTGACTACAACAGGAGAGCAGGAGGACACTCCAGTCGGCGTCTCTGGGCACACACAAACACACAGAGGACCCTCTCACTGGTCGAGAATAGCTCCCGTGGCCCCTCTGCTGAATCTTACTCCTGCAACCATCAGTTCCAGCTGACCCCCCTGACTACCGCCTCCTCCAACCCAATGACCATGCCTGCAGGTTCACTCCTCTCCACCAGAGGCGCTGTCGCCTTCATGCATGCCCAGCACCTAACTTCCAGAGCCTCGTGGAAGAGGATGTGAACCCCAAACAATTCCTTCTGGTTCAGTATGAACATGGTCTTACCAGGTACCGATGACATCAGTTCCGAGCATCACCTACTATTACTTTGTTCATAAACTGCCTGCGGGTCTTACAGTATGGTATTGCTTTTTTTTTTTTTCTTTTGGTACCTGGGATTGAACTCAGGAGCACTCGACCACTGAGCCACATCCCCAGCCCTATTCTGTATTTTATTTAGAGACAGGGTCTCCCTGAGTTGCTTAGCGCCTCATTTGTGCTGAGGCTGGCTTTGAACTTGGCATCCTCCTGCCTCAGCCTCCCGAGCTGCTGGGATGACAGGTGTGCGCCAACGTGCCTGGATGTATTGCTTTCTTATTACCCTTATTTTAGTAGCTATATTTTTTAATTTTAAAAAATCTAAGATATATACACATAACTGTACATAGTTATGGGGTACAGTGTGGTGTTTCAAAACATGTGTCCAATGTGTAATGATCAGATCAGGGAAATTGGCATATTTACACTTACCACTTTAAGCATTTATCATTTCTTTGGGTTGGGAACATTCAAAAGTCTACTAGCTATTTTAAAATGTACAATTAATTGTCAACCATCATCACCCTATGGGCTACAGAATATTATCAATTCTTCTCCTGTCCAACCGCAGCTCTGTAAGCGTTAACCATGTTCTTTCCCCCGACCCTCCCCAGTAGCCACATTTTATATTGTGATAATATTTGAGTAAGAGTCAGACCTCAAGTGACACAAATATTAGCTCCTTGGTGACTACACTATTACCACCATCAAAAAGCAACTACCACCAGCTCAGCATTGTTTTGCAAATTCAGTGTTTGGAAACTTAGCTGGTTCCTAGGAAATGAAAAAAAGTATCTGCAATAAAAGCATTTGCTTGAGGTCATGGTCCCCTTCACCACCCTTGAGGTCAAAGCCATGGACATGCAATGGGATCCAAGAGCAGGGCTTCACCAGGAACTTTTTCATTGTCAAGTTGAATAAGCACTTAGGTCTCTGCCCACAGTTGATTTGTGTGGGAATTCCTGCTTTGCCCTTCATATCCTATCTACTTCTGAATAGGAGCTACATGGCTAGAAGGTTCTTTCATGACCTAAGGACAGGTCATCACCACCAGCCTCTGTGTGCAACCCAAGCTCTCGGGAGATGGCACAGACCAGGGTGTCCATGCCAACAGCCCCTGGGGCTGGTCACCAAATGTTAGTGCAGTGTGACAACCCAAGTGACCCCCCCCATCCCCGGAAGTTGGAAGTTACAAGTTAAGATTCCTGCAACCGCCCTGCCGCCCTTCTTCCAGACTCCCCTTACTGGGAACAGTTGTCTTAACTTCTGTCTTGGCCCCAGGCACCTTCAGAAGTGCCTCACAAGGACACCTGGCTGTCTTCTGACTGGGTAGGCAGCCGCTGAACCTGGTGGCTTTGGGCTGTGCTCAACCCAGTGTCTGGCACATGTGTGGTGCTCGGGTCGTTTCCTGAATAAAGTAAAACAACTAAGTTGGCTGGATCCGATGACCTCCATGAAATAACTCAGTTGAGATGGAGAGGAGGCCACGGTGTCTTACAGTATAAATAATGCAAATCACAGAACTAATCACTCTTTTGTTTTACAATTTCTTTCTGCTCATGCTGTGTACACTATTGCCAGAAGACAACAGCCTGGTTTGAATGTGGCCTAAACCTGCTCTAAAGGAAAGCGCCACTGTCCCACATTGGACTTCACTCCTCCCTGAGCGCCCCTTACCGGTACCCCACCCAAAGCGTCCACACCCAGCCCTGTGCGTTTCCTAATCCCTCTGTGTGTCTGACGCACCTTAGGCTTTACTTTGTCTCCTAGAGCTCTTTCTGCAGTTGGCACTCAGTGAAACCTGAGGACCGATTCCTTCCCTCCCCACCCCGTATCCCAGGGCACCTTCTAGCTCGGAGCAGCTGGACGTGAACATGGTGCCAGTGAGAGGGGCTAAGAGACCCACCATCCCAATTGTTCCCTGGACATTTCTGATGAAGTAAATGACAAATACCATGATATAAGAAAAATGGTTTTATTCCTAATTTTTAGTTCCATACAGTTTACAAATACACTTTACTCTGTAATACGGCTTTGCAACTAGCAAAGCAGTTGAACTAACACCCATAAATACAGGTGGGGAGACAATTAACATTCACTACTGTTTCTCTACATAGACTACTCTTTTAATGTCATTTTCTAAAAAACAATTGCAAATAGACTAAATAATATACGTGGGCAAAAAGGCAATTAAGTGGATCTCTTGAAACACTAAATGTATAATAAACAGCATATTATCAACATTTACATGATTCACATCAAAATGATGACATCCTAAAACGTATTCCTTTTAAAGGATAGATTTATCAATAAAATATTACATATCTTTAATACTCTGGTGCAATACTCTTCATACAATGCAGGAAAATTAAATGTAGGTCTAGTCATCGGCTTAATAAAGGGTCCTTTTCAATTAGCTTTTATTAATAAAAGAATCACAATTAGGTCATAAATAAACAGGCAAATTATTAATTACATGATTTGAGGTTTAGGATGGAAACTTGTAAAAATTAGTTTGACATACAGCATAGTTACCAGCTCACTACAGCCACCTTCTTAACGTCCTTGCCTTGTGTGAACTGCCCGTGGCGAAGGAGGAGTGGACATTTTAGTCACAGAAGATACAATAAACTATGTTTGGAACTCACTTTTCAAGAGGAAGAAGGAAGAAGACTTCAACAAAATCACAAGCTAATGCATATCCTAGGAAAGGCATCTTCAAACCAAGGGGGCGTGTGCTTCTAGGTAAAAATTTATTCCCACCACCAACAGAGCCTCCCTCTGGATCACTAACCTACGACGCTGCACTTCGCAACCAACCGCACACCTTCCCACGTCCCTCAACTGGAAGTGACCCAGGGTTTTATGTTACTTCTTTTTAAATTTTTTTCTAATTTTATTTATTTATTGGTATGTGGTGTTAAGGATCAAATCCCGTGCCTCACACATGCCAGGTGAGTGTTCTGCCACTGAGCCACAACCCCAGCCCGTTGTTATTTCTTAAAATCCCCAGTAAAATAACCCCTGAAACAATCTTGACAATTTTCTTGGCTGTTCCAAAGCAACTAGGTATAGACACCAAGAAAGTCTACCTACAGTTTCTCACCCCATTCTGCCACGTTTAAAAAGTCACTGATTTCAGTGGGAGAGGTAACCTTAGGTGTCAGGAGAGCCACACACTGAACATGAGACACCTTATTATTTTTTTAAGAAAGAAAGCTATAAAGACTCTGAAATTTGGCTTTTTTTAAAAAACCCAATACCATGTGCCAGATAGTTTCTTCACCCCAAATATAAAATCCTATGCTTATAATTTTAAAATACTCAGCCAGCTATGGTCTGTTGTGTGCGTTTAATGCCCAGCAACAGTGCAGAAGTGGATGCGGACCTGTGCCCATCTCACCTAGCCAGGGAGCCTGATTCACCGGTTACTGACAGCGCTGGCCCAGGGCCTGTGACTTCCTCGTGAACCACCTCTTGAACTTGCATTTCCACCTTCTTAACCTCACACCTCAAGCTACCCCCATCTTCCTAGCCCTCTGTCTGGTTCCACCATATGCACAGCGACCTGCCCTGAGAACGTGCAACTACCTTTTACCAAACACAAGACAGACACCAGCAGCCTTCCCACAGATCTTCTGTTGGCATCAGTTCATTTAACAATAGTTGGATGAAATCAGCGTGTTGGAACAAAGCTGGCCGAGATCAGGTGTTTCCATTCTGAGTGCAAAAACAACCCATCTAGAACTACCGAGATGTGAACTCAGCAGATGTCCTTGTCCCGTCACACCCTTGCATGCTGGTGCAAGACTCTGTCCCCAAAGCACACAGACAAAACACCACCACAAAATCCAAATGAGTCAACTTGACAATGCCGTAAAGAGAAGAGGGTGTAAACGCTGGGCTGGGAGCTCCCTGTGCAGGCTGGACAGGAAGACCCTGCTCGTTGCATCCGCCGGGGGGGTGACTCAGGCCACACCTCGCTCTGAGCAATTCTGCTTCCCAGGAATACGGGGTGGGGGAGCATCAGTGTTCATTTAATCTGTGAAAATGGTGGCCATTGCGCTCCCCAACCACCTCAGGGAGTGAAAGGGCTCCGCAAAGAGCGACCACCGGGACAGCTCTGCCACTCAGAGCAGAGCAGGAGGGCTCTGGGGAGAGACCGTGACTTCCCAGCACAGTTGCTCTCACACGTGACAAGAGTCACCCTGCAACGCTGTCTTCAGACACTCTCACTGATGACAGTTTAACACTTGAGGCAAGGGGGACGTCCCTGGAGAAGGCACTTAAGGTAGGACATCAGCAAGTCTCGCTGCTGCCTGCACAAGGCTGGCTCACCTGGCAGCGGCTGGGCTGCTCCTCCTCGCCGCGGCCTGGCGGTGCCACAAGGGCGGGACAGAAAGCCAGCGGCACTTAGAAAGCATCACATTGGCCATGGTCTACGAGGACAGGGGATTCGGTTTCGAATGCTCTGTCCCCCACACACCTCTGTGCTTGCGAGACCACTGTCCCTTGGGGGAGGTTGGGAACGTGTGCTCAGGGCTGAAGACGTGTTCAGAGCTTCCTGAAGGCCCTGCTCCTCTCTCAGCCTGACCTGCAGCTTCTCCCACTATCACAGCGGAAGCAGCTTCCCAAGGTCACTGGCAGCTGGTTGCCATGGCACTGGCTGTGCCAGATGTTAGACTGTGGCCCCCAAGGCACTGCACCTCCACTTCCTACCCCTCACACCCTGGCTGGGCCTGTGACTTCTTTAATCAAGGAAGGGCATGGAAGGGCGGCTGTGGCAGTTGTGGTCTGAGCCTGAGGCCTGGCCAGTTTGCCCTTGAGCAGGTGGGAGCTCTGAGCAGTCAGGTGACAGGCCTCACTACCCTGCTGAGGCCCCGGGGAGGACAGACCCTGAGGACTCCAGCAGAGCCAAGCCCAGCCATCCCAGTGTCTCATCGACCTGCCAACACACGGGGGACCACCCGCAAGAGCAGCAGAGGGACAGCTCCGATGGACCCAGCTCAGATTAAGGAAGGGGGCAGGTGAGCGACACCTGACAACCAAAGCCCAGTCGGCCCAGAAGCCTGTTTAAAACACAAGACAGTCACTCAGAAGCAAAGGAAATATGGCAACTGTTTTCCCATCACAAACGCCAGTCAACACTGAACAGGAACGGCCATCGGCTGAGAAAACACACCTCTTACCCTAGTTCATACATTTCCATGATTTTTTTTTCCCATGATTTTTAACGGCGATGTGAAAACAGTCAACCTCTGACAGTCTCGGTCACTGGCTGGGAGACCATTTAGCTAAAAAAGAGGAAGCCCCCAGGTGAATTATCCACCAGGGATAAGTGCTATGAGTGAATGTCCTCAAAGTTCCTGTATTAGAAACTCAATCTCCAACGCAGCCGTGTTGAGAGGTGGGGCCTTAAAGGGGCCATCAGGTCACAGGGCTTTGCCGCCACAAATGGATTAAGGTCATCACAGGAGTGGACTCATTTTAAAACCAGGCTCGGCCCTCTCTGGCTGTCCCTCAGCATGTGACACCTTCCACCAAATCCCCTGATGCAGCACTGAGGCCCTCAGCAGATGCTGCCCCACCCTGGCCTCCCAGCCTCCAGAACCGGAGACACAGATTGTTGTCCATTAAAAATCGCCTGGTCTGAGGCGTCCTGTCTGGCAACACAAAACAGACTAAGACAGCAGCGAGGGAAAAGGAAACGGTTCCCACTTCTCAAGGGTGCTGCTAACTTTCCCAAGCCATTTCTTTTTCCAAGTGTCCCATCATCCCCCACAAAGAGAAAAAAAAAAAAATCAGGCTATTAAAAAAAAAAAAAACTGCCCATAACTTGAACTTGAAGCCCCATGATCTCTAAAATATAGAGCACAATTTAACTGCTTTCTTGATTTAAAACAAAATTCTATAAAATATCACATTGTCTACATTGTAGAGACGACTTCTTCTTATCTGAGGAAATGAACTGCTGAGTTAGAATACAGTGGTCTTTAAATGGCTGCAAATGTGGCTGATCAAAAGGCAGTCAGCCACGACGCCAGCTTTCCAGATCCAAATCCATTCTTCACATAAACTTCCTTGCGTCTGTTCTTGAACTTTAGAGAGAAGGCGAAAGTCCACATCTGGGGAAGAAATAAGGTAGAAAATTTAAAGAGAATATGTTTAAAAGCTTAGCAAAGCACTAAGTTCTGTTTTGTCTGGTTTTCGGGGCTGGGGCTGGAGCCAGGCTCTGCCCGTGTCAGGCAAAGGTGCTGTGAAGGTTTCGGCAGTTGGGTTTTACAACCAGCCTTCCGGCCGCTCCTTACCTATCCTTTCTTCACAGAATTAGTTAGGGTCAGGGGCCGGGGCAGGGCAGGGCAGGGGGTCCCTGTTCCTGCAGCATTCATTAGAGTTGGTTAGCCGTCCAGGAGGGGCAGGGCACAGTCCGTCAGCACCTGGGCAGCTCAGGGCCCAGTGCCAGGTGGGAGTCAGGATACCTGAGAGTTCTCAGCTCTGCTGGCCCTCAACCAGTCCCATCCCAGTATGGGAGTTGGAAGCACTAAGCTGTACCCCTAGTCCCAAACTACTAAAAGGCAGATCTAAACATTTAGATACCTTACCCACTGAGATGGGAATTTCAACATGAAATATACTACTAGTTTCTAGTTATTATTAAAACATACAGCTAGGTGTGGTGGCACACACCTATGATCCCAGCAACTCAGGAGGCTGAAGCAGGAGGATCACAGGTTTGAGGCCAGCCTGGGCAACTGTGCAAGATCCTGTCTCCAAATAAAAAATAAAAAGGGCTGGTGTAGCTCAGTGGTAGAACACTCCTAGGTTCAATCCCTAGTACCAAGTAACAAAAATAAACCACATGCTTGGGTTCCAGTTTAGAAAGGTGATTGGCAGGGAGGAGATGCATTAGGAGATGGGTTCCCAGCAGCAGAACTGATCCCATCAGAGGTCAAGAGGGTCCCCATATCTCACGGCCAGTCAGAGGCTGTCACACATGAAAACTCAAAACCCTGACTCCTCTCTTCCCACGGCTGTCCAGGTATCACCAGATTGTGCCCAGCACCTCCTGGTTACCAGCAGCTCTAATAAATGCCGCAGGGACAGTGACCCCTCCACCCTCCCTTGCTACTGCTGTCAGCCGCTCTCCTGGTGTTGAGTGCAGCCTCAGCCCTTGCACAACTGATTCTGTATTTGATTTTGCTGCTTAATGAACTATAAACTCAATCCAGCTTAGAGAAGGAAATGCAGGGTGAGGAGCAAGGAGGCTGGTGTGTAAAGCCCAATTACAGTGTACTCTGCTGAAATAGTCACGATTCCTTGCCTGCTTAAAAACGCCATAATTATAGAAGCAATGCGCCCAGAGCCCTCGAGCACCCAATACCTACTCTGGGCTGCAGTTCCCGCGGCTCTTCTCATCTGAAGCTCTTCTGCTGCTGCATCAGGCCCACGTTCTCATAGACTCTGGCATTGTCTTCTCTCATTCTGCAGAGAAAAGGAAAAGGGGGACACTCACAACACGCAGGACACGCAGTGTAAGCGTCCGTGGCACCTGCGCAGCACACACCACTTCCTGTGGAACCACCCGTTATGCTGCAGACGCCTTCTTGCCACCAGAGCAGACGTTCTTGGAAGGGACAAAAGACACAGACACACAGCAATAACACCACACAGCTACAAGGACAACAGGAGCCACTGGTCCCTGTGCTCCCTGGGGTGAGGAGGAAGTGGGGAGTCTCCAGGTGGCACAGCATGGAGCCCTATAGGACATAAGGCATTTGGGGCAAACCGTGAAGGAGGTAGGACAGGTTCATGCAGCAAGGGGCCACTGTCACTTCCAACAGAGGCATCAGAACAGGGAAAAGCTCCAAGACGGGAACGAGGCGGCAGCCGACAGGGACGAGCTCCTCTTAGCTTCGGCTGGGGGACCCTGAGGAGGATGGGCTAGTGTAGGACCAAGGGGGGCCAGCATGCAGGAGCTCAGGTTTCTCTCTCAGCAAGGAGAGGGGATCAGAGTGGGACCCAAGCAGACAGGGACCCAGCAGCTGGGGGTGCTGGCCTAGAGGGGCTTCGGGCCTGGGATGCCCTGGGTGGGTGGAGGGATCAGGAATGGGGCGACAACCAGCCCCGCAGTCGCTGGCCTGCCATAGAAAGAAGGGAGTGGCTGGAGCCCATTCTGCCCCCCACAGGAGAGGAAGGTCGGCTTCACGACAGCACTGCAAACTACTGCAGGCAGCAACCGAGAATGCCAACGTTCCCAGTCCTTGCAGGGGACGGGAAGGGGCAGTTTGAGGAAGCTCCACTGCAAGCAAGTGTGAACACGAACCTCCACCTAAGACAGCCAGAGGCCACGTCACAGTCCCCAGGCTTTAAAACCCACATCAAAGCAAAGAGACAAGATCCTTACGGGAAACTAAGAAGTGAATGCTAAACCAGAAAGTGACTTTAGAATATGACCAGTTTAGCACGTTAGGGTTAAACAGGGGTCAGCAAACGTTTTTTGGAAAGAGCCAGGAGGCAGGTGTGGCAGGCTCTGCAAGCCACCGCCTCTGTCACTTACTCTCAGGAGCTTTCTTTTTGCTTTAGATGTGGTCTGCGGGCTGCAGCGTGCTGAGCCCTGGTGTGAACACCCACTGACCCGCAGGAAACCAGCATATCGAGGTGAGCGCGCACACCAATGCCAACTCACTTCCTCTTATTCAGAAAGAGTCTTGGCACATCAACAAGGGACGCTGCCTCCCTCAACAGTCCCCGCCACTGCAAACCGAAACCTGGATTCTTCTTGGAGAGTCACCACTTGATAAGCTCAGAATCCCATACAGAGCATGGTGACCGCCTTCAGTTGGGGCAAAAGATGGAGTTGGGACGGCACTGACACAATCCACAGCACCGCCAGCCATGGGGCGGCCATGCAGGGCCTGTGCTCTAGGTTTGTCACGGATGCTTTCAAGCCTTTATGGAACACCATATTGTCCAGGCAGAAAGAGGTTCCTTCATCGCTACTTACTCTGCACAGGGTGGCGTTGGGGTACAAGGTGGCAGGGGACTCTGGTCTCCACTTGTCTGGTCCGTTAGGGAATATTTAATGTTGGTGTATTCGTGTCCTTTCCTTTTGCTTTTCTGAAAGTTCAAAAGGTGCGGATGAGAACTGTGACTTTTTTTATAGAAATGAAGGAGCAAAAAAGGTATTCACCAAAGAGAGCAGACAGGTTAGAGAATGTGGGTGTTCTTTCTGACTGTGATGTTAGGGAGCTCACCTCCTCAATATAAACACACCACCCCGATCAAAGTCCATTTGAACCCCACAATTTGAAAGCACACAGGGTCACACACGGACCACTTACTAGGCCCTGAGCCTAACACGCCTATCTCTGGCTTTGAGAGGATTCCCCACTTCCTGGGCCACCCCAGCAGTAATCATCTCAGAGTTCATGTGCACCCCATCTAATGATTTTCAGGTAAACAGCCAAGAAAGGAGCTCCAGAAATAAACCCACTCCAAGTACAAAGGGCACACAGAACAGATGATGGTTCCACTCTGAGGAGAGAAATGACCGTGCACTTTACCCCATCTCCCCTCTCCCACCACTGCCCTCTCCCACAAAGACACCAGAACTCTGAAACTTCATTTTGGCTGAAATGATGCCCTGGGGGGTGGAAGGAGGCCAAACAAACAAACAACAAACCCAGGAGGAATGTCATCCTGTCACGTTGTGGAGTGAGCTATATTCAGTAGGACTCCTGGTTACAGGCTTATCACCCTTTTCTATTCCTATATTCACCTAAAAACAACCAATTCTGAAAATCTACCCATCAAAGGGGCGTCATTATATAATGCTGCCTTCATTTTAAGATTGCTCAGGAAAGTGCAGAAAGCACACAGTGTGGCTACATCAGACACTGTTGGGAACGCCATCCCCTGCCAGGGGGTAAACTGGTGCCATCGCTGGATGTACAATTAGTTCATGGAAGCAGTACTAACTAGTTAGTGTTTAGTAAAAATGAAAAGACATATATCTTGCAATCCTGAACATCTATTTCTCTTTGAGAAAACCTGGCACCTAAGGGTTGTACAAGGGTGGCCTGCGACAGGCTACTCTTAAGAAAGTCAAACAGAACAAAGGAAAGCCTCTGTCCACATGGTGGAGTAACAGGCAACAGAGAAGAGGAGCCGACACAGGGCACAATCTCTGCATCAAAACAAGTCCCGCAGCTGCAGGACAACACTATGGCAGGCTGCCGGCTGGGAGGCCATTCCAAACAGGCCTCGGAGACACTGTGCGAAGCATTTATACCTTAAATGTAAAATGAGCCCCTGATGCTGTTGACTGCTTTAGGGTTTTGGGGGTTGAATTGAGTGAGGGAGCAGGGGTAGGGGTCAAAGGGAATCCCACCTGGACCCATCACACTAGATGTTTTTAGAAGAGGGAAAAAAACCTTTAAAAAAATGTGACAAAGTAAAAGGACAATTATGGGTTGTGATACTGTATATTTTTAAATTTTTTCAAAATAAAAATGTAAAACACAAAAGAAATCTAGATCCATCAGGGAAATACCTTTTTTCTCTTCTACTCAAAGCCCACAAAAGAACAAATGATCAACCGTGGGAAGCTCATACAGGTGGAGGAGGGGACCAACACCACTCCAGGCGGTGAGCTACAAGGCACCCCTGCTTCAGCACCATGGAACCCGGACCCACAAGGAGCGTCCGCACTCAGACCTCAGCAGGAAAAGGAAACCCCTGTGCATCAGTGTCACAGAGGTGGAAGGCAGTACCACGGAGGCGAGAAGACCTGGGGACACAGGTGGCTAGACAGTGGGGGCGCCCTGAAGAGAGCCAGTTCCATACAGCAGACACGCCCATGTTCTGAGGGGCTTTTCTTCTTTTATTCTTTTTATTTATTCTAATTAGTTATACATGACAGCAGAATGCAATTCAACCTGTAGTACACAAACAGAGCACAATTTTCCATGTCTCTGTTGAACACTAGGTAGAGTCGCACCATCCATGTTTTCATCCATGATTTCACGGTAATCATGTCCGTCTCCTTCCACTGTCTTCCCTACCCCCATTCCCCCCTTCCCCTCCCTCCCCTTTCCCCTATCTAAATTCCTCCATTCCTCTCATCTGTCCCCCAGCCCCATTATGAATCAGCATCCTTGTATCAAAGAAGACATTCTGCATTTGGTTTTTTGGGATTGGCTTACTTCATTGTATTCTCCAACTCCATCCATTTACCTGCAAATGCCATGATTTTATTCTCTTTTACTGCTGAATGATACTCCATTGGGTATATACACCACATTTTCTTTATCCATTCATCTACTGAAGGGCATCTAGGTTGGATCCACAGTTTAGCTATTGTGAGTTGTGCTGCTATAAACATGGATATGGCTGTGTCCCTGAAGTATGCTGTTTTTAAATCCTTTGGGTATAGACCAAGGATTGGGATAACTGGGTCAAATGGTGGTTCCATTCCCAATTTTCCATACTGCTTTCCAGATTGGTTTCACCAATTTACAGTCCTGAGGGGCTTTTCTTGGTGTCAGGCTACCCTCCTGGCTGAGGCTGACCGGAAGCGGGGAGCATGTTAGCCCTCTGATAAACTACACAGCTGCCCTCCATATCCACAGGTGCCACATCTCCAGATTCAACCAACCATGGATCAAACTATCCAAAACATGCACAGACTTTCCTCCTGTTATTCTCTGAACCATACAGTGAGTGGAAGAGTTATTTAACAGAGAGCATTTATACTGTTTCATGGATCACAGTAATCTACAGATGATTCAAAGTACAGGGGAGGAGGTGTGCAGGTTCTCTGCAAATACTACGCCATTTATAGAACGGATGGGGAGTCTCCGTGGATCCTGGTATCCATGCGGGCCCTGGATCTCTTTGCCTTCAGATACTGAGGGATCAGTGTACTTCGTAAGGAGTCACAATAACCTCCTGAACACCAGCAGATGGATGTGCTCCCAGGACAAAGGTGACAAAGCATTTGAGACAACAAATCCAAGTCAAAGCTGTTGACCTCCTCAGCCACCAAAGAACCTCTCCAAAGAACCCACTTAATAATGAGTGGGCATTGGAAAGGGCCAGGATAAGACTGCATACATGCCCACTGCAGGGAACAGAGAACAGGATGAAAAAGGAGCCAAGTGTAGCGGCACACGCCTGTATCCCCAGCTATTCAGAAAGTGGAAGCAAGAGGTTCACAAGTTCAAGGCCAGCCTGGGCAACTTTGCAAGCCCCTGTCTCAAAATAAAATGTAAAAAGGGCTAGGGTCGTGGCTCAGTGGTAGAGCGCTCTACCATGTGTGAGGCTCTGGGCTCAGTCCCTAGCACCGCGGGAAAATAAACAAAAAATCAAAATGAGAAAGGAACAATAAGTAAAAGGCAGACAGAGAAGCAAATCACAAAAGAAATGAAGGAGAGAAGAGGAAAAAGTCAATGCTCACATTAGCCTCACAGACTCTATGCCATGAACTTTCTTTAAAATGAGCTCAACTAGGAGATTATAAAACCACAGAGGAGAGGAGAGCGGAGCTGGGACAACACCAGGGAGACATGGAAAAAGAAAGACAAAAATTATTTAGAGACTGAAATCCAATTAAAGGCAGCAAAAATAACTAAAAATTCAGAAGGGGCCACTGCAGATAACGCAGAGAAAATGTACTACAAAACTATGTTTCAAATGAAAAAAGAAAGGCACATAAGAGATTCAATATACAATTCCTGAAAAGAACAAGAAGAAAGCTTCTAAAATAAATTGCAAGAAAACACCCCTCAGATTAAAATAAAAATTTAAAAACATCTGAATCTAAATTTTAAGAGCCTATAAAGTAGGAAAAGCTATATAGCAACTTCCCAAACATCAAAGAAACAGAAAGGATCATAAGTCTCCAGGCAGAAAACACTGGGGGGAATAATCAAACTGGCTTTAGATTTCATACAAACACAAAATTTTAAAAATCCTGTGGAAAAGATCACCCAAGAATTTTATACCCTGCTGAATTACCCTTTAGATATAAAACCCGTTCAGACATTTATAAGCATGCAAACACTTAAAATATAATACCTTCTTTAAAAAATCATGATCAAATCAAAAGAAAGAATTCAAAAAAATAGAAGTTATAAAAAAAGACTCAAGCTGGGCACAGCAGCACACACCCACGATCCAATCTACTGTGGCCAGAGGATCACAATTTCAAGGCCAACCTGGGTGATTTAGTAAAATTCTTTCTCAAATTAAAAATTAAAGAAGGTCTGGTCAGTGGTAGAGCACCCCTGAGTCAACTTCCAGTGAGGCAAGAGGATCACCTATCAAAAAAATAAAATTAAAATATCTTAAAGACTAAAGCACTGATTTAAATACAGTGCTAGGCTAAGCAGCTGTAGCAATTTTATGTTTAAAAAGCCATAAACCATGTTAAAAAATAGTTTTAAAAATATATAATTCTCTTTCACAGGTGGGATTAAATACAAATTAAATAACAGAAACAGTGAAACATGCTCACTTTGTACCAGCCACAATTTGAATATCATATTTTTAATTTTCACAGCAACCTTTTGAATAGACACTTTTCTTGATCCTATTTTACAGATGAAAAAAATGCACAACTTCTAGGCCAAGCCCTTAGAAGAGCAGTTGGCAAAACACTGGCATGGGACACACATCTAGCACAGGGCCTAGACTTTGTAAGGGCTTCAAGATAAGTAGAGCTTTTACATTCAAAAGGTTTTAAACAAACCAAGGAAAAAGAACAAGAGGGGAACAGCACATGTGGCTGCAAAGCCCAATCCTCTACTCTGACCCTTCACTGAAAGTCTGCTGACTCCGACGTAACAGGCAGTCTCGGCCCCCTGCCTCCTTGTGCTCCCTGCACCCACGTAGAAAGGAAACATTCTAGAGGACAACAGAGCCACCAGACAGAACGTGCCTGGCTTCACTGATGACTCAGGGAACAGGCCACCCTATACCCCCTTCCCAAATTGCCTGTCATATCAGACTTTTACATAGAAGAGAAATAAGCTTCTGAGTTATGCGAGCCACTAATATTTAGCCTCTATTAATGGATGAAGCAGTCGTTAAGAGAATTTTAATCTAGGAAAGACTGCAGAACAGATATCCAAAGATTGCCCCCACCTCGTGCAAACCGCACGCCCTCTCCATAACGGCAGCCTGTCCCACCCCTTCATCTCCCTCAAGCCAGAGTCCTAAATTCCAGTGGGATCTTTCTCTAGCACTCCTCTACTTGAAGATCCTCATCCAAGGTGAAAATGTTTTGTTTAGTTTACATAGTGACCCTGTCTCTAAATAAAAAATACAAAATAGGGCTGAGGATGTGGCTCAGTGGTTGAGTGCCCTTGAGTTCAATCCCCAAGTACCAAAAACAAAAAGGAAAGACTGTGAATAACAGCCTCTGAGAAGATACCATAGACTTTTTGCACTCAAATGATTACTTACATAAGAAATAATCTTTAGAAAGATACAATATAGCCCGGCACAGTGGCACATACCTATAATCCCAGCAACTCGATGGGAGACTGAGACAAGAGGATACAAGTTCAAGGCCAGCCTGAGCAACTGGGTAAAACCTTGTCTCAAAATAAAAAATAAAAAGAGCTGGGGATGCAGCTTAATGATAGAAGACATCTGGGCTCAATTCCCGATACTGGAGGGGGGTGTGGAAAAAAAGAAAGAAAGATACGGCATAATTCAAAATGAAATATTAAGGGACTAGGGATGAGCTCAACAGTAGAGCACATGCCTAGTATTCACAAAGCTCTGGGTTTGCTCCCCAGAAAATTAAAAAAAAAAAAAATCAGTCATCAATAAATTTAATTAAGTATTAAATGGAAGAACTAGCAGAGAAATTTAAAAATTATTCTAAAGTTTAAAAATCTTAATTCCTTTCAAACAGAAATCTTACATATATAATAAATGTAAACTAAAGCATTAACTTGCTTTGTTATTCAATACTTCTTTAAGTTGTAGTTTAAAAAAAGATGTAATGTAAGATCTACCCTGTGAGCAAATTTTTAAATATACAGTACAGTACTGTGAACTATATAACATACACTGCGGTACAGCAGATTGCTAGAACTTTCTCATCTGCATTACAGAACATCTAGACCCACTCACAGCAGCTTCCCTCCCCCCTCCTTACCACCTTCTTAAAATTCAAAATCAACATTTCTACATGAAGTGATGACAATTTTCTAAAGAGGAGTGATTAATGCAAACAGCATAGGAATTATTTCAATGAATCAAAGTAGCCCAAGAAAAAGCATAAGGATGTTGGAGTCTTTTAGCTTACTTAAGTAAAACTGATTCACAAATCAGATGAGCTTGTCTCTTAGCTGTTTCTGTGACAGGCCAGGTGTCTTATAGATCAAGAAGTAGTCTCAGGGGACAGAAGCTGTTCTGCTCTGCTTTGGAGGGTAGAGGGTAATGAGCTTCTGAGGCCTAGAAAATAATGTAAAATTGACCTACCCTCCCTCACAGTCATTGGCACAGCATGGTCACCAAGCCTTCTGCGTGTCTATGACTCTGAAGGCTTTGCCAATTTGCACACAGTCAAGGTCGAGAAGAAGGAGCCACCATGAGGCCCCATGGTCACTGGGATGAAATGTCTTCCCATGTGAAGTGACTCTGATTACCCTCTCAACTCTGAACCAGAAAACGTCCAAAAGCCAAGAGCAGGAGGGAAGGGTAAAATGGAAACTCTCTGGTCTGGGTGACAGCAGCAATGACCTCCCTGGGTGCTCTGGGGTCAGGACTGCAAAGACCTTCCCTCCTTTCACATCAAATCCAAAGCTCACCGGCCCTACACTTCTCTCCAAACCCACTAGCGGCCTCCACCC
The DNA here is from genome assembly GCF_052094955.1 of Ictidomys tridecemlineatus. NCBI lineage: Eukaryota > Metazoa > Chordata > Mammalia > Rodentia > Sciuridae > Ictidomys > Ictidomys tridecemlineatus. Next base: position 83,146,909 of record NC_135478.1, on the reverse strand, counting down.
CGTGCAAACCGCATGCTCTCTCCATCACCGCAGCCTGTCCCGCCCCTTCATCTCCCTCAAGCCAGAGTCCTAAGTTCCAGTGGGATCTTTCTCTAGCACGCCTCTACTTGAAGCTCCTCAGTGACTTCCCATCTCCCTCAGAAGAAAGTCTCAACTCTAACACTTCTCACAAGTCCCCACAGGCCCCCACTCTGGTCTCTGCTTTTTCCAACCTTGCCCATGGCCCCCTGCATTCCCCCAACTCCCTCCTGTCCAGCCGAATTGACTTCACCTCCACTTAAGTCCCCAGGATTTGGCACCTGCCTGACCAGTCCAGCCTGCTTTAATTAATGCACAGAAGAATGAATATTTGGGGGCAGGGGTACTGGGGGTTGAACCCAGGGAGGCCTTACCACGGAGCCTCATCCCCTGCCCTTTTTTGTTTTTTATTTTGAGATCTGGTCTCCCTAAGTTGCTTAGGACTGCACTAAGTTGCTGAGGATGGCTTTGAACTTGTGATCCTCCCGCCTGAGCCGCCAGAGCCACTGGGATCACAAGCGTGCGCCTCTGCACTGGCTAAGAATGAACATATGTGAAGAGGCTTTTTCAATGGAAACTGCAGAAGATACACAAAAAAGCACAAATCCAGGGAAACAAATAAAACAGGGCACATGGGGTGTGGTCTCTGTGAACTCAGATTTCCAGCCCCGTGAGGCAGCACCTAAAAGATGTCTGCAATGCAAAAGGTATCCAAATATTCCACAAAGGAATAACACCAAAGAACAAATGGTCAGTACTACACCAGGCCAGTTCAAGTCTTTCTTAATTTAACTGCAACAATTTAAATTTAGCCTGCACCACCGCATCTCTATCCTGGTCTTGTTACTCCAAAATTTGTAAAAGTGACCTGTGTCCGACTGTAGAGGTTCTCTCCAGAGGAGACGCTAAGGCCTCTCTACACTGCTTCTTAAAATGTGCTCCCCACAGGCTACAGGAAGCAGTCCAGGTTAGCAATTCTCAAACTGTTTTTATAATAGTTGGGTAAATTGGTAACTGAGTTGTAGATAACAGATCTGAGGCTTCTCCCTTCTAGGGGAAAAAGTGACACACGAGCAGGGGGAGGCCAGAGTGTACCCTGGGGCACTGGGTTTGTCCGAAACATCGGAGCACAACCAGCACCCAGGTTCGGTTTCTAGACTCTAGTTTCCAATAAAGGGAAGAGGGGGCTCCATAGAGAACTGGCCAATTCCAGGGCTAGAGCAGGGAAAATTTAAACGAGCCTGGAACATCCTGTAGTGCCAGCAAGTAAGGAAGTGCTCAAAAACAAAAGGATCTGTGCACGTCAAAGGACTCGGGGGCAACTGAAAAGTGGCCAAAGTTGCAATAGTTTTAGCAACAAAATAAACAGCATAGTATTAAATTATAAACCAAGCATAAAACAACATACATAGCTCTGAACTTATATAAATCAATAAAAAGTAAGTAAGTACAGAAAGGGACAAGTCTTCCTTTTAAAAAGATTCCAAATAATTTATGTAGTCACCACGCATTCCAGGAGATACAACTTGCTTCTGCATCGTGGACTACATGACTCAAGGCTTGGGAATAGAACAGGGAACAGGTACAAGAGTTAACTGAACAGTAAGAAATGTGGCAGGGAGAACCTAAGCCAAGTGACCGAGATTAATCCCAAGCAGGCTGTGCTGATAGAATCTACTCCCTAAGTCAGGAGAAGGACAGTCGGCTATAACCACAATACACCGCAGTGGTAATTCTTCTTCCAAATCTGTTAGCCAGTCTAATCACCAGAAAACCAAGGCTAACCCAACTTGAGAAAATCCTACAAAGTGTCTGATCAGTACTCTTCAAAATTATGCAGGTCTCTGAGTGCAGTGGTACACACTTATTTCCCAGCAACTCAGGAGGCTGAGGCAGGAGGACTGAAAATTGGAGGTTTGCCTCAGCAATTCAGCAAGACCCTGTCTCAAGATTAAAAACAAAAAGGGTGGGGAGGGGGACTGGGGATATAGCTCAGAGGTAAAGCACCCCTGCATTCTATCCCTAATACAAAAAAAAAAAAAAAACTGTCAAGTTCATAAAAAAATAAAGAACAACAAATAAAGTAACACTGAGGAGGAAGCGCTGGGGAGTGATATTAGCCAAAATTATATTGTTATATTGTGTGTATCTACAAATATGTTATAACAAATCCCATCATTATGTAAAACTATAATGCACCAATTAAAAAATGTGGGTGGGGGGAGAAAGTATCACAGATCAGAGGAGACTAAGGAATCAGAACAGTAAACTCAACTTGGATCCTGAACTGAATCCCAGAACAGAAAAATATATGTGGGAAAACTGGTGGATCCAAGTAAATTCTAGAGTTGGGGATGTAGCTCTGAGGTAGAGGGCTTGTCTACCACATGAGCAAGGGCCTGGGTTGATCCTCAGCACCATAAAGAGAAACAAAGCAAAACAAATTCTAGAGCTCAGTTAATGATAATGCATCAATGTTACTTATTCAATTTTGATAAATGTACCATGGTTATGTAAAAAGTTAACTTCAGAGAAAACTAGTGAAAGGTCTATAGGAACTACCTTTTTTTGGGGGGGTGGGGGGTACTGGGGATTGAACTCAGGGGCTCTCAACCACTGAGCCACATCCCCAGCCCTATTTTGAATTTCATTTGGAGACAGGGTCTCACTGAGTTACTTAGCGCCTCACCATTGCTGAGATTGGCTTTGAACTCGAGATCCTCCTTCTTCAACCTCCTGAGCTGCTGGGATTACAGGCGTGTGCCACTACATCCAGCTGGGAATTACTTTTGTGTGTGTGTGAATGAATGAGGCAATACAGAGAGAGACCGAGAGAGAGCTTGAAAAGACATTATTCCAAAAAAAGCATACAAATGACCAAAAGTTATATGAAAAGGCCCTCAACATCACTGATCATCAGAAAAATGAAAACTAAAATCACAATAATGAGATATCACTTCATACCTACTAAGAGGTTATTAATAGAAAGTCAAAAGTTAACAAGTGTTGGCAAATGAGGAGAAAAGGGACCCTTACATGTTATTGGTAGTATTGTAAATTGTTATACTATTATGAGAGAAAGTACAGAGGTTCCTCAAAAAATTAAAGTACAAGCTATCCTATGATCCAGCAACCCCACTACTAAGGTTTACATTCAAAAGAAATGATCACAGATATCTGCAGTCCCATGTTCTCTGCAGCATTCTTCACCATCACCAAGATTTGGAAACAATCTAAGGGTCCATCAATGGATGAATGGACCAGGAAAATGTGGTTTATACAGACAGTGAAATATTATTCAGCTTAAAAAAGAAGAAAATCCATTCGCAACAACATGGATGGATGGGAGAGCTTTATACTAAGTGAAATCAGCCAGAGGAAGACACATACGACCTCACCTACATGTGGAATCTAAAGTTGGACACATGGAAACAGTGATTAAAACGGTGGTTACTAAGGGATGGAGGGAGGCCATAGGGAGACACTGGGCTAAGGATACAAATCCTCAGTCATACAATAAGTAAGTTCTGACCTAACATATGGCCTGGTGTCTACAGTGAACACAGTGAATGTCTACAGTGTCTACAGTGAAATTCGCTAAGCAAGCAGATCTTAAGTATTCTCACTACACACAAAAAGAAGTTAACAACGTGCGGTAATGGATCGTTTCACGATGTACATGCAATTCTAAATATATTGTGCAACCTGAACAAATAATTTTTACTTGTCATTTATAGTTCAGTAAAGCTAAAAAAAAAATGATGGAAATACAAAACCAGACTTTGGCAAATGCAATGATAATCTTTCCTGGCAATTATCAATGAATGTAAAATCAGTAAGCAAAAAGTAAATGAAACAGGTTACTCCCACGATCTCAAGTATCTACCTAAGATGTTAATTAAAAAGGAATGATGAGTCACTTCATGGTGGAGAAACCTGACAAATCACCTTACTCAGGCAATCAAAGTTAACCCCACCAAAAACCAATCAAGTCCACAGTATGCTCCTGAGGTACTATACCAAGGACACATGACTTCTGTGACAGTTCGGCCAAAAGGGCACCACCTGAATCTCATAAGAGGAAACTGACAAACCCAAACTGAGGGCCATTCTACCCAACAAATGGCCTGAACTCTTCAAAAATGTCTAGGTCATGAAGGATCAGGAGAGCATGAGAAACTCTCCAGGCTACAGGAGACCAGAGATAAATGCCCCGTGTGACCCTGGGCCACAAACAGGAAGTTAGTAGGACAACCTAGCAAGATCCGACTATAATCTATAGGTTAAACACTAGTTTTATCCATGTTCCCCATTTTGACAATCATGATTATGTAAGAGAATATCCTTATTTTTTGGAAATATATACCAGAGCATCTGGAAGCCAAGAGACATGTATATTTGCAACTCATAACATTCCATTTTTTAAATTCATATACAGTTTTTATAAGAACTTAAGGAGAAAATGAATGAATGAATGAAAAAGTAACTGTTAAATACTAATATTCAGAAAAGCTATTTAAAAGAAATTTTATACTATCTTTGCAAATAAAAAATATATATATATTTTGCTACTGTAAATGGACAATAACAAAACAACTTCCCTCCAAGTGACTGGCAGAGTGTGAGAAGCACTGTCAATAAAAATGTTCGAACTTTCTCAACACGGCCCCACTAGCACTTTCCTGGGCTTCCCACCTCTGGTTTCTAGATTTTTCCTTCCTGCTATCGCTTCTATTTCTCTACTTCTTTCCACATGGTTTCCACCCAATGTCATTTTCTTTTCTTCATTTGTCCTTCTTTAGCAAATTTTTTCACTCTCAAAAAGGTTTAATTAATCCTAACGTGGAAAATGACTATATTTCAGAATAATCAATTATCCGGAATGAGTTTTGTCCCTTTGCTTAATTTAGAAGTTACACGGGTTTCATGTTTTTAATTTTTCCTAAAACTAAATAGAAGTATTTTTTTTTCTCACTTTACCCCAAACAACTAGGGAGTGAGTTTCTGGACTGATCCAAACTGCACAGTGCAGAAAACTATATTCTAGGACCCTATTCTTAAAAATAAATAATCTAAGCCTACTCGTTTTTTTTAAAATCCAAAGGCCCACATACCAAATAGTTGTCAATACACTTATAAACACAGTGCTGACACATATTGGCACCAAAAAGTACTGGCTGGATGAATGAATGAAAAATGAATGCAAGCATGCTCTGGGTGGGACCAGGGACATTTGCTTTCTAAATTCTATAACACTGAAATCATTAAAGAGCATGTTGCCAGGCACAGTGGCACACGCCCGTAATCCCAGCAGCTGCTCTGGAGGCTGAGATGGGAGGATCATGAGTTCAAAGGCAGCCTCATCAACAGCTAGGCACTAAGCAGCTCAGAGAGACCCTGTCTCTAAATAAAATACAAAATTGGGCTGCAGACGTGGCTCAGTGGTCGAGTGCCCCTGAGCTCAATCCCTGGTGCCCCAAAAAAGCAGGGTGAGATGGGCAAGCACTGCTGCCATCCAGACGCTGCCCCACCGGCAGCCATGAAAGGGGTTGGGGGTGGGGAAATAAGCTCAGCTCCCCAAAAGAGCAGTCTTCCCATCTCCCTCAGCTCAGTATATTCCTAATTAACTCGTCTTTGTGTCTGTTGTGAATAGCTTCAGATGGAAGGGCTCCAATCTAACATTCTTCATTATGCCCAGCTTATTAAAATCAAAATTTCACTGTTTCCAACTCAACTAAATGAGTGGTTCAGACTGCCATGTGCTATTAAGAGTGAGGTATTCATTTTAAGAAATGGAAGCAGGATAAACGTGACCCAATTCAATACTGGAACAGGCTGAAAACTTCCAGGCTCTGAGTTCTCAGCTTGCGAAGTGTCCCTGGGACAATCGTGATCTTTCCTCATGGCAGAGCCTCAACCCGTCAGACAGGATGATGGCACCGGTGCCCTCCCTACGCTCTTCTGGATTGAAAACCCAGTCCTATGAACTGGAGAATAGTTACAATTTCTTGCTGAAAAGGATAGCGTGTGCAAGACACCCAGAAAGGAAAGGAAACCCGCACGCCGGCCCTGCCAGGCCCAGTACCTGCTCTTCCTCGATCCTGCGCTGTAGTGTTTCAATATAATGCTGGACGGCCATATAGATAAACCGGTACTGTGCTTCTGTCTGAACCATCCCTGACCTCTGAGATCGCACCATCTGTATGGTTTTGGGAACGTCAATGTCACAGTCGACACCTACAAAGTAGATACTGTGAGGAGGCAGGGGAAACAGAGCCAGGACGCACTGTTTAATGCACAGCTTACAGCAGACCTGGGGGGAAAGCAGATTTGGGCTTTACTGCTCCAATTGAATCTGTGGCCCTGGGACAGATTCAGCTGGAGCAGTAAAGACTTGGACTTCTAAGCAGTGCCAGCAATGCCAGCAGATGACATGACAGAGTGCTGGAGGTCACAATTCCCTCCCCTCCCAGTGGACCTCCCAAGCACTGGGTGGCTGGGAGAGACCCCATTGCGTGTGCAATAGAGGGTCAGCATGCATGTGCAATGGAGGCCACAGCTCCTGGGCTTCATTTTGTGTAAAGGGTCCAATAGCCTCACTTGGTTCCCAGGCAAACATACCCAAAGTGGAAGTCTTTGGCCCAGATTTTTAATGAAAAAATTTTCACATTTGAATTGTCTTCCCCAGGCTGTATTCCCTGATGCTTCCTTCCCATAACCTACAAACAGGAAATGTGGCTTCCTGCCCTCCAGGTGACCTACCTTTTTCTCTGATGATGTCGATAAGGATATCAATCACAATGAATGTCCCTGTCCGGCCGATTCCAGCACTGTAGGCAGAAGGACAAAAGCAGGGACAGGCGGTCACTCCTGGGGGTTTTACACTCAAAACCAAGCTGCTTATACTAACGGAAAGAAAGCGTGCTCTTGGGAGTATTTATAAGACAGTCTATTTATATCTGTGAATATGTCAGCCAGGAGCACAGGGCTTTGGGGTCAGCGCGACCTGCACTCAGAGTCCAGCTTCCCCAGTTCAGCGCACCTGAGGCAAGTCCCTTCACCTCTCTGCTCCTGTTTCTCATCCATGAAATGGGGACAGAAGCACACTCCTTATAAGGCTGCTGTGAGATTCAAACATGAATGACGCATGAGAAACACTGATCTCCGAGGCTGGCACTGAGTAAGTGCTCAATAAATAATAGTTTTTAAAAAAAAAATGAATAAAGTTTCATACACACCTACTTGTCCAACATATGAATAAGATGTAGGAAACCAAACTCTCCCCAGTATAATCATGAAGCCTGAAAAGGGGCACCAGCAGCCCACAAAGTGCTACAGAGGCCACGGCACAGCTGGGACCACAGGCCCAGGTGGGAAGAGGTCAGACTCTCATGAAGCAAATAAGCATATTGTCAGGGGAAACTAGATCTCCTTTACATGGTAAAAGAGAATAGAAACACAATCAAACACATGAATCCTAAATTATTATGTTAAAAGGAAAACTAAGCAAAAACAACTAGATTGAGGGATCCTTAAGAATCAGGCTGTGTCCACCCACCCCCATCCAGCAGACCTGCAGGGCCTGTGAGAAACAGATTTGGGGGTAAAAAGGCACCTGCAGCAGTTTGCCCATGCCTCACGTTACCACACCTAGATATTAAAGGCTTCGCACGGTTAAAGCACCAGCGTGGGTTAGTAAAAGCCAGCCCTAGAGGAGCCCGGGACAGGCTGTGGCCATCACCTGCAGTGAACCACCACGGGGCCGGCGTCCATGATGCTCTCCTGCTTGTGGTGGACCTCCTCCAGGAAGTCCAGCACGCCCCCAGGGTCGCTGGGCACACCATGGTCCGGCCAGGTCCGAAAGTGGTACTGCCAGACGGTTCTCTCTGTATTGCCCTGGAGTAGAGCCAAGAAAAACCAGAAAAGAATTAAATAAATCAAGGGATTGAGGAGGCGCCAGATGCCGGCTTCCCTAGTCCTCGGCATGCCGGTGGCACCACTTCCCAGGGCTCTATGTCAGCTCCAGGGGCTGCGGTGGGGGTTGACTGGGCAGCGATGGGGCCACTCACACCCGTCCGGAGGACTGAGCTGAACGGCAGAGGGCAACTCCAGTCCCAACTCTTTCTCCATCCACACAGGAAATGTCCCCACTCCTCCTCATCTATGTGGCACTTACCTCCAGAGGCAACCGAGGTTTCCAAGGACCAAGGTCCCTCCTCTCAGCAGCTGAGGAAACAGATGCTCCCTCAAGACACTGTGGTCTTTTATACCTAACCTCCCGCCAGGCACACACATACGCTTGCGTTATAGCATCACTGTGATGCTTTAAACTTTGTTTAGTGCCAAGGAGAAAGAAGTCAGGCTTGAAAGTCCAGTGCCTAGATTCAGGCGCAGGTCCCAGGCAATCAGACTCACTGAGGCCTTGAGCATCTCGAAACCTCACTTTAATTTGCAAAATGGAAATAATAATCTCCCTCTTGACAAAACAACAGTGAGGATGAAATGAGCTGAAACACGCAGCCTCTGCCCCACAAACAGCAAACAGCTCGGCACCCATGGTTATTTTGAAGACAGTGGTAATTCATAAGGATCAACAATGACATCTAGGGGCTGGGGCTGGGGCTCAGTGGTAGAGTGTTTGCCTAGCACATGTGAGGCACTGGGTTCAACCCTCTGCACTGCATAAAAATAAATAAAATAAAGACATCTATTAGTCTATTTACAACTAAATAATTAAAAACAACAACAACAAAAATGGCATCTAGATTACAAAAAGTACCATGTTGCAGGCTCTATCCCGATTAGGGAACTGAAGTGGAACCATTCACTGCCATGGCTTCTGGACACAATCGAAGAAGCAAAGTGACATTTTTAAAGGTATTTAAAGAGAGAGAGAGAGAGCTGCAACTAGACCCCACCAGGGAACTTGAGTACATCCATGGGATATGAGCCACAGTTAAGATCGTCCCTTGAATTGTACACATTCAACTTGCTGATGCCATGGGGGGAACGTGCCTTGATGCTACTGAGCAGCCTAAAAATCAAGTGGCTACACAGGTCACAGAGAGGCCAGTCAAGGAAGAGGAGACCTGCCCAAGCCCCTTCAAGCATCCACACAGCCCCTTAGTAAGCAGTCAGAGGGTCCCTGCCTGTCTTCCTCCTTCCTGGAAAGTTAGCTTAAAGGAGATCACATTGCAGCACACAAAATGCTCTACAAGAAGCAGATGATACACAGCCTGGCGTGGGTGCATGCCTGTAATCCCAGCTACTCAGGAGGCTGAGGCAGGAGGATCACAAGTTCAAGGCCAGCTTCAGCAACTTAGCATGACCCTATCTCAAAATAAAATTTTAAAAGGGCTGGGATGGAGCTCAGAGGTAGAGCATCCCTGGGTTCAAGGAGGTGGGGAGGGGCAATATGCTATCAGCAATGCAGGAGACACAACCAGTCCCATGTCAACATCCCAGTCAGGGTACAAAACACAAACCCACATCAATATTTCCCATTCCTGCTTCTCAATAGCGTCTGGTAACTAGACAAATGGTTTGCCACCAACAAGAGGAAAAATCCACCTGCTACTTAGAAACACCTGACAATGAGAGGTGGGCAGTTTATCAGTTGGAACCTTGATCCAGTGTCCTTGAAGCCTCTCATCTCTATTCAACAGCTACTTGTCCAGCTCCTCTCAGATCTCTGTGATTGACAGCACCTCCATGCCCTCCCCACCCAAACCCTGCAGCTCTCCTTTCTAGCCTGATTACAGTTTATAGTGATATATTTGTGTGTGCAATCACTGGGTAGTAGATTTCCAGCCAGGAGAGTGTAGGCTCAGGAGAGCAGGGACATTATCTGTTTTGTTCCCCAACTCTGTCTCTTGTAAGCAACAGAGTACTAGGAACCAAGAGGTCATTCGACAAATTTCTCTGAATTAATGAATCAATGAATGTCCAAATGGCTGATGGCCATCTCTGCTCAGGTGCTCAGCTCAATGTGTCCAAAACACAACAGTTCCTCCAGCATCTCTGCCATCTGCCACAGAGCCATGGTCCCTTCACACAGACCTCTAGGATGTCTTTGATCCCTCTCCTCCCTGCAAGAGCCACACCACCCCTCGACCTGCAGGCACCCCACCCCCACCTCCAGGGAGTAGCTCACATGCGCTGTTCCTCCTCTCGCTTACCCTGGTATTTACACAACACCCACGTCACAGAAAGAACCCAGACCACCAGAGGCCTCCCAGCCATGAGGTCAGTCCCGACCCCCACCCCAGGGCTGTCAGACCTTCCTGACACACAGCTCACCTGGCACAAGAAATGGCACAGTTCTATGAGGACTGACTGGTAAAGTTCAATCTCCTAACATAATAGTCCAGACTTCCCAACTTGGTCCCAACCTCTGTCTGCCCAAGTTCATCTCCCCAACGCCCCCCCCCCATCACCTTCATTCCCCGAGTCCCATTCCCTACACTGTGCGCTTCAGTGTTGTGGCTCGGACACTGCTCTAGCCTAGGAGGCCCTCTGCTTGCCACCTTCTTCCTCAGAAACCAAGCCCTTCAAGGGGGCTCTTCTAGGACGGTCTCCTTGATACTCTAGCCAGAAGGAAGCCGTCTCTGGGGTACCATGGCACTTTAGATGTGTGCTACAGCCCGTGTTTTGTAGTCAGTCACTGGGCCCAATCCCAACCCACATGCAGTACAGAAGATCTTCTGTGTAGAACCGACTACAAACTGGGCCTCACAGCCTTTGCTCTTGGGGTCTCAGCTCAAGTATCACTTGCTTAGAGAGGCGCTCCCCATTCACTCTCGAAAGTACCACCTGCAGTCCTCACAGACCTATAATCAAAAAATTTAGCTGGTCATGGCTTTTAAATCTGCCCCCTCTCTGGACTCTGTGTGGACAGGGACTTTGTTTTGTTCACAATGTGCCATCAGTGCCTGAACTACACGTGGTATATGGAAGGTTTCTAATAAACGGCTACTGCACCTATGGGTGAAGAAATGCATGTGTGCATCGAACACAAGTAACTGCAAGACCCTGGATGACTACATACGACAGTTACCAAAGTCTCTAAAAACGACAATATACTTACTTGTCCAACCTTGGAAAGTTTCAGCTCTCTTAGCGTGTAGTCGTGAGCAGCACTTTCTTTGACATTCCGTACGCGCATGACCCCATATTCTTTTAGTGCATACTCATCAGGCCAGTACTTGACACATTTGCTCTAAAAGGGAGCAGAGGAAAGAGTGTTCATTTCTGTGAACCTGAAAAACAACAAAACCTAAACCAGCAGCAAGCACGTGTTCCCACCATGCTTAATGACCGCAGACACGGGAAAGGCCTGTTCAGCACCTGTTAGGTTTTCCAAAAGGAAAGAAGAGTTGGAATAAGGAAAGTAGGTGCTCAGAGGACTGGGCAGAGTGGGACGTGAAAAGGGGTCAAGGCAGAATGGACCTATCCAGGCCAAGGTGAAACAGAGACCAGGCTTGCTCGCTATCTTCAAAGAAAACAGAGGCAAAAAGGGAGGGCCCCATGGAACTGAGAGTACCGACTGGCAACCACTGCATTTTGAATCCCAGCACTCTGCCCCGCTCTGGAGGGAAGGCAAGCAAGGACTCCGGAGGTGGATGGGCTGCCCAGCAAGCCGGGCTGTCTGGTTCATTTCCGAGCCAGTGTAGGAGGACTCCATGCCTTATCAACCCACACGTGAATAACTCTATCACAGACAGGTGGCCTCTGGGTTCCGAACCAGCTGCTCTTTCTATATCCAGCCCCAGCTGAGAGCTACTCCTCCTGTCACCTTCCCTGAGCTGGGAACACCAAGCCTGCGCTAGCTGCCGGCTTCAGAGCAGGAGGATTGAAAAATATAGCACCAAAGAAAGCACTCCTGTTGCCAAAAAGGAGGCTGTTTTGCTCAATGGAGATGAGTCTATCTACCTGGGGAGGTAGCCGGAGTGAAGAATGCTGTCACCTACTCCACTCACCTTCCCAACCACCAAGACATGAATATCAGCAAGAGAAACTCACTGTATGTATTAAGAAAAGAGAGAAATTTACAGTTATAAAACTAAAAAGAAGAGCTCAGCTGCAGGCCCCACAGTCAATGGTGAATCAAACGAAAATAAATATGGCAGGTGGAAAGTTCGATAAAAGGTTGTGGGACTGGGTGTAGTTCAGTTGTGAAGTGCTTGCCCAGCAAGCATGATGCCCTAGGTTTGATACCCAGCACTGTGAAATAAAATAACAGAAGAATGTGATTTCTTATTATTAATCTGAATTTACCTTTGCCTCCAAAATTTGGTAGATCCAAACACCTTTTGTCAGATTTGAAACAATTTTTAATTTCCCTAAATAAACCCTTCTAATGCGAATTGAACTTGATGCTGTGACCAGCCAATCAATTTGGCAACTGTTCCAATCATTACAGAGACCTCGACAGAGGACACAAAATTAAACCATGGCTCTGAAAAGAACTAACTTTAAACATCCGCAAATTGCTACAGCCCTCCTCCTAGTTTTCCAAACGGTCGTGCAAACCTTGGCAAACAAATGCAAAAATGTGAATGCTAATACATTATCTCTTAAAGTCAGAGTCCACAGTCCGATTTTCCTTCTGTGTACTAGTGAACACCAACAGAAGGCTGTCACAAAGGCAGTGGCAAGAATAAAAGCCGCCGTGCCACTCTCTCTGCACCCCCAAAGAGAAAAGAAAGAATGGAAAAGCAGGAAAAGACAGAAGAGATCAGGTGGTGAGGACTGGGCAGTGATTTGGCCCAATGTCTGTCTGTCTGCTCTCAGAGCTTACCTTCTAACAGACTGATACTGATTCCTTTGAAGCAACACAAGGCCCCTTCATAGCCCCCAGGTCCTCTGAGAAGAGAAGACTCCTATAACTCCAGTCACTCAAGAAGCAGGACAACTGGACAAGGTGGGACATACCTGTCATCCTAGTGGCTCAGGAGGCTGAGGCAGGAAGATTGCGAGTTCAAAGCCAGCCTCAGCAACAGTGAGGTACTAAGCAACTCAGTGAGACCCTGTCTCTAAATAAAATACAAAATAGGACTAGGGGTGTGGCCCAGTGGTCAAGTGCCCAAGTTCAATCCCCAGTACCAAAAAAAGAAGCAGGACAGAGGGCTTGCGTCTTCTTTCCACACTCAGGGCAGATAACTCCCACCTGAAACAAACTATAAAGCTGAGGTAACTGGTCCGTGGATTCAAGAATACTTAATGTCACTGCTAGAGGAAATCTCTGTTTCACAGTCAAATCTGGCCTCAAAGGTGTCCACAGTGCACCAGCTACAAGCACAACGGCAAACCCTACCGTGAAAGGGAGAGACACAGAAGATGTTAAAAGACCCCATACAACATCTAGAGATGAAACCCACAATGTCTGCTGTAAAAATTCCCTGGAGAGGACGAAGAGCAGACCACACACTGCCCAAGAAAAGACCAACTGAGGACATAGCAAAAGAAACCGTCCCAGTGAAACATCAGGAAAAGAAAACTGGATCCAGCCAACCAAGCCTTGGTGGCCCTGTCAACTTCAAGCCACCCAAGGGTATATTTAACAAACCCATGTCCTGGGACAGGCTGGGGCAGGGAAGGACTTGAGGAACTACAGGTGAACAATAACCAGATCCTAAGAAATCCAAGACAGTCCAAAAGCCCAAGTGGAAGACATTCAGAAAACCACACGGGGAAAATACCGGGGAGTAGTACTGCCCAAAACACATTGTTACACTGTGTGCATGTACAAACACGTAACAGTGAATCCCACCAGCACTCGCACCTACAATGCATTCATAAAACAATACGGAAAAAAGAAAGAAAACCACACCAAGCTCATCTTAAGCCAATTTCTTTACTCCCTTTTCTCCAGAGGGTTAGTTAGAGTGAGCTTAATTTGTTTATTCAATTAATAAAACAGTTCACCTGACTCATCCACACTTCAAAAAGACTTTTTCAGGGCTGGAGGCATAGCTCAGAGGTAGAGCACTTTCCTAGCACGGATAAGACCCTGAGTTCCATCCCCAACACCACAAGATTAAAAAGTAATCAGAAAATCCAGGCATGGTGGCGCACACCTCTAATCCCAGCAGCTTGGGAGGCTGAGCAGGAGGATCGTGAGTTCAAAGCCAGCCTCAGCAAAAGCGAGGTGCTAAGCAACTCAGTGAGACCCTGTCTCTAAATCAAATACAAAATAGGGCTGAGGATGTGGCTCAGTGGTTGAGTGCCCCTGAGTTCAATCCCCAGCACCCAAAAAAAAATCATCAGAAGAGAAGATGATGAAACATACCTTTCCTCTCTCTACTTCTTTTGTTGTCATAACGATCACTCGGGAGTTCTCTTGGAACACCATCCGCCAAAAGTCGTTCACTGTGTTTTGCAGGCAGCCTTGGGTGGCAATGTAACTCTTTTTGGGCTTTGAATTGTTGCACTTGGTTTCAAATTCAGGCTAGAAATCGAGGAAGAAAATCCCTTACACATTTGAAAGTTGCTTTCAAGACACAAGGAAAAATGTAAAATTCAAGAACAGTCTAAGAATGTGTGACCAGAAAAAAACACCACGACAAGCAACTTACCATGATGATGTTTGCGTTAATGTAATCAGAGACAGGCTCATTGGGATCACCATCATGGAGGACAACCCGGGTATGATCAACTGCAAAGAGAAAAGGACCCAGCCAGGTAAGTACTCAGACAGCTTCTGCACAAACCACTTTGTCTCAACCAGCCCAAGCTCTGCTCATTTAATGATAAAACCACAAAAAACATTAAACCTCAAATAAGCACAACAACGATCTGAATGCCATATGATGCTTTCTTTAAAATTTCCTTGTCTTAAATGCTGAATGTTTTCTCTGATATAAGGAGGCTGATTCATAGTGGGGTAGGGAGGGGGAGCACGGGAGGAATAGACAAACTCTAGATAGGGCAGAGGGGTGGGAGGGGAAGAGAAGGGGCAGGGGGTTAGCATGATGGTGGAATGTGATGGATATCATTATCCAAAGTCCACATATGAAGACATGAATTAATGTGAATATACTTTATATACAAACAGAGATATGAAAAATTGTGCTCTATATGTGTAATAAGAATTATAATGCATTCCGCTGTCATGTATTTAAAACATAAAATCAATTAAAAAAAAAAAAGTCCTTGTCTTAACCAAGCATGGTGGCACATGTCTGTAATCACAGTAACTCAGGAGGCTGAGGCAGGAGGATTGCAGGCTCAAGACCAGCCTGGGCAACTTAGAAAAGGGCTGGGGTGTAGGTCAGCTATAGATTGCCACTGGGTTCAATCCTCAGTCTCAAAAAAAAAAAAAAAAAAAAATTCCTTATTTTAAGAATGCACTATGGATAGACAGGATGCTATCATGATGAAAACCAAACAGTGGACACATGAGAACCATCAATACTATTTTTGTAATAATTTTGTCCAAATTTGTTCAAACTAAAAAGTTTGTTTGTTTGTTTATTTATACTGGAGAGTTAACCCAGGAGCACTTTACCACTGAACTATATCCCAGGCCCTTTTTTATTTTTTATTTTGAGACAGGATCTTGCTAAGTTACTGAAGCTGGCCTTCAACTTGAAATTTGAAATCTTCCTGCCTCAGCCTCCTGAGTTGCTGGAATTGCACCCCATCTTTAAAGACATAAGATGTGAGCTGGGAACATAGCTTGGTGGTACAGCACCTGCCTGGCATATAGGAGGAGGCTCTGGGTTCAACTTCCAGCACCATGAAAAGAAAGGAAGGAAGGAAGGAAGAAAGAAGGAAGTTGTGAGTCAGAGAAAACATTTGATTGGGAATTTTTAAGGGAGGAAGAGGCAATATTATATTTAGAAACTGCAAATAATTATTCCCTTCATCTTTTCTTAACTCCTTTCTTACTGTTGAGTATCAGCTGACCCCATGAGTAGGAGTGAAAACTGAAAAAGAATGAGGCTCCCCAAACCCACTGGGATCACGCTGTGGCTCAAACTGCTTCTCTACAAATTCCTTATCCCCTTTCATCAATACTAGAAATGGACCTCCTCGCTCCCCCGTCCTCACCCACACATCACAAATAGCCTCAGGGACGTGACAAACATACATACCACATTTACATGCATATACACGCAGACAGAGAATGCCTATGTTCACACACACACACACATATACACACAGTTAGTTTGTATTAACTGACAAAATGGCTCTGACCTGATCAGATATGAAGTAGTGCTCTTCAAATGTGACCATGTGCCTCAATAACAAAGCATCTTGAACACTGACACACACACACACACACACACACACACACACACACACACACACACACACACATTATCTATAAACAATCCTTCCTTTTAAGTTGGCCAAATATATTATGCATATGTTGCCATCAATCTATGCATCAGATTTAAATTTCTCTCCTTGTACATGGGGATATAAATAAACAGAAGTTCCACTTGCCCCCACCCCTGCCACACATGGCTTTGCAGAGCTCCCCCAAGAGACCCTGCTCTGGAGCCCCCGGAGAGTTGAGGAGGTGCCTAGGGGCTCTGGGCCAATTTCCGCCGCTCACTCGTACTTGCAGCCTTGCCTGGACAGTCCACACAGTGGGGAAATGAGAATGCCTGCTTGGGATGCATGTGATATGGATTAAGTGGCACCAAGATACAGAGTTTGGCACAGAATTAGCCTGATGAAGAGGCCAACTACAACTTGTGCTGCGCCATCTCTGGAGTCCTCGTCCTGGGCCTACATCCTTTCAGGGCTTTTCTCCCTAATGGGTCCACTTTGGATCTGCCTGCTGAAAGAGGTATGGCTTTGTGAATATCACAAGGTCCTCATCTGAGCAGAGGGAGGTCCCCACTTTTACCTCTAGTGACTCAGCTCTGAGTCTATGAGCAGAACAACAGGAGGGACTTCATCTGTTTCCCAAATGAGGACAGAATCCCAGGAAGGAAGTATACCTAACCCAACACTCGTGAGCCAGTCAACAGGGAAGAAAGGTGCAAATCTCAGAGCCCAGGGATTCTGGCAGGGCCTAACCCCGAGCAATCACAGCCTCGAGAGGAGTACCAGAGGCATTGGAACGTTCACAAACTGGAGGAAATGACCACAGAAGAGGCGTCCCAGTAGCAACTGCACTTGGTCAACACCATCATAGAAACACAGTGAATGAGGCTGTCAATCCTCACTACGGCTGATTAGTTTGGAAACTGTTCCCAATTGAAGAGGCTAAGGCCTAGGCCTGGTTAACAAGAGTGCATGGCCCCCAGGACATAGTGACTGTTACTGAGGAAGGATACTGATACTTACAAGGCAGAATGTTTTTATATCTATTTTTGTTTTTATTTTCTTGCCTTTGACCCTCTTTTCGACTGTAGAGAAGTTTGCATTCCTGTTGTTGTAGTGTCTAGAAAGAAAGAAAAGTAAATGTTATCTTCATCAAAAGCACAGACACAAAAGAAGGAGGAGGAATAGAAGCCCAGCTCTGTATTCTGCTTTGAGGAATTTATCCTAAGAAATGTTCGGAGCTGTATTGATAGCTACAAGAATGCCCATCCTCATACCGCATCAACAGGAGCAAGAACACTGGGAACAATATCAACGTACCACAGGAAAGGGCTCCCTAACTACTGTCTATTCATACAAAAGAATGTTCTGGAACAATTTTTTTAAATGTCCTAAGCCAGGCATGGTGGGGCACACCTGTAATCCCAGTTCTTTGGGAGGCTAAGGCAGGAGAACTGCAATTTGGAGGCCAGCCTGAGCCATGTAGTAAGATCCTGTTTCAAAAAAAAAAAAATTCTTTTTCTTTTTTTTAAAAGTGTTCTAGGAGAACATTTAATGCCTTGGAAAGATGATGAGAGCTAAGTGAAAAGATCAAACTCCCACAGCAATGCACGACGGAAGCTATATGTTTGCATTCACTTTTGTTCACAAGAAACAGCAAAAGGAAACACACCAAAAACGTCATGTGACATGCTATCAGGGTGGTGGGGTCATGAAGTCCTTCTCTTTCTGTTTTTTGGGTTTTCTGCTTTTGCTTTTAGACTGCTTTTTTCCTCTATATATTCAATGACAGAATATTTATAAGAAGAAAACCCTTCTGGCGCCACCTAGTGGTGTGTCAATTCTTGAATTTGGAAACCTGAGGTGGATAGAAGTGGTTTTGGTGCCACTGGATGGTGGGCACACAAACAGCTCTGTTGGCAAAATAGGATACTGCCATCCTATTTTGTCCTATGCCAAAAACCCAAGTCAATGCCACAGGCAGCCAGCCTGGAACCTGGAAAGAAATCACTGCCCTATGATCTCTCCACCCAGATGGAAGCAGCCCTGGAGCACAGAGCCAGGGCGTGAGGGTGAGCACATCTGGACTCTTTAAGCAAGTGTCTGGAACCTGTGCAGGAAAAGGAGGCAGGAAACACAAAAAGAAGAGACTAACCAGGCATTCAGGACAGGACTGGCCCTGAGAGAGAGGGGACTTGAGGAGGTGAAGAGGACAACTGAAGCCTGAAGGGGACAGGCCAGGGTATTCCAGGGTAGGTTTCATTTTCAAAATTACAAAAAGCACCTCTTCAAGGGGCCATTGGTTTCCAAGAAGCCTGGTTCATGTGTTTTTGCATTGCTGGGGACTGTACCCGGGACCTCACATGCACTCTAGGCAAGGCCTCACCCCTGGGCTGTGCTCCAATCCCCCAAGTCTAGTTTTCAATGGAAAATCACAAATATGCAAATCAAGAAAGTAAAAGGCGGACTAAAATGAGAAACAATTTTTCTACAGAAAATGCCAAAATGACTTCCCCTTAAAGATTTCTACAAGGGCTGGGTGTGGTGGCTCACGCCTATAATCCAAGCAGCTTGGGAGGCTGGGGCAGGATCACAAGTTCAAAGCCAGCTTCGGCAACTTAGCAAGGCCCTGAGCAACTTAGTGGGACCCTGAAATATAAAAAGGGCTGGGGGTGGGGCTCACTGGTTAAACACCACTGGGTTCCATCCCTGGCATAAAAAAGAAAAAAAGATTTCTACAAGGAATTCAGAGTCGGCGGTCCACACCAAGGCAGACTGTGTTACTTGCGTTTCATTTATCTGTATTCCAAAAACATGTATAAAAGTCAGGAATCTAAATTGGTACTTGACTCCTGGTTTCAAAACGCAATATTCAGTCTTGACACACAGCTCATAACAAAAGAGTTCAGCTGCCTGGAATCTGGAAAGAAATCAAGCAGGATGTGTGGAGCACTCTAACGGTGAAAGGATCGTTCAAATGCTTTAAATGAGCTTGGATTGAGTAATCAAAGCCGTTTGCCTTCTGTGAGCTGGTGTAGCCTTCAGCAGTGGGCCAGCCTCACCGCCCCACACTGCAGCGTTAGGAGGGAGGCTCAATCTTGACTTTTAGACAGGTCATTAAGGTGAGGTTCAAACAGACGTTCAAACACTGAACTGAATCAGTCATTTAAAAATCAATCAAGCTGACGAAGCAGAAGAACTTCAACGAAAAACTGCAACAGAGTGAGGGATGGGAAGGACTAGCAGCTTGGCTGAAAGTGAGCCTAGCAGGAGGCACTGTGGCCTCCATGGCCTTCACCCGTGACCAGACTACACACAACACTCAATCCCAGAAGGCACAGGTCAGGGCATTGCCATAAAAGGTCGATTCCTCCAGCCCACCCGGGCTAATCACCTTCCACCTCTCCCTCCTCTTCAAGATCAAGTCAAAGTTTTCCAGAATGACACTAGAGGCTTTCTCATTGCTCTACCAAACAGTTCTGCCTCTAGCCTCAACCCCCTCTGCTCCGTCATGCTACTGAACCTGTCCGTGCCCCAGTTTCCTCAAGTGGAAAATGGAGATAATCCTAATTACCCACCCCACAGGGATGGTGGAAGGGTTAAATGAGATGCATGTAAATCACAAAGCAGAGCCTGGACTGCAATCAAGGACATGAGCAGGTCTGGCTGTTGCCACAAAATTATTATCACTATAGGAACGACACACCCAGCTGCTCAGCACAGCCCGAGGAGCAGCCGCATCAGCATCGCATGGGAGCTAACAGAGGCTCAGAGATGTCAGGCCATACTGATTTCTCAATCACCACTGATCAGTTTTTAGGAAGCAAATAATTAGCCCATTCTGAAAGCCTTAAGAAAAAAGAAAAAGAGCCAGGCACAGTGGTGCATACCTATAATCCCAGCAACTCGGAAGATGCAGGCAGGAGAATCGTGAGCTCACAGCCAGCCTCAGCAACTTAAGAGAGGCCCAAGCAACTCAGTGAGACCCTGCCTCTAAATAAAAAATTCAAAAACGGGCTGGGGATGTGGCTCAGTGGTTAAGAGCACCCCTGGGTTCAATCCCTGGCACAAAAAAAATAGTAATAATAATTAATTAATTAATTAAAGAAACACAGACTTAGCCTGGACCCCAGATTTACCCATTGAAAACCCACATTTTAACAACATTTCCAAGCAGTTGAAATGCACACTGAAGTTTGAGAAGGACTGTTGATCTCCCAGCCATACCAACAGACAGGACAGGGTCTCGGCCACACGGACTCCTTCAGGCCTTCCTGCTCTTGGACGGGCTGGTCCCTCCACCCAGGATTCCCTTTCCCTGCCTTGAGCAACCATGAAGAGCCCAGGTAGTTATTATTTAAGACACCTCAAGTATTTCCTCTTCTGGAGAGCCCTGGCCCCCTTAGCAGTGGGGAGCGTGGTCCTCGGTGCCAAGCACTCTGCAGGACCACCCTCCACAAGTATGCTTATCACCCTGGACCCCAGGTCTGGCTTTTTCTTTTAATTGACAGAGAGTAAATGTATTTATGGGGACCGTGTGGCACTTGAATGTGTGTGTACAATGTATAATGACCAGACCTGGGCAACTGGTATATCATTCAAACACAACATTCTGAGGGCTGGGTACATTCAGAATCCTCTGAGCTATTCTGACACGTCCAATTAGTTGGTGTGAACCATAGCTACCCTAGTGCGCACTGTACCTCAGACATCAGAAGTTATCCCTCCTGTCCAGCTGCACCCTGTACACCCATCAACCATTCTGTCTCCATCCTCCCTCCCACACACCCTTCCAGGTTCTGGGAACCACTATTCTACTCTCTCCTTCTCCGAGATCAGCTTTAGTATCCACATAAGTGAGAATGTCCCAGCTCTGTCTTTACAAGTCTGGCTGCCCTCGGAGAGAACCACAGACTGCCTTGCCCTGCCAACAACCAGCACCACACCCAGCACCCCATAGGCATTCCAAAAATATCTGCTAAATGAATGAATGGAGGGAGAACGGGGACAGAAGGAGAGACAGAGGAAGGAAGAAAGAGGGCAGAGAGGACACACCACAGACCTGCCAGGTGAGGTCTGACACCACAGGCCCCTCACTTAAAGTCCTTTTTGAAGCTGGGTGCAGTGGCACATGCCTGTGATCCCAGCAGCTTGGGAGGCTAAGGAAGGAGGATCGTGAGTTCAAAGCCAGCCTTGGCAATGATGAGATGCTAAGCAACTCAGTGAAACCCTGTCTCTAAATAAAATACAAAATAGGGCTGGGGCTGGGGCTCAGTTGCCGAGCACCCCTGGGTTCAATCCCTGGTACCCACAAAAAAAAAAAAATCTCTTTTAAATGCTGTGACCTGAGACATCAATATGAAAGGAAAATCATCACAGGCAAAATGCCAGAGAGGCATTTCTCAGTCTGAAGTCATTTGAAAAGCACCTTTGAGATGCTTTGCCTTCTCCACACGCTGCCTGTAATGCCACTTGTTTTCTTTAATTGGCCTTCATAAAATGTATTTCCAAAGGAAATTTCATATAAAAATTGCATACAGGAAAATCATATCACCTCCTGCACACAGAAGGTGACCAGGAAAAGAAATATAAGAGCAAAATGTAATCAAATTCTACATAGATACCAGGGCACGCCTGAGGCTTGGTAACAAAAAGGGACACAGGCAAGTGTTAGAGGTAGACTCGTTAGTACCTTACTAAGACCTTTTAGGTGCCTTAAGAGGACTGAAAAAAATTAAAAAGAGGCTTTTCATGTGCTAATTCGATCTTAGCTACTATGTGGGGTACCACTATCTTGCACATAAGGAAACACTTAGCCAGGCTAAATCCTGAGTTCCAGGCCAGAGAAGTCCTCATGGAGGCTCAAGGCATTCTGGCTGGACCACCCACCAGGGCCCCCAGAGGTGGTCCTTATCCTGCACTAAGTTCCCAACTGCCTCTTCCAGACAGACGCAGGGTTTGAACAAAGACAGAGTCAAGGCAGGCCTCTGGGCCCGAGACTCCCACAAAGCACAGGCCCAGTGCCCCTGGCATCCCAAGCCCTCCCCTCAAGGACACATTCCACCATGGCTCACCTTCCACGACCTCCCTCTCACCAGCAGCCACTGGGGCACAAAAGGCTGTAATGACCTGTCGAACCGCATGAAACTGTCTCCACCCCCACTCCCCACTGGTTCTTGCAGGGATGCTGGGGTAAGATTCCAGAAAGGAAGCAAAAAAGATGAGGTAAAGTGGGACCCAGGCTGCAAGGTACCCTGTTTTCCTAAGAAAGACATCCAAAAGGTTTTCACCCAAACGGTGAACTCTCAGAAAGGACCAGAAGTTGATTATTATCATCTGACTACCCAAGCCCAGGCAGAGCACCAGCCAGAGACTGAACCACATCTTTAAACCCTAAAAAGCATCAAAAAGCCACTGCCCTGGTCACCGATGCACTTCTGAGTGGCAGAGGCTTTACCAATTTCGGAAGGGTCAAGTTTTCATTGCACAGAAATATCCTATGCATGGAAGGTGGGGGGTTGCGGCATCCCTGCTCCCCACAGACCCCACAGGCTTTCAGAACACTCACTGCAAACCACTGGATCTGACTCTTGACTAGAACTTCAAGAATGAAAAATGGAGGTAGGGCAAGAGCAGGTGGCATCTTGGAGGTGGGAGGGCATAGCCCTGGCAGGAGGCTGCAATCCTGTTGCCACCAGTGTCCATCAGGGCAGTCCTGGACAGGGCTTGATCTCTCTGAGTGTCTGGGGTTACACAACCCACCTCATGATATTTGGGGTGCAACAGGATGCCCCCCATATGCAGCCCAACAGAGAGCAAAGCAACACCCTTCCTTCACCTAGGACCAGAGGACATTAGGAGAGAAAAATCAACAGGACCTCCCAAATAGTAAGATCCAAGAGAAAGAGGAGAAGAAGGAGGCAAGGATCCCAGACTTCCAGGCCAGAATAAATGTGTCACCAACAGAAACAAGTAAAGGGGACACTTGGTTTGAAGGAGAAAATAATAGGTCCTATTTTGAATACTTGAGTTTGAAGAAAGATGACAGACAAGGAAAATCGTGAAATACACAACCCAAAGGGTGAAACCAGAGCTCCACAATGCCACACACTCAGGGTCATCTGGGAGGACGATGACATGCTGCCCAAAGAGCCAGGAGTTTAGAGCCAGAGGAGCCGGCTGGGTGCAGAGGGCCAGCGGAGTGAGGGGCCGGCTGAGGAAATGCACCTCCATCGCCAGGCAGTCCTGGCACAGCTCCTCACGTGCAGGCGCCTTCCAGTCTCACCTGGACCCACGGAGCCCTGTGCTCCAGCCTCAGTTCTTCCCAGAAACTTCCTCCAGGCTAAGAAACGACTACTGGAATTCCAATCAGAAAGCCACTGGGTCCTTCCAAAGTGTCGCTGCAAAGTCTGGGAAGAGGCGTGTTACAGGGTAAGGAAGAAAGAGCTGAGAGGAGATGGAGGCTGCACCATGCGCCAGTCAAAGAGCAGGACAGATGTCATGGACAGAAAGCAGCAAGGTCATCAGAGGTCAAGGGGAGAAACCAGGCGGAGGTGGGAGAGGATCCAAGAAGGCACTTGACACTGAAAAGATGCGGCAGCCAACAGCAGAACCACCCTGGAGAAAAACAGCTGGGGACGGGGCGATGCACAGGTGAGAAAGGAAATAACCCCCAGAAACAAAGAAATCTCTCCAGAAAGAAGCTTTCAACCTTCAGGATAAAATCTCTCACCACTGAAATGTTCTGCCCCCAGGAAGGGAGCGGCTCTACAAAGCAACTGGGAGCTCAGGCCTAGATGGAAAATTCTGGTTACAGCACTGGCCTGTCTCCTGGAGCACTGTGGAGCCCTGGCCAGGGTTGCTGCTCACCGCAGTGTGGTTTAGTCACCAAGGGGAAGATTTCTGCTAGACGCCCCCAGCAAGAGTGATTATTCTAGACACAGCTCTGGGGTGCAGTTCAAGTCTTGTTTCCACAAAACCTAACCATCTCGAAGTAGAATGTACAGCTCCCCTAAGCAGGACCAATCACTTTGAGGAAATCAAATGGACTGCAGGCTGCAGGCCGCCTTCCTCCTGGAGCCATGGGGGCCCGCGGAGCTGCAAGCAGAACCCACGACATCCAAATGGCCCTCAGTGAAACGCCTGCGATGCTCATGCACACCGAAATCTGCTCAGACCACTTCAGAAAAGAGGCTCACGAATAGAAGGAGCCTTAAAAAATGAAATTACTGAGGAAAATGAGTTTTAAGCATGGGGAAAAAAAAGACCCTAGGGAATAAGGTGTATGAGACTTGTTCTGGATTTGAAGTTTTTTTCCTTTATTTTGTTTTGATGGTGTTGGGGTTTTTTTTGGTTTTGGTTTTGGTTTTAATCAAACAAAGTTCAAAAATTAAGATCTTTCTGAAATTCAGCACTGCAAACCTGAAGTAGAGCTTCTAGGGCTCAGAGGCTAAAATGCACCCACTGAGGCTTGAATAGGGGCTCTAAATGGAAACAGACTGGTAGAAAAGCAGAACACCTCAGGCCAAGCCCAGAACATTCCTCCAGACTCTTCAAGCATCCGTAACTGTTCTCCACTGAATAAACACAAACAGCCTGAACCCAACAACAGCTTCCTCTCGCTATTGAGAACAGCGTCTCATAGTCAACACATCCACTAATACCTATTGGGAGGCCTACTGTGTGCCAGGCTTGCTGCTGCATTCTGGGGCTACAAAGAGTAAAAGAGATTATCTGTTCTTTCGGATCTGATGGAGCTGAGCCATTTCCCTGGATAATATGCATATGATAACCAACACACAGGATCAAATGTGCCTCTTTGTGCTCTGTCAGCTGCGTCTCTTTATTCCAGCAGACTCACTAATGTTATCTGCTTCTAAGAATTTGTAGTACATTAAACCAATAACCACACAAATTATTCATGAACTCCAGCACGATAAGTACTATAAAGGAAAGAATTTGCAGCTATGCGCTCATATAACAGGAAGAGCTCCGCAGGAATGGAGCAGGGAACAGGGAGGGCCTTCCTGAGAAAATGCTCCAGAGGCTGGGGCCTCAAGAGTGAGGCGATGTTGGCCAGGTGAAGACAAACTAAGAAGAACACCCTCGCCCAATCTTGACTGTATCGGCAAGAATGCATTGAAGGATTCTACTCCAGTGAGATGTGAAACAATCAGTTCCAACTTGAACATGTCCAAAATAAAAGCCGATGGCCTCCCTGAGACCTCCTCCTTCCAGCCTCCTGCGTAAACGGCAAGTGCATCCTACCAATTGCTCAAGCCAAACACTTTCATCTTATCCTTGCCTCGGCTCCATAATATCACAGTCTATCAATGCTACCTTCAATTATTGACAAGTCTGCCTTAGAATAGCTCCAGGAGCCAACTACCTCCATGGCTGTGGCCCTGGTCCAGACCCCCATCACCTCCCAGCTCAGATCACTAAATCAGCCTCTTTCCTGGTCCCCTTGTAACCTTCCCTCAAGAGGCAGCCAGAAGGTGAAAACTTCTGTGTCAGAATTTTCCAGTGTCAAAATTCACAGACTTTCCATCTTCCTCCAAATAAAACTCAAAGGTCTGCCCCTGACCCACAATGCCTTTCATGATTTGATCCCTCTGCCATTGTTCCACCTACATTTCCCTCTTCCCCATCTACTCAAATGCCGTGGCCTCTGCTGATGTGGAACATGTGAAGCATGCCTGCACACCAGGGCCTTTGCACATGCTGCTCCCTTTGCCTGAAAGGTTCTTCCTGGGGTTATATATCTGATTTGCTCTTTTATTTCCTTCAGATCCCTGCTCAAATGCCACCTTATCAGAGAGACCTATGTAAAACAGTAATCCCCAGCAACACACCTTTTTTATTTACTCTATTTTCTCTATCATCTCCCTGAAAATTAACCATTTCTTTAATTTACTGTCTCTCCCAACTGACCATAAGCTCCATTAAAAAAAAAAAAAAATGATTTGTTCTCTGCCATATGTCCATCCCCAGAACCTGAGCACACGTGGAGTCTGTTTAATAAATATTGAATGAATGAAGTGATAAGTCACTGCCACTACCAGTGTCTATAGTTTTTGTTAGATATTTGGGGCATATCCGCCCAGTTTGTTACAACTCTTGTCCTTGAGAACTATTCTTCCCCAACAGGGTGCTCCAGGTAGACATATTTGTTCTATATGATTCTGTCCTTGGACTCAGATGGATGGCATCTGAGCCAGTGAGAATCTCTGAGACTTTGGCACAAAGACTGAAAGTTACTAGTGTGAAGATCCAAAAGGGACTCTAGTGAGGGTTATAGATCAAGAAGCAGAGGGCTGGGGCTTGGCTCTGTGGTAGAGCTCTGTGCATGCCTAGCATGCACGAGGCACTGGGTTTGATCCTTAGCCTCACATAAATGTAAAATAAAGATATTGTGAAGAAGAAGGAGGAGGAGGAGGAGGAGGAGGAGGAGGAGGAGGAGGAGGAGGAAAAGGAGAAGAAGAAGAAAATTCTGCAGAGGGAAAAGGAGAATGAAGAATGCAGGGAGGGCTGGGGCTGGGGCTGGGGCCCAGGGGCAGAGTGCTTGCCTAGCATGTGTAAGGCACTGGGTTCGATTCTCAGCCCCATGCATAAATAAATAAATAAATAAATAAAGTCCATCAACAACTAAAAAATAATTTTTACAAAAATGAGAGCATGGAAGTTGCAGGGGGGAGGAGAAGGCGCCAGGCAGGGTGAGTATCTTACAAACGCAGTCACATAACACGCACCCCATCGTGACGAACATGGCTGACTGAAGCTTCAAGCAACACACACCTTGCAGGCACAAAATGACAGAATTGTAACCTGTCTTCTCACTGATTCACTGCTAGTCTTATTTGAGTCAAACTTTATTTCAACAAATCTAGAAAAAATTTCCACCTCTTTACATTCCCAAGCAGAGATATGCTGGGGACAAAGAATGTTCACGCAGCTCAGGAGTGGGCGATCGCTAGGAAAGATCAAAGGCTTATGCTCAGTGTCCTGATCAGACAGCGTATCCTAAAAGCAGACCAGCAGCCTGAATTTTATTTTGCAGCAAAGGAGAAGAGAACCAAAGAGCTTCATAAGAGGCACATGGTGTGGTATAGTATGGTATGGGATGGTGTGGGAAAGTATGGTATAGTATGGTACAATTTTGGTACAGTATGGTATGTATGGTGTGGTAGGAACAGTATGGTGTGGGATGGTATGATGTGGGGCAGTGTGGATGGTATGGTATGGTATGGTATGCATGGTGTGGTGCAGTGCGGTATAGTAGGCACAGTAGCTATGATAGGAGTGGTAGGTATGGTTTGAATTGGTTCAGTTTGGTTGTGGTATTAGAGACGGAAGCCAGAGCCTCACACATATTAGACAAGTGCTTTGGGACTGAGCTATACCCCCAGCCCAAGGGGCTACAAATTTTAAGATGTATCCAAAGCAAAAATAATTTATAAGTGTCTTCTTTGTAAATATACTTAAAATGACATGTAGAATTTTGCAGAAAACCAGAAGGTGGGGCATAGAGACAAATAAAATATGGCTGCCTGAGTTAAATTACCATGACATTGAACTTTAGATCTCTGGTTCATTTCAAAGACCATCAGAGCACACTGTAAAAAGGACGTGATCCCATATTTATCATCTTCCTAGAATCAATAAGGTATAATCACTAACATAACAATGTCCTGCTGTTGTGGCCCAAACTTCAGTATTAGGGATTTAAATTATGATGAGTATCCACTTCCAAGTATCAACATTTTTCTGTGATCGTCTGTCCTGTCCTCAGCCTGATTCCCCTGGCTGTAGCCTTAAAGGACAATTTTTAAAAACTGAATTTGAAAAGCAGACACTTATGAGATCTAGAAAGCAGGTCATCAGCTGTTTAGATATAGTTTCAGCTGCCATGAAACACTAATGCCCTCATTTAATGTGTGACAATTTTACTGACACAGTTTGACCTCTGCAGAGAACTTGTAGAGCACAGATGCGATCTCATTTGTTTTCCATTTCCCCCAAAGCCAACTCAATTTTTCCATTTTTTGTTGTTAATGATATATAGAAGATGGGCAGAACCCAACAAGTCACAGAGTGAATCCATCAGGTCAGCATTTATAATCAAGGTCTTTTTCCACCGCTAGAAGAGTAGGCGAGGACTTCCTTTCAAGCTCACACTCCCCTCCCACCCCACCCACCCCGGTACTGGTAGAACCCAGGGCCTTACACATGCTAAGCAACCGCTTTGCCACTAAGCCTCGTTCTGGCCCTTTTTATTTTTAAGACAGGGTCTTGCATATTTGCACAGGCTGGCCTCCAACTTGCAATCCTCCTGCCTCAGCCTCCTGAATAGCTAGAACTATACACATGCACCACCACACCTGATTCAGCTGTTTTCTATTTATGTATTTACTTTTGTGTGCTGGAGATTGAACCCAGAGCCACATCCCTAGACCTTAGCTAGGGTGGTTTTTAAAATACCTTTTTTCCATATATATATATATATTTTTTTTTTTTTTTTTTTTGGACTCTGCTGGGAATGGAACCCAGGGCTTTGTACATGCTAGATTAAGTGCTCTACCTCTGAGCTACATTTCCAACCCAGCTATTGTTTTTAAGGAAAGTATGAGATTAAAATAGGTCTAGGTTACAAAGGAGTTCACTAATTCTTTTTATCCAAAATTTTACTTGAAAACAGTACTTTTCAGATGATGAATATACTGACCAAAATCATAAATGATAAAATGTATATTAATACATAATAAAACTTAATGAGTAGCATCCACCAATTTCTTAAGATAGAACATAAAAAAATTAACATTAAAACTGATCAGCAAAAAATAGGAAAAGATGCATGTACAAGGCTATATATTGTAATCCTCCTTGTAATACATTTGGAAATTACACAAATGCCCATTAATGGGCTGAATAAACCATATAGCACAACCACACAATAGAGTACTATGCAGTAAAAACATAAATGAATGAAACTATCTCTATATACTACTATGGAGTGGTGTCCAAGATGCTGTAAAAACAAGATTAAAAACAAAAGTATGTTGGCTGGGTTTGTGGTTCAGTGGCAGAGCACTTGCCTACCATGTGTACATGGGTTCAATCCTCAGCATAGCATAAAAATAAATAATGGTATTGTGTCCATCTATAACTAAAAAAAAAAATTTTTTTAAAGTAGGTAAGCCAGGCATGGTAGCACATGCTTTTAATCCCAGTGACTCAGGAGAATTGATTTCAAAGCCAGCCTCAGCAACTCAGTGATGCACTAAGCAACTCAGTGAGACCCTGTCTCTAATTAAAAAAATATATATTAGAAAAAGGGTTAGGGATGTGGCTCAGTGTTTAAGCATCCCTGGGTTCAATCCTTGGTACCAAAAGAAAAAAAAAGTACATAAAGTTAGGTTGCATATCTCAAAAAAGTAGAAATATGTATGTGTGTGTGTGTGTGTGTGTGTGTGTGTGTGTGTATATATATATATATATATATATACACACACAGATATATATATTTGCTTACATTTTTGATGTGTAATGATAAACCATAACTTTTCAAACTGTGGCTAAAATATATGAAGGAAAGAACAAAATAGAAGATAGACATCTGAGCCAGGAGCGGTGGCACATTCCTGTAATCCCAGCAGCTCAGGAGGCTGAGGCAGGAGAATTGCAAGTTCCAAAGTGAGCCTCAACAATTTAGGAAGGCCCTAAGCAAATTAGCAAAACTGTCTCAAAACAAAACGGGCTGATGATGTGGCTCAGTTATTAAGCAATCCTGGGTTTAATCCATAGTACGAAAAAAAAGAAGGTAGATGTCTTTTAAAACATTGTTTTTTTATATTTGATTTTAGAATCAAACTGAGTATTTTACAAAATTATAAATCTTAACAGAAAGAAATTTCTAAAATTCAAACATAAATGAAATAAGCTAATCATATCTCCAGTTAGCAAATAACCACCCAGAGGACTAACCAATGAGTGGAAGGCAGAGTAGTAATCTATCTGACTAAACATCTCTAAAGGATTAAAAAAGTCCTTGGAGTAGTTAGTGGGAGGGCCCACACTTAGACCCTGGGTTAAATCCCCAGCACCAAAAAAAAAAAAAAAAAAACCCTCTAAAACTAAAAACTTTTGACTCTTTGTACTCATCATCACTTTCTCCTTGATGCATTTCATTGTTTTTCCTCTCAACTGGAAGCTTCTTTAAAGGCCGACCCCAGGTTGTTTTGTTCACCACAGGGTTCACGGCTTTAACCCAAAGCCTGGTGTGAGAATAAACCTAGATTCAAGTCCCTGGTCAGCGCTGTGGAACAAGCAGGGTGCATGTGCCAGTCTGCACCCATCTCTGTGCTATGGAGATGGAGCAATCTACTTAGCCTCCCTGGGCCTTAGGCTTTGGATGTGTAGGATGGAAACAGCTCACCAAGCTGCTCTGGCCCACTGTGGTTAAAAGGACAGGATTTGCCTGTTCATTATTGATTCATTAATTCCACAAATGTTCGTAAATTCTAAAGACCTATAAGAAATATGGAATAATCACTCCTACAAAACAGAACATAATAATAAAATGATGTAAACATCAGCTAAATGTAAATATTCATGCAACAAATATTTATGGCATTTCGGCTGGGTGCCAGGCACCGTGCTCCATACTGGGGATAACTGCAAGAGACAACATGTCAAGAAGCTAGGGCTGGGGCTCAGTGGTAGAGCGCTTGCCTCACATGTGTGAGGCACTGGGTTTGATTCTCAGCACTGCATATAAATAAAAGAAGAAAATAAAGGTTCATCATAAACTAAAAAATAAATCAATAGAGAGAACACGCCAAAATCTTTGGAAAGAATTTTTCTGGGTTTGGTGTTTACTTTGGTTGTTGTTTTTGGGTTCTTGTTGTTGTTTTGGTTTGGTTTTGGTTGTTGTTGTTGGTGGTTTGGTTTTGTTTTATTTGATTTGGTGCACTGTTCTGGAGGTGCTGTAATACATGGAGCTACATGGAGTGAGTGGAGCCAGATCCTATTCCATCTCCTATTTCCAAAAATCCACTTAATATATTGTCTTAAGATAGAGGATGCATCAGATATTAAATTGTCAAGAATACATATTACACTTGATCTTAGCCAAAAGGCTGCGATTGTTTTTCTGTTTTTCTTTTCTTTTTTCTTTTTTTTCTTTTTCTTTTTCTTTTTTTTTTTTTTTTTTTTGTACTAGAGATTGAACCCAGGGGCACTCTATCACTGAGCTACATCCCCACCCTTTTAATTTTTTATTTTGTGACAAGGTCTCACTAAACTGCCTAGGCTGGCCCCAAATTTGCAAACCTCCTCCCTTGGTCTCAGTCTCTAGGAATTAATAGGTGTGTGCCACTGCACAAGGCTGTGAAGAAGTCTTCTGTCAAATAGACAAGGAGAAAAAGAAAGAGATCAGAGTATCAATGGGCAAGTGACATGTAAGAGTGCAAAAGGAACCACAGGACATGTTCACTGGGAACATCCTACCTAGGTGGGTTTCAGGAGAGGAATCAGTCCACTTGACTTCCTAGAGTTATCAATTTGAAACTCCAAATTAAAGCAAACTTGAACTTTTTCTCTTGGACTCATTCACATCAGGCCACACAGTCTTTTCAAAGACCCCAGTGAGTGCTAGAAATCTCCAAAGGAATCAGATCCCTTTGTTTTTCTGGGGTTTGGCCAGCAATCCACACCAAAAGAGCCAAATGGAGCTGCTGGCTCAACCCCATAACACTAGCTGCCAACTCCCTTTTCTGAGAACACAATGCCCTTCTATTTCAAAGAAGCCCCCTCAGCAACTTGTTCCATGTCAATCAATGGCTGAGTTACAGAAGTACGCCGAAGTCTTTCAGATCCAACTCCAAACATGAGGCAAACTTCTTTTCTATTAAAAATAGAATTGAATCAAGCACATAAAAACAGTTTCTTAATACCTTACCTCAAACTCTTCCCAAAAGCCTTGTTTAACTTTATCTGTAGTCTCAGCTAATTTGCTTAGTTCTCGAACCCGGCTCTCTATTTCAGCAGCATTAATCCGAGTGGTGTTGAGAGGCTGACCAAGTTCGGCAGTTGGTAGAAAAAGAAGAAAATGTATTTTAAAAAGATGATAATGCAAAATAAAAAGACTCCTGTGGTGGTATTCACAAAGGCGGGGGGGGGGGGGGGGGGGTCACAGGACACAACATTCTTAATGCGCTTTCACTTTTGGTTCTGTTCTGTCAGAAAGTGCGTCTTCTTCAAATGCAAACTTATTTTTCTTTGCAAACTTACTTTCCTTTGTGAATAGAAAACTATTTACAGATGAAATCATGTTAACAACTCCAAAGTAAGCGTGATCACCTAAAGATAACCAAAGGAGGATTCCCCGGGAAAACTTGCTTTAAAAACTCTGTGAGAGGGCTGGGGTGTAGCTCAGTAACAGAGCGCTTGCCTAGCATGTGCAAGGCCCTGGGTTCAATCCCCAGAACTGCAAAAACAAAAACAAAACTATAAGGCGGCTGGGGTGTAGCTTAGTGGTAGAGCTCATGGTAGAGCTCATGCTTGGGGCCCTGTGTTCAATCCCCAGCACAAAAGAGAAAAAAAAAAATTCAAAAAACTTCATGAGGCCTTTACAGACAAATATGGAAACATAAGATATAACATCTGGAATCTGTTTCCAAATCCTACAAAAAGTAGCCATGAGTAACAAGTGAAGACCTGATGAATTGATCAAGACTGAAGATGGGAGGTAGGTTAAGTGGAAGCTGCTGAGACCACTCTGCCCACTTCTGTGTTAGACTATGGATTTTTGAATGTCCCCCAGGGGGCCATGTTTTGGAGGCCTGGTCCCCAGTTCATGGCACATGGGGAGGTAGTAGAACCTTTAGAGAGAGGGATCTAGTGGAAGGAAGTTGGGTCACTGGGGACGTGCTCCTGAAGAGCATATGGGGATCCCAGCCCCTTACTGTCCTTCTCTTTGCTTCCCAGGCCCCCTAAAAACAGGCCTCCTCCTCCACACACCCCTGTATGCTGTACCATGCTGTCACACCCAAAGTAACAGAGTCAAGAGCTCGTGGACTGAATGTTCTCTCTGACATGAGGTTGCTAATGCACACTGGGAGGTGGGGGTAGGGTAGACGTTCATTGGATTAGACACAGGGGAATGGAGGAAGGGAGGGGGAGGGAATAGGAAAGACAATAGAGTGAATTGGACAGAACCTGCCTATGTTCAGATATGTACACAATAACAGTGTAACTCTACATCATGCACAGCCACAAGAATGGGAAGTTATACTCCATTTATGTATAATATGTCAAAATACATTCTACTGACATGTATAACTAAAAGAATAAATAAAAATTTAAAAAAAAAAGAATCCATGGGCTGCAACCATAAGCCCAAATAAACCTTTTCTTTTTGTTTCTTTTACGTATTTTATCACAGTGACAGAAAGCTGACTGACATTCGGCATGTGTGGGAAATTCTAATTTAGAATTTTTTCAAATTCTTTAAGGAAAAGGAATTTTCCAATATGCTCACCTGCTTGAGTTGTAGCACTGTGCCCAGTGTTTCCACCATAGGATTCTTCTTGTAATGCTCCACCAGATCCGTCAAAGAGTCAAACCGCTCTCCTCCACCTACATCATATTTCAGTTCCTTTCAAAGTAAAAACACAATTCTTACTACCTTGATGTTAAATTGCTGTTTTTCTCACACTCTCATCATCGCTGCAACATAATCCACTACAGAGGAAGGATTTTATATATGGGGGGGGGGATATATTTCACATCACAGTGAAATATTACTCAGCCTTTATTTTAAAAAAAAAAATGAAATCCTATCATTTGCAGCAACCTGGATGAACCTGAAGGACCCAGTTAAATGAAATAAGCCAGGCACAAAAACACAAAGACTACGTGTCCTCACTCCCATGTGGAAGGCCAAGCTCATAGTAACTGACAGTAGAATGGTGGCTATCAAGGACTTGGGGTGGGGGAAGAAGGGGGCTACTGATCAAGGGTATATACCTCCAGGAAAATAAATCCTAGAGATCTAACGCACAGCATGGTGACTACAGTTAATAACTATGTCTTTTTTCAATTTTTTTTTTTTAGTTGCTGATGAACCTTTATTTTATTCATTTATTTATATGCAGTGCTTTGAATTGAACCTAGGGCCTCACATGTGTTAGGCAAGTGCCCTGCCACTGAGCCCCAGCCCCAGCCCCAGCCCCAGCCCAATAATCATGCCTTATATACTTGAAATATTTTAGAGAGTAGATCTCAAGTGTTTTCACTACAAAAAAAAAAAAAGGCAAAAGGCCAATGTGTAAGGTGATGGATACACTAATCAGCCTGAAATAAAAAACTAAGATAGCTGTTATTATCAATCAAAGCCCAGAAATGGACTCTTCCCCCAGAAATGGAAAGTCAAACAGCTGTGGCAGTAGGAAGGGTAGGAAGCAACAGGAGGACTGGAAGGGACAGGCTCAGCAAAGCAAACATGGGATGGGGACACAGTGTGGCTCATTGGAAGACACATGCTCAGTATTCGCAAGGCCCTGGCACCAAAAAGACAAATAAAACGACACAGTACTTGTAAATAACCTACACACATCCTCTGTATACTTTAAACCATCTCGACATGACTTGGATACCTAATACACATAAATGTTAGGTACACAGCTGTAGTACCGTCTCGCTTAGGAAATAATAAAAGGAAAAGTCTGTATGTGTTTAGTACGATGCTATCTTTTGACTCCTAGTTGGTTGAATTCACAGATGCAGAACCCACAGATACAGAGGGTCAAGTGTCAGTGTCAGGCTGGGCTGAGGAGCCTAAGCAGGAACTGGGCCCAGCTCTTTAGAAACTGGGCTTTGGAGACAGACTCCAGCTGCCCTTCACAGAGCAGATCAGATACTGCAAAAGGCGATGTACCCCAGACACAGGCGAAAATAAACAGTTATGAAACAACGAGAGCACTCTAATAAACAGTATACCACAACAGTGGAAGGCCTTGACCAAGTGAGCAAAGGAAATCTGATTTGGGATGTAATGGCGTCTGTCTTCTCCCAGCAGAAAAATCACCCAAGGATGACATTTCCCCAGACCCGTAGCAGACTCAGAGCAGGACTGGAGCGTTACCTGGCAGCGAATCATGACGTGGGTCACTTTAGACTTGCCGTCATTGCTCTCCCCTTTGTCATCACCAGTGCGGACGGAGAGAACAAA
The DNA here is from genome assembly GCF_052094955.1 of Ictidomys tridecemlineatus. Classification (NCBI taxonomy): domain Eukaryota; kingdom Metazoa; phylum Chordata; class Mammalia; order Rodentia; family Sciuridae; genus Ictidomys; species Ictidomys tridecemlineatus. Next base: position 83,111,379 of record NC_135478.1, on the reverse strand, counting down.
ATCTCCAGGGTGGCTCTGGCTCTCTCGCACAAGAAAGCTCCCATGTTTCCCCTTCTCAGTTAGTAATTTCTCTGCTTCTTTCCCAGAGAGGTGACCATGAAACCACCTAAATTTTAAACAATGAAAATGAAAGAATTGAGGTCAGCCATGGGCTCACAATATTCTTTCACAAAAACTACTATGAATAGTCAGGTCTTCTAAGTACAACTGACAAACAGACACATTCCTCCCAGGAATCGACAGATCCTGCTGGGTAGAATCTGCGACCCAAGAAGACAGGAAAAGGGACAAAGGTGTTAAGAATGATTTCCAGGACAGGGGATATAGCTCAGTTGGTAGTGCTTGCCTCAAATGCACAAGGCCCTGGATTCAATCCCCAGCACCACTAAAAAAAAAAAAAAAAAAAAAAAAAAATGACTTCCAAATGCCTTGAACAGGCCACAATCATTTGGAGACACATGTCCTCAATGTTTGCTTTTTTTTTTTTAAAGTCTCCTATCTTTTAAAAATAAAATTCACCATTTTGTCATTGACAGCTGTTTAATCACAGCCATTTAAAAACATTAGTAACAAGCTTTGATGGACACAGGAGACCATTGTGAGTGTTTGGTCTTGTGTTGTGTTGACATGTGATCATTAGATAAAAAGGGTTCTTCATCAACAATTAATTCAAGCATTCCAAATTTTTCCATATTTTCCAGCTATACTTCAACGGCTTCCAAATTTGCTGTCAAGATACTAGGTTATCATGTCAATTTTAATGCATATTGGACTTGGAGTAGGGATGAAAGAATTTCCTAAACATATGAATTCCAGTGCCCTACAACCAGAGATAGCAACAAACGTATCATTAAGTTTGAATAGGGTTCAGGAGCCAGCATTTTAACTAGCATGCCTGAAATAGAGCATCCAAGGTCATCCAAGAACAGACTCTGAGACAATACTGCCTAAGTTATTATGGAGAACACTTTAACAAAGTCACATTAATGATGTGGCTCTCCCCTCAGGGTCTTATTTAATAAGAAAGCAAGTGCTATGATAGCAGGTCAAGTTAGCAGCTCATCACTAAAAGAATACGCTGAGTTCTTTTTTATCCACATTTCAAATGAAAAGAACAAAATATAGAAATAAATCTTATAGAGTTGGCTGACAGCTTTTGGCTTGAAGCTACAGTGGTAGCTGGAGAAACAAATTATCAGCATTAATAGCATTTACATAAAGATGTAAGTTGAAAAGACAGATCTGAAGATACACAATCTAGAAGACTAATTAAGAGACCCAAAATTTGCACTGAGTCAGAGAGGAGGCTGGGAGGCTGGGGTGTCCAAAAACAATACAATCAATACAAATAAGTCAAGCCTCTGCCACCACCCCTCCCCCATCAGCATTTGGTTCCCTCTAAGCTCACATGTTAGTGGATACAACATGGAAAGAATGGATGAAAAGCCAAGTCTCTGAGCTCTCCGCTTCTCTACTTCTGGGTTTAAACTGACATCTGTTGGTGGCATTGCTGAATAACTGGTCGGGAGCCACCACAAAGAAATGCTACTATTTTGACATTCCTACTATCATTTGTTTTCCTTTAATCACTTTCAAAGTTCATCAGCTGAAGTTTGATACATCTTAAAACTACTGCATATCCCGAGTGTCCAGAGGAACATATGACCCTGGAGAAGGAGTGGAACAGGATGGAAGCTTTTGCAAGGAAAGGGCGCTGACAGCAATTTAGTCCTTTTTTTCTTACTTTAATAATATGTTAGGATTACAGCCAGAGGAACAGGTATCAACCAGCCTTTGGTATCATACAGACCCCGCAGACCCCAACAACGTATTTGTGTAACACAGGCACAGGAGGGCTGCAGGCTTTGTGGTCACCAAGATGCCACTGACCTTTCAGAGGTAGGGTCTGCACAGTTCAGTGGATACTTGAGCTCAATAACATCTCCGTTTTTCTCTTTTAATTGCCCATGGTGCTCCATGTAATACTGGACCAGTTCAGCCAGGGTGGCAAACTTCTCCCCTCCATACAGGTCATAGTAGTCACCAGTGTTCTGAATCTTGATGTGGGTGACAGCTCCATTTCTTCTAAAATAGTCCATTAGAAAGGGGGAAGAAAAAACAAATAACGATCTGTACTAGTAAAAAAGAATCTCATGTTCAATATTAGATTTCACCTAAACATTGAAACAAACCCCACCCATAAAAGGGAGTGAAAAAACTCAGTTGACCATCTCAACCCCAAGGGCTTTGTTTATTAGTTTCTGTACATTGTATATCTTCTACTTTGAATGACTTGACCCATTTAATTGTAAATATTAAGTGACAATGATTATTATCATCATTAATCAAGTACACATATAATTAAAGTTAAAATTAAACACACACCTACCTTATAATCCTGCAAATCCACTCACTCCTAAGTATTTTATCCCCAAAGAAATGAAGTTGAATAGGCACAAAAGACTTGATTAAAGAATATTCACTGCAGCCTTATTCATAATAGAAAAATTTCAAGACTTAAATATTCACTGCAAAATTACATTAAAAAAAAGTAGTGGCTCACTCATACAATGGAATAGCACACAGCAATTAAAAAAAAAAAAAAAGAAAGAAAGAAAGAACCTCTAAGACATACAATGTGAAGGAATCTCAAAAACGTTTTGGGAGCTGGGGTTGTAACTCCGTGGTGGAACACTTATCTAGCAAGTGTGAGGCACTAAGTTGATTCTCAGAACTGCATATAAATAAATAAATAAAAGGCCCATTGACAACTTAAAAAATACTAAAAAAAAAAAATTGGGGGGCGCTGGGGCTGTGGCTCGGTGGTAGAGCACTTGCCAAGTATGTATGAGGTACTGGGTTCAATTCTCAGCACCACATAAAAATCAATGAATAAAAATCAAGGTTCATCCACAACTAAAAAAAAAATGAATAAATAAATAAAACAAACATTATTTTAGGCTGAGAGTATAGCTCAATGGCAGAGCATTTGCTAGCACACCCAAGGCTCTGGCTTCAATACCCAGCACTGCAAAAAGAGAGAGAGAGAGAAGCCAGACATATACTGTATGGTTTCATTTTTATGAAATTACACAAACAAATTGGCCTATGAGGATATAAATGAGAATAGTAGTTTTCTCTTGCAGAAAGGAAACTGGAAAGGGGCCAAAGGAATTTTCTAGGTTGGAAATGTCTCCTATTTGATTGTGGAGGAGTATTGGATGCACAAACAAATATACTTGTCAAAACTCACTATAAATTTATGATACTATATGTAATTATGTCTTTAAAAATTACTTTAGGGAGGCTGGGGATATGGCTCAAGCGGTAGCACGCTCGCCTGGCATGCGTGCGGCCCGGGTTCAATCCTCAGCACCACATACCAACAAAGATGTTGTGTCCGCCGAGAACTAAAAAAAATAAATATTAAAAAAAAAATTCTCTCTTTCTCTCTCTCTCTCTCTCTCTCTCTCTCTCTCTCTCTCTCTCTCTCTCTCTCTCTCCTCTCACTCTCACTTTAAAAAAAAATTTACTTTAGGGGCTGGGGCTGTAGCTCAGTGGTAGAGCACTTGCCTTGCATGTGTGAGGCACTGGGTTCAATTCTCAGCACAACATAAAAAAATTAATAAACAAAGATATTGTGTCCATCTACAACTAAAAAAGAATTTTTTTTTTAATTACATAAGGGCTGGGGGTATAGCTCAGTGACACAGCATATGCTTAGAATGAAAGAGGCCTTGGCTCTGATCCCCAATACCACATACATACACACACACACAAACGCACATTAAAGACCCACATAATTAAGAGAGTTTCCAGTATGAGATAGCTAATTTGTCATCCCCAAATTTTTCTAAAACTTGACTTTTTGAAGATAAATACTCACTGAGATACCATTTCTCACCTGACTGGCAAAAAAAAAAAAAAAAACTTGCCACATTCAACTGGTCAAGCTGTGGAAAAATCAGACATTTTCATACACTGCTGGTGGAAATGTCCAAGCCCTATGGAGGACAATTCGGAAAAACTATTTGCATACACCCTCCTCATCTCATTCCTAGGAATTCACCTGAACGTATTATTTCCAAAAGCACAAAACAACATATGCACCAGGTTATTATGTATATTTCATCAAGGCTTTATATACATATTTCAAAATATGAGAGACAACTGAAATATTGGAGACAACTACATTGCCATCTGTTGGAGATTATACAAAGAAATTAAGGAATATCCACACAATAAGTACTGTGCAGCTGTTAAAAAAGACAAGAAAAATTACGAATATATAAGTGAAAATAAAAAACAGAAGGAAATATATTTAGTATTATACTTCAACTATAAAAATGAACATCATATTACCCTATTACTATGTGTAATTTTCATGTTTTTATGTATCAATTTAAAATAAATGTAATTAAGATCATGGTATAAGCTGAAAATAATAAGTATATTTGCTTGTTTTTATGAAAATAAACACAATGGATAAACCAGCAATTAGTGAAAATTTATCTACAGGGATGCATGGAGATAGTATGCAAGGGGTCACAGAGAGAAAAGTGAAATTTCTCAGAATAAATCTTTCTATATAGTTTGATTTCTGAATTCTATACATTTCACAAACTCAAAATATAAAATCAACAAAGACCAAAAGGCTGAATACCAACGGAAAGAAATGAGCCAACCTGTGTAGTAAGTTCATGACAACCACAAAAATGAATTTCAGTAAGTTTTGAACACAGTACTTGTACCCTTAGTCTAAGAACAAAATGAGTCCAAAGTAATCTTGAGCTTACTTAAAAGGCTTGTAAAGAAACAACAGTGGAGCTGGGCACAGTGGCGAATACCTACAATCCCGGCGACTTGGGAGGCTGGGGCTGGAGGATCACATGTTTAAGACCAGCCTCAGCAACTTAGCAAGGCCCTAAGCAACTTAATGAGCCCTGTCTCAAAAAATAAAAGGGACTGGGGATGTGGCTCAGTGGTTAAGCAACCCTGGGTTCAATCCCCCCCCAAAATATGACAGTGGTATAGTAATTCTAAAAACTATTTTATATTATAGAACTGGGCAAATGAGGTCACATATTAATGCTATTGAAAACAACAGTTGTTGCTGCAGAATGGGAACACATGAGGAAGTTGGGTTGAACTGGAACTAACCATAAGAACACCTGGTTTCAAATATATAAATACTTACTTCCCAGCTGGGTCCATTCACTGTAGGAGCCTAGAGTAAGACATCAGGAATAAAGACACCCCTAACACTATAGTTTCTAAATACCCCACTAAAAGAATCAAGGTTTATAAAATAGGTGATCCTAGCGTCAAATAGAACCATAAAGCAAGGAAGTAATTGAGACTACTGGGGAAATGTCAAAAGTTATAGGAGCAACACTGGCCAAAACTGGGGCATTTGGAACATTTAAAAAGAATGAGAGCCAGGCACGTTGGTGCACACCTGCAATCCCAGCAACTAGGGAGGCTGAGGCAGGAGGATTCTAAGTTCAGGACCAGCTTAAGCAACCCATTGAGAGCCTGTCTCTAAATAAAATATTTAAAAGGGCTGCGGATGTGGCTCAGTGGTTAAATGCATCTGGGTTCAATTCCTGGTATGAAAGAGAGAGAGAGAGAGAGAGAGAGAGAGAGAGAAATGATACCACTGAATTTAAAACACATTGGCTAAAAAGAAAACATCCTTAGGTATCATTATGGTTACACTCAAAAATAAAAAGGGGCTAGAGCTGGAGTGCAACTCAGTGGTAGAATGCTTTCCTAGCATGCAAAAGGCCCTGGGTTCGATCCTCAGCACTGAAAATACTAGGGAGACCTAGGGACTGACTTGAGTACCTCTTTACAGAAGAATACCAATGAGTAAATATTGAAGAAAATAATTTAAAATTTAAAAATAGTGAATTTTCAATTGCCAATATAATTTACACAGATAAAATTCATCAATAATAAAACTTACTACACAAAAATGTGCTAGGAGCCAGGCCTGGTAACATATACCTGCAATCCTAGCAACTCAAGAGGCTGAGGTAGGAAAATGACAAGTTTAAGGGCAGCCTGGGCAACTTAGCAAGACCCTGTCTCAAATTTTTTAAAAACAGGCTAGGAGTATAGCTCAGTAGTAGACCACTTGCATGTAAGAGAACCCTGGGTTCGATTATTATGAATAGAAAAAGGTAATTTTTTTTTTCAATACTGGGGATTAAACCCAGGGGTGCTTTACCACTGAGCTACATCCTCAACCCTTTTATTTTTTATTTTATTTTGACACAGGGTCTCACTAAATTGTGTAGGCTGGCCTTGAACTTGTGATCCTTCTGCCTCAACCTCCCATGTAGCTGAAATTAATAGGCCTGCACCACCGTGTCCAATGGAAAAAGGTAACTTTTATAATGGAAAAATCTAGCAACACTATTACCTAGGTGACTAAACTGAATTCCTCCAAAAGATAGGACAAACATATATTATGTGCCCTCTGATGTGAAATAATGGGATGGACCCAACTTCACCTATTATTTGCTTACTAAAAATGTTTAATCTAAGTCTAAAACTGAGGAAAAAAATCAGAAAATCCAGACTAGGGGACAATCTGTAAAATCAAAAGGTCAAAAACTAAATTTAAAAGGCCAGGAGAGGGAGTTCTTCCAGATTAAAGGAAACCAGTTACATGGAGTGAATGATCCTCAGTTAGCTATCTGAGGCCTTTAAGGATTTTGAACTGTTTTAAAATCTATTATTCACTGGTACGATGGCACAAACCTGTAATCCCAGCAGCTCAGGAGGCTGAGGCAGGAGGATCATGAGTTCAAAGCCAGCCTCAGCAATGGTGAGACGCTAAGCAACTCAGTGAGAATAAATAAAATACAAAATAGGGCTGGGAATGTGGCTCAGTGGTGTTCAATCCCTGGTACCCAAATAAATAAATAAAACCTATTATTCTCCATAAGTATGTACAATTACTATATGTTAATTCAAAATTCAAAAATTCAGGGCTGGGAGGTTAGCTCTGTGGTAACCTTGCCTAGCATGCATGAGGCCCTAGGTTCAGTCCCAAATTCTGCCCCACCCCCCAAAAAAAAGAAGTTCAGGGGGAAAAAATGCATATTATATACATTTAAAAAGAGAAAGAGCTGGGGGTGGGGGAGCCTGGGGTTGTGGCTCAGTGGTAGAGTACTCGCCTAGCATGTGCAAGGCCCTGGGTTCGATCCTCAGCATCACATAAAAATAAATAAACAAAATAAAGGTATTGTGTCCAACTACAATTAAAAAATAAATATTTTAAAAAAGGAAAGAGCAAATATGGCAAAATGTTAACAGGCGAAAGGAGTATGGGTATTTATTGTATTCATCTTTGAACTTTTCTATAGATCTAAAATTTCTCAAAATAAAATTTCAGGGGAAAGAAAGAAAAAAACTAACTAACAAAAGCTGGTTCCACGGTGTGCCTCTGCTTACCAGCGGTGAGACTAGTTTACTCACTTAACCTCTGTGCCTCAGCTTCCTGTAAAATGGAGATAACAGTGGGGCCACGGGGGCCTAGCTCAGTGCTGGGGTGCTTGCCTAACACACGCTGGGCCCTGGGTTCAATCTCCAGCACTACAAAAAGTGAAATAAAGCTGCATCACACTTCAGTGTAACTACTGAGGTCTAACTAACACAGCCCAAGGTTTTAAAAAAAAGGATAATAGTGGTTCTTATTCACAGGTCGTTGTGAAAATTAAATAAAATGTGTAGTGTACTTGGCACAAGTATATGGTGTATATCAATCCTCAACAGTGTTCACGGTGAGCCTCCTCACTGCCATCACTGCTGTTACTCTAATTGCACTCAAACCATTACAGCTTAAATGTCACATAATGTCAGGTTACAAATCTGTGCTGAGGTCAGGTGCTGTGGTGCACACCTATAATCCCAGCTACTCAGAAGGCTGAAGCAGGAGGTTCAAGGCCAGCCTTGGCAACTTATTGAGAAATTTAAAAATAACTAGAATTTTGAAAAAAAATTTAAAGGTTAGGGGTATAACTAAATAGTAAAGCAAACTATAGTTTAAATTCTACACATACATGCATAGAAACCAACAGGGGAGGGGTTCAGTGGGAGGACATGTGCTTAGAATGCTGAAGGCATTGGGTTCAATTCTCTGCACATTAAAAAAAAAAAAAAAAAAATTCTGTGCTGAGACAAGCCCAGGAAACTCACAAAGGCTTCTACCCACTCCTTATAGTAAAACGGAAGTAAAAGCTAGTGGCAGGGACTCCTCAAGAAATTAATCTATGCCAAAAAGGCACTTCCTGACTCTCAAAGAGATCCTAAATAAATTCTCAAGAACAGATCTTATTTTCCTCTGTATTTAAAAATAATATTGATAGATAGGGCTGTGGCTATAGCTCAGTAGCAAAGTGCTTGCCTAGCATGTATGAGGTACTGGGTTCAATCCTCAGTACCACATATAAGTAAATAAATAAAAATAAAGGTTCATCCACAAATTAAACCATATATATATATATATATATATATATATATATATATAAATAATTTATATATATAAATAATATTGATTACAAAATCAAATTCATAAAGCAGTTCAGTTCTAGTTCCTAGAAGGAGCTAATGTAAGGAAAACAAGAACATAAGTGAAGGACAACTGCTAGAAAAAATATATCCCAACACCTGCTCAAGGAGATGTGTAAAAGGATGCTCAATATAGTTTTATAAACTATTTTTTAAAAAACTGAAAACAACCTACTGTCCATCACCAGGAGCCTGGATAAACTGGTATGCTCGACCATTTGAGTACAAATCGCCATTAAGGTGAATAGTTAGATTTAAGGGCACCAGCATAGAACTAAAACAAAACGCTCTTAAAGTTGCAAAATGGTACATACATTACAGAACTATTTCTACAATGAGCGCTGAAAACACACAAGCCAACTTCAGATGGTTCATACATGGTACAAACACAGTCAAGTACAAAAACATGTTCTTCAGGAAGGATCTATGCCAACCTCTGGATGGTGGTTTCCTCTGGAGAGAGAGGGAGGGAAACGGGACTGGGCAGGGGAACAAAGGGGACCACAACTTCCTCAGAAATGTTTTATTTAACGAAGGAAAGCCATCTGAAGAAACTTCACAGTCTTTTTCTCATGAAGGACTCAACAGTAAGGAAAGGGAACCTGCAGGGCCAGGTTCAAGACACAGGAGCCAGGAGCCAGCAGGGGAGGGCTGCAGGATGTGCACCGTCTGCCCCACCCATGCTCGGTGGTCCCTGGGAAGGAGGAATGCCACCACCTCACTCCAGGATGCTCCAGCAGAGCCCCATGAGCAGGCCAGGGTCCCACAAGGTCCCACACCTGGCAGAAGGTGGCCTTCAAGCTCTAATGAGGACAGCAAGTGGCTTCAGCAGTGCCTAGCTGGACTTGCAACTTACCGAACAGAAAGTGTGAAGTCTCCAGGGTTACTTTTACTGGGCCTTGCCAAAAAGCTGCCATCGACGCCTCTTGTCAACAGTAGATTTTCGGCCTCCACACCAGTGATATTTGGGTGAAACCATCTTGAAGGGAAAAAAAAAAAAAAACAGTAAAAAACAAAGGCCTGTGTCAGCTCTGCTCTCCATGCCATCACAGCAGAGCTGCACGCGGGTGACCAAGAGAAACAGGCACGGCCCCCCCTGCCCCTGCTCCTCTGCTCCTCGGCTGCCCCGCCCACCTTTGCAATCACAGGAGCCAGGGATCCTTCTGGCACAGTGGTAGGTAGGACAAGGGGCATGGTCAGTGGGACTGGGCCTGGGGCTATTCAGAAGGCACACTAATGGGACCAGGCCCCAAAAGAAAGTCCACAGGGTCAGAAAATTGGTAGACAGAATGAGATTGGGCAAACAAGTTAGTAAATAAACAGATTATTTAATAAATAAGTAAACACATTGAGGGTAATGGGAGCCAGTTTCTCACCACTGAGGAAGAAATACAAATGTTACGAGAAAGCCAGAATAAACACTGAGCGTAAGACAGCGATTGGAGCTATCAGCGTACATTCTAAATGTATGTAAAAAAACCAAAATGGGGGGCTAGCTCAGCAGCAGGGCATGTGCTTAGCATATTTAAGACCCCAGGGTTCAACCTCAGCACACAAAAAGGAAAGAAAAAGTATATATGCTTCTGTGTTTATATGCAGGTATGTACACACACACACACACACACACACACACACACACACACACCAACACACTCTCCCAGCTCTCTGAAAAGCCTAGGAAGCAATAACACCCCAGTAGCAATCAGCATACCTAACACCCTCATCTGAGTTTTCTCACACCATTCTCCCATAAAAGGAAGGGCTCAAGGCTGATTCTAGGGCTGAGGCAGTGAAAGGAAGAAGATAAGTATAGAAAATTTATTGTGTGACAGTGCAAAAGCACTCCAGCCAGGAACAGTGTGCACGCCTGTGATCTCAGCAGCCTGGGAGGCTGAGGAAGGAGGATCCCAAGTTGGAGGCCAACCTCAGCAACTTAGTGAGGCCCTAAGGAACTTGGCAAGAGACCCTGTCTCAAAATAAAAAGTAAAAAGGGCTGAGGTGGGTGGTGGCTCAGTGCTAAAATGCCCCTGGGTTCAATTTCTGATACCAGAAAAGAAAAAGAGTATGGCAGACAACTTGAACGGCCTCCCACTGGCCAAAGTAGGGGCAGTAAAAACAAATTATAACCCATGAAGAAAAAGGTGCCCTGGAGAAGTCACACCAGAGAGGAGCAGAATGATGGCTGCAGGAGTTCTGGTACCACCTGGGGGTTCGCGTGTCAGTTAGAGAAGATGAATGCAGTCTAGAGATGGATGGGGGCACGGAGGGAGCACAGCAGATGAATGTGCTGATCCCCAGAAATGGCAAAAATGGTCCACTTCAGGTTATGGATATTCTGCCACAATAAAAAATGACACACGGGAAAACTTTGCAGGAGAATCACAAACAATAAGTGTGGAAAGGGTGGAAGAATTGGAACATCACCATCTGGAAGTCATATTAATACTTCAGGAATCACTACTAAAACTAGTGGGTGAATATCTCAGAAAGAACAGGACATTCAATTGCCAACACAAAAAAATGAAACTAAAAAAGGAGGAACATGATATTGACAGTAATTTACTAGGAGTACCTCCCAACAAAATGCTTTTTTTTTGAAGGGAGGATACCAGGCGTTGATCCTAGGGGTACTTAACCACTGAACCACATCCCCAGCACTTTTTTGAGACTTAATCTTGCTAAGTTGCTTAGGGCCTTACTAAGTTGCTGAAGCTGGCTTTGAACTCATGATCCTCCTGCCTCAGCCTCCTGAGGCCCTGGGATTATAGGTGTGCACCACCACTTCTGGCCAAAATGCTTATTTTTTAAAAATACTCCCAGGCATGGTGGTGCACGTCTATAATCCCAGTGACTCAGGAGGCTGGGGCACAAGGATCCCAAGTTTGAGGCCAGGCTTAGCAAAGCCTAAGCAATTTAGTGAGACTGTCTCAAAATTTAAAAAAAAAGGGGGTGCTGGGAATATGACTCAGTGATAAAGCACCCCTGGGTTCAATCCCTACCAGGAAAAAAAAAATGCAGTGGAAAAATTTCGCAGATCTTAAAGAATTAGTAAAAGTTATGAATTAAAATGACATTATATCTCCTGATACAATACAATGAGAATACAAGTGTTGTCTCTGTGATATTCCTGCCAGAACTGTACTACCTGAATCTAATGATGAGGAACACCAGGCAAACCCCAAATAGGTGAGTCTACAAACTATTGGTGTGTACTCTTCACAAATGTCATACCATGAATGCCTGGGATTGACGGGAGGAAGTAACCAGATTAAAAGTCAGTCAAAAGATACCAAATGTAACGCAGGGCATGATCCTGGACAATAACATGTATCAGAAAGAAAGGGGTAAAAGGGAAGAACATTTGTTCGTTTTGTCTTTTGTGATACAGGACATTACTGGAACAGTCTAAAAGGGGTCTAAGGATTTGACAGCAGGACTATTCTAATGACAATTCTGATGATGCACTGTGATTATGCGACAAAGTATCTTAGTTTTTAGGAAATATACACTGAAGCATTTGGGCAATGAAAGATCTTGTCTGCAACTTATCTCAAATGGTTCAGGGAAAAAAATTATATACATAGTACACACACACACACACACACACACATATATGTAGAAAGTGGGAGACTTGGCAACATGCTACATTGGCGACTGGTGTATCTGGGTGAGAAATAAACAGAATTCTCTGCATCTTTTGTGTAGCTTTGAAATTATTTCAAATACAATGTTTTTAAAAACACACATCTATCCTGGGTGGCATTTGCAGAAAGATTCCTTCAATGATTTCAAAAGTCACCAAGAATTGGAGTAAGAGAGTAATTTCTAATGTCAAATTATTCTAAATCTTTCCAGGCTAATTCAATGCTTCTCAATACTCCCAGGAACCTAAGTCAATATTAAATGTAGAGTCCCAGCATTCACAAGCAAATGGACTTTCAAGAGACTCTCAACAAACACTGGCCCAATTAGACTGCTTCCCGACAGTGGAGGAGAGGGTGCGAGCGGGAAGAGCTGTCCCACAACCTGCAGGGAGGATGCAGAGAGCCATGGGGACTCCCTAGAAACACACCAAAGCTCCACGCTTACTAACCCCGTGACCTGGGCAAGTTCTTTAGCTCTTTCTACCTCACATTTCTCCTCTGCAAAATGACAGTTCTTTTTAAGAGGAAGCAGAAGGCTGGGGTTGTAGCTCAGCAGCAGAGCATTTGCCTAGTATGTGCAAGGCACTGGGTTCAATTCTCAGCACCACATATAAATAAATGAATAAAACAAAGACCCACCAACATCTAAAAAATATATATATTTTTTAAAAAGAGTAAGCTGAGAGCTGAGGCATACTGACGCACACCTATCATCCCAGCTGAGGCAGGAGAAACTCAAGTTCAAGGCCAGCCTCAGCAACTTAGTGAGACCATGTCTCTGAAAGAAAAAAAAAAAAGGTCTGGGGATGTGCTCAGTGGTAACATGCCCCTGGGTTCAATGCCCAGTACACACACTCCAAAAAAGAGTGAGCTGAGAATCCAGGGCATAAGATATACTGGAAAGCCCAATGTCAGGCCCTGTATGTGTGAAATATGTGCTGCCCAGAGCCCTCCAGGAGTTTAGGACACAATAAGCAGAAAGTGTTGGGCATTGTTAATGTGCATCATAATAAATACAAGGCTGTTCCGACAACAAGTCATCAGAAAATGCAGGAATCCACACTCAGTCTGATTTTGACATCCGTGAAGTTTATATTAACTAAAATTTATTTTTCACTTTTCCTGTGGCATCATAATAGTGCTTTGGGAGGTTTTCAAACATCATTCTGATGAACTGATTGTCTTTAAGAAAAATCACAAGGCTCAAGTCAAAAGAATAAAATATTAGTTTGCCTTGTACAACCCGTGAGAGCTAGTCAGAAGATCCAGACAGATTTCCCACAGGGAAGCCGTGACCTCAATCTATCTGACAGCTCTTAATCCAGCCCCCAGGTCTTGTGCATGCAGCACAAGTTGTGGCCACCTCAGCCAGTCCTGCCCCGGCTTCTTCATCTGCTGTCCCCGCTAATGTCCTCACAGCTCCAGGGAATAAATAGTGGCAACCGAGGGCCTCCAGGTATTTACAATTTTCCCAAAAGTATAATGGAACTCCACACTACCCACATAAGCTAATTAGTCTACCCACAAGAACCAATTAAAATGTCAAATCTCTTTTCCTTTTGGCTTCAAAACATCCATGTTAACCTCGTGTGACAGTCTGAAGCTGAGTGGCATATATATGCCTTCTACTAGGAGAAAAAAAATGGAAAAAATAATATTGGTATAATCTAAGTTTGAGGACCAGCTCTTTCAGAAAACGAGTTTGACTTTAAAAATAAATAAATAAATAAATAAAAAGACAACCCTTCACTGGGTGAAGGGGAACACAACTCTGGCCCCAGGCTATTTCAGTTCAAATCCCAGATGTGTGACCTCAGGCTGGTTATTTAAGCTCTCTACTAAGTCATCTACAGAATGGGGACCATAAAAGTACCTATATCATTTTACCAAAAGAGAAAAATAATGAGTTAATACTGCGTGTAATTAATTGTGTGTGTGTATGTGTGAGTGTGTGTGCGTGCATATTATACGTTATAGTGCAATAAGGATTGGAACAGTGCACAGGACAATGGTAACTGCCTAAATTTCCCTCTCCCCACATAACCTTCAAAAACAACACAGGGTGGTGGGGGGTGGGGAGCAGTGGTAGAGCACATGATTAGCACGAGGGAAGCCCTGGTACAATCTCCAGAACCCAAATTTAAAAATAAAACTACACAAAAACCAGGCCCTAGTTCGGTGCGGGGCCACAGGACTGTAATTCCAGTGACTTCAGAGGCTGAGATAGGAGGATCACAAGTTTGAGGCCAGCCTGGGAAACATAGCAAGACTCTCTCAAAATAAACATTTTTTAAAACACTGGACAGGTACAGTTGTGCATGCCTGTAATCCCAGCAGTTTGGAGGCTGAGGCAGGAGAATCAAAAGTTCAAAGTCAGCCCCGGCAATTTAGCCAGGCCTTAAGCAACTTAATAAGGCCCTGCCTGGGGATATATAACTCAATGGTAGAGTGACCCTGAGCTAAATACATGGCACCAGATTTTTAAAAAATATTTTAAAACCACAATGTAAGTAGTATGCAGAGAATGCCCAAATTTCCAAAATATCCCTAAGTATAAAAAAATACCCCAAATCTCAGTGAGAGATTTTTCATCTTCCCTCTGCAATCCTTGGCACCAAGCAAGGACATTCTGAGAAAAACTGCCCAGGAGAGAACGGGGAGCTCATATGAGGCCTAAAATTGCTCCAAAATTTCCTCCAGCAGGACAAAATCTACCCAAAGGGCAAGAATACTGAAAAAGCTTCTAGTAGCTCAGAGCCCTGTTTCTAGAGAAGGGGCACGATTTTAGGGGGAAAGAATAAAAAGCTCTACAAATAAATTACAAAGCCAACAAGAAATGAGTAATTTTTCTAGGTAAATGCGGATTACCAAAACTGACCTCATTTAGAGAGAAAAAACTTAGAACAATTTCTACAGAAAAATAATTTTAGAATTATCCCACAGGCTGGGAGTGGTGGTGTGCGCCTGTATCCCAGCAGCTTGAGTGGCTGAGGCAGGAAAATTACAAATTCAGAGTCAGTCTCAGCAATCTAGTGAGACCCTAAGCAACTCGGTGCGACCCTGTCTCAAGAGAAAAAAAAATAATAATAAGGGTTGGGGAGGAGGTTGGGGTTGTGGCTCAGAGGTAGAGCACTTGCTGCTTGTCTAATATGTTTGAGGTACCGAGTTCAATCCTCGGCACCACATGAAAATAAAATATATTGTGTCTAGCTATAACTTTATATATAAAAGGGTTGGGAATGTGGCTCTGTGGCTAGGTATCCCTGGGTTCAATACCTAGTGCAAAAAAAAGGGGAGGGGGGTGAATCACTACTTAACCTTGAAGCAAGAAAAGGCTTTCTACAACTCAAAATTTAAGGGCAATAAAAAAATTGATAAATCTGGGGCTGGGGATGTGGCTCAAGCGGTAGCGCACTCGCCTGGCATGCGTGCGGCCCGGGTTCAATCCTCAGCACCACATACCAACAAAGATGTTGTGTCCGCCGAGAACAAAAAAATAAATATTAAAAATTCTCTCTCTCTCTCTCTCTCTCTCTCTCTCTCTCTCTCTCTCTCTCTCTCTCTCCCTCCCCCACCCCACTCTCTTAAAAAAAAATTGATAAATCTAGGATGCCAATTTTAACATTGCCTTCAACTCAATTGAAGAAAAAGTCACTGAATGGTAAAATCTCAAGGACTGAAGTCAGCTCTAACCTCCAATTTGAGGGTCTTTCAAAAGTGCTCATTCTCTGGGAACCAAGAAACAGATCCAACTTCATTCTAAGGTAGACAATTTACAGCCCACTGCCCCTCCCAAAGTTCAGTTCTCATCTCGGCCTAAAAATCCTTCATCTATAAAAATAATGACATTCCAAGACTCAGAAAAACAGCCATATCATTAAATCTGGATGCAGTAATTCACTCTTCCATCATTTACTCGGAGTTTCTGTGTTTTGTTTTGTTCTGGAGTTTGAACCAGAGCCTCAAGCATACTCAGCACATGTTCTATCACTGAACTACATCCCCAACCCTTACTCATATTTTTCAATCTGCAAGATAAAAACCCACCTACAGAGAGAAACATCAGGAAAATGCTTCCGAAGAACACATTTTAAAAGCAGATATGAGCACACCTATAAATCTCAGCTACTCAAAAGGCTAAGACACAATGTTCACCAAGTTCAAGATCAGCCTGTGCCACCATACTACACCCTGTCAAAAATAAACTTTCATCAATATGAAATGACTCTACTAGATGATTATGTAATATTCTTTATCTTGAATCTTTCCTTAGCCTGATATTATTGGTACCATCCCAAAATCCTCCTTTGCCTATGTTTGATTTATTCTTTGTCATTATTTCTGGGTCTGCTTGTCTTTTCTGAGCAGAACACAATTGGATTTTTCTTTTTAATTCCATCTGACTCGGCCATTAATTGGGGGACTTAATCCGAGATCACTGACAGCTTAGGTTGGTCTCATAGCTGCCAATTGTTTTCAACTTTCAACTTTCTGCCTTTTGCTATTTTGCTATTTGACTTACAGGCAGAAACCCGGTTTCTAATTCTAACATGATTTTAATTCTTTTTAAATTATGAAGATGGATATTTTTTAGCACTGCAAACATATCCTAAAGTAAGCTTATAACTACCCATTAATGAAGGAGATAAAATGTTTCCTCCTCTCTAGGGAAAGTGAAATCCCTACTGCTGCTCTCTCTCTCACCTGCCCGCCTCATTATTAGCCTTCATCAAATGAAATACCATAAGCCCAGCTACTACTGTCTCCCCACCTAGTACCGGGGACTGAATCTAGGGATGCTCTACCATGGAGCTATGCCCCCAGCCTCACTAACCTATTTATTTATTCATTTCTCAAATAGCCTCCCCTTTTAGAGCCCTTTTGATCTTATTTAGCCCTTTCTAAAATCATTTTGATTCATTTATTATAATGGTTCAGAAAGGTAAGAAAGTCAAGAAAAAACAAACTTCCTTTCAGATATTCAGTTGCATGGGGCTGGGGATGTGGCTCGGGCGGTAGCGCGCTCGCCTGGCATGCGTGCGGCCCGGGTTCGATCCTCAGCACCACATACCAACAAAGATGTTGTGTCCGCCAAAAACTGAAAAATAAATATTTTTTAAAAATCAATGAAATGCCTTAAAAAAAAGATATTCAGTTTCACTTGTCAAAAGTAACTACATAATCTTTTTTTTTTTTTTAATTGTAGGTGGACACAATACCTTTATTTTGTTTATATATGTGTGGTACTGAGGATCCAATCCAGGGTTTGACACATACTAGGCAAGTGCTCTACCACTGAGCCACCACCCCAGCCCTGCTTATTTTGTGTTTTGAGACAGGGTCTCGTGGAGTTGCTTAGCATCTCGCCATTGCTGAGGCTGGCTTTGAACTCTCAGTCCTCCTGAGCCACTGGATTACAGGTAGGTGCCACCACACCCAACCACAACTGTCTCTTAATCTTTAAGAAATGTCCTATGCTGTCAGGTACAGTGGGGCACCCCTATGATCACAGCAACTCAGGTGGCCAGCCAGGAGAATCACAAGTGCAAGGTCAGCCTGGGCAACTTAGCAAGACCCTGTCTCAAAATAAAAAATAAAAAGGACTGGGGGTGCAGCTCAGTGGTAGAGCGCCCCTGATTCAATCCCTACTACCCCCCCCCAAAAAAAATTCATGTATATATAAACATATGCCTATGTATGTGTGCATGTGTGCATATACACTACTCCCTCCACACCTACCTGAGTGAAACACAACCACACACACAAAAATGCACACAAACGGGATTCTCCCGATGTCCACCCTAGTTTCTTCATTTGCAAAGCTTTGAAGGTCTTTCTTTCCCTCACATCTGGCATGGGTGAGGGAATGGGCCTGCCAGAGGGATGGGTGGCTGCGAAATAAAAGCTGTGAAAGTAACATATCAGAAACTTCAAAGAAGAAGAAGAAATATAGACAAAAGGCAAGAATCTTTTTTAAAGCATAGGCAGACTAGAAGGATCTGGCTATAACAAAGAAGAAGCCTGCCGCTTGCTTTCTTTATTTACAGTGGTACAAATCAAAGGGGATCAGTAGGTATAAGGTTTCAGTCTGAAAGGAGTCTTGTTTCCGTGTTTGTTTCTCAGTATGGCAGGGGTCTTGCAGTAAACAGGTATCTGGCGTTTGGTCTTGGTGAGTTACCCTCATCTCTGGGGCTGTGTTTGAACTTGACCTGTGAGCTATGTCAGGGTGCCAACGTGAGTCGGGGCATTCTCAAACCAGTGGGTACAACCTGAGAGTTCCCAAAACAGTGATTTCCCTGCCTGATGGCTCGAACATCGCTCAGTTCACACCCAGTTCTTCTATGGCCCCCAGCAGTCTTTCTGTATCAGTACTCACTTTGTAATGGCTACACAACCTTCCGTTGTACAAATGTACCATCCATAATCATCCCTATTAGAGAGCACTTGTGAGTCCCAGATGCTTGTTAGTACAAATATGCAGTACATGTGCAGAACATATTCTGTACAATCATCTTTACACACATTTACATACATTAAATTTTAGTTGTAGATGGACACAATGTCTTTATTTTGATTATTTATTGTAATGTACCAGACCCAGTGCCTCACATGTGCCAAGCAAGTGCTCTACCACAAGATACACCCCAATCCCCATACGTTACTGTGTTAGAAATGCTTTACTTAGATGCATAATTTTCCATTTTGACAAATAATGCCAAATTGCCCTTGAAAGAATTTGCATGTTAAACCACCTTTTCTCTCACTTTTGCCAGTGCTATTTATTATCAAAAATTTTTATCTGTGTCGATTAATGAAAAAATGATACCATTTTATTATTTTTTTTTAAATTTAGCCTCTTTATTTCTTTATTTTTGGTTTTGGCAGTGCTGATAACGGAACTCAAGGCCTCGCGCCTGCTAGGCAAGTGCTCTACCACTGAGCTACAGCCCTCACTGCATATTTCTTTTTAAGAATGAACTCTTTTTCATGTTTTCAGATCACTTATTTTTCCTTTTCTGACTTGTCAGTTTATCACTGTTCATTTCCTATTAATATTTTCCTTGTTGACTTGTAGGAACTCTTGAGAGAATCAGAAAATTCCCCTTTATTATAAGTGTGGCAAGTATTTGTCTTAGCTTTTTCCCCTTCTTACTGTCTAGGCTATTTTTTTCCCCGACAGTAGTTCATCTGGCATCGTTAAATTATCAGAGTTTTCCATGATGGCTTCTGGGTTTCCTGCCATGATTAGAAACTAACTTAGCTCACTGCATTGTTGCGCAAGGGAAATACATTAATATATGTAAAATGCTTAGCGTGAACCAAATCTTCAATTTCACCTTTGGAACTAAGAAGTTTGTTTTCAGGCATGAGAAAATATTTAAAGTCACAGGTTTTAGCTGGGCCTTCCAACATGTGGTCCCTACTGAGTCTCATGCTCTGATGACCTCTCTGATTTCCTCAAACATGCCACATGTGGCCTTTGCTTGTGCTTTTCCCTCTGGGGGCCCCACATTCAATTCCCTACCCCACCTTCTCAGTGAACCCCTGCTCCCACAGCACCGTGTGTGATCGATTCCTACAAGTGCCAGGTTAAAGGCTGGACTGGCAATTCCATGAGGACAGAGGACACACCTAGTTCTTCTCAGTGTACCCCACCCCCCTAGCTACAGAGTAAGTTCCTTAATAATTATCTGTCGCGAGAAGGGAAGGAAGAGCAGCCTGCGGGCACGCTGTCACTGCTCTCCCACGTCCACACAGTTTCACATCTCCAACCCGTGGCGTCAACAGGGCTGTCAAAGATGCCTCCTCCTCCCATAGAGGCACCCGCTCAGGAAGAGGCAGCCGGCTGCCGACACCCCAGGCAAAGGCTCTCCTCAGCTAGGTCCCCAGTAGCCCTTTGACAAAATAAAATGGTTACTGTTATACAGTCGCTTCTTACTGGATTTATGGTGCTAACGAGGAATTGTTTCCCCACTTGTACACCACTGCGGGAATTGTAAGAATTTGGCAAGTAAAGATCTTGGGCCCCTGTGCATGAGGCAAAAGCTTGCCCCAAACCTCCCCATACATTTGGGAACATCAAATTTTGATGTTTTAACTAAACTAACACAAGTGGGGAAAAGAACTCTTTGGCCACTTCTCTTCACCTCCAAAACCAGGCTGGTGCCCTGGCTGCACTTGATCCAGCTTCGTCCTGGGCCCCTTGCTGTAAAGGTGCATGTTGGCAAGCACAATCACCAATGTAGGCACCAAATAACAAGGGCTGAGGTTCTTTCACAGGACAAATGGCTGAGGTAGATGACAGTATAGCCCATTAAGCAGATCCCACTTAAAGCAATGGAATTTTATATTTATTCTGAAGTAACTGGAAAGTTCTATCATGCTGAATGGTAGAGGAAAAGAACCAAAGTCATAAACACCTCTACGTAAGTCAGCAACTATTCTACCGGGTGACTATAAACCGTTTGGTTGTAAACTTCAATTTATATAAAGAAAAAAATGTTTCCATTAAGTGCCTTTACAGCAACAACAACAACAACAAAAAAAATCACACATACATTCTGAAGGTTGTTCAATTCAATAAAGTCAATAAGCATGCACACTTTAAATAAATATATGCATTTTTATTTAATAACATGAGTTGCATTTTATAAACACTGAGTAAATCCAGCTATCACAGCACGGAAAACATAAAATATTGGGTTACCCATCCCTTCCTAATTTTTTTTTCCCAGGGGAGACGGGTGCTATGAGGGATTGAACCCAAGAGTACTCTACCAATGAACCACATCTATATGTCTTTTTGTTTTATTTTCAAACAAGGTCTCACTCAGTTGTTGAGGCTGGCCTCAAACTTGCCACCCTGCCTCAACCTCCTGAGTAGCTGGGATTACAAGCATGTGCCTGGCTTTAGTATCCTTCCCCTCACCCCACTCCCGCACACCACTCCCCAGTATCTGTTTTTAAAAACCTACTACCAGTCAGACTCAATGACACATACCTGTAATCCCAGCTACTTGGAAGGCTGAGGCAGGGTCCAGGCCAGATTTTGTGAGACCCTGTCTCAAAATAAAAATTTAAAAGGGTGGGATGGTCTGGGGTTGTGGCTCAATGATAGAGCACTTGCCTGCCTAGTATATGTGAGGCACTGGATTTGATTCTCAGCACTCATTTAAATAAATGATTAAATAAAGGTCCATCAACAACTAAAAAATATATATATATGTGTATATATACATACATACATACATACATATATATATATATATATATATATATATATATATATATATGTGTGTGTGTGTGTGTGTGTGTGTATGTGTATGATTCCAGGGTGTATAGAACAACTGTCCTCAGGCGGCTCCTGACCTGAGTGACTCTGTGTAGAACAGCAGCTCTCAGGCTCTGCGTGCCTTCAGTGAGTCCATGATGTGTAGAACAGCAGTCCTCAGGCTGTGCCTGTACTAGTGACATCATGGTGTACACAACAGCAATTTCCAAGTGGTGCCTGACATGAGGGACTCTATGGTGTAAAGGACAGCAGTTCTCAGGCTGTCCCGTCCTGAGTGACTCCATGGTATACACACAGCAGTTGTCAGGCTATGCCTGCAGTGAGTGACTCCAGGGTATTAGGACAGCAATTCTCAAGCTTTCCAATCCTGAGTCACTATGTGGTGTGTAGAAAAGCAGCTCTCAAGCTGCTCCTGCCCTTTGTGACTCCATGGTATGTAGAAAATATATATATATACATATATACACATACATACATATATATTATATGAGCTAGGGATGTAGTTCAGTGGTTAAATGCCCCTGGGTTCAATTCCTGGTGCAAAAAAAAAAAAAAGAGGGAGGTGCTGGGGATGTGATAGAGCACCCCTGGGTTTAATCCCCAGAATTATAAAAATTAAACAAATAGCTACTGCTATAGCCTTAAAAACTATAGAAGTTCCAATATGCAATTAGCAAACATAATAAAGATTAGATGAGGCAAAAATCATCAATAGAAGCTGAACTGAAGGAGAAAGAAAAACTGAAGGACCAGAGTATTTATACAGACTTAAACTATCTCCCTGTCCATTGCATGCAAGGGAGAAAATAGACAAAATTATATAATGCAATTATACATTGGGAAAACACTGCAAGGAATATTATTATACATTGTACTTCTATAATGGAAAAAATGGATAAACTCTTAAGCACATGATTAAAATTAAAATCATCAACAGACTTCATGTACATCAGGACCTGATACTCGGAAGAACGACACTTCACCTACACGGTACTCTGGTTGAGAATGCTGAATCTAACAATGATGAAACATCAGACAAACCCAAAATGAGAGCTCAAGCAGGGCCTGGTACACACACTTATAGTCCCAGATACTGGGCAAGGAGGCCATGGTAGGAGGATCACGTAGGTGCAGAAGTTTGAGGCCAACCTGAACAATATAGTAAGATCCACCCCAGGAGAAAAAGGGGAGATTGTCTATATTTTAAGAGTAAATGGTTTGTGTTATATTTTTAAAATCACTGCCATAAAAGACTGCAGAAATATTCTAGATTAAAGAAACCAACAACTAAATATAACTGGATCTAATACTGAAGAAGGGGAAATGCTATGAAGGATAGCATTTGGGCCCATTGACACAGATAGAATACTCAAGATTAGACAAAACTATTGTTATCATTAATAAGTTTACTGAAGTCAAAAAAATAAAGAGAATAACTATATTATTAGAAAATATACACTGAAGTATTTAGGGGGTAAAGGGTTCAGAAAATGTTCATTTGCTCAGAAAAAATATTATATATCTGTATACACATATAGAGTAAGAAAGAAAGAAAAAATGATCAAAACAAATGGGATAAGATGTTAACACTGGTGAGGCTTGGCTTGGTGGCACACTCCTGTAATCATAGTGACTTGGAAGGCTGAGGCAGCAGGATTTTAAGTTCAAGGCTAGCCTCATCAACTTACCGAGGTCTTAAGCAACTTAGCAAGACTCTGTCTCTAAATACAAAATAACTGAGCTGGGGATGTGGCTCAAGCGGCAGCGCGCTCGCCTGGCATGCGTGGGGCGCTGGGTTCGATCCTCAGCATCACATACAAACAAAGATGTTGTGTCCACTGAAAACTAAAAAAAATAAATAAAACTATTTTTTTTTTTTTATACTGGGGATTGAACCTAGGAGTACTTTAGCACTGAGCCACATCGCCAGCCCTTTTTATTTTTTATTTTGAGACAGGGTCTCACTAAGTTGCTTAGGCCCTCATTAAGTTGCTGAAGCTGGCCTCCAACTTGCGATCTCCTGCCTTAGTTTCTTGAGTCACTGGAATTACAAGTCTGTGCCACCACACCTAGCTCCATATACTGTCCTTATTCTTGTATCCTTTGTCTAGGTTTGGAATTAATTCCAAATAAACCAGGTATGTTGCCATAATCCCACCTACTTGGGAGGCTAAAGCAGGAAGAGCGCACGTTTCAGGACAGGCTGAGCAGTTTTGCAAGACCCTATCTCGAAATAAAAATTAAAAAGAGCTGGGCCTGTTGCAGTGACACAGACATATAATCTCAGCAGCTCAGAAGACTGAGGCAGAAGGATGGAAAATTCAAGTCCTGCCTCAGCAATTTAGCAGGACCTTATGCAACTGAGTGAGACCCTGTCTCAAAATAAAAAATAAAAAAGGGTTAGGGTTCTGGCTCAGTGGTAGAGTACCCCTGGGTTCAATACCTAATACCACCAAAAATAAATAAAAATTTTTTTAAAACCTTGTAAATTACATAACAAATTATAAAATTTTAAAGCCTTATAATTATAAAAAATAAGATTTCTCTATCCTTATATTACCCCAAACTCTTTTTTCAGTGATTATTAACTGGCTAGGATAATAAGAAAAAATTACACATGATGCCCGGTTAAAATCACATCTACATCTAATTGATGTTTTGCCTGGTGCCAGCAGGCAGGGTGAACTTGCCTGGAGAGTGATGGTAATAAATGCTGAAGCTCTTGCTAGGGAGTGCACAAGGCCCTGGGTTCAGTCCCAACACTAAGGAAAAAATATAATGATCAAATAAAGAAATCCAACTTTTAACCATGAAATTCTGCTATTTGGTTTTTTTTTTTAATCTTTTTTTTCAGAGTTTTTTAATATTTATTTTTTAGTTTTTGGCAGACACCACATCTTTGTTTGTACATGGTGCTGAGGATCGAACCCGGGCCGCACACATGCCAGGCTTGAGCCATATCCCCAGCCCACTGCTATTTGTTTTTGAAGTGGGACTTGAAATTCAGCCGGTTCTCACTCAGGCATATTTGATAGAATAACACTCCTAGAGTAACCTGATGATGCCGAGAATGTAGAAGCTGCTGAAAGGCAACTTGCAGGGCTGTAGGTGAGGCCAGGCAGGCGCCACCTCACCCATCAGCAGGATCAGCAGCAGGAGATAAGGGGTGGTCGTCTCCTTACCCTTTTATTAAAGGAACAGCATTATTTCATTTACAGCTTATAATTACACCAATCCTGTTATTAAGAGCAAAACAGATGAGAATGATATCTTCAAGGGAGAGAGTAACTAGCATTTAGCACACAGGCTGGACACAGCGAGGGCTTAATAAGCATTAGTTTCACAGTTGTTATGGTTATCGTTGCTGGTGCATGTCATGTGGGGTGGATACTTCCCATGCCTAATTATGTTGGTTTCACACAGGCCATCTTAATGTATGTGTCATTTAAGTTACACTGCCTGTTCACAGTTAACTTCCTCATGGCTCTGGGGCTCTCTCTCTCTCCATTATGTCAAAGGACATATAATTAGAAATTGGAGTTTCCATGCCGTAACCCCTCTCCATGAGCTTGAATATATTTTAAACTCTCCTTCCTCAGCTATTTTTCCAAAAGGCATTTGAAATTACCAAAATCTTCTCCCCAACTAAATGTCTAATATTTGTGTTCAACCACTGACAATTTTGTAATTGTCAGCAGGCTTATCACTACAAAGAGTAGTCAGAATTAATTCAAACCCTGAAATTTTAGTTAGGGAAAGTAGAGAACATGGAGTTATTGGAAATCTGCATCTATAGGGCTGGCCTCTAGGATTATGAGCACTTAGAATACTAGCTACAAAGAAAAAAAAAAAAAACTCCCCACCTCTGTCTCCCACCTAGCAGAAATTTTATACAAGGGCTGGGGATGTGGCTCAAGCGGTGGCACGCTCGCCTGGCATGCACGGGACACTAGGTTTGATCCTCAGCACCACATAAAAATAAAATAAAAATTGTGTCCACCGAAAACTAAAATAAATAAATAATTAAATAAAAAGAAATTTGATACAATAAGGATTAGACTAACAATCAAACAAATGAGCAAAAACTGTCATGTTTTGTGACATTTTGTAATACATCTGTATCTGTAGTACCTGCAGGGAGGGGAGAAAGACAAATCAGAATGACTTCATTTATCAACAAGGCCATTAATACAATGAGCCCAGACAGGATGAAAAGTTACAAATTCCAATCCTCACCACATACA
The DNA here is from genome assembly GCF_052094955.1 of Ictidomys tridecemlineatus. Lineage (NCBI taxonomy): Eukaryota > Metazoa > Chordata > Mammalia > Rodentia > Sciuridae > Ictidomys > Ictidomys tridecemlineatus. The sequence continues at coordinate 83,085,619 of NC_135478.1, read as the reverse complement.
CAGTGGGTACTTAACAAATGGCTGTTGACTGAATCAACTTGAGGACACAGAGGCATGCAGTGGGTGTAGCTCAGTGGTAGAGCATGTGCTTGGCATGTGTGAGGCCTTAGGTTCATTTCTCAGTGTCACCAAAAAATTAAGACTTGTGAAGAAGAGCCTCAGGTCAAGGTCTAAAGTGGGCTTCAGGACCTACTACACACAACCTCTGTGCTGAGTAGGTTTGATGAAGTGAAAGCATGAGTTGCAGCTGGTGTGGTGGCACACACCTGTAATCCCAGCAACTCAGGAGGCTGAGGCAGGAAGAGCACAAGCTTGAGACTAGCCTCAGCAACTTAGCAAAATGAAAACTAAAGGGGTTGGGGATTTAGCTGAGTGGAAGAGCACTTGCCTAGCACGTGCAAGGGCCTGAGTTTGGGCCTCAGCCCTGGGGGAAAAAAAGAAAGAAATAAAAGAAAAAAGAAAAAGAGATAGTTCTGGGGATGTAGCTCAGTGGTGAAGTACCTCGAGATTCAATCCCCAGTACCAAAAAAAAAAAGGGTTTACAAACCCAAACTACCTATAAGGAAGTCACACCAAAAACCTAAGTCCCTAGGTGGGAGTGGGGGAAATAAATCAGTGGTAGAACATCTGCCTAGATGCCCAAGGCCCTGCAAAATAGCAATAAAATGAATAAAAATGCATAAATGCCTGATTAGCCAACATAGATTCTGCAAGGGCTTTGCTTTTTAAGGCTAAGAACTTATGTGAGGCTTTTTTTTTTAACATTTATTTTTAGTTGGAGGTTGACACAATACCTCTATCTTATTTTTTTTAATGTGGTGCTGAGGATCGAACCCAGTGCCTCACGCATGCTATGCAAGTGCTCTACCACTGAGCTGTAACCCCAGCCTGAGTGAGATTTTTTAAATGCTGATGAAACAAAAGGAAAATCCAATGATGCTGAATATTTTGTTTTATCTACGCATCTCCCTCCCCCAGTGATGTGGGGAAACCGTCAAGCAGGCTAATAATTTCAGGAACTTAAAGCTGCTATACTAAGAAGCTGCTGAAAATAAAAAAATTAGAAGGGCTGGGGATATAGCTTAGAGGGAAATCTCCCCTGGGTTCAGTCCCTAGCACCAAAAACCAACAAACAACAACAACAACAAAAAGCTAGGAGTCCAAAATCTAATACCTGTTTCTAGCCTATATAGAAAGTGATCCTGGGTATATATCTTTTTTTAAATATTTTTAGATGTAAATGGACACTTCATTTTATTTATTTATTTTTATGTGGTGTTTTGGATTGAACCCAGTGCCTCACACATGCTAGGCAAGTGCTCCACCACTGAACTACAGCCCCAGCTTGGGGAATATCTTTATTACCTCTTGCTCTGGAAAAATTATTATCTTTGTTCTTGAGGAGAGCATTCTACTTTGGTAATTTACAGATTGCAAGAATATTCTTCAGGCTGAGCATGTAGCTTAGTGATAGAGTGCTTGTCTAGCATGCTCAAGGCCCTGGGTTCAATCCCCAATCTCTCTTTCTCACACACACACATACACAAACTATATGTGGGGTGTGTGTATGTGTGTATGCACGTGCACACATATATATTCTTTTTTTTAAAGATTTCTTTTTTAGTTCTAAATGGACACATTACCTTTGTTTTCTTTATATGTGGTGATGAGGATCGAACTCATTGCCTCACACATGCTAGGCAAGCACTCTACCACTGAGACCCAGCCCCAGCCATATACGTTCTTGTATATGAATATATTCTATGTATATGAGAAAGAATATACACATATATGTGTGTGTGCATATATATATACCATACACACACACATATATATATACACACACATTTATAAATGAAAGAACACATCTTTCCTAGTTAATTTTTTAATATTTTATAGGAAAAGAAAAAAATTAAAAAACAAAAAAAATTAAATTCTATAGGAAAAGGATAAATCACGAAGAGAAGCAGTCAATAGAGGCATGCATTTTAAGTAAGAAGCTACAAAAATGCTGTAAAGGCAGCTTTCCAGGGTAGCAGACAGATGTGCCTGTGCAGATCACTGTCTTCTCAGGAAGGCTCACTGGTCACCATCTATGCTCTGATGACAAGGCAATAAAACAAAACTGCCTCTGAAAATGTCTTCCACAAATTGCTTCTACCTACTTCAAAGCCTTCTATAACCTTGTCTTCCCAGTAGTCAGAAGGATATTTTTAAATAGATCAGTGCATGCTGCTCCCTTGATCACATCCTTCTATGGCTTTGCACTGCTCTTAAAATACAATCCGAACTCCAGTCCATGGTGCACACGACACTGAAGACCTTAAGAATCCTTGCACAAGGCTAGGGGGTAGCTTAGTGGTAGAGCATGTGCTTGGCATGCACAAGGCCCTGGGTTCCATCCAAAATAAATCAACAAATAAGAATCCCTGCATGGTCTAGTCCCCTCCCTGACTCCCTCCCCAATCTCACAGCTCCTGCACTTGCTACCTCCTGCTCTTCAAAACCCCAAGAACTTCCCACCCAGCACATTCACATGTGCTGTTCCTAAAACCTGGAACACCCAACACCTTGTACAGGGCTTGGCATGTAGTAACCCCACCTCAAAGACTTCTCCAATGAATGGATAGATGTTTCATTACTGTGGTCAATGGGATGATAAAGACTTACATCTGTATCATCTATATTCCACTATCATTAAAATAGACTTCATGGGCTGAGGATATAGCTCAGTTGGTACAGTGCTTGTCTAGCATGCACAATGCCCCGGGTCCAATCCCCAGCACTACCAAAAACAATAACGACAACAAAAAATAGACTTCATAGGGCTTGGGATGTAATTCAGAAGTACATATAAGGCCCTGGGTTCTATCCCCAGGACCACAAAAAAGAAAAGAACCTTAGGCTTCTCTCAGTAGCTCAGGAGGGAGGCTGAGACAGGATGATCACAAGTTCGAAGCCCCTGGGTTCAATCAGAGGTACAAAAAAAAAAAAGAAGAAAAAGAAAACAGACTTTGTATGTATGTGCATATGTTTGCAAGTAGGCATTTATAGGCACATAAATATTTATGTATATGTAATCATACACAGTGTGTGTATGTGTTATCAGTATACAAGTATATAAATACATTCAACACAGTATATTATATACTGATATATTTTTATATCAATTTGACAATAACTTTATTAAACTTATTTAATGCTGGCATAAAAATCTGTCTCCTCTCTAAATTCAATGCTCCTTGCAAACCTGGATAATCTCTGTCATATATCAGTATTGCTAAAGACAAGAGCACATACATGTCTGCTTAATGCACACAACCTCCAAAGCCTTAGTAATGAACTGGGCTGCATATTAGGGAATCTGAATACATTTCAGGGATCTTGAACCCTGGTGCAATCCGAAACTCCCACAGAACCTACCCAACACCAGGATTTGCCTTTCTTTTCCTTAAAAATATCAACATTAGATGGCAAGTCCTGCCTGTGTTTCCCAAAGGAAAGAGGAATAAGTTGTGTCCCTATTGTTCTGTAGCTGCCTAACAAAGTACATCAAGGCCTGCTAGCAACAGTTACAAACATGATTTGGCTGAGCTTCCAAGGGTCATGTGCGACTTCTAACAGTCTTCACATTGACCGCACACAAGAAGGGCAAATCATCCTAGCAGCAGCCTTGGCACTTGAGCAACTCTGGCCAAAACCCTGGTCTCATATCAGGACATGACATTAATAAAGACAACCCAGTTGCAACTGGAAAGGCACATAACTTTTATTTTTCAGCAAGGCAAGTTTATTTACTCCCACAGGAGATAAACAAACATGACCACCAGGGAGAGCCTGGGACAAAGTGTACTTGACCTGCAGTAGATAAACGAAAAGCCTGGAGTCTGAGAACAAGCTCAATTTTCTGCCCCTCTCAGTTCAAGCTCAAGTACATATCTTGCAGAGCAACAAAAACAAATGTAAATGATGTAACACATGCTAAGGGGAGATTCAAACTACAGGTAGTTTTGGCAGCTGAACAAGTGCAGAGTGAGGCATGTAAGCAATCTCAAATCCTAAATTCAGAGGTTGGAGTGAGTTCAGTGGTAGAAAACTTGCCTAACACATCACCATACACACACACACACACACACACACACACACACACACACACACAAATCTAAATTTCATAAAAACACTACTAAATTACCTAGGAGTTATTTAATTACTCAATGTGTTAAGTTTCCCTACCTATGATGTTAAAAGATATCAGTAAACAGAATATACAAGTATTTTAATTACTGAATGCATACAAAAATCTAAACCCTATTGACACTAATCAAAAGGAGATGTTTTGCTAATTAAGAAAAATAAAATTAAATATAATGTTTGTCATTCAAGTATCAGCTCACTTGATAACTCCCAAGAAAAACCTGCCCTAAATTCCCCATCAAAACTAAATGCAGGGGCTGGGGTTGTGGCTCAGTGGTAGAGCACTGGCCTAGCACAGGTGAGGCACTGGGTTAGATCCTCAGCACCACATAAAAATAAATAAATAAAGCTATTGTGTCCATCTACAACTAAAAAATATCCAAAAAAATGCATTTCCTCACATTTCTGTGGGTTCCTCTACCCCAGGCCTTTATTACTACCTAAAACTACTTTATTTATTCATGATTATTTTTCCTTTCTCGGTCATGAAAAGGGAAATTTTTGCCTGTCTTACTGCTAAACATGAGTAGCTCAATAACTGCTTGTTGAATGAATTAATACTAGATTCAAAATAATTTGAAAAAGAACAAAGTTGGAGAACTAACAGAATCTGAATTCAACTTTACTATAAAGTTACAACAAGGCCACACATGATGGAGCATGCCTGTAGTTCCAGCAACTCTGGAGACTAAGGCAGGAGTACTGCAAATCTGAGGCCAACCCTCAGCAACATAGTGACAGCGATCCCGTCTCAAAATTTAAAAAAATAAGAAAAGGGGTCTGGAGTTGTGGCTCAGTGGTAGAGCATTTGCCGAACATGTGAGAGACACTGGGTTCAATTCTCAGCACTACACATGAATGAATGAATGAATGTCCATCACACCTTTAAAAATATTTTTAAAAAAAGAAAAGAAAAAAGAAAAGGACATGAGTTGTAACTCAGTGGTAGAATGCCCCTGGGTTAAACCCCCATAAATAATAAATAAATGAATAAGCTAAATAATCATCAAGACCATGTGGTTCTGGCATAAGGACAAATAGGTCAATGGAATAGAATAGATTCCAAAAACAGACCCACACATAAAAGGACAACTGATTTTTCTTTCTTCCTTTTTGTTTTGTTTTGTTTTGTTTTGTTTTACCACCAAGTTCTATCTCCTGTCCTTTTTACTCTATTTTGAGATAGTCTCACTAAATTACCCAGGCTGGCTTCAAACTGGCAATGCTCCTGCCTCTGCCTCTTAGTCACTGGGATTATGGGTGTGCACCACTGTGCACAACAGGACAGCTGATTTTCAACCAAGGTACAAACTCACTGGAGGTAGTCTCTTCAATAAATAGTGCTGCAAAGACATGATATCTACATGCAAGAAAGAGGTGGGGCTAGGCTGGTGGTGCACTCCTGCATTCCCAGCAATTTAGGAGGCAGAGGCAGGAAAAGCAACACTTAGAGGCCAGCCTTCAGCCTTGGCAACTCAGTGAAACACTGACCAAAATAAAATATAAAGTGCTGGTGATATAGTTCAGTGGTGGACACTGCCTAGAATACAGAAGGCCCTACATTCAAGTCTCTGTACCCGGGGTTAAAAAAGTGAATCATAAGCCTGAAACCATTAAACTTGTAAAAGACAAAAAAAAAAAAAAAAAAAGCCCTTGGGTTAAGCTAGGATTTCTCAGAAATAATACCAAAAGCATGATCCATACAAAAACAAATTGATAAACAGGACTTCATTAAAATTAAAAACCTCTGTTCTTCAAGACACTGGTTTATTTTTTGGGGGGGGTTTGTTTTGTTTTGTTTTTAAAGTGAAGACAAGTCACAAACTAGGAGGAAAAAAAATCTGCAACTCTGATAAGGGGCTTGTACTCAAGTTACATAAAGAACTCTCAAACCTCACTAATAAGAAAAAAAAATAATTCCAGGATAATGGCCCACCCCTGTAATCCCAGCTACTCCAGGCTGAGGCAAGAGGATCACAAGTTTGAGTTGCCAGTTTCAGCAACTTTATTTTATAAAAATAAAGCTTTTTTTGTTGTTGTTTTTTGTTGCAAGAGAAAAAATCTTTAAAAAGGCTAGGGATGTGGCCCAGTGGTAGAGCACCCCTGGGTTCAGACCCCAGAAACACACACACACATATACAAACTAAAATAGATTGAACAGACACATCATCAAAGAAAATATACAGATGGAAAATAAGCACATGAAAAGAAAATCAACATGATTAGTCATTAGAGAAAAACAAAATAAAACTACAGTGAAATGACACATCTATTATAATGGCTAAAATTAAAAAGACTGACCATACTAAGTGTTGGGAGGGATGCAGAGGAGTCACATGCAACTGTCACAGCCTGCTGGTAGGAGCATAAACTATAAACTTTGTGTGCTGGTGCAGGCCTGTAATCTCAGCTACTAGTGAGGCTGAGGCAGGAGGATCATGAGTTCAAGGCCAGTCTGAAGGGGCTGGGGACAGGGGCTGGCATTGTAGCTCAGCAGGAGAGTGCTTGCCTAGCACGTGGAGACCCTGCATTCGATCCTCAACACCACATAAAAATAAGTAAATCAAATAAAGGTACTGTGTCCAACTACAACTAAAAAAAAAAATATTAAAATAAATAAACATATTTGGGGTGGTGGTGGCTGGGGATGTAGTTTACTGGTAGAGCACCCCTGTGTTCAATCCCCAGTGTGGGCGCAAGAGTGGCAGTGGTGGTTGAAAGCAGTATAATCACTTTGGGATGGGTGTGTGTGTGTGTGTGTGTGTGTGTGTGTGTGTGTTTGGTAGCAGGGATTAAACTCAGGGGTACCTTACCACTAAGCCACATCCCCAGCCCCTTTATGTATTTTATTTAGAGACAGAGTCTCACTCAGTTTGCTTAGCACCTTGCCATTACTGAGGTTGGCTTTGAACTCCCAATCCTTCTGCCTCAGCCTCTGGGATTACAAGCATGTGCCACCATTCCTACCTGGCCAGTAAAAACAGGTTAGCAATTTAGCAATTTCTTTTCCTTTTCTTTTTTTTTTTTAAAGAGAGAGTGAGAGAGAGAGGGGGACAGAGAGAGAGAGAATTTTAACATTTATTTATTTTTTCTTAGTTCTCGGCGGACACAACGTCTTCGTTTGTATGTGGTGCTAAGGATCGAACCCGGGCCACACGCACGCTAGGCAAGCGCGCTAACGCTTGCACATCCCCAGCCCCTGTTTTTTCTTTTTTTCTTTTTTTTTCTTTTTGTGTGTGTATGTGTGTGTGCGCGCGCGCGCGCGTGCGTGCGTGCGTGCGTGCGTGTGTGTGTGTGTGTGTGTGTGAGAGAGAGAGACAGAGAGAGAGAGAGAGAGAGATACTAGAGTAAACCCAGGGGGCTCTACCACTGAACTCCACACCCAGCCCTTTTAACTTATTTTGAGACAGGGTCTCAATAAATTGCCCAGGCTGACCTCAAACTTGGGATCCTCCTGTCTCAGCCTCCCACATCACTGGCATTATAGCAGGTGACAGATTAGCAATTTCCGACAAAGTCAAATATACATCTTCTGTATGAGCCAGTCATTCCACTTGTAGGCATGAGAAATGATATTCTGTGCCCATACAAACTCTTCTACACAAACATTTGCAGCACCTACTTGTGACAGTCAAACTCTGGAAACATCAATTATCCACCAACAGGTGGGTGGCTAAGCACACTGCAGGATTGTATGGTACTGTGGAATACTGCATGAATCTGATACATACTACAATGTTTATGAATCTCAGTCTAATTTATGTTGAGCACAAAAAACCACACACAATACTAATTCACTCTATATAAAATTCTAGGAAATGCAAACTAATATACACTAACAACAGAATAGTATTGCTTAAGAACAAGGGAGGGAATATAAACAGCAGGAGGAAACGACAGGAGGGTGAGGAATATGTTCATTATCTTTACTGAGGTGATGGTTTCCCAATGTACACATATGTCAAAACTTATCAAATAATACACTTGAATATATACAATTGATTACATGTTATTTATATTTCAATAAAGCTAGTCAAAAAAGAATCACCAAGAAGAAGAAAAAATAAACAAAAATAGCAATCAACAATTATGTATGCTATGCTCATAACCTGATTTTTTAGGTGGGACACAGTTCTTCCTATAATAGGTGAGTACGAAATAGGAGGGCTGCAGGGGAGAAGGAATGACTCCATTTCTAACTGTCATCTTGACCACTTGCTGCTTTGACTATGCCCACACGTCCCTGCTTCTAAACTAAGAAGCTGGACAATGTAGGGTCTATTACTCCCCAGCCCCTTTCCCCACCCCCAGCCCCAGTCTTTTTGTCTCCTAGAGCAGCAGATCCTTACTTGTCTGGAAGAGCAGACACAAGGAACAAAAGGCTCAATGACTATTTGACAGATTAAAGAATAGACAACTGTTTTATTTAAAAGCTCCCTAAAGAATTAGAACATTTGAGGCTATACAGGGCTCTGATGAAATGCAGTTATATATTACCCAGCTCTGCAAGCACTTGCCAAGAGACCTGTCCAAGTCACTCACTTCCTAAGTTTTCAGGCTTTTTTTTTTTTCCCTTCCTTTTTATTTCAGATCCATGAATGAATAACACACAGGTGCGTTTTGAGGAGACATTCCTAACATTTTGAAAAGTCCCTCATTCAAATAGCCCCAACAGCTTGAAATCATTTTTCATATGTCTAAGGTAGAGGCCATTAACTGGAGAATCGTAGCAAAGGCTAGACAATGGGTCTTATGTGTGAGCCGTCTGTGAAGAGTGGTGATACAAAGTAGCAGTATCATTATTTGAAAACCCGAGGTCATACTAGTGTTTAACAACAAAATTACTGCTTACAAATGAGTAGAAATAATTACAAAGTAACAACAGCAACTGGGGATTCTGACTCCACCACTTATTGGCTGAGTGGCAGGGTAAACTGCTTCTACTTTTGAAACTCAGTTTACTCATCTTTAGAACGGGATAATAGTATGGGCCTCAGAGGATCGGTCGTGAGGATTAACCGTGTTTGCCTTCGAGTGAGTGCTAAGTAAATGTTAGCTAAGAGTCCCATTTTTACCTTGACTTTTCAAGGGACCTCATTAACTCACGAATCGTCCTTCTGACCCTGTTTCGCATCCTGTCACTCACTCGAAGGTTACTTCTGAGCCTCAGTTTCCACACCCGGAAAACGGGAACCACTACAGTTACCTGACTTTTAAGGTTGTACTGAAGGATTAAATAATTAGATAAAGCTCCCTTCCCTCCCACCTCCCAAAGCGAAGATCGCGGAGGAAGGAAATACTTTTAGAGGCTGCAGACACCGTCAGTTTTTCCATTTCTGGCACGTGAGGGGTGAGGGGAAGGAGATGCAAAGGGGCACACAAAAGACTCAGGGGTCCCGAGTGAAGTCCCCAGGTGCACTCGGGCGGCCGAGCGACCCCAGAGCGGCTGGGGTATCGGGGCCCAGCCCCGTGCAACTGTCCCCCCCCCCCCGTCCCGGGCCAAGGAGCCTCGGCGAGCGAGCGGGGCTATTTCGGAATCACCATGAGGCAATTCTCATGAGGCAATGGGTCAGGAATGCGGCGCCGAGCCGGGCCACTGGCGTCCGCGGTTCCCCGGGCGGCTCTACCTGCCCGGGACCGACCGGCATCCCCGGGGCTGCGGAGCCGGAACTCGGGGAGGCAGGAAATGAATGGGGACCCGAGGGGTGGGGGCGCGGCGGGCCGGGCCCCGGGCCCGGGCGGCCGAGGGGGCTGCAGGGAGCCCGCCCCGCACCCGGGACCCGAGAGCGCGCCCGGCGGGGCGCCCCCTCCGGGCGGGGCTGCGTCGAGGCGGCGGGGGCCGAGCCGAGGCCCCGACCGGGCCCCTCCGGGCTTCTCACCTCCGCGATGTCATGTTCCTCCCGCCCTCCGGCTCCGCGACGGACCCGCTCCTTGCTCAGGCTCCGCTGGGCCCGGTCACATCGGGCTGCCCGAGGGAGGCCCGCTCGAGACCGGACGGGGGGCAGAGCCAGCCGGCCGCGCGCAGACCCCCCTCCAGGCCTGGGGATCCCAGAGACTGTGCAGCCGCCCCCCGAGTCCGGCTCGCTCCTCCTCCGCCCCCGCCCCTCGCCGCTGGCTCCAGAGTGACGTCACCGCGCGCGACGCCCGCCGCTACTTCCTGGTTCCCGAGCGCCCCGGCCCAGCGGCGGCCGGAGCTCCGAGTTCTGAGGCTCTGTGAGCCGCCGCCGCCACGCAGCTCCCAGAGCTCCCGGGCCTCCTCCCTCAGCCCTCCGCACCCCCTGCCGCCGCGTCCCTCCCCTGCGGTCAGTGACCATCCCGCGCCCACTGCCACATCGAGTTTCATTCATTTCATTCCCCACATCGCAAGGCCGCTTAGTTGGAATGTTAATTTCCGTGACCTCCATTTCTTCATTCTCGTAAAATAAAGATAGTAAGCGTATTTTCTTTATAGGGTTGTCATTCAATATGTAAAATGGCCGGGCGCGGTGGCGCACGCTTGTAATCCCAGCGGCTCAAGAGGCAGAGGCTGGAGGATGGCAAGATCAAGGCCAGCCCCAGCAATTTAGCAAACCCTAAGAAATTTGATGAGACCCTGTCCCAAAGTTAAAAATAAAAGGGTTAGGTATGTGGCTCATGGCAAAGAGTCCCTGGGTTCAATCCCTGGTTTTTATATATAATATTAATTTTTATATATGTCAATTGTTTATTTCTGGAATTTTCCAATTAATCTTGACAGGCTGCAGATCAAGCAGGGTAAGCAAGGCCTAAAAAAGAAGGGATGACTATTACCATTTTAAATAGGGTAGTTAGGAAAGGCTTCACTGAGATGGCATTTGAGTAAAAATCAGATGAAGGAGTATGAATAATTTAGCAGAATAGCATCTCCAGCAAAGTGTGAGATTTTGCAAAAGGTCTGAGACAGAGGGATGCCTCCAGTGTTAGAATAACTAGAGAAAGGTCTCTGGGGGGTTGGAGAGAGAATAGTACGTGAGTTGAAATTAGAAAAGGGTAGAGATGTTAGTATTATAGATTACATAAATAGCAGGGCTGGGTTGTGGCTCAGTGGTAGAGCACTTGCCTAGCATGTGTGAGGCCCTGGGTTCCAGTCTCAGACCACATATAAATAAATAAAATAAAGATCCATTAACAACTGAAAAAAAAAATTTTTTAAAGGGTTACATAAATAGCTTTGGCTTTTGCTCAGTGAAATGGAGAGTCGAATTTTGAATAGAGGAGGGATTGAATCCAAGAATACTCTTACTGAGCTACATATCCCTACCTCTCTATATTTTATTTTGAGACAGTCTTGCTAAATTTCCCAGGCTGGCCTCCAACTTGGGATCCTTCTGCCTCAGCCTCCCAAATCACTTGGATTACAGGTATACACCCTAGCTGGCTTCAAACATTTTTTGGGGGGGTTCTAATTTTTAAATGGGTTCATAATATGTGTATATTTATGGGTTCATAATATCATATGTATATATGTGTATACTTTACATTGGTATATATTTGTGTGTGTGTGTGTGTGTGTGTGTGTGTGTGTGTGTATAAAATGAATTAATTTCCAGGGTTTTGAGTGTTGGGGAGTTTGTTTTCTATTTTGGTTTTGCTCCAAAAATAGTGCTTCCACAAACTTCCTTATGAGGAAACTGAATGGGTAGCTGAATCATTGTGTGTTGACCTTAACATTAACACTTAGGCAAGAGTACTGTCAACACTCAATACCATCTCCATTTTATTTCATTTTATTTATTTATTTTATGTTACTGGCAATGGAACCCAGGAGTGCTGTACCACTGAGCTACATCCCAGTCCCTTTTTTTAGTTTTTTGTATTGTTTTATTTGGGGGGTACCAGGGATTGAACTCAGAGGCACTAACCACTGAGCCACATCCCCAGCCCCCCCCCCTTTTTTTGTATTTTATTTAGAGACAAGGTATCAGTGACTTGCTTAGCACTTCACTTTTGTTGAGGCTGGCTTTGAACTCACAATACTCCTTCCTCAGCCTCCTGAGCCACTGAGATTATAGGTATGCACCACCGCACTGAGCTCTGGTTTATTTTTGAGATAAGGTCTTGCTAAATTCCCCAGGCTGACCTTGAACTTGTGATCCTCCTGTCTCAGTCTCTTGAATAGCTAGGATTACAGGTGTGGTGCATTGCACCCAGCTCCATTCCCATTTCATAATTAAGAAAGCAGAAATATGGAGACTTATATACAGCAAGTAGTTCATAGACTACGACGATATTGCCATTTTTAAAAAATATTTTTGGTTGTAGGTGGACACAATATACTTACTTGAATTTATGTGGTGCTAAGGATTGAACCCATGCCTCACACATGCTAGGCAAGCACTCTACCACTGAGCTACAACACCAGTCCAACATTGCCATTTCTGTAGTGCAACTGCCTACAGGTTTTCTGTCCTTCTGTGGCACAAATTTATGAAATACATGACTCAACTTAGGTACATGTGGGAGCTTGGATAGGTCATTCATTATATCAATCAAGTTTCAGTTTTTTTCCTCTTTTTTTTTTTTAATGATACCAGAGATTGAACTCAGGGGTGCTTAACCACTGGGCCACAACTCCAGTTCTATTTATTTATTTATTGTACCAGAGATTGAACCCAGGGGCCACTAAGCCACATCTACAGCCTTTTGTTTGTCTGTTTTTTAAGACAGGTTCTTATTGAGGTTTTGGGGGCCTCAGTAAGTTGCTGAGTCTGGCTTTGAACTTGCAAGCCTCTTGCCTCAGCCTCCAAAATCACTGGGATTACAAGTGTGTTATCCTGGCACACAGTTCTTTCATCTTAAATGAAAATCTCACAAGAAAATCTCATTGAGATTTAAAATGATTTAATGTCTGCCAAAATGTCTGCTTTGTGATAAAAGTGCTGTGTGAAGTTCAGAGCTTTTCTTTTCTTCCTTTTGGCAGTGCTGGGGATCAAACCTAGGACCTTGTGTATGCTAAGCAAGGTTTCTACCACTGAGCTACATGCCCAGCCCCTTATGAACACTTTATATGTGACAAAACCAGGCGCTTAATAATAATTTTTATTTTATAACCGACATTGATAAATCATAAGCTTTGCAATACCACAACAAGTCACAAGAGGGGGTTCAATTATGCTTTTTTTTTTTCAGTAGCAGGTCATTTAACAAATACTCTGGGACACTTACCAGGTGAAAATCCCTAAGATTACCACAATTTTCTCTTCTCTCTTCTCCCTCCTCCTCCTTCTCCTCCTCCTCCTCCCCTTCCTCCTCCTCCTCCTCCTCCTCCTCCTCCTCCTCCTCCTCCTTTTTTCTTTTTTCTTTTTTCTTTTTCCAGTGCTGAGATTGAAACCCAGGCCTCATACTTGGGTAGGTAAGCACTCTACCCCTGAGCTACACCCCCAACTATTTTGTCAGAATTTTTACCTTATTTTTTTGATACACCCACAGGCCACAACAGAAATAAGGATTGAACTCAGGGGCATTTCACCACTAAGTTACATCCTCAGCATTTTAAAAAAGAGGGGCGGGGGTGGATGGACAAAGTCTCCATTAGGTTGCTTAGGGCTGTTCTAAATTGCTTAACTGGTCTCAGCCTCCCTAGTTGCTGGGGTTACATGTGTGTACCACCACATCTGGCTTTTGTTAGAATATCTGAAGTGCTCAAGTGAGCAACTCTACTTTTATTTATTTACTTACTTACTTATTTATTTTGGATGCTGGGAATTGAACCCAGGGTCACTCTACCACTGAGCTATCTTACCAGTCATTTTTGCTTTATTTTATTTTATTTATTAATTGAAACAGGGTCTCACTAAATTGCTTAGGGCCTTACTAAATTGCTGAGGTTGTTTTTGTTGTTGTTGTTTTGTGTGTGTGTGGTTTCAAATTTTTATTTTTGTTTGTTGGGGGCTGTTTTTGATAATGAGGATTGAACCGAGGGGCACTTAATCCTTGAGTCACATCCCCAGCCATTTTTTATATTTTATTTAGAGACAGGATCTCAGTAAATTGCTTAGGCCCCCACTAAATTGCTGAGGCTGGCTTTGAACTTGGGATCCTACTTCCTTAGCTTCTGAGATTGCAGGAATGTGCTGCCAAGCTAGGCAACCTGAGACTCCTCTTGAAATCCTCTTGCCTCAGCTTCCAGAGTCGCTGGAATTACAGATGTGTGCCATAACTCTGACCTCGGTCCTTTTTTTATTTTTAATTTTTTTAAATTTTGAGGAAAGCTATCTAAATTGCTGAGACTGGCCTTGAACTTGTGGTCAAATTGCTAGGATCACAGACATGTGCCACCATGCCCAGCAAAGGTCTGACATTTATATATTATTTTACATGCATCAAATATGGTTCTTGGACTTGGGACAGTGGCACACACCTATAAGCCTTGTGACTTGGGAGGTTGAGACAGGAGGGTAGCAAGTTCAAAGCCAGCCTCAGAAATTCAGCAAGTCCCTCAATGACTTAGTGATACCCTCTCTCAAAATAAAAAGGATTGAAAATGTAGCTCACTGGTAAAAGTCCCTAGGTTCAGTTCCCAGTATCACTTGTTACTATCATTATTATTATTGGACTGTGGATATAGTACAGTGGTGAGTGCTTGCCTAGCATGCATGAGGCCCTGGGTTTGATCCCCAGCATCACACACATAAAAATGGTTCTTAGTGCTTTTGTATACATTAATTTATTTCATCATCCCAACAACCCTATGGGGTAAGTACTATTTTTCTATTCTTATCATTTTTTCACCTTGAACCCAAAGTGAATTGTAGCCTTGAGCTATATCCCAGCTCTTTTATTTTTTATTCTGAGATATGGTCTCACTAAATTGCCCAGGCTGGCCTCCAACTTGCAGTCCTCCTGCCTCAGCCTCTCATGTGGCTGGGATTACAGGCATGCACCACCTCAGGCCAACTTGTCACTTTCATCTGCCAAATTTCTCATTTACTCTCCCAAATCCAAAACAAAAACCAACTATCCCAGAAATCTTTCCTAAATATCCCAGGTAAAATAGGAGAAATAATATATATATATATATATATATTTTTTTTTTTGCTTTTCCCTTGATTGTGTATTATTTCAGAGCAGGAATATATTTTAAGCATTTTAATTCCTACCTTTTTCTGATGCTCTGCCATTGAGCATAGTCTATAGTCTGATAAGGGGATGTAAGTACTAAGCCAACTGTGGAGAAAATACCTATGTCTCAACTAGCCTTTCATGGAAAAGATTCGCTTGGAAATTACTTGCTTCATTCATTTATTCATTCCTCATGGTGAAATGTTAGTCTGCTTTGTTTTTTGTCTTGTTTGTTTTTTGTTTTGGTTTTGTTTTGTTTTTTTAAAGAGAGAGAGAGAATTTTTAATATTTATTTTTTAGTTTTTGGTGGTCACAACATCTTTATTTTATTTTTTATGTGGTGCAGAGGATTGAACCCAGTGTCCCGCGCATGCCAGGTGAGCGTGTAACCGCTTGAGCCACCTCCTCAGCCTGTCTTGTTTGTTTTTGAGGTGTTGTGGAACCTAGGGCCTGCTAGGCAAGTGCTCTACTGCTGAGCGATACCGCACCTGTCATGCAGAGGGCAAGACCCAGGCCAAGGAAGCCAGGTTCAGAGATCTAGCAGTTGAAAGAAGATGAGAGGCATGGTAGGAATATTGGCCATTCTTTATTTGGAAGTGGCAGTAGCCTCTACCCAGCCCCTGAGCCATTTTCATAGGCCTTTTTTTTTTATACACAGGCCAAACAAAGAAGGCACATAGCTAATGGGTTACAGAAGTGGGTACATGCTAACAAGTGAATGTTCATGAACTTGAGTACATAGGCTGAATCAGAGTATTTCTGACCTGACTACACACTGACCATGACATAGCTGATTCATGGCCTTGGCTACACACTAAAAGCATACCATAGCTCCAGAAGCCTTGGCAAGGGAGCCTAACTATAACCACTCTGGTCCTGCCCCAACACCACCCCTTTAAGATTCCTCACCGAACAATCTAAGTATCTGAAATCTTCTGCAATGACCCCTTAGTGAGGAGGACAGAGCCCTGCACCCATAGGCCACAACAGAAATACACATTATAACAACATACAAACAAAAACAAGTCCCATCACCTAGGATTAATAAAAGCCATTGCCATCCCATATTGAGTGGCAATAAAAGTCTTTCCCTGTCACATCTAGCTGTCCAGTGATAGTCTGGATTTGCTAGGTAGTCCAGCAGCAGAACTCCCAGGCACTTCGGTGCATACCCAGCAGGCAGAGGTGTTTGCTGCTCTGGTGTAGGCATGTGCCCAGTCCACAGTGGTGTTAGCAAGGACACACCTATAGACAAAAACACAAAGCAGTTCCGGGCACTAGCACAGGCAAGTCATGTCCATCAGGGAGGATGCACGCCAGCTCTGAATCCCAAGAAAGTACAGTGGCTGTTTGTGGCAGCTTCCCTGCTGTATAGTGGTCCCATACTCACACAACTTGGTCCTGAACTTCAGCAGGCTCTATGTGCACCACTACCGGGAACTCATAATTGGCCAAGTGGAAATACCAAATGTGCCCTCTACAATCTGTGTCCCAGCCAGGCACAGTGGCACACGCCTGTAATGATTCCAGTGGCTTGGGAGCCTGAGGTAGGAGGATTGCAAGTTGAAAGTCAGCCTCAACAACTTAGCAAGGACTTATGTAGGTCTCTAAATAAAATATAAGAAAAGGGCTGGGGATGTGGCTCAGTGGTTAAGCACTCAGTGGTTCAATCCCCAGTACCAAATAATAATAATAACTATTATTATTATTATTATTATTATTATGTCCCTTCTGCAGGACCCGGCCAAGTCATGTTTCGGGGAGAGCAATTCACTAGTCCCCTATGGTGTCACAAGGAGATCACGTGCCAAGCCTCTTCCCCTTAGGGCTAAAAGGGCTACCCATCAAAGGAGGGGGGCTCTTGGTCGAGGGTCTCACCCACGCCACAGTTTGCCCTGTTCAATCCAGTGGGAGCAGGTAGAGAACATCCCCTTGCTTCTCAAACCCAGGCTTAAGTCCACATCCTCTGCTGTCACCTGGACCTGTATTGGGCCCTGTGCAGTGCAGCAAAGCCTTCACAGGAGCTGGTCCCCCTCGCTGGAGACACACATTCAGAGCTCTCACAACTGCCCAGACGCTGTGCCCACCTGTTCCTGGCAGGTGGGTCGACTGCTGTTCTGAGTCCAGCAGACTGTGGGTGGCCTGGGACTCACAGCTTCCATTGAATCTGTAACTGAGTTGCCCATTGCTGCACATCGTGACCTGGGAAATGGGTCCTTTGATCACTCTCTATTGTAATGGGCCAGCCATACAAGGCTGTCAACCCAGCCAGGGTGCAAATAGTAGTACTCTGGTCACTGGACCACTGGGCCAGGCAAACAACAAGGCTGCAGCTTGTCCACTACTGTCAAGGCAAATGTGGCCCCTTCAGAAAGGTGAAGGGCCAATGTAGTCAACCTGCCATCATGTCAAAGGGATGCGTCCACACATTACCTGACCACCTCTGGCTCCAAGTCATTGGTGGTGTGGGCATTGCTGAGCACAAACCACATGTGCCTGGCAGGCCCCTACCAGGGCATCCCATGTTAGAGGCAGAGCCCAATGTTTGACTACAAGCCACCTGCATGCTGTAGACATGATGCAGCTGCCACCACACCCTGGCCCAAGCCTCTGCTCCATCATTCCCTGGGCTAGTCAGGGGGCGTGGCCAGGGCCATGTCCTACAGTTATCTCCTTCTCATGGCCTGTGGCCCCAAGGTCCTGCCCAATGGCTTGACCCCACAAAGGCCAATGCCCTACCATCCAATTCTCTACTTCCCAGGTAGTCACCCACAGAGTTAACCCCTCAAACAGACCAGCTGACTGGACAGATAATCAGGGGTCCTGGTTCCTGCAGTGCCACAAAACTCAGCCCTCTAGCGGCTCTGTTCATTCCCGCATCATGCCACAAGGTGTCAGTAGAGGGCTGTGAAGCAACAGCTGTCCCATGGGCAGAGGGCCTTGTACTGGACCCCTCAGTGCTCCAAGCACTGTGGCCCACAGGGCTGGCCCTTCCTTAAAGGGCATGACTCTGTCAGCTCAAGCTCATCAACACGGTCTGGTGCTTCCTCAGGTGCATACTGCAGCAGCCCTGGAACTTGTTGAAGTTCATGGGACAGAGGACTAGTGGACAAAGCTCTCCTGTGTTCTAAATATGCCCCCTGTTTCACTAGAGCAGGCATCTGGACTATGCCTGTCCTTGGAGTGACTGCCCAGTTCCACACCTCTCCTCTCAAAGGATTTGTGGTAGGCACCAAACCCTCAGCAGCACCAGTAATGGCCTCCATGGCCACCAGGCTACACACAGGGCTGCAAGCTGCTTCTTCATCAGGGTGCAGAGATCCTCTGCACTCTTCACTACTGTGACGGAAACCTACTGGTCTTCACAGCCGCTCCTGCCACTGCCACAGGCCCCACCCCAAACCCTCCCGGGTTACATGAATATCTAGCTCAAAGGGGTGAGCGGGGTCTACCACTGCAGGACCTGAGCTTGCTGAGTGGCCCTCTTCGTGGCCTGAAAGGCCAACTCAGCACTTCACTCCAGTCCCCCAGTGCCCCTTTCTTCACTAGAGCATACAGGGGATGACACAACAGGGCTACATGGGACTGAAAGCCCACCAGTATCCCAATGAGCCCACAGAGGTTTGCAATTGTGCAACTGTTGTTGGTCATATGCCTGGATTTTCTCAAAAGCTTCTGGCACAATTCTTTTTTTTTTGGTACTGAGAATCAAACCCATGGGTGCTAACCACTGAGGCACATCCCCAGCCCTATTTTTATTTTATTTAGAGACAGGGTCTCACTGAGTTGCTTAGTGCCTTGCAGTTGCTGAGGCTGGCTTTAAACTCGCTATCCTCCTGCCTCAACCTCCAGAGCTGCCCGGATTACAGGCATGCGCCACCGTGCCTGACTTCTGGCACAGCTTTCATCTTACCCAACCAAAAAACACCCAAGAACGTAACCAAGAAGCCAGGCCCCTGCACCTTGGCAGTGTTTACTACCAGCCACATGTCTTCAAATGGGCCACTAAGGTCGGGGATGCAAGCTCTAAATTCGTATAAGACAGTCAGAAGTCAACGAAGCACCATCAGAATAATGAAACGTGCAGTAGGTGGCTGAGTCCACTGGATCAGGTCACTGGCCACCAAACCATGGCATGTGGTCAGGCTATGCAAATAACCTTGTGGCAACACTTGAAATGTCCTCTCAGCCTTTCCATGTGAAAGAAAACTGCTCCTGGCTCCCTGGGGCCAGAGCAATAGAAAAGAAAGCATTAGCCAGGTCCAGCACAGAGTTGGCTGGTCCATGAGATCATGCACTGCGGGAATGGCTGCATACAGGGAAGGCACCACTCTGTTCCATTCTTGGTAATCCACAGGCATTCTCCACGTGCCCTCAGGCTTCTTCAATGGTCACACTGGAGAGTTAAAGGGGTGGGCTGGGGGCTATATTTTGCCTGCTTCCTCCACTTGCAAGACAGTAGCTCCAATTTTTTTTTTTTTAACTCAGGGGCACTCCACCACTGAACCACATCCCTAGCCCTTTTATTTTATTTTATTGAGAGACAGGATCTCACTGAGTTGCTTAGTGCCTTGACATTGCTGAGGCTGGCTTTGAACTCGTGCTCCTCCTGCCTCAGTCTCCTGAGTCGCTGGGATTTCAGACATGCACCACCATGCCCAGCACAGTAGCTCCAATTTCTGCATGTCCCCCATGAGGCAATACTGTTTCACTGTCACAGTCCTCCAGGGCTGTGGCAAGACCTGGGGCAGGTGTTTTGCATATCCTGTCATAACCGCCTTCACATCTCACACATGGAGGCAGAACTGCCACCAGGGTCTGCAGCAGTGGTCCTTGGAACACATCTCTACCCAAGATATACTCTGGGATACCAGACACTTGTACCGTATATGCTCACAGGGGCAAATGACCTATCCCCCGTGGTAAGGACACTGGCTTTACCTTGATGGTCTGTCCCCCATAGCCAACAATATGAGCATATGGACCTGGGAATTTATCCAGGTTGCCAAACACCAAGCTGCACTCAGCTCCAGGACCCGCCCCCCAACAAGGCCAATTCCCTCTGCATATAGTTTGGAGACCATGGATAGCAAGCTCCACATGTGGCTATCAGCCCCCACCTATATCCGAAGGGCAGGCACCTTAGCTGGATTTCTAGATGTACTGGACCAAAGTCCCTTTGTCCCTCTTAGAAGCAGCCAAGTAGTCTTTCAGTTATATAGGTGGCTTATTCACCTCTGCTGTTCGCAGATTTTGCTGCTTTGGGCACAGTTGCTCAGGGAGGACTGCATTGGGCTGATTGCCTGTCTTCAGGTGATCTAACCCTGCTGTCAGGAGACCTGCCCACATATGCATACAAGTGACCTAGCAGGCCCTTTTTTCCTTTGTTTACCTTGTTTCCAGACCCCTCTCATTGTATCCCCCTCCTTTTTTTTTTTTTTTTTTTTGGTACTGGGAATTCAACTCAGGGGCACTCAACCACTGAGCCACATCCCAGCCTTATTTAGTATTTTATTTAGAGGCAGAGTCTCACCAAGTTGCTTAGGGCCTTGCCATTGCTGGGGCTGACTTTGAACTCACAATCCTCCTGCCGCAGCCTCCCGAGCCACTGAGATTACAGGCGTGCGCCACCATGCCAGGCTACTCTGTGCATTTTTTTACTGCCCTCTGCCCTCCTTGGCTTCCCCCAAGCTAGCCATCATAGTACCAACTTCATTAATGGGACACCCAACATATGGGGCTAAAGTAACCATCAAAGTAGAGGGTGGAGCATTCTGCAAATCCAAGTCTCTAATGCCACCAGTAAACCTTTCACCATCTGGTCCCTGTGTATTCAGATTAAATATCACCTGACGCATGCCACGCTCTTATAGGATCTGCACCAAATCAGCACACGACTGCCACTTACTTACTGGCCTCAGTCCACACAGTTCGCACAGCTGCATAAATCCAGTCTATTGGGGAGCGATTCCATTTCCAGGCCTGCAACTGTTCTGCGATGGCTGTCTCTGGGAAGGGTGGGTGGTGATGGATGCCAGGTGCTCCATCTTCTCTGGACCAGCAGACCATGCTGTCCACCCCTAGATCCTACAATAACAAAAACCACGCAGCCAGGCACTCCCTAGGCTGCTGGTGACACTGCTTGCCCAAGTCCACTTATTCTGCCTAGGTGTCTGGCCAGTATGTAGTGTACTCTGTAGCATTTGGCTCCCCCACTGCCTGACCTCCAGGGGTCTGGGGCTGCTCATGTCTCATCTTCTGCACTATAAGGTGGGCTTGCAGCCGGGGCTTCTCCTCAGACTCTTCTTCAGATTTTACTGTGACCTACAAGGTCGAGGTCCTGCCTGTTTCATATACATCAGCTTCCAAACTGCAAATGCGCTGCTTCAAGGCTTCCTGCTTCTCCTGGAGGGCCTGGAGTCTGGCAGCTTCTGGTGGAGCCTGGTCCGTGTTGGCTTTCAAAACAGGGAGAAAAATCCACCCCTCTTGTCCCGCTGCTTCCTGGGCAACACTGTCTTTTAAGCAGGAACTCAAAGTTTGCAAAGGTTCCTCTGCATTTACAGGTGACCCATCCACGGTATCCCAATTCTCCATAGGAGCCCATTTTAATATGACTGTGGTGACTACATACTACCCCTCGCCCCCCAAGGTCAATGTATCTCTTACCTGCGATGAAGCCTGCTGACTATGCCAATTGTCACACTGAATGCAAGGCTCAGGCCTGGGAAACAAGGTTTGGGAATCTGGAAGTTGAAAGAAGATGAGAGGCACTGTGGGAATATTGGTCATCCTTTATTGAAAGGTGGCAATTGATCCTAGCCAGACCCCTGAGCCATTTCCATAGGCCTTTTTTTATATAGAGGCCAAAGATGGCACACTGCTAACAGGTTACAGAAGCAGGTGTCTGCTCACAAGCAAATGTTTCTGACCTTGAGAACACACTAATCATGACATAGCTGATTCATGGCCTCAGTCACACATTAAAAGCATAACATGGCTCACTGGAAGCCTCAGCAAGGGAGCCTAACTATAGCCATTTGGGGCCTGCCCCAACATCACCTCTGACACTGTTACTTTAAGTTCTTAATGAGCAAAACAAAAAGTTGTAACCTTATGTTGGTTCCTAGTAGTACTTTGAGAATTTTAATGGTCTGTGCACCTATTTGACAGACCTGGAGCACTGATTGTCTGATGTTAAGGCTTCCAGTACAGAGGCTTAAAAAAAAAAGTGTTCCAGAACTTTCTTATCTGAGTGTGGCAGCCAGGATTGAATGGAGGCATACAAAGGAAATCAGAGAGAAAATTTTTCAAACTCAGAAGTAACCTTGTAGCTGGGTGCAATGGTGCACACCTGTAATCCCAGCAACTTGGGAGGCTAAGGCAATAGGATCACAAGTTTGAGGCCAGACTCAGCAATTTAGCAAAGTCCTAGGCAATTTAGTGAGACCCTGTCTCAAATCAAACAAACAAAACAGCTGGGGAAGTGGCTCAGTGATAAAGTGCCCCTGAGCTCAATCCCCAATACCAAAAAAAAAAAAAAAAAACCTTTTTAAAATTAAGAGTCAGTTTTACTACAAAAAACTTGGATTTTAGTTTATTATAGAAGTGTTGAGAAGCCAGGAGTGGTGGCAAACACCTGTAATGCTGGTGGCTTGGAAGGCTGAGGTAAGAAGACCACAAGTTCAAAGTCAGTCTCAGCAATTTAGCAAGAACCTGACTCAAAAAAAAAAAAACAAAAAACAAATTAAAAAGGGGGAGGGAGTTGTGGCTCTGTGATAAAGCACTTGCCTGGCCTCACACAAGTGAGGCCCTGGGTTTGATCCTCAGCACCACATATACATAAATAAAATAAAAGATCCATTGACAACTAAAAAAATATTGTTTATTTATTTTTTTTAAAGAGAGAGTGAGAGAATTTTTTTAATATTTATTTTTTAGTTCTCGGCGGACACAACATCTTTGTTGGTACGTTGGTGCTGAGGATCGAACCTGGCCGCACGCATGCCAGGCGAGTGCACTACCGCTTGAGCCACATCCCCAGCCCAAAAAAATATTTTTTAAAAAATTAAAAATAAAGTACAAAATAGGCTGTGGATGTGGTGTTCAGTGTTCAGTGGTGTCCAGCTCCTGGGTTCAATCACTGATACCAAAAAAAAAAAAAAGTGTTGAAAAATTATTTTCACTACATCCTCACCTGGTTGAGTTTCAGGTTTAAAAGTTTAAGGGTCAGTTGGCATCGTGGTGCACGCTTGTGATCCCAGCAGCTAGGGAGGCTGAGACAGGAGAATGGCGAAGCACTAAGCAGCTCAGTGAGACCCTGTCTCTAAATAAAATCTAACATAGGCTTGGGGATGTGGCTCAGTGGGGTCAAGTGCCCCGAGTTCAATCCCCGGAAAAAAAAGTTTAAAGGGTAAAACTTAATTAAAAGCAAGTCAGTAATATTTTTTTTTCTTTTTAACTTTTCTGTAGTTGTAAACGGACAGCATACCTTTATTTTGTTTATTTTAATGAGGTGCTAAGGAGCGAACCCAGAGCCTCACGCATGCGCTCAGGCATTGAGCTACAGATCCAGCCCACTCATGTCAGTAATTCTTAAAATTTAAAAATAATTGATTGGCTTTGAAATGAAACAGTATAAGTCAAAAAGCTCTTACCTTCACTTAATTTTTTTTCTTTTGTTGTTGTTGTAGATGGACAGAAAGCCTTTATTTGTTTATTTTTATGTGGTGCTGAGGATCCGACCCAGTACCTCACATTGCTAGGCAAGCACTCTGCCACTGAGCCACATCCCCAGCCCTATTTTGTATTTTATTTAGAGACAGGGTATCACTGAGTTGCTTAGCGCCTGGCTCTTATTGAGGCTGGCTTTGAGCTTGAGATCTCCTGTCTCAGCCTCCGGACCACCTACACTTCTTAATAGAAAAAAATAATTCCCTGTATAGGACTTACTACATATCCCAAGATGCAGGAGAAACTACATTTCCCACGATGCCTTAGTACAGGAAGGAAGTGAGAGGAGACCTCTTCCCGTCATTGCATATAGACCGGAAGCCCGGTATTTAGTTCTCTTTCCCATCTTGCAAGGTAAGGAAGGCGGCTCTCTTGGAAAGACCGAATTTCAAGACCTCAATCCTTCGCCATCCGAAACCCGAGGACGTTAAGTCGACACCTACAGGGGTCGAGCATGCTCAGGGTCAACTGAGAGGGCTTCCAGACGCTTTATTTCTTTGACCTGGATTGGCGGCGGGTAGAGAAGAGTGAGGTGGAATGCGGTGGAGGCTCCGGCTGTTCCCCACGCTCTGGGGCTGGGGAACCGGGGTCCCTGTGGGCTGCCGGAGCAAGCTGATGGGGCCAGAGGGACGGGGCAACAGCGTGTGCTCCGGCGTTCTGAGCCCGGGTCACAAAATACGCTGCTGAACTAGTCTCAGCCACGTTGAGGTTTGAGGCTGAAGCCGGTTGCTCCCGCGTCTTCCCCCACGTCCCTGACCGGAAGTTTCTTAGTCGTGGAGCCTATGTCTTCGGGAATGACCCGAGTTTGGGCTGTCATTTCCCTAAACCGAATTTGTTGAATTGAGCTAGTGGTCTTAAGATTTGGGAGCAAAGATTTTTGAAAGCAAACGATTTCAAGCTCTGTACTCGCCGCTTCCGAACTTTGCAAATTTTATTGAAGACTCTCCTAAGTTTTTAAGTTTGCAAAACAGTAATACTAAAGTAGGTCTCGCCGGATATTTAGCAAAAATCCAACGGGTGTAAGAGATTTGCAAATTCTCAAAAGTTTAGTCTGTTGGCAGGGGGACCCTAATATGGGTTAGTGTGGAGTTGGGGAAGAAAGCCAATATCTTAAGGGGGAAGGCTTGTAGAAGGGAAGCCCAGCCCATCTCTGTGTGCAGTTTTAATATTGCCTTGTTTTGGGGTGATTGATGAAAAATGTCTTTTTTTTTTTTTTTTTTTTTGGTAGATGGCGGGTGAAAAGGCTGAGAAGCCAGACACTAAGGAGAAGAAACCTGGAGCCAAGAAGGCTGATGCCGTTGGCAAGGATAAAAAGGAAGACTCTACGGATAAGAAACCCAAGAAAGGAAAGCCCCACTGCAGCCGGAACCCTGTCCTGGTTAGAGGAATTGGCAGATACTCCCGATCTGCCATGTACTCCCGAAAGGCCATGTATAAGAGGAAGTACACTGCTGCTAAGTCCAAGGTATGGAAAGAAGAAAACCAATAACCATTATGTCTCGGCGTTCATTCTCTGTCTCTTTTTGATGCATTTGTCTTTGTAGGTTGAGAAGAAGAAGAAGGAGAAGGTTCTTGCTACTGTTACAAAACCAGTCGGTGGTGACAAGAATGGTGGTACCAGGGTGGTTAA
Source organism: Ictidomys tridecemlineatus (assembly GCF_052094955.1). Lineage (NCBI taxonomy): Eukaryota > Metazoa > Chordata > Mammalia > Rodentia > Sciuridae > Ictidomys > Ictidomys tridecemlineatus. The sequence continues at coordinate 83,059,986 of NC_135478.1, read as the reverse complement.
GCTTCGCAAAATGGTGAGATTTGGGGGAGGCTGTGAAATGAGATTTTTAGATTAAAGTTGAAAATTTAACGATGTTCTTGTGCACTTAAATAACACATAAGCTCCTGCTTACCAGAGGATTGCTAGTTGAAGATAAAGGTTCTGGTTTTGCAAAGTTGTCTTTGAAACATTTATTACATCTGATGTAAGTTGAGTTACCTTTCCTGAGCTTTGTTTCTGATAGGTTTATAGTGAAAGTGAGACTGCATGAAATAAGTTACTTATACTGGAGTTGTAGCTCAGTGGTTGGGCTCTTGGATAACATGCACAAAGAAAGCCCTGGATTCCTTTGTGAATAAAAGAGGAGTGAGACCTGTTGCTGTGAGGATGTTATACTTGATTTCAACTAGAAAACAAGCTGCATCTCTGTTTCCAAAGTCTAAATAGGTGACCTGCTTGCAGTTTTCTTTTCTTGAACACTCAACTCCTGTGTTAAATCATATGCTTTGTACATAGAAGATGTGAGCTTTTCTAAATTTAAAGTCTGTTTTGGAAGATGAAAAGAGAAGGATGTAACTAAAGCATTTGAGTTTCAAACAAGGAAAAAGATTAGCAATGTTTTCATGATACCAGATTTGGCTCTTCTGATCTAATGGTTTTTACTTAAGTAAGTGAAGTCCATGAACTGTCTCTAGCCTAGATACTACCCGACTGAAGATGTGCCACGGAAGCTGTTGAGCCACGGCAAGAAACCCTTCAGTCAGCACGTGAGAAAGCTGCGAGCCAGCATCACTCCTGGGACCATCCTGATCATCCTCACTGGTCGCCACAGAGGCAAGGTAAGCAGAGTGCCTAATACAGTATGATTTAACCAGTATAAGTAACTTATTTCTTTCATCATTACAGATGACACCTATCCATTTGCTTGGAAATGTGTTTATATCTACTTTCTTAAGTTAGCCTAGTGTGATTGCTTCCAGAACTGCTGGGCTACCAAATTTGGGTGGCTTGTGATGTGGTTAATTCAAAAGTCATTTTTTTTGTGGTGCTAAAGATTGAACCCAGGGCCTTGTGCATACAAGACGAGCACTCTAATAACTGAGCTATATTTTTAGCCTTCACAAGTCAGTTTTTAATTGGAAAAAATCTTTTGTTTAACTTATAGAGAGTGGTTTTCCTGAAGCAGCTGAGCAGTGGCTTGCTACTTGTGACAGGTAAGAAAATCCGTAGATTTTTATGTTCTGAAGAGATTTTAAAACATTTGCAGTATATGTGTTTCTGCTATTTATGCTGTAGTTTCTTAATACTGAGCTTCTGGTCCTCATTTCACTGCCTTATATATGTGAGATAAAGGGGCAAATATCAAATAACTTTCGTCTAAAATACCGAATGAGCCAGGCAAAAGGGCTGGGATGTGGCTTAGTGGTTAAGTGCTTCTGGATTCAATCCTTGGTACCAAAGTAAACAAAAAAAACCATGGTTTTGATCAACCTGTAAAAGTAAGTGACATGTCTTTTATCAGCCTGGGTCACCTGAAAAGATTTGAGGGGGCAAAGGCCCTGGACAGACAGATACTAGAACATTCTAGATTCTGGTACAGTTGAGAATTTTTCTAAATCAGGATTAATGCCAAGTTAAAATCAGCAATTGTTTCCATTTTACTTTATTAATGTTTTCTTTAGGACCTCTTTCCCTCAATCGAGTTCCTCTGCGTAGAACACACCAGAAATTTGTTATCGCCACCTCCACAAAGATTGATATCAGCAACGTGAAAATCCCAAAACATCTCACTGATGCTTACTTCAAGAAGAAGAAGTTGAGGAAGCCCCGACACCAGGAAGGTGAAATCTTCGACACAGAGAAAGAGGTACAGTTCTTTTCTCTTGTCACTTGTGACAGCACTTGGGGGATGGGGATTGAGGGCTAAGCATTGTATTTGTAACTTGGTAATAGTAACCTTTTTTAAATGTCTCATTTTCTCTTTAGAAATACGAGATCACAGAGCAGCGCAAGGTTGATCAGAAAGCTGTGGACACACAAATTCTACCCAAAATCAAAGCTATCCCTCAGCTCCAGGGCTACATGCGATCCGTTTTTGCTCTAACAAATGGAATTTATCCTCACAAATTGGTATTCTAAATTTCTTATGAAGAATCTAATTAAATAACTGATACATTTTATTTGTGTCCTTTTTATTTTATTCTCGTTACGTTACGTTGGTCTTTAGACAAATTCTAGCCTTCCTGGAGGTAGGGCATGACCCTGCTGGTATGATGGGGTTTTGCCTCTGGTATAGGGTGGGATTGGAGGAGACCCCCTCTGGGGAGTGGAACCGCACCCTCCTGGGCCTTGGAAGAGCCCTTTGGCTTCAGATTTATCCTTGGTATCTGGTTTGTTTTTCACCAACCTCCCCCAATGTCAGCTCACATTACTAATCAGCATTTATTTATATGTGGTGCTGAGGATTGAACCCAGTGCCTTACATGCTAGACAAAGTGCTCTACCACTGAGCCACAACCCTAGCTTCCTAAATCAGTTTTATTGATATATATTACATAATGGCAAAATTAATCCTTTTTGACCACAATTCAATGAAAGGACCTCGAAAAGAATTTCCATCACCTCATAATCTTCCTTCAAGTTAATTAATTACATAGTCATCTGTTAGTCCTGGCAACCAGTGATCAAATTTCAGTTCATATAGTTTTTGCCCTTTTCTAAAATGTCATTACTTAGGTAGCTTTTTGAGTTTGGCTTCTTTTTTATTTTTTAATATTTCTTTTCTAGGTGTAGATGGACACAACACAATACTTTTTATGTGGTTCTGAGGATCAAACTTGGGTCCCGCCCATGCTAGGGGAGCCCTCTACCACTGAGCCACATTCCCAGCCCTGAGTCTGGCTTCTTAACACAATATTTAATATCATAACTCAGTGATTATTATTAACTAGTATTCCAATGTATTGGTATATCGGTGTATCCTTTGAAATGCATTTGGTGTGTTTACAGTAATTTATGACCATGAATAAAATCACAACATTCACATACCTGTTGTATGGACGTACTTTGTGATGCTGGGGATCCAATTCAGGGCTTCATGCTGCATGCTTGACAACTGCTCCAACATGCAGTTACTACCCCAGCCCAAATGCATAGTGTTTTAATTTTTTTTTAAATATGATGGATTGTTTGTAAAAATGGTCACAAGGAATCTTAACATTCCTCTACATTAAACCAGTGATCCACAAACAGGAAGTTACACAAAAAGCAGTGGGTTTTTTGTTTTGTTTTTACTTTGAGTTCTGAGAGGTCCAACCAAGGAATCACTGGTTATGGTGATGGCCTTGCCAGCCTAGTGTAGAGGTGGTACAGGGTGTCACATGGATGGGGGATACACACAGGTATGTGTTCTGGTCTCTTCCAACCCCTCTGGGTGTGTTATGTGCTGTTGAAGATCTAGCAAAGGCCTCACACAGGCTAGGCAAGCCCTCTGCCATTGAACTATGGCCCAGCCTTCCCTCTTCCTACAATACCACCTGTATTTAATTTGGATTTTTTCAATTTTTTATTTGTTCTTTTTAGTTATACATGACAATATATTTTTGACATATATACATGGAGTAGAACTTCCCATTCTTGTGGCTGTACATGATGTGAAGTTACTTGTTTATTCATATATGAATATAGGAAAGTTATGTCTGATTTATTCTACTGTCTTTCCTTTTCCTATCCTTCCTCCCTTCCCTGCATTCCCCCTTTGTCTAATCCAATGAACTTCTATTCTTCCCTCTCCCCACCCCCCTACCCCCTTATTGTGTGTTACCACAATATCAGAGAGAACATTTGGCCTTTGGTTTCTTGGATTGGCTTATTTCACAGAGCATGATATTCTCCAGTTCCATCCATTTACTGGCAAATGCTATAATTTTATTATATATATATGTATATTTTGTTGATAGATCTTTTTTTTAAATTAATTTATACATGTTGCTGAGATTTGAACCCAGTGCTTCACACATACCAGGCAAGTGTGCTACCACTGAGCCTCAGCCCCTCATTCTTTGTTATAGCTTGGTAATATAACATTGTGAGACTTTATTCCAATCACTTCCCCTAAACACCATAATTGCCCAAGCTGGCTACCAAGTTAGAATCTTCTTGCCTAAAAGTCCCAAGTCATAGATTAAAGGTGAGTGCCACTAAGCTCAGCTGTTTCCATTTCACCCTCTTTTTTGGGGGAGCGGGGGAGTACCAGGGATTGAACTCAGGGACACTCAACCACCGAGCCACATCCCTAGCCTATTTCATATTTTATTTTGAGACAGGGTCTCACTGAGTTACAAGTAGTTGCTTAGCTCCTCACTTTTGCTGAGGCTGGCTTTGAACTTGAGATCTTCAGGATCAGAGATCTTCAGGATCAGCCTCCTGAGCTACTGGAATTAAAGGCGTGAGCCACTGTGCCAGGCCATTTCACTCTTAATTCCTCACAATGGGTATTAAACTCCAACATGAGTTTTATTTTGATTTGGGGTACTGGGGATTGACCCCACTGGTGCTCTACCACTGAGCTACATCCCCAGTCCTTTTTGAGACAAGATCCTGCTAATTGCTTAGGGCCTTTCTAATTTGCTGAGGCTGGCCTTGAAGATGTGATCCTCCTGCCTCAGACTCCCTGGTCACTGGGATTATAGGTGTGCACCACTGTACTCAGTCTGTTTTGCCCAGCCTGATCTCATATTCCTGGGCTCAAATTGTTCCTTCTACTTCAGCCTCCTGAGTAATTAGGACTATAATCATAGACTATTGTGCTTGGCTTACATTTTATTTATTTATTTGTGGTACTAGGGATGGAACTCAGGGGTGCTTTACCACTGAGCTACATCCTCCAGTACTTTAATTTTTTTTTCTTTCTTTCTTTCTTTTTTTTTTTTTTTTTTTTAAGCTGGTCTTGCTAAATTGCAGAGACTGGCCTTGAACTTGTTTATCCTCTTGCCTTTGCCTCTGGAGTTGCTGGGATTACAGGCATGGACAAACCTTGCCTGGCTTATGTACAGTTTTAGAAATACATGGGAATACACATACATAAGCCAAAAGTTAAAAAGGAATACAATTTACCCAAATGAGTTTGGAAACATTCACACAAAAACCTACACACAAATGTTTTTAGAAACCTTACTCATAACTGCCAAAACTTGCAAGCAACCAAGATGTCCTTCAACAGGTGAATGCATAAACAAACTGGTACATCCATATAATGAAATATTTAGTGATTAAAAAAAGTGAGCTATCAAGTCATATTCTGAGGAACCTTGGATACATATTGCTGAGGGAAAGAAACCAAACTGAGAAAGATCCATATTTTATGAGTCAAAATATATGACATCCAGGCTGGGAGTGTAGCTCAGTGGTACAGTGTTTGCCTAGCATGTGCAAAGTCCTGAGTTAATCCCCAGCACCACAACAAGAATCATCATCATTATAATAATAAAAATAAAAATTTAGAACTAATTCTATGAGATCGTAAAAAAACAAGCGAAACTAGGACGATAAGAACAGTATTTGCTAGAGATTGGGGATAAGGGATAGAAATGAACAGCAGGGATAAATATTTAGTGATAAACAGTGGGTAAATTATATTGTATGATACCATAATGGTAGATGTATGTTATAGATTTGTCAAAAACCATAGACTATACATAACAAATAGCTCTGATGTCAACTATAGACTTTAGTAATAAGTCAGTATTTGCTCATCAATTAAAATAAAGATGCCACACTGAGATACTAATTATAAAGGAAATGGGGAATTGTGAAAGGTATATAAGAACTATTTTACCTACTGAATTTTTCTGTAAATCTAAAACCACTCAAAAATTAATGTTTTCTGGACATGGTGGCACATGCCTTTTTTCCCAGTGGCTTGGGAGGCTGAGGCAGGGGGAATCAAAGCCAGCCTCAGTAATTTAGTGAGGCCCTAAGCAACCCCATCCCAAAATAAAAAAACAAAAGGGGGTGAGGTTTGTGGCTCAGTGGTTAAGTATCCCTGGGTTCAATCCCAGGTACAAATAATTTTTTTAAGTCTATTGGGTTAGGGATATAGCTCAGTGGCAGAGCTCATGCTTGGAATGCATAAGACCCTGGGTTTGACTCCCCCCCACACACACACATACAATCAGAGTCTATGTCTAATCCCCTCCCCAAAGTGGCTGGAAGTGTCCTTAATTCTCTTCCAGAATTGAGACCTGTACCCTGGAGTTACAGATGGGGAAAGCAAGTCCAGAAAGGCTAAGATTTATCCAAGGTCCCCAGCAGACTTAGTAAAGGCTCAGGACTAGAGACCATGATTCCTGCAGAGCTGCTTTGTATCCAACACCAGGCAGGAAAAGCACAGAGAAACTAGTGTTTGATGACTTTGAAAATGAGAATAGCCTGAGAGAAAGAAGAGCCTGGAGGGAGATGGACCCAGCTTTTTCCACTGGAAATCTGAAGAACTTCAACCGTCAAACATGGCTGGGGGGGGGGGGGGCGTGGGCAGGTGTATAGATGCATTGCAAAGGTAGTAAGGGGACAGCTCTCTCACCTTGCCAGAAAAAGATTGTAAAATTTTTAAAAAATCTGTTTCTACTTAATATTATGTTCTCATGACTCTCAAGCAACCCTTTGAAAGGGATTCTGTATATAGTGTATATTTGGAATTTTATTACCATTTATAGCTATAGCTATAGTTGTTATTTTTTTTGAAACTTTTTAATTTGTTCAAATTAGTTATACATGACAGTGGAATACATTTATGCACTTTGGTATATTTTACATAAATGGAGAAATTAATTTTAAACTACAAAAAAATCAAAATCTATTAGTTTAAAAAATATATATGGAGGTGGGATTGTAGCTCAGTCATAGAGCATGTGCCTAGCAAGGCACTGGGTTTGATTCCCAAAACCAGAAAACAATAAATAAAAAACCACCTGTAGTCGCAGCTACTCCTAAGGATGAGGCAGGAAGATCATTTGAGCCCAGCAGTTAAGGCAAACCTGGGCAACATGATGTGATCTCAATCAATCAATGAATAAATTCAAAATGAAAATAATTTTTTGCAGCTCAATTGGAAATGGCATAGGATTGAAGTTTTGCTTTGGGGGTCAGATGGACTTGTATTAAAAGTCTGACTTGGGGGCTGGGGATGTGGCTCAAGCGGTAGCGCGCTCGCCTAGCATGCGTGCGGCCCAGGTTCGATCCTCAGCAGCACCACATACCAACAAAGATGTTGTGTCCGCCAAGAACTAAGAAAAAAATAAATAAATGTTAAAATTCTCTCTCTCTCTCTCTCTCTCTCTCTGTCCCCCTCTGTATCTCACTCTCTCTTAAAAAAAAAAAAAAATCTGACTTGGCTGCCTATTGGTTCATTTTTGTGATCATCGGTGTATAACAATGATGGCAAATGCTGTGATCCGACTACAGGCAAAGCACCTTAGTACATCATCCACGGAGCTATTTATTTTCATTTTGAGACAGGGTCTCACTAAGTTGTTGAAGGCTTGGCTAAGTAGCTGAGACTGGCCTTGAACTTGGGATCCTCCTGCCCCAGTCTCAGTCCTCAGAAGTGTGCCACTGTGCCTAGCTCTGCAATAATTTTTAAAGAACTTTTATCGTGTGGGACATGGTGGTGCACACCACCTTCGCAGTGGCTGGGGAGGCAGAGGCAGGACGATCACAAGTTGAAAGCCAGCCTCTGGGGAGGTGGGGCTCAGTGATTAAGCACCCCTGGATTCAGTCCCCAGTACCAAAAAGAAAATAATTTTTATTGAGGCAATATACGGAATACATAAAATTTACCATTTCAGATGCTGTAGTTGGGTAGTATTAAGTATATGTAGATTCCTGCATAACCATCACCAGCATCCCTGAACATCCCCTCCGCACCTGTCCCCAATATTGGGGATTGAACCCAGGACCTCACACATGCTAGGAGAGCACTCTGCTATTGAGCTGCACCCCCAGCCCCATCTCTAGAACTTTTTCATCATCCCAAACTGAAATGCCCCCCATTAAAAATTAAGTCCCCAAGCCAGGTGTGTTGGCGCATGCCTGTAATCCCAGTGGTTTGGGAGGCTGAAGCCGGAGGATCTGGGGTTCAGAGCCACCCTCAGCAACTTAGTGAGGCACTTAGCAATTCAGTGAGACTCTGTCTCTAAATAAAACACAAAACAGGGCTGGGGATGTGGGTCAATGGTTGAGCATCCCTGGGTTAAATCCTCAGTACAATCAATCAATAAATAAATAAGTCCCCATTCCCTTCAACCCCACTCCAGTCCCCAGTTACCACTATTCTACTTTAAAATATATATATACACACACACACACACACACACACACACATATATATATATATTTTTGATGGAGCTTTATTTTATTCACTTATTTATATGCAGTGCTGAGAATTGAACCCAGTGCCTCACACATGCTAGGCAGGTGCTCTCCCACTGAGCCCCAGCCCCAGCCCCCCTATTCTACTTTCCTTCTCTCTTTTTTTATTTTTTGGTACAAGGGATTGAACCCAGGGGCACTTAGCCACTGAGCCATATCCCCAGCCTCCCTGACCTTTTTTTTTTTTTTTTTTAATTTCATTTAGAGACAGGGTTTCACTGAGTTGCTGAAGCTGGCTTTGAACCTGTGAACTCCCTGCCTCGGTCGTTCGGCTTACAGGAGTGTGCCGCTCTACCCATCCCATAAGGAGACTCTTCTATGGGGAAACTAAAACCTGAAGGATGAGTAGGAGCTGGCCAAACCAAACAGGTCGGGAAAGGCCTTCCAGGCAGGGGGAAACAGCAGGTTCCAAGGCCCAGGGAAAAGAAAAATCATACAATCATTTAACAAAAAATGGACAAGGCCAGGGTGATTGTCTGAGATCCAGAAGGGCACTGGCCTGAGATGAGACGAAGAGGCAGGTGACAAGCAGGGAGCAGAGGATGCCTGAAGTGCATCCAAAAGGTGGAAGGACATGGTGGCTTAACGTTTGAATTTGTCTAGCAAGGCATCTTCAAATTCGTTTAGTGCTAAAAGCTTTTACTAAGCTGCTGCTTTATTCTAAGCACCATGCCAAGCATTAGGAACTAAGGTATTGAACCACAGAAATCTCAGGGGCTGACAATATTGAACATGAATTGCACCTTTCCTGGGTCTGTGGTTGACTGGTATGCCCTGCTCCTAAACTGAGACATTAGGGCTTGGCTCCAAGCCCAGTAGTCATGTAACAAAACACAGGCATGTATAATCTTTTTTTTTTTTTTTTTTTTAATGGGGGCACTGAACTCAGTGGCACTCGACCACTGAGCCACATTCCCAGTCCTATTTTGGATTTTATTTAGAAACAGGGTCTCACTGAGATGCTTAGTGCCTCGCCATTGCTGATGGCTGGCTTTGAACTCACAATCCTCCCGCCTCGGCCTCCCGAGTCACTGGGATTACAGACGTGAGCCACTGCGCCCAGGGGCTGTATAATCTTAATAAGGGAGAAAGTGAAGAGTGGAGAATTAGTATTTTCAGTCGCCACAGAGCTACAAACAAAGCTCAGGAAAGGGAATGGTTCAATGCAGTCTGTGGGCAGCAGGTACTTTGGTATATTAGGTGGTGGAGGGAGAAGACTGTCTTGAGAAGTGACACACTATGCATGATAGTTCCCAGCTCATGTTTATGTTTCATAACTGTGATCCCAGTGACTCAGGCGGCTGAGGTAGGAGGATCACAAGTTCGAGGCCAGCCTCAGCAACTTAGTGAGACCCTGTCTCAAAGTTAAAAAAAAAATAATAATAATTTTTTAAAAGGGCTGTGGTTGGGCTGGGGTTGTGGCTCAGTGGTAGATCGTTTGCCTAGCATATGCAAGGCCCTGGGTTCAATCCTCAGCACCACCTAAAAATAAATAAATAGAATAAAGTTTAAAAAAATAAATTAAAAAAATAAATCAAATTAAAAAGGGGGGCTGTGGTAGAATGTGAGTCAGTGGTAGAATGCCTCTGGGTTCAATCCTCAGAACTCCCGTCCCCCCAAAATCACTCTATATGAAGTCTAGAATAGAGAAAACACTGAGAAAAAAATGAAAAAGTACTAGTAATATAGACAGATCCTGAAATCTGATTGACATTGATTTTTATTTTTATTTTATTTTGAAAAAGTTTTTTTTTCTTTTTTTGTGGTGCTGGAGATTAAACCTAGAGCTAAGGGCTTCACTCCTGAGCCATACCCCAAGCCATGATTTTTATTAATTAGAATATTAAGGGCTGGGGATGTGGCTCAAGCGGTAGCATGCTCGCCTGGCATGCGTGTGGCCCGGGTTCGATCCTCAGCACCACATACCAACAAAGATGTTGTGTCCACGGAGAACTAAAAAATAAATATTAAAAATTCTCTCTCTCTCCTCTCTCACTCTCTCTTTAAAAAAAATCTTTAAAAAAAAAGAATATTAAATGAATTTTTATAAAAAAAACGGATGTAAAAATAAGTTCCAGGACAGTGTGACACAAAAAATTCCAAAATTTGTGAAGAAAAAGAATTTAAAAAGCTGGGAGTGGTGGTGCATACCTACAATCCCAACAACTCAGGAAGTTGAGACAGGAGGATCACAAATTTAAGGCCAGTCTCAGCAATTTAATGAGGCCCTAAGCAACTTTGCAATCTCTCTCTCTTTTTTTTTAAGAGAGTGAGAGAGAGAGAGAGAGAGAATTTTTTAATGTTTTATTTTTTAGTTTTCAGTGGACACAACATCTTTGTTGGTATGTGGTGCTGAGGATCGAACCCGGGCCACACGCATGCCAGGCAAGCGCGCTACAGCTAGAGCCACATCCCTAGCCCGCAACTTTGCAATCTCACAATAAAAAATAAAAAGGTCTGAGGATGTAGCTCAGTGGTAAGGTACCCCTGGGTTCCACCCCTACTACCACACACACAAATCATATGTTAGGTTGAAAAAAATTCACGTTGGGTTGGGGTATAGCTCAATGGTACAGCACTTGCCTAGCATGCTTGAGGCCCTGGGTTCCATACCCAGTGTTGAAAAAAAAATTCATGCACTGATGTCCTAATCCCTAGATACCTTAGACTATAACCCTGTTTGGAAATAGGGTCTTTACATAGACCATCAAATTAAAATGAGGTCATTAGGGTGAGTCTTGAGCCAATAAACTGATGTCTTTATAAGAAGAAATTTGTAAGAGAACATAATCTTGTAAAACAAAATCTGGACAGACAGAGGGGAAATAGTAGCTGTCTACAAGCCAAGAAGAGAGGTCTGGAATGGACCCTACCTTCACAGCTCTCAGAAGGAACCAACCCTGCTTGGTTTCAAAGGAAGGTACTCTCATCCCTTTAATTTCTTTCTTTCCGGTTTGTGGTACTGGGGCTTAAACCCAGGGCCTCTCAAACACTAGGCAAGTCTACTGAGCTACATCCCCAGCTGTCATCCATTTAAAGATGTGAATCTAGGGCACAGACAGGTGATATAACTTGTTCATCATCGGAACATGCGAAGGAGTTGGGACCAAAACCAGGCGGGTTAATGATCCAAATACCACACACTGTATTCCACATAAATGCTCTTCTCTGAGTAGTCATGCTACTAAGGAAGTTTCCCCATCATCCTTGAAATACATTTAGTGAATGTAAACCTGTCAATTATCAGCTTTAACCACAGCATCCCACTGATCCAACTAGGTCCCCTTAGACAACTTGACCTCAGGCTCGGGACGTGGCTCAGTTGGAGAGTGCCTGCCCAGCATTAGCAAGGCCCTGGTTCCATCCCTAGCATTGAGAGAGAGAGAGAGAGAGAGAGAGAGAGAGAGAGAGAGAGAGAGAGAGAGAGAGAGAGAGAGAGAGAGAGAGAAATGCAGGTTGGACTCCCATACAAAGAAGGCACTCAGTGAATACCAAATCAGTGGGATTAGTTTTGTTCACTTTTCCTTTGTGGAATGACCTTTATTTTTCTTTTCTTTTTAAATTTTCTGGTGCTGGGGATTGATCCCAAGATCTTGTGCATGCTGGGCCAGGCCCCTACCATCGCGTTACACCCTCAACTCCGTCCTTTCCTTCACCTGTTTTTGTAGCAGGGAATGTTTGCAATATTCCAAGCCAGAACTGGAATTTCTGGCGCAGCAGTGCCTTCTAGGTCCACAAGAGGGAGCCGGAGGACGCGGCTCCTCTCAGATCTCCCCGGGGCTGATTTCTGGAGCGGAGAAGGCTGCAGTTGCTGCGGCTTCCTCCTTGGGCTTTTTCCCATCCATGTGGAGGACTGTTCCTTAGTTTGGGTAATTCAGCGGAGCTCCAAGGAGGATTTCTTTTTCCTCGTTTTCGAATAGCTCTTTCATCTGATTTCCTTTCCCTGCACCCTCGTAGACCCACCCAAGAGCCAAAATAGTCTCCCTTGACATGAGACCCTGGAGAGCCTACAGAACTGCTTAGAAAGAAGATTCTGAGTAGGTGTGTGCATTTCCTCCTTGAGCTGGTGATTAAAGGGATGGGAACAATCTCCCCCGCAGGTTCTGTCGAGTGTGTGTGTGTGTGTTCACCAGATGTTCATTTGTGGTTTATTTCCTTGGTGTTTTTCAAAGGCCTTAAAAATGAACACGGCTGCTTCGTCTAAAACCATCCTTCAATTTCTATTAAGGTTTATCAAGGGCCACTTATCTCCTCACCACACGCACATATTTGTGGGTCCAGTAAAGGATTACACACTCATTTTAGACAGTCAGCTGGTACAGCAAATCAACAGAAGGGAAAGCTATCACAAAATCCCAGAGGGGCCCAGCTTAGCCACGGCCAGTGACTATCACGTCAGCAGCTGGGGCAGAGGGAGATGGTCTCCCTGGACCAGCCCACACCCTCTTGGGGAGATGCCTCCCAGGGGTGATGAGGTCCAACCTGCTAATTCTTTCTGATTTTCCTATGCTTCCTCTTAGCTTCTAGCTTAGAGTTGCCAGGCCAACAAATTCCCTCACTCCTTTCCCCATCTTAATTCTCTTATTTTCAAGTGGAAAGTAGAAAGGACAATTCCAAACAAGTCAGAAGTCACAGCCCTTTCTTGTCTATGAGTGGGTGTTTCCTGTGTGTGTGTGTGTTGTCTTGACTAAATATGGCTTTCTTTGTCTTCCTGATCCATTCTAAAAATTCCCACTCAAAGACACTATTTCTAGAGGGGGGGTCTGTAAATATTAATTCATCAGCTGCCTCATGGAGATCCTGCAGTCCTCGGACTAATTACTGTTGTTAAATATTAAATAACTAGCTAAGTGCAATGTCCCACACCTGTAATCCCAGAGGCTGGGGAGGCTGAGGCCAGAGGATCGCAAATTCAAAGCCAGCCTCAGTAATGGTGAGGCATTAAACAGCTCAGTGAGACCCTTTCTCTAAATAAAATCCAAAATAGGACTGGGGATACGGCTCAGTGGTCGAGTGCCCCTGAGTTCATTCTCTGGTACCAAAATAAATAAATAAAATAACTAGGGCTGGGGTTGTGGCTCAGTGGTAGAGAGCTTGTCTAGCATGTGTGAGGCACTGGGGTTGAACCTCAGCACCGCATAAAAATAAATAAATAAATTGTATACAAAATATTAAATAGCTATTCATTATGTAGTCTGAGGACCTTAAGACCTAAATTCGTGTTGTTTTCATTAATTTAAGTGAAAGACAATGGTTCCTGGGCATCTTGACTCCTGATCTTTAAATATAAAATTAAGTATACCAAGCCAGGTGCAGTATATATATATAATTGCACTGACTCAGAAGGCTGAGGAAGGATGATCTCAAGTTTGAGGCCAGCCCCGACAATTTAGTGAGACCCTTTCTCAAAATAAAATTTAAGGGGCTAGGGTTGTGGTTCAGTGGTAGAACGCTCACCTAGCATGTATGAGACACTGTGTTCAATCCTCAGTACCACATATAAATAAAATACAGGTATTATGTCCACCTACAACTAAAAATATATTTAAAATAAAATAAAACAAAATTTAAGGAATAAAACAAAGTTTAATGTTCTTTTTTTATTTTTTAAATTTTATTTATGTATTTGTGGTACTGAGGATTGAAACCCAGGGGCATTTTACCACTGAACATCCCCAGCTTTTTTTTTTTTTTCCTTTCTTGAGACACGGTCTCACTAAATTGTCCAAGTTGACCTCAAAGTTACTATCCTCTTGCCTCAGCCTCCCAAGTAGCTGGGACTGCATGCAGACTTGCATCCCTGCACCTGACTCCTGAAAACAAAAGTTTTTATTTTATTTTTTTTATTATAAAAATTGTGATGCTGAGTATTGAACCCAGTGCCGAACACGTGCTAGGCATGTGCTCTACCACTGAGCTACAATTCCAGCCCTGAAAATAAAATTTTTTAAAGGGCTGAGGGTGTAGCTCAGTGATAAAGCACCGAGGTTCAATCCCCAGTAACAGAAACAAACAAACAAACAAACAAATCTACTAGAGCTTTCCTTTGAGCTACCTTCCATGGCTATTTAGAGTTTAAAATTGTGAGCAAAGGTAATTAAGGTGTTTCCTTAAAGCAAAAATAAGGAAACTGGGGTTGCAGAATCAGGTAGCCCTGGCTGGGTTCAAATCTGAGCTTTGATGTTTACTATTTTGCGGCCCTGAGCAAAGTGATTCTGGGTGGTTTCCCAGCTGAAAATGGGGAGAATTGATACTACCTGTCTAGGGTTATTGTGAGGATTTGATGAAACAGCCATTCCATTGTGCGCATGCGCTGGGAATTGCTAAGCAAGGACTCCACCGCTGCTTGCACCCCAGCCGCGGGCCCATCACAGCGGCCTGTGTTATTGTTTTCTTGGCACTGATCTGCTCCAAACTGCTGGATTTGAGGTTTGCTTGCTTCTTGTCTCTTTCCCCGCATCAGGCTATCAGTTCCATAAGAGAAGACTTTTCTACCTTGCTCATCCTTGGAAACCCAAACCACGAACTATGTCAAATAGCAATATGTTGCTAGACTTGGTGGCGCAAGCTTGGAATCCCAGCGATTCAGGAGGCTGAGGCAGGGGGATTGCAAGTTCAAGGCCGGCCTCAGAAACATAAGGAGACCCTGTCTCAAAATAGGGCGGAGGGGGGGGTGGGGAGTACTGGGGATGTGGCTCAGTGGTAAAGTGCCCTGGTATTAATCCCCTATGCAACAAAACAAAACAAACAACCCTATATATCTATGTATATCATATAAATAGATCTATCTATCTATCTAATCTAATCTATCTATTTATCTATAGTTGAATGTGTAAGAGGAATAGCCATGTCATTTTGGAGCATTTTCTACATATATTGGAATAGCTCTCTAGTTCTTTTTTCTTTTTTTGTTTTTTGTTGGGGGGAGGGGGTGCCGGGGGTTGAACTCAGGGGCACTCGACCACTGAGCCACATCCCCAGCCCTTTTTTTTTTTTTTTTTGTATTTTGTTTGGAGACAGGGTCTCACTGAGTTGTTTAGTGCCTCGTTTTTTGCTGAGGCTGGCTTTGAACTTGCGATCCTCCTGTCTCAGCCTCCTGAGCCGCTGGGATTACACGGGCATGTGCAACCGCGCCCAGCAACTCTCGTTTTTTGAGGGTCAGGAGTCAATTTTTCATATATTATTTCAGATATTTGATTATCTTCATCCTATATGCCACACTAGGCTTTGACATCTGGGGGGGGGGGCTAAACAAATAATTGTGAAAATAATATCATGACAATAAAATAAACAATTGTTGTAAGGAGCATGAGACTGTGATAACAGTACATCTTGTAAGAATTATTTAGTTGGGAGGGAGGCGGTGCAGGGTGGAGGAAGCAGTAAGTTTGAATCTTGTTTCTGCAACTTAGTAGCCAGGTCTAAAGCTGTGTCATTCTGAGCCTCAGTTCTTTAAACTATAGGACTTTCTGTGAATATGCTCTGAAGGGCATTACATTCCCTTATGAATGGTTGGGTAAATGACTCCCAAGTGCTACATAGATTTTCAAATTAAAAAAAAAAAATCTGCTTTTATTTTTTTCAAAAGCCATACATGCTCTAAGACAAAACTTAAAAAAAAAAATTTCAAAGTAAAAACCACAAGTCCCCAGGCACCTTTAAATATACTGTTTAGACTCACCCAAGTGTTATCAGCATGATACTTAGACTTTTATTCTATACCGGTACTCATATATGCATTTGATTTTTTTAAAAAAAGGCAATCATCCTATAAAGCTTATTTTCTATGTAGCAGGAGCAGTGACACAGGCTGAGGCCACAATCTCAAGGCCAGCTTTACCAATTTAGTGGGATTCCGTGTCACAATAAAAACCAAAAATATCTGGGAATATAGCTCAATAGTAAACATCCCCTGGGTTCAATCTCTAGTACTGCCCCCTCAAAAAAAAATATATATATATATATTTGTTTTTGTTTTTGTTTTTTTTAAAGATAGGGTCTCAAAAACTATGTTACCCAGGTTGTGTTACCCAGACTCAGGGGTTCAAGAGACTCTCTATCCCAGCTTCCAGAGAAGATGGGACTGGTGTGTCCCACCACAGCCAATTTTAAAATTGAATTTTAAAACTTACTATTTTAGGCCAGCTGCCAGGACACATGCCTGTTATCCCAGTGGCTTTGGAGGCTGAGGCAGGAGGATCAGGAGTTCAAAGCAATTTAGCGAGGCACTAAGCAACTCAGTGAGACCCTGTCTCTAAGAAAATACAACATAGGGGGCTGGGGATGTGGCTCAAGCGGTAGCGCGCTCGCCTGGCATGCCTGCGTTCCAGGTTCGATCCTCAGCAGCACCACATACCAACAAAAATGTTGTGTCCGCGGAGAACTAAGAAAAAATAAATAAATGTTAAAATTCTCTCTCTCTGTCCCCCTCACTCTCTCTTTAAAAAAAAAAAATACAATATAGGGCTGGGGATGTGGCTCAGTGCTCGAGTGCCCCTGAGTTCAAACCCTGTCCCCCATACCTTCTTGCCCCCAAATACTATTTTAGTTGTTTTTTTCCATTTAGTAATTATATCATGAACATTCACTTGTATTTATATTCTTTATAAACATTATTATGATTATTATTGTTTCTGTGGTACTGGAGATTGAAGCCAGGAGCATTCTACCACTGACCTACTCCCAGAACCATCCTACTCTTTTTTTTTTTTTCTTCCCCCCAATTTTGTAACAGGATCTCACTAAATTGACCAGGCTGCTCTGGAACATCAGCCTCCTGTGTAGCTGGGATTACAGGTATTTACCACTGTGCCAGGTCAAAAGCATTGTTTTGAATGGTTTCATAATATTCCACATTATTGATATGTATTTCAGTTAACCAATCCCACATTTAAAATAATTATATTTTTTTCCTCTTAAAAACAAGACTGAGGACAATTTTTTTCTCTAAGCCTATTCATCTCCCTTGAAGGTTTTTTTCTCCTTTAATAAACTCTGCTATGCTTTAACTAAAAAAAAAAAGAAAGAAAGAAAGAAAGAAAGAAAGAAAGAAAGAAAGAAAGAAAGAAAGAAAGAAACAAAAACCATACTGAGCTGCATATCCCTGTACTACTCCCTTGACTATGTGTTTATTTCCTTCAGACAACTTCCTCAAAGTTCAATTGCTGGAACAAAGGGAGTGCACCTTACTATTCTTCTTGTTGTTTTTAAGTAACAAGAGTATAGAAGTAATATAGAGAGAACAATTTCACCTCAACTATTCCAGACCAGCCTCACTCCCCTGGGGTAGCTCATATTAACAGCTTGATATGTTTTTCCTCTACACATTTTTCTCTAGACATATAGCTGTTCCTTTCTTGTTTTTACAAAAATGGAATGTCATTAAGATCTTTAAGATAAATTTCAGTGTTGAATGTAACAGTTAAAATTACTATTAAATGCCAGGCACTGGCCTCCAAGAGTTGTTGACAGCTGCTTTACTTTCTCGCTTGTTTTTCTTTTCTTTCTTTCTTTTTTTTTTTTTGGAGTGTTTATCCATACTACACTATTCAGTAAATACTAAGTATGTACTGCACAGTTCTACCCATTGCTTATGACCGGTGTGCAATGCCTATTCTGCGTCAGGCTCTCCCCCACCCTCATCTGCCTCTGGTGCTGTTTGGAACCCACGATCTCGAGCATGCTAGGAAACCACTCTACCCGAGCCCCGCTTCGGATTTCTGCAAGGATCTCATTTAAACTAGACTGCAGGGCGTGAACCTCCAAGTTCTGCTAAGGGTGGGGGTATGGCCCCAGAGAGGGGTTACTCTGGCGTGAGGAAAGGGGAGGCGGTGATGTCTTCTCCTAGTGCTTGCAGACCCAAGGTGACCCCGAATGGCTAGGGGAAGAAGGGGCCGGTCAGGTCAGCCCGAGGGCAAGGTGGAATGGAGGGCAAGGTGGAATGCTGGGCGAGGTTCCGCAGCCCCAGCGCCCGGGTCCACGGGGGGGTGGGGTGGGCGGGGCCAGGCGGGAGGGCGGGGCCTGTATTGTCCGCTCCGCGGGGCATGCCGGGAGCCCCGCCCCCAACATGGCGTCTCACTGACAGTTGGCTGCTGAGCGGCAGAGGCGGATCCTGCTCCTCAGGGCGGCGGCGGCTGTGGCAGCAGCAGGGCCGGGGTCTCCGGGGCCGGGGTGGGAGGATGGCGGCTCGGGCCGCCTAGGGCGGAGCTGCGCGGGCGAGGCGGCCGGTGGGGCGCTGCGGGCGGGCGCGGCGGCCGCTGCCATGGGCTGGTGAGCGCTGCAGCTCCTGCTCGCGTCTCCCGGGCCGGGCGTCTCTCCTCAGCGCCAACCCCTCAGCCCGGCCATGGGCTCGTCGGCCGCAGCGGCGGCGGCGGCGGCCGCGGACTCAGCGCAGTGGCTCTCGGTGAAGGAGGAGACCATCTTCCTGCACGACGGGCTGATCCGGGTCACTGACCTGGCCGAGCTGCCCAGCGAGATCCTGGGGGCCCCGGAGGCTGCCGACACGGACCTGGAGGTGAGCGCGCCGGCCCCGGCCCCGCCGTGTGGCCCACCTGGGGCGCGGGCCCGTCCCCGCCGCGCGGTCCGCGAGCCGCCGCCCGCTGCCCTGCAGGTGTGTGGGCGAGCAGGTGCGGCCGGGCCGCAGGTCTGCAGACCGCACGCCGCCCGCCGCCTGGCGGCCCCGCGCCCGCCGGGGATCTCATTTGTGGTTTCCTTCTGAACGTCCCGACACCCGGCATTTTATTAGACCATCCCTCTGCAAGGCCTGGATGACCCGGAGGAGCCGCCGCCGCCTCCCGGGCCCTCTCTCCCCTCCCCCACAAGCCCCCTGCGCTCACTCCCAGGGCACACCCAGGTTGCTCAGCTTTGGGGACGTTTTTATTTAAACATTGCACACCCTCCCCCTGCTCTCCTTCCCAAGTTCTGTGTCGGGGTATGTGTGTATGTGTTCGGGAGAGGGTAGTGGCAGCTGCCGGTCCTCGATTCAGCAACTTCTCTGTGTCGTGCCTCGGATTGACACCCGGCCTTTGTCAGGGAAGCGGGGTGTAGACAGCGAGAGGGATGCTACCGCGGCCCTCCCTGCGCTCACGGTGGAGGGTCACAGGCTCCTTAGGCCGCAGGGCCTTTTTATGTGCTCAGGGGTCGCGGAGAAGCCCAGGCTTAGGGATCCGCGGCAGGTGCAAAAGCGGATCTCAGCAGTTGTGCTGCTGGGGTTGGGGGCAGAAGGAAACCGAATATGCCTGGTGAATGGGAACTTTCCACTGGCTTCGCTCGGTTTGATGTTTGCCTAGAGGTGGGAAAACTGGCAGTATCGTTTTATCCGCGCCGGCAGATGCTGACGCGGCTGCCATTCCACTTTGTGGGATGACATTTTGGTGTGTAGGTAGCCTGGGGTGTCATGAAATTCTTATTGTCGCAAGGAGGGCCCTCTGGGTAAGACACAGAGAGGATGGTCTGTCTTCTGGCTATAAACGGAATGCGAGGAATCTTTTGTGTTTTGTGGTTTTCCATGCACTTTGGCTTTCAGCACAAGGAGCATTTTATAGAAATGGATTAAAACCCATTAATGTGTGTTTCTGGAAATGGCAGTGATCTGTTCGCGTTGGCTGAGACATTTGGACGTGCTTGAGATGCGAATACGTTCCACTGTATTTGTCTGGTTTTGAGGTTGCTTCAGCATTTCCGTTTTGAACTCTTAATTGACTTATTTTACAATCTGGCCACCAAAACTAAGAAGATATAAGTTGGTAGGGAATTCCTAACATGAAATTATAATTTTATTTTATTTTATTTTGGACTGTTCTATAAAAAGCAAGGTATGTCTGAGTATCTTATCTGTCTGAAAACTCAAGGAGTATTATGCTATGATGGTGGAATCTCAATTTAATTAGCTCTGTTATATGTGAAAGGTAGGGATTGGATGCTCTTTGTGTCTTGGAGATTAATCTTAAGTTCATGGAAGCAAATATAAATATGTGTATATATATATAGAGATATGGATGTGTATGAATTATTTGCAGGATCAGAACGAATAAGATTAGCTAAAATACCTGTGCCATTAAATTGGCTTTCCTAAAATGTTTACCATATATATTGTGTGAACTTGTCAGCTGTTTCACCCAAAGAACGATTTTAAAAGGATTCTCTGACCTGGTAGGTTTAATTTTTTTTTCTTTTAATTTGTGGTATAGCCTCTCAGAAACTAACATGTGAATAAGTGGTAAATATTTGTGACTGGCAGTAGTGAAGAACTTTTTTTTTTTTCATTTCTTTCCAGGTGTTATATAGGCTACATAGCATCAGAAGATAGACAGCTAAGAAAAGCTTTTGTGGCTATTAGATTTGTTTGTGAGGGTATACTCACATTTAATTATTTAATAATGATTATGATTAAATATATCCTTTGTGTCAGGTATTATTTTTTTAAATTCTCAAAATACCTTGGGAGCTAAATCTTGTTACACATTGTAAGAGTTGTATATAGTACACTGTACAATTCTTGTATATACAGGTGAGACAAGTAAACATTAACAGGTATACAGCTTGCTCCAGGTGACATAGTTAGAGAGCCTGGAAATTAACCCAGTTCTGTTCATTTCAAATACATTTGCTTCTAATCAATACTTTACTCCTCCATGCATGTATGAATCCCGCCCCCCCATGAAACCCAGGGCCTCACCCATGCTGAACATGTACTTTCTCACTGAGCAAATATTCCAACCCTATTTGTAATTATTATTTTTTTTAAAGAGAGAGAATTTTTTTAATATTTATTTTTTTTAGTTATTGGCGGACACAACATCTTTTGTTTGTATGTGGTGCTGAGGATCGAACCTGGTCCGATCGCGTGCCAGGTGAGCGCGCTACTGCTTGAGCCACATCCCCAGCCCTATTTGTAATTATTTTAAATCTTATAACTGGCTATGGTTGGTGTAATAAACAAGTATCTTTATTTCCTTCCTAACAACTGTTTCTTTTTCATATTCGAGGAAGATTAGAAGTTTATCAATTGTTTAAAGATAACTTTTTTTGTGTGTGGGGGGTACCAGGGATTGAACTCAGGGGCACTCAACCACTGAGCCCCATCCCCAGCCCTATTTTGTATTTTATTTAGAGATAGGGTCTCACTGAGTTGCTTAGTGCCTCGCCATTGCTGAGCCTGGCTTTGAACTCCAGATCCTCCTGCCTCAGCCTCCTGAGCTGTTGGGATTACAGGCATGCGCCACCATTCCTGGCTACCATCCTAATCAAATGCACTCTTCTAAGCTTCGATTTCCAATGCATATGTGGTTGAAAATGGCTATTCTTTATTGGGTTTTATTGTATAGGATCCTCAGTTAACAATTTGATTATGAGGGGTGGAACCCAAACTAGTTTGAGTAATTTGTGACTGGCAACCTTAACGCTTAAGACTGTAATAGATCACAGTTTTAGAGCATGAAGGGAACTTAGAATGACCCACAGAGATAATTGTTTCCCTCATTTTAGAAAGAAATTATTCTAGATGGTTGGGAGAGATTATGACTTCTTGGTGGTTATAGCATCACTAGTTATGGCAGGGCAACAAATAGACCTGGGCTTTCCTGCCTTTGAATTCTGGTGGTTTTTCCACTCTATAAGTGCTATGTAAAGTTAAATATCAATCTGAAAAAAGAATCCACTCTAAGAAGTCAATTAGCATTGATTTAGGGTTTTTTTTTTTGTTTGTTTGTTTGTTTTGTTTTTTTGTATCAGTGATTGAACCCAGGGGCACTTATCCATGGAGCCATATATCTAGCCCTCATTTTTTATTTTTTATTTTGAGACAAGGTCTTGCTAAGTTGCTTAGGGCTTCATTAAATTGCTGAGGCTAGCTTGAACTTGTAATCCTTCTGTCTCAGCCTCCCAAACTGCTGGGATTACAGGTGTGTGCCACCATGCTTGGCTTGAGTTAGTATTTTCATTTAAACAAGAGCAAAATGTTTGAATTAAAAATTTTCTTCCCAGTTAATTTTAGATAAGTTTTTAAAAAGATCAATAATATTTAGTCAAAAGATTAATATAGGGGCTGGGGATGTGGCTCAAGTGGTAGCGCGCTCGCCTGGCATGTGTGCGGCCCGGGTTCAATCCTCAGCACCACATACCAACAAAAATGTTGTGTCCGCCGAGAACTAAAATAAATAAATAAATAAATATTAAAAATTCTCTCTCTCTCTCCTCTCTTACTCTTTAAAAAAAAAAAGATTAATATAGAGCTGGAGTTATAGCTCAGTGGTAGAGCACTTGCCTAGCACATGTGAGGAACTGGGTTGTATCCTCAGCACCACATTAAAAAAAAAAATAAAGGGTATCGTGTCCATCTACATCTAAAAAATAAAAAAGTTAATACAAATATTTGTGGAATTCAGAAGTGAGCTCGTTTCACTCTCCTGGATGTTGAGGTTATAGCAATTGATGAAATAAAAATCCTTGTCATTAAAAAGCTTATATTTAGGGGCTGGGGTTGTGGCTCAGTGGTAGAGCACTCACCTAGCACATGCGAGGCCCTGGGTCCAATCCTCAGCACTACATAAAAATAAATAAATAAAGGTATTGTGTCCATCTACATATATACATATATATGTATTAAAGCTTGTATTTAGTAGGAGAATATAGATAATAATAAGTAATAAGTATGTGACATGTACAGTCATCCCTCAGTGTGTACTTGGGGGAATTGGTTGCAAGACCCCCTTGAATAAAGTGGTGTGGTGTTTGCATATAACAGAGGCACATTCTCCTACATTCTTTAAATAGTTTACTTATAATACTTAAAACAATGTGAATGGCAGGCAAATAGTTGTTATACTGTATGGTTTAGGGAAAATGATGAGAGGAAAAGGTTTGTACATGTTCTAGGTCTAGCTGCATGGTACATAAATGACTGGCAGGGGAACCCTGCTCAAACAGTGAGTGCTGGAGCGAGACTCAGGGTCTTTGAAATTGTGGGAGGCTGCTGAGGGCATGCTTACACATCACTTCATTTGTGTGGATTCAACATAATGCTTGGTGCAAGGCAAATTCAGGTTTTGCGTTTTGGAACTCTCTGTATATTTTTCCTGAATATTTTCTATCAGTGGTTGGTTGAAACTGCAGATATGGAGGACCAGTTCGTGTGTCTGCGCCCATGCAAGTGTTATGGCAGATGACAATTGTTGTGGGAAAAGAATATCTGGCTAAAGAGATAGAGAGTAATGTGGGAGGACTCTGTTTTATATCAGGTAAACAGGAAAGGAAAGCCTAGGATGGCTTTTGAGTGGAGACTTGAAGGATGTGAGTATAGAATGTGGCTGCTGAAGAAAGAGCAGCCCATGCAGACAAGACGTCCTTAGCAAGTTTGGAGCTCTTAGTCCTTGTCCAGTAAGCAGAGGGGAGAGGAGAGTGATGTGAGTGCAGGGTGCAGATCAAGTAGGGCCTTGTATGTAAGGTTCTTGGATATTAGTTGAGTGGATCAAGTATGCAGAGCAAGGCATTTTCTTCTCCTGTAAAAATAGCTATCTTTCTTTCTTTTTGTATTGGGGGTTGAACTCAGAGGTGCTTACCACTGGAGATAGATCCTCAACTCCTTTTGTTTTTGGTGAGACAAGATCTTACCAAACTGCCTTGAACTTGTGAGCCTCCTGCCTCAGCCTCTTGAGTGTGCACTACTGTGCCTGGCTAGAACATTAGTGTTTTTATAATAAAGGAAAAATTTAAAAACAAAATAATGGCTTATTTGTGAAGTTCCAAAAGGTTTCTGTTTTCTATTTCATATTTCTTTACAAATTCCAGTTTGGCATAGGCATTAGATAAGTAGCTAGGTAGATAAATTGATTGCATCCCGGCCAAGATATGACTGGGCTACATCCCCAGCCCTTGTTCTCAGTCTTCATTGTTTGCTTATAAGGACCTCCCATTCCCTGCCACATATACATCCCCCAAATCAAGACTTGAACTTGAATGTTCAAATCAACTTTATTTGTGACTTCCTCAAACTGGAAACATTTTGGCTATATAGAGAATTAAATAAACAAATAAGTAAATAAATGGGTGATACATCCATACAATGGAATACTACTCAGCAATAAAAAGCAACAAACTGTTAATACTCACAGCATGGATTTATGCTGAGTGGAAGAAGCCAGATAAACAAGAATAAATATTTTGAAGATTCCATTTATATGAAATTCTAGAAAATACAAATGAATCTGTAGTCGTTGCCTGGATATAAAGGTGGGCAGGAAGGGATTGGAGGGAGGGATTATAGAGGAACATGAGGAGATTTTGGGGGTGTACACTTTAAATATGTGCAGTTTATTGTAGCAACTTATTACTTGAATAAACAAAACCCACAAATGCCCAGAGTGTTTTATGGATACACTTAGGACATGAAAAAGGCTAAGCAGTGTTTTTTGTTTTTCGTAAGGTTCTTGGATATTAGTTAAGTGAATTAAGTGGGCAGAGCAAAGCATTTTCTTGTCCTGTAAAAATAGCTTCTTCCTTCCTTCCTTCCTTCCTTCCTTCCTTCCTTCCTCCTTCCTCCCTCCCTCCCTCCCTCTCTCTCTCTTTCTCTCTTTCTCTCTTTTTTTCTTTTTGTACTGGGGGTTGAACTCAGTTGTCATGGAAGGGCAAAAGCATTTGGATTTGGAGTGATCAGCTGAAGTAGCCAAGGTTTTGGGAACTTATGTGAAATCTTTGAGATGATGTGTAGATATTTGTTGATCTGTTGTCCTAGGAGAATACCACTATCCTTTTTATCTTTAGGGCAAAATCCTTGGGAAAGCGTATACATACTTTATGGAATTCCAAACTTTAGATTTGGAAAAATTGAGGGATACATTAATAAATTGCTCTTGTTGATTGGTAGCATTCTTTATCATGCAGTCAATGAGCGCTGGAGTAAGAGTCCCTGAATCTTGGTTCAGTGTTCTATGAGATTGGGCAAAAGCTCAACCAGCTCTTAGGCACATTTGGTAGCACTGAAATGTGAGAAGGAAGCATCTGAAGCCCTTGAGAGATAGTATGGCCTGGAGTTAAAGTCACATTTAAAGAGTCAGACTGGAATTGAAATTCTAGCTCTGACCCTTGCTGGCTGTGTGACCTTGGGCAAATTCCACACCTTTTATTATCCCTGTTTCTTCTTCTGGTGTAACATCTTTGTCATCATTGTTACCATCACCATGACACCAGCACAGCATAGTTCATGCCAGTGTCTATGCTGAACGTCCACACCCATTATCTTGTTTAACCTTCATGAAAACCTTATAACCTTGTAAAACCATATAGCCTTCATGAAAACATTATCTTTTGAAAAAATATATGTGTATACATAAAAAACTAGGGCACTCTGGCACATACAGAAGTAACTTGAAGAATATCATATACATAGTGGCAAAGCTCAGGCTGAAATCCGTTATTCCGGCCCAGGGTTCATATTCTTAAACTTAGTGTAAAGATTAATAATAATAATGCTTATAATAATAACAAATAGGGTTAATGTAAGAAATAAAAATGGAAGTGATTATTTTTTATTTTTTTTTTAAGTTTTTTTTTTTTTTTTTAGTCATTGATGGACACAATATCTTTATTTATTTATTTTTATGTGGTGCTGAGGACCAAACCCAGTGCCTCACGCATACGAAGCAAGTGCTCTACCAATGAGCTACAACCCCAGTCCTGGAAGTGATTATGTATTTGAAGTGTATTGACTCTTTATTTTTTTTAAATTTATATTTATTTATTTATTTATTTATTTTAGTTGTTGATAGTCCTTTCTTTATTTTACGTGGTGCTGAGAATTGAACCCAGTGCCTCACACATGCCAGGCAAGTGTGCTACCACTGAGCCCCAGCCCCAGCCCTTGACTCTTTATAAAGTGCTATGTTGTTTTATGCATATTAGTCAGCTGCTTTTTATAAATGAAAGCAAAATTCTTATTAACAGATTAAAAAAAAAGATTTCTCTGGAATTTTCTTCCTTCCCAACTGGGTTTGCATTAACTAGGCAGATGAGATAATAGTCTTCATTTCAGCTTTTCTCCAATTGTATTTTTAAAGTCTTGCTAAATAAATCAGCTTTGATTATTATCTGCCTTCTTGGCTTCCATATTGACTGTTACAAAATACCTTCTGTTGGCTAAGGCTATTGGGTAGGTTGTCATGCACCTGTTCTTTCATAGGTTATAAAGTGCCTGTGGTGATGAGAGTTTCCCATGCTTTCTCTTCCCTCCTCTTCTTTTCATTTTCTATAACAGTGGTCATAGGGTGGACACAAGGAGTGTAGTCTGCTTTGCAAGAAATTTAGTCAATAGTGATAGACAAACGTAGATAACAACAGATGAAGCCAGGTTTGGTGGCACAATTGTAATCCCAGCTACTTGGAGGCTGAGGTAGGAAGATTAAAAGTTCAAGACCTGCCTGGGCAATTTAGTAAGACTTTGTCTCAAAATAAAAAGGGCTGGAATATAGTTCAATGGTAGAGTGTCCCTGGGTTCAATCCCCAGTAGTCCCCCAAAACAAAACAACAGCAAACTCAGCAGGTAGTCAAGTATGGGACAAGTACAGCTATTTCAAAAGGAGAGAAGACTGCAGAAATTGTATAAGTATTATTTTTTTGTATTTTTGGTTACGCTGGGGATTGAATTTAGAACCTGAGCATGCTAGGCAAGTGCTCCACCCCTGAGTAACATCCCCATCCCTTTTTATCTTTTATTTAGAGACAGGGTCTCACTGAACTGCTTAGGACTTTCAAAGTTAGGTTGCTGAGGCTTGCTCTGAACTTGTGATCCTCCTGCCTCAGCCTCCTTAGCTTTTGGGATTACAGGCAGGTACCATCTTGCAGGTTCCTTCATCCTTTTTTTTTTTTTTTTTTTAAAGAGAGAGTGAGAGAGGAGAGAGAGAGAGAGAGAGAATTTTTTTTAATATTTATTTTTTAGTTGGCGGACACAACATCTTTGTTGGTATGTGGTGCTGAGGATCGAACCCGGGCCGCACGCATGCCAGGCTAGCGCGCTACCGCTTGAGCCACATCCTCAGCCCCTCCCTCATCCTTTTTAAAAAATATTTATTTTTACTTGTAGTTGGACACAATACCTTTGTTTTATTTATTTATTTTTATGTGGTGCTGAGGATGGAACCCAGAGCCTGGCATGTGCTAAGTGAGTGTTCTACCACTGAGCCACAACCCCAGCCCCTCCCTCATCCTTTTTATAAGGACACTTGTGATTATATTTAATTTATGGCCCACTCAGATTATGGAAATCCCCATCCCCAAATCCTTAATCACATCTGCAAAGTCCCTTTTGCCATCAAAGCTCCTGTTCATAGTTCCAGAGATCAGACGTGGAAGGTGTCATTTTTAGTTAGGTGTTGAAGGTGTTTTGGGAGTTTTCAGTTTTTCTTTTGCAAACCAGTCCTTCAGTGCACATCATTGCATGTCCATGGGTGCACATGTGATAGTATTTCTCTAGGGTAGATCCTTAGAGGTAAAACTGCTGGGTCCTAGGTGACCATTTTAATAAATACTACCAAATTGTTCTCCCAAATGGCTGTGCCAGTTTCTACTCCCAGTATCAGTGTTTCATGGGACTGCTTTTCCTCACACCCTTGTGGAGACCATTTTAGAATTCAAGAGTTTGCTTAAAATTTTTCATTTTACTTAAGCCAGTGGCTTTCACTCCATAGATGACATTATATATCACTGCTATTTCTTCAAATCTGCTATTTTTACAGTAGGCATAATTGGGTATCTGGAAATGCATGCCAAACCCTGGTCAGCTGTAAGAGCCAGAGTTTTCCCTTGGTGCCATCCAGCTCTTATCAGTTCACTTCAGGACCTCTCTGCTTGATCTCCTTCAGCTCCTGGCATAACCTCATTTGGGTCAGTAATCCAGTTAATACAGTCCATGTCCATATATAGGCAGGAAAGAAGATGACTTTTTAGTCTGTGATGTTTGGGGACGCTGCCAGAGGCCAGCAGAGCCAGGGAGCTGCTCTCACCAGGCTGAGATGCCTTGGGTTTTGAAGTATGCTCAGAGTGCACAACACTTGTTTTAACAATTTGGACTCAGATTCCCTTAAAAGTTTCTCTGTTCCATATTAATATAATGAGTAGTTCCACATTTTTGAACCTGATATTAAGTGAATTGTATTTTGTGAATGCAAAACTTTGTGTGGGGGATGGGGACAGTACTGGGAATTAACCCAAGGCCTTGAGATGCTAGACAGATCTCCATCAGCCCTTTTTCATTTTTTGTTTTGAGACAGGGTCTCATTCAGTTGCTGAGGCTGCACTCAAACTTGCCATCCTCTTGCTGCAGCCTTCCGAGTAGCTGGGGTTACAGGTGTGTGCCACCATGCCCAGCTGCAAAATCTTTTTGATTATAAAAAATAATACATGAATACTGTAGAAAATATTAAAAAATATGCGAGACACTGTTTAAATAGCCTGGAATTACATCAGCTAGAAAAAAATATTATTTTAAAAATTTTGAACCCAATACCTTTATTTTAGTTATTGAGTTTTATGTGATGCTGAGAATTGAACCCAGTGCCTTGCACATGCTAGGCACATGCTAGGCAAGTGCTTTACTGCTGAGCCACAACCCCAACCCCCCCAAATTAATTTTTAATTATGTTCTTCAAATCATTCTTTAGTATACCAAACTGGCATTATATACTATGTATTGTATTCTTACTGGATACATTTTGTTGGATTCTATTTATAACAATTTTTAATGGCTATATAGTAGTGTCGTGCACCCCCACCCCCCAGTTTCAGAACTTGGGGTAATGGGGCACTACCAGTGAGCTGCATCCCCAACTCTTTGTGTTTTCTATTTTTGGAAAAGGGTCTCATTGGATTGCCCAGGCTGCCCTGGAACTTGCCATTCTCCTGCTTCAGCTTCTAGACTAGCTGGGATTATGGGCAAGCACCACCATGCTTGGCTACACAATAGTTTTTGGATGACTATGATTGTTTTTTATTTTACTACTATTACTTTAAATCTGTTATTATAAAGATAATACCAATTTATAGAAAGTTAAATGATTTTTAGTGCTTAGAGTCATTGTTTGATAAAAAGCTTGGTGAATTTTAAATTTGTAGTTAATAAAGTGTGTTTCTGCAACCTACTACTGTTGACAAGTTACAGTATAAAGGTATTTAAATAGTACTATATAATTCCTCTCCTAATAACATTGAACATATATGTGGAGCTTTGAGTTTAGAAAGTGCTATTACATACTTATGTGGGATAATTAATGTTCCATGATGGGACACATCAGAGTGCACAAATTTGAATCCCTAGTGTTTCTACTAAAACCTGCAGTTGGATGAATTACTAGGTCAGAGTACAGTATGTAGCAATTTTAGATTAACAGTAAGGAGATACATAATTTGCAAACTATTTTATGCAAAAATTGTTTATTTAGTAATGCTAATAACTACAGATGCTTTAAGTAGTGGTTTTATACCAACAAAATATTAACATTCAGCTTGTATTTGTAATGGATCTTTTCTGTGTTTACTGTGCTTGCTTTGTGCTCTGTAGTTTGCATTTCTGATTTCATATGAACAATAGGTGTAGCTATTTACTGGACTGAGTAGAGAATCAGGACCTTTGTCTTTGTTGATATGTTTGGTTTTCTTACTGCTGAAATGAAATAAGAATAGAAGAAGAATCTGTGTCAACATATTTGCATTTAAACAGTGGTACATAATAGAACTAACTATTTCTTTTTTTTTTAGTTTGTTCTTTTTAGTTATACATGACAGTAGAATGTATTTTGGCAAATTATACATACATAGAATACATAACTTATTCTATTTAGGATCCCATTCTTGTGGTTGTACATGATGTGGAGTTACCCTGGCTATGTATTCAAATACAAGGCTAGGGAAGTTATGTCTGATTAATTCTAATGTCTTTCCTATTCCCCTCCCTCCTCCCTTTGTCTAATCCAATAGATTTCTATTCTTCTCCTCCACATCCTCCCTTGTTTGGGTCAGCATCCACATATCAGAGAGAACATTTGGCCTTTGGTTTTGGGGGATTGGCTTATTTCATTTAGCATGATAGTTTCCAGTTCCATCCATTTACTGACAAATGCCATTATTTCTTTCTTCTTTACAACTGAGTAATATTCCATTGTGTATTTATACCATACTTTCTTTTTTTTAAAAAAATTTTTTATTAGTTGCTCAAAACATTACAATGATCTTGACATATCATACATTTGATTCAAATGGGGTACATAATCTTCTTTTTCCATGTGTACAGATTGCAGGATCACATTGGTTATACAGCCACGTTTATACATAGGGCCATACTAGTGTCTATTGTATTGTGCTGCCCTTCTTCTTTATCCAGTCATTTGTTGAAGGACACTATGTTGTTTCCATCCTTGGCTATTGTGAGTTGAGCTGCTATAAACATTGATGTAGCTGTGTCACCATAGTATGCTGTTTTTAAGTCCTTTGGGTATAGACTGAGGAATTGGGTAACTGGGTCAAATGGTGGTTCCATTCTAAGTTTTCTAAGGAATCTCCATACTGCTTTCTATAGTGATTGCACCAATTTGCAGTCCCACCAACAATGTATAAGAGTACCTTTCTCCCCACACTCTCACTAACATTTATTATTACTTGTATTCTTTATAATTGTCATTCTGACTGGGGTGAAATGGAATCTCAGTGTAGATTTAATTTGCATTTCTCTAATTGCTGGAAATGTTGAGCATTTTTTCATGTATTTTTTGACCATTTGATCTCTTCTTCTAAGAAGAATTTGTTCAGATCCTTTTCTCATTTTTGATTGCATTATCGATTTTTCAGGTGTTGAGTTTTTTGAGTTCTTTAGATAATCTGGAGGGCAATGTTCTTTCTGAGGTACAGGTGGTAAAAATTTTCTCCCATTCTGTAGGCTCTCTGTTCATGTTCATGTTCTTGATTGTTTCCTTTTTTTTTTTTTTTTGTGAAGAAGCTTTTCAGTTTGATGCCATCCCATTTATTGATTCTTGATTTTACTTCTTGAACTTTAGGAGTCTTATTGAGGAAGTTGATCCCTAAGCCATTATGATGGAGAGTTGGGCCTACTTTTTCTTCTAGTAAGTGCAGGGTCACTTGTCTAATGCCTAGGTCCTTAATCTACTTAGAGTTGAGTTTTGTGCAGGGTGAGAAATAAGGGTTCAATTTTTCATTCTATTACATATGGATTTCCAGTTTTCTCAATTCCATTTGTTGAAGAGGCTATCTTTTTTCCAATGTAAGTTTATGGAAAAAATGTTATGTCTGATTAATTCTACTGTCCATCCTATTCCCCTCCCTCGTCCCCTCCCTTCCCTTCATTCCCCACTGTATGTTTAGGATGAGATAACTGTATTTATGTGGATGTGTCTTTGTGTCTTCTATTCTGTTCTATTGGTCTTCATGTCTGTTTTGGTACCAATACCATGCTGTTTTTGTTGTTATAGCTCTGTTCTTTATTTCTTGATATCAGTTCCTACCAAATCATTAAGTTATAGTATAATTGTAAAACAGTTTATAGGTTATTTAATCTAAAAAGAGGAAATATGGGTAAAAAGTTCAAAATATGTTTAGAGACTTTGGGGAAAGGGTGTTTTGATGAACTTATAATAAAGAAAAGTTTATTTTCCCAAGGGGATATTCCCTACCCCCATGACTTTATGGTTGGTAAACTTTAAAATAATTTTTTTCTTAAATTTTTGTAGTGCTAGGGATTGAACCCAAGACCTCACACATGCCAGAGAAGCACTTTACCATAGAACTACATCTCTAGCTCCCTGTAGAGATTCTTTTTAAAATTTTTTTAGTTGTCAAAGGATATTTTTTTATTTATACGTGGTGCTGAGAATCAAACCCAATGCTTCACACATGCTAGGCAAGTGCTCTACCACTGAGCCCCAACCCCAGTGCCCCTGGAGGGATTCTTATCCTGAATAGAATTCCCAGGGTTTATGAACTTGGATGGGAACAGTAAAAATACATTTTTACTTTCACATACTTTTAGCTGAAATTCAGCATTTCCTCCAGTTATGAATGTAGTTAACAAACCTCCATAGAATTGGCAGAACCTGTGACTTTGCAACAAGCATTATAGGTATTATTTTATCATATTGTAGTTGTTGAACTGTCTTAAAGTATGGTTTATTGGGCTGGGGATGTGGCTCAAGCGGTAGCGTGCTCGCCTGGCATGCGTGCGGCCCGGGTTCGATCCTCAGCACCACATACCAACAAAGATGTTGTGTCCGCCGAGAACTAAAAAAAAAAAAAAAAAATATTAAAAATTCTCTCTCTCTCTCTCTCTCTCTCTCTCTTTAAAAAAAAAAAGTATGGTTTATGCTCACCATTGCTTAGGAAATATGGTAATTATTAGATCTTGTTATCCAATGTGCTGATAAATGAAGCTCCTATGTTATGATGTCATAGGTTTGTTGAAATATTTTGGTAACTGTATTTCAGTGTATTATGACAGGTTTCTTATAATCCATATTTTGGTTTTGGTTTTGACTTTTGTTGTTGCTGGGGTCGGGGAGGTGCTGGGGAGCAAATGCAGGGCCTTGAGTATGGTAGGCAAGTGGGTGTTCTGACTTTGCCCATTTGTCAAATATCCTGTCATTTACAATGAAGTTTTATTTATTTATTTTTTGTATGTGTGTGTGTGTGTGTGTGTGTGTGGTGCTGGGAATTGAACCCAGGACTTTGTGCATGTGAGGCAAGTACTCTACCAACTGAGCTATATCCCCAGCCCTGAAGCTGGGTTTTTTAAGAAAATAAAATATCTGATAAAATGACTTTTTTTAAAAGCCCAATTTTCTCCCCTCCCCTTTGTCTGAAGAGAATGTTGGTCACCTCAAGGTATGTGAAAAAAATTTCAGTAACACTTTATATTGGTGTCTTATACTTCTAATTGAAAACCATTTTAAACAGGTGGCCCCAGGCAGTAACAGTTGCTATCCCCAGAGAAACATTGTTTTTAAAGTCGGAAGTTCATTTTACTTTCATCTTCTCTATAGAGTACAATTATACTCTTGTGGTTTCTTTTATTGTTCAGATTGTTACTTTACATTTGCTGCTGACAGGTTTCAGGAGTTTTGCTTAAACAATCTCCAGAATAGTGCTGTTCAGTTGGTTGCCATTGCCCACATGTGGCTGCTGGGTACCTGTAACATGGCTAGTCAGAAATAGAATGTGCTGAAAATATAATGCATAGAGTACTTGGATGACATCATGCCCAAAAAAGGAGAAAGATCCCATTAATATCAATATTACTTAATTAAATGTTGAAATGATAATATATTGGATGTGATGGGTTAAGTAAAATATGTTTTAAATTTTAAAACATCAAAATTAATTTTGTTTCTATCTATCTATCTATCTATCTATCTATCTATCTATCTATCTATCTATCTATCTATCTATCTATTTATGCAGTGCTGGGGATTGAATCCAGGGGTGCTCTACCACTGGGTTACATTCCCAGCCCTGTAATTTTTTTTTTTTTTTTTTAATTTAGAGACAGGGTTTCAGCAAGTTACCCAGGCTGGCTTCAAGCTTTGGATTCTTCTGCCTCAGCTTCCCAAGAACTGGGATTGTCACTGGAGAGAAATGTCTTTGGAGAAGGGTCCAAGGAGTTCAGGAGGGAAGGGGGAATTGGACTCAGAATCGGCTGAGTTCTTGGCCTATTTGATGGGAAAGAATTTCAGCACATCCCAGACAAAGGCATAGACAGAGGTTTATTTAGGAGGTAGATACATATTCAAGGGGGGTTGCAGAGTGTTTCAAGAATGGAAAGCCTCTCCTGGGGGGGGGGTCAGTATTTACAGAGGGCTGTATTTAGGGGCTGCACTGCAGGTGGAGCTAGGGTGGAGTGGCAGTTTCCCCTATAGCTTACATATTTCCCACATTTTAAGAGCTCTGCTTTCTGCATTTCAGTGACTTTTGGGAGTTTCCTTTGAGACTTAGCATATATCGCTCTCTTTATCCTAAATCCTTATCCCAGGATTATAGCTGAGCCCATTGGGTAGGTTTGTTATCTTTATTAATGTGGCTACTAAAAAAATATTATTTTTTTCTTTTTTTAATTGATTTTATTATTTTTTAAATACATGACAACAGTGGAATGCATTACAATCCTTATTACACATATAGATCACAATTTTTCGTATCTGTATATAAAATATGTTCACGTCAATTTATGCCACTATACATGAACTAAAAAATATTAAATTTTTGTATGTGTTTTATATATTTCTTTTGTATAGTGTTCTTTTAGACAGATTGGCCAACTTGTCCTTAGGGCCTTATCAAGATAACTTTTTCTTAGTAAAAAGCTCTTTAGTTGTTGTTTTGTTTGTTTTGGTATTGGGTATTGAATGTGGGGTGCTTTACTACTGAGCTGTTTCCCTGTCTTTTTTTTTTTTTTTTTTTTTTGAGACAGGATCTCATTAAGTTGTTGAGGCTGGCCTCAAGCTTGTGATTGTCCTGCCTCAGTGTCCCAAGTTGCTGGGATTACAGGTGTGAACCACCACACCTGCTTAGAGAAATAGTTTTTTTTTTTTTTTTTTTTTTTTTTTAAGAGAGAGTGAGGGGGGGAGAGAGAGAGAGAGAGAGAGAGAGAGAGAGAAAGAAAATTTTTAATATTTATTTTTTAGTTCTCGGCGGACACAACATCTTTGTATGTGGTGCTGAGGATCGAACCCGGGCCACACGCATGCCAGGCGAGCACGCTACCGCTTGAGCCACATCCCCAGCCCGAGAAATAGTTAAAACAGAGAAGCTGGGCATGGTGGTGCATGTCTATAATCCCAGCTACTCAGGAGGCTACAGTAGGAGGATTGCCAAATTTGGGGTCAGCCTGGGCAACTTAGACCCCTGTCTCAATATTAAAAAAATTAAAAAGGTCTGGAGAAATTATTCAGTGTTAAAGCACCCCTGGGTTTCCAACCCCAGTGCTGGGGTGGTGATGGAGGTGGGAAATAGTGGAAATATTCTCTTTAAAAATGCTATAGTAGGGGCTGGGGTTGTATTTCAGTGGTAGAGCACTTAGCTGGCACATGTAAGGCACTGGGTTTGATCCTCAGCACCACATAAAAATAAAAAAATAAAATAAAGGTATTGTGTCCATCTACAACTAAAAAAATACGGGGGCGGGCGGGGGACAATGCTATAGTACACATCTGTAACCATCTAGCTTTATTTATCATAAATCAGAATGAGAGACTCTAGAGACTTTGTTTAAATTGATGGGATTATTTTGCTGTTTGTGTTATACGCATAATTAAAATCATGTTTATGGCCATGTGTAATGTAGTATATAAATTATCTGTATATTTAGAAATTTTAGACAGCACATGATTCAAAATTTCTAAGGTTTCCTACAGATGTAGCTCAGTGATAGAACACTTTTGTAGCATGCCTGAGGCCCTGAGTTTGATCCCCAGCTTCAAAAAACAAAACAAACAAAATTGAAAGTTTGAAAAGGGAATACAGGGGCAAGGCTTCACATCCTTCCCACTCCCAATCCCAATAACAGCCAGCATTACTAGCTGCCTAGGTCCCCCAGGGACAGTTAGTGCGCACACAAGTGATATATTAGCCTGATTTGCTGGTCTCCCCTTTCCTCTGTTCTAACCACCTTAGCCTGTTGGTGTTGTAATAGCAGGACTGAAAGGCTCCCATCCTCAGGGCCTTCCTCTTCCCTCTAGATGAAGTTAGCTTTCGTAAAGCCACCACCAGGTGGGTGATAGAGCTGGCATTTTTGAGACTATTAAAGAATGAAATTATTATTTTTTATTTATTTATTAGGTGTAGATGGCCACAACATAATGCCTTTATTTATTTATTTTTTTTTTAAAGAGAGAGTGAGAGAGAGAGAATTTTTAATATTTATTTTTTTAGTTCTCAGCGGACACAACATCCTCGTTGGTATGTGGTGCTGAGGATCGAACCCGGGTCGCACGCATGCCAGGCGAGCGCGCCACCACTTGAGCCACATCTCCAGCCCCAATGCCTTTATTTTTATGTGTCCTGAGGATCATACCCCAGGCCCTGCCTGTGCTAGGCGAGTACTCTACTGCTGAGCCACAATCCCAGCCCAAGAATGAAATTCTGAAAACTTAGCATGTTGAAAAAAAGTGAAAAACAATGACATTACTCAGGAAAACTTAAGCCCTGTTTGCAGATAAGTGGGGAAGTTTTGAAACAACTGGAACAGTGACTCTTTTCAAATAAATATATACAGTTGTTTTAGCACAGTCCCAGTGAATACAGATAGATCTTTCAAGGACCATAGCAAAAGAGACAGGGGACCTTTAGCTCAAAGGCTTACTGATTGCAAGACTGTTTGGTAATTGTTTAATAATTGGGGATACACCATGTTAACTGGACCTAGAACAATTCTCCTAAATTTTGATATGGCAGATTCATCTCCTCTTTCTCCAAGCAATTATGTCAGTACTAAAAAAAGTCACCCTTCTTGCTTCTGGAGTTAGGCACTTATATGTTAAATAAGTATTTAACATATTTGATACAACATTAGTGTTTTTTTTTTTTTTTTTTTTTGTGATGCTGGGGACTGAACCCAAGGCCTTGTGCATGCAAGGTAAGCACTCTACCAACTAAGCTATACCCCCAGCCCAACATTAGTTTTAAAATATGTATAAAATGCTGTATTACATGGTTCTTTGCTTTGCCTATCATTTTTGGAATGCATCTTAACACGTGGGGTCATACAGATTATTGTGCCCTCTGGGACTCAGAAGGATAGTGTGCTGAGTCAGTGACAAATAACCTGGTACTCCAAAATGCTGCGCCTCTGGCAGATATATACAGATATAGAGAGGGAGCCCAGGCCTAGGTGGCAACACATCTAGCCAGCTTTTAGCCCAGCTCTTTTAGCCCAGCTCTTCTCTATCAATGAGAAGACTTAAAGGAAATATATGAGGTAACATACTCAACAGCGACTGGCATGTGGCATTTAAAAATGAAAAAAAAAAATGTGAGATACAAGTTTTTTTTTTTTTTTAAAGAGAGAGAGAGGAGCGAGCGAGAGAGAGAGAGAGAGAGAGAGAGAGAGAGAGAATTTTTTTTTTAATATTTATTTTTTATTTCACCGCAGACACAGCATCTTTGTTGGTATGCGGTGCTGAGGATCGAACCCGGGCCGCACGCATGCCAGGAGAGCACGCTACCACTTGAGCCACATCCCCAGCCCGAGATACAAGTTTTGCTATTAAATGCTCATTATAGTTCAGATATTGGACTGAATATTTGTTGGCATGGTGCATTCTAAAATCATGTGTCATCACGGATAAATAGATAATATCCCTACAGTTCTTTAAAACCTGGAAAAAAGAGATCCTTATTTTTATTTACATATAGTTGAATAAAAGTAGATATTTGTCTTGATCTTGATTTCAACAGGAATAATATTGTTGGTTATTTTGCTAGGAACAGATGAGACTAAATGTAATTTCTCCAAATTGCATTGAAACAATTCTTATGATTTTTATAATTTTCTCTTATATATTCTTTTTTATATAGGCTTCTTCTCTCTTTTATTCTTTCATATATTGGGCATAAAAGGTCAAGGTATTTCCTTATTGAGAGTTGCCCCTCAGAACATTATTCTTGGGCTGGGTGTGGTTGTGCTCACCCATGTGGTACACACCTGTAATCCCAGAAGTTTGGGAGGCTGAGGCAGGAGGATCGCACGTTCAAAGCCAGCCTCAGCAATTTAGCAAGGCCTTAAGCAACTAAGTGAGACTGTCTCAAAAATAAAAAATAAAAGGGCTGGGAAGGTAGCTCAGTGGTAAAAGCACCCAAGGGGCTCTCACCCCAGTACCACAATAAATGAATGAATAAATAAAAAAATAAGTAAACAAAACAAGCAAGCAGAAATCATTTCTAGTTCATAAGTCAAGAAAAAACTATTGTTGCACTTGTGTACATTCCTTTTTCTTAATTTTCTTTGGGCCCTGTAGCAGCATGTGCATACCACCTGAGGTTCTTGTTAAATTTTAGTTTGGTTCAGTGATTCTAGGGTGGGACCTGACATTTTATTTATGTATGAACCATATTTTGTTTAACTGACCGCCTTATTTTGTTCCTCTAAAAATAATCTTGTGAAATAGACAGTATAGGAATTATCTTTTAGAGAAGAGAACACTGAGGCTTTGCAGTTAAAAAATAAAATAGATTTTAGTAGATGTTTATTGAGTTGGAGGCCTAGAATTATAATGATGCCATCCATACAATATGCCAGCATTTTGTAAGTGACAAGTAATATGATAGGGTTCTGAAACAGTGAATCTAGGAGTCTTTGAATACTATTTAATGTTTTGTTGTTTTGTTTGTTTGTTTTTGGGTTTTGGTACTAGGTTTGATTCCTGAAGTGCTCTATCATTCAGCTATGCCCCTAGCCCTTTATATTTTTATTTTTTTTTATTTTGAGACAGGGACTCCTTACATTGCTGGCCTTGAACTTATGATCCTTGTGCCTCAGCCTCCCTCCTGAGTCACTAGGATTACAGGCAGGCTCCCTGCACCCTGCAGTGTTTAATCTTTTTATCTTTGTTACATAGGTCTCTACTTTGGTAAAGAATGTTTTGTATTGTTTTTGGTACTGTGAATTGAACCTAGGACAGCTTTACCAATGAGCTAAGTCACCAGCCATTGTTTAAAATTTTTATTTTGAGACAGGGTCTTGCTGAGTTGCTTAGAGCCTCACCAGGGTGCTGAGGTTGGCTTTGAACTTGGGATCCTCCTGTCCCAGCCTAACTAGTAGCTGGGATTACAGGCATGAACTACCATGCCTGGTTAAGAATGTCTAAAAATTTATTTAACCATTTTTTTTTAAATCACATGGACTTAATGTCCAATTTTCAGAGATTAATATATAAGAAAATTACATCCCCATCCTGAATGCTCCCAAATAACTACCGTGGTAATTGGTGTTCATTTTTTCTTCTTTTGAGATAGAGTCCTTGTATTATCTAGGTTGGTCTTCAACGTCTTCCTGGGGCAGAGATGCTTCTCCTGCCTAAACCTCCCAAGTAGTTAGGCCTATAGGCACGGGCCACCATGTCTGATTACTAATGGTATTTCTTACTTGGCTATATTTCCTCAGTGGCAGTATTTGCTTCTCAGTTAAATTCTGATTCCTCTTCTCTGAGCTTATTTTTCCCATTCTTTCTTTCTTTTTTTTAAGTAAGTTTTCCTCTTACTCTATTTGTGTGAAGAGAATGGGTGCCATTAGGAATGTGGGTTTTACTTTCCAGTCACATCACATCTTAAGCTTTTATAGTCATAGAACTTGTAGAGCTGAAAATGTCTTGAGATCACTTAATCCAGCTTTTTGTTCAGAAGATACTGAGTTCCTTTGGTCTATCATGGTCGATACTGAGAAGTTGGTAGTTTTTAAAATTTCTCTGGAAAATTCAATAGGTTACGTAGAGCAGAGCTTCTCAAAGTGTGATCCATGTACTGGGAACCATTTGTTACTCTGGTGACAAGATATATACAAAGATGGAGAGGAAATACTTAGAAACTTCAAAGTTTGCTATCTGTGCAGCCTAATAATAAAACTTAAGACTTATATTTTTTATGTCCTATTTTTCACTTTTTTAAAAAATGATTGACTTTGTTTACATTGTATAAAAATATTATTCTACAGTAGATTGAAAGAAAATAAGACAAACAAAAACTTGATTCTTTAGCATAGTGTGTGAAGCACTGATGTAGAATATCCAACACAGTGTCATGTAGAAGTCTCTTCTGCCAGTTTTCAAGTACAAATAACTGTGGGGTTTTTTTTTCTTTTATCTTAAAAAATATTTTTTTTAGTTTTGCTGTAATTTGAAGAGAGATTTATACATGGTAGAAATGTAATACATATTTATTCTGATCTTGGAGATACTCATTTAATGTGTTACTATACCCCTAGCTCAGTAAGGTTGGAAAAACTTAAGATAGTAAGCTATATCCAAATTATTTGAAAATGTCATGTTAATATTTGTATGTTACCATCTTGGATAAGAGAAAGAAACGACTTAGTGATAGAAGTATTGGGACTGGGGTCAGATTTCTTGTCATTTAGCTTTTGGAAAGCACATAGTTGTAACATTATTTAGTGTTCATTTCTATTTTAATGTAATTTTGTGTCATTTGTAATGCCTCTTTTAGTTTTAGCAGTCATCCCATGTTCTTTGGAATTAGAGTAGCCTTCTCCTGGTTTCTTTTTTTGGGGTGGGGATAACCAGGGATTGAACTCAGGAATATTCAACCACTGATCCACATCCCTAGCCCTGATCCTTCTATTTGTATTTTATTTAGAGGCTGGGCCTCACTGAGTTGCTTAGTGCCTCGCTGTTGCTGAGGCTGGCTTTGAACTGGCTATCCTCCTGCCTCAGCCTCCCAAACTCCTGGGATTACAGGAGTGCATCGACACATGGCCTCTTGATTTCTTAATCATATTGTAGGTGAGCATATCTGTGACATAATAGACATAGACTATCAGAGGCTGTGAACTTAAGTGGTGTTCACAGGTTTGAGGGACATAACTTCATACTACTCAGGATCATGAATTGTCACTCCCTATTTAATGGTAGAAAGGTCAGTGTCGAAGCAAGTGACTATCCATCCCCTAAAAGGCACCTCTTTTTAGAATTCTGTTTACAATCTAAGAATCCTTAAAAATAAGATTCCTTTTACTTACTACATTTCATTTTGGCAAATTTTAAATCCTCTACTTGAACATTCTATATGATGTCTACATAATATGATTAATCTTTTTCCATATGATGAAATGGAATGACACATTTATTTTTCAAAATTTTATTTGGCAAATCCCTCTTCTTCCTTTTTTTTTTTTTTTTTTTTTTGGTGGTACTGGGGATTGAACCCAGGGCCTTGTGCATGCTAGGCAAGCACTCTACCAACTGAGCTATATTCGCAGTCCCCAAATCCTTCATCTTATGTTTATTTAAGTATAGGTGAATATTTTATCTGTAGGGCAGCTATTCATCTTTGTTTTGAAACTAGTTTTCTTCTTCTTCTTCTTCTTTTTTTTTTTTTTTAATGGTACCAGGGATTGAACCCAGGGGTGCTTAACCACTGAGCCACATCCCTATCCCTTTTTATTTTGAGACAGAGTCAGCTAAGTTGCTGAGGCTGGCTTTGAACTTGCAGTCTTCCTGCCTCAGCCTCCCAAGTCACTGAGATTACAGGGTGTGCCACCACATCTGGGTTGAAACTAATTTTTATTTGTACAAAGCTCAAATTTTTAAGGTATATGATGTTTGAAATTGAGTTAGGATTTGAGATAACCAACACATAGTCTCCTTTGTGGCTATTAAATTATATGTTTTTCTTTTTTTAACACTGGGATTAAACCTAGGGGTGCCCTACTGCTGAATTACATCTCCAGACCTTTTAATTTATATTTATTTATTTATTCATTAATTTTTTCTTTTTTGGGGGTGGGGTGGTGGGTACCAGG
The DNA here is from genome assembly GCF_052094955.1 of Ictidomys tridecemlineatus. NCBI lineage: Eukaryota > Metazoa > Chordata > Mammalia > Rodentia > Sciuridae > Ictidomys > Ictidomys tridecemlineatus. Next base: position 83,018,069 of record NC_135478.1, on the reverse strand, counting down.
GATTAAACTCAGGGATCACTCAACCACTAAGCCACATCCCCAAGTTGCTTAGCACCTGGCTTTAGCTGAGGCTGCCTTTAAACCTTTGATCCTCCTGCCTCAGCCACTGGGATTACAGGTGTGTGCCATAGCCCAGGATCTCATTTTGTTAAAGAGACCAGGTTTTTTTTTTTTTTTTTTTTTTAGAGAGAGTGAGAGAGGAGAGAGAGAGAGAGAATGAATTTTTAATATTTATTTCTTAATTCTCGGCAGACACAACATTTTTGTTGGTATGTGGTGCTGAGGATCGAACCCGGGCCGCACGCATGCCAGACGAGCGCGCTACCGCCTGAGCCACATTCCCAGCCCAAGAGACCAGGTTTTATTGTGTTGCTCAGGCAAGCAGTGATCCTCCTGCCTTAGCTTACTGAGTATCTGGGACCACCAGTGTGTATCATCACACCTGACTAAAATTGATAGTGTTTTTTTTCTTTTTAGATATACATGACAGTAGAGTATATTTTGACATATTATACATACATGGAGTATAATTTATAAATCATTTTTAAAAAACTGTTCTTCTTTGCTTCCTATATTTGCAGAGGCATAAGTAGAGCAGGGAGATTTTTGTTAAGTGTCTAAGTGTTATTTTATGGCTAAATCCCAATGAGGCTTTCTGCATTATGTTATAATGACCCACACGAAGTTCTTCTTTACACATGACTGGGTTGGACTGCTTGTTGTTCTCTCCATCCTGACCTTCTTTTCCCATCCTTTAGAAATGTCTTTAAAAGCCATGAGGAAGGCGATGTGATGTTAATGTTTGCACTGCTTTAAAGCCCACTTCTCCAACTTGTATTTATACCTGGATTATTTCTGCCTAGGGTTTGAAATGTTAGAAAATAGACATGAAAATTTTCCTACGAAACCTCTGCTTTCCTTTCTTTGATAGGTTATGCAGATGGTCATTTTTCTCTTACTTTCTAAACTAAATTCACCCATACTCCAATTTATGTAAAAACAAACATTCAAACTGAACATCAATGTTGTCATATGTGCGCACGCACATATGATATAGTTCTGGTTAGTGCTTTTTTTTTTTTTTTAAGAGAGAGAGAGAGAATTTTTTAATATTTATTTTTTAGTTTTCGGCAGACACAACATCTTTATTTGTATGTGGTGCTGAGATTGAATCCAGCGCCCCACGCATGCCAGGCAAGCACACTACCACTTTCTTTTTTCTTTTGTTACTGGGATTGAACTCAGAAATGCTGTACTGCTGAGCCCCAGCCATTTATTTATATATTTATTTTTGAGACAGGATCTTGCTAAGTTGCTGAGGGTTTCATTAATTTGCTGGGGGTTCTTGCTCAATTATTGAGACTGGCCCTGAACTTGTCATTCTCCTGTCCAGCTTTCCCAGCTGCTTAGATTACAGGTGTGTGCTACTGCACCTGACTGTGATTTTTCATTCTGTGTCCCAATTCTTTACCTCCAAAAAAGAGATGAAATTGTGTTCTTATGATATGGTGAGGAAAAACCCAGCTTTTTGATCAAATCAATTTAGTATTGTAAAACATAAGAAATAGAGCTTTTTTTATCTTCAAAAACCTGTGGTTTTAGAAGATTCAGTGTAAGATTGCACAAAGCTTTTAGATTGCAGAAAAGAAAAGCAGTGTTCTTGCCATGCGCAGTAGTGCATGCCTGTAATCCCAATGGCTCAGGAGGCTGAGGCAGGAGGATCCAGACTTCAAAGCCAGCCTCAGCAAAAGCAAGGCCCTGAGCAACCTAGTAAGAACCTGTCTCTAAATAAAATACAAAATAGGGCTGGGGATGCTGCTCAGTGGTCAAGGGTCCCTGAGTTCAATCCCTTGCACCTCTGCCACCAAAAACAAAACAAAACAAAACCTGAAAGCAGTTTTCTTAAAGAAACTCAGTTTCTGGGGCTGGGATTGTGGCTCAGTGGTAGAGAGCTTGTCTAAGCACCATGTACAAATAAAATAAATGTCCATCAACAACTAAAAAAAATTAAAAAAAAAGAAACTCAGTTTCTTAAAGAAATAAAAGCATAGAAAAAGATTGGAGCAAAGTAGAAGACAGGAGACCTCAAAACTTGGGCAAAAGGGAGAGTGTGGCTCTCCAGCTTCTTATTTCTTATTCGTCAAATTGTGCTCTTGGATATTAAGGAAAGACTAGCTGATAATTAAATTTCTCTAGCAAGAAGAAAGATTTTTGCTTTCCTTTTTTTGATTAAAAAATTTTTGAGGGACTGACGTTGTGGCCAGTGGTACAGCATTCGTCTAGCACGGGCGCTGGGTTCCATCCTCAGAACCACATAAAAAATAAATAAATAAAATAAAGGCATTGTGTCCATCTACAACTAAAAAAATATTTAAAAAAATTTTTTTTGAGTGCAGATCAAACCCAGGGCAAATCTTCTACCACTGACCTATACCTCCAGCCCTAGATTTCTGATTCTTAGTGATTTGATTCTAGGATGTTAAGTTTTCTTGGTGTGTTTTCTCTCTTTCTCTGTCCAGTTCGTATTTCACAGCATGATTCCAAAATGTATAACTTGGAAAAATATGTGTGTATATAAATATATACATATATAAATATACAAACATATGTAGATATATATGTGTGTGTAAATTAAATTTTTTTTTTGCAGTGCTGGGAATTGAACCCATGGTCTCATGCAAGCTAGGCAAGCACTCGACCCACCCAGCCCTCGATATCTATATAGATAGATATAGATATAGATACACACACACACACACACACAAGATTTTTGTATTTACAAGCTTTTTCTTTCCTAAATAATGTAATATTCAAAGATGGTAATCTGTTTCCCTGCTATCCTAAGTTTCTTTTGGATGTTTCTGTTGCAGTACTTCTATCCTTAGGGAAGGTTTAATGCTGATGGCTAATGATCTTATTTTGGATTATTTTTCTTCATGTTTTTATTTTTATTTATTTTTGGTACCAGGGATCAAACCAGGGGAACTTAACCACTAAGTCACATCCCCAGACCTTCTTATTTATTTATTTTTTAAAAGATGGAAGGATTAAAGCACAAGACTCCTTAGCTAGGAACAATGGCTAATTAGCATTTCAAATTTTTCTTTCCTTTTTTTTTTTTTTTTAAAGAGAGAGAGAAAGAGAACTTCAATATTTTTTAGTTCTCGGCAGACACAACATCTTTGTTTGTATGTGGTGCTGAGGATCAAACCGGGCCCCACGCATGCCAGGGAGCACGCTACTGCTTGAGCCACACCCGCAGCCCCCAGACATTTTTATTTTTTATTTTGAGACAAGATCTCACTGAGTTGCTTGGGGCCTTACTCAGTTGGTGTGGCTGGTCTCAAACTTGTGATCCTCCTGCCTTAGCATCCCAAGTTGCTAGGCTTATAGGAGTGTGCTCCTGAGCCCAGCCCATGTTATTTATTTATTTATTTAAAAATATTCTTAGTTGTAGATGGACACATTATCTTTGTTTTTATGTGGCGCTGAGGATCAAACTCAGTGCCTCACTCATGCGAGACAGGCACTCTACCACTGAGCTATAGCCCCAGCCCCTCATGTTTTATATTTTGAGCTACCTAATGTGACTTAAACTAAATAGATATCTTATGTATGTAACTTTATTATCGTAATCATTATAATTTTGGTTGTTGTTGTTGTTGTTATTATTATTTTTAAGTTTTTTTTTAATAGAGAAAGTGAGAGAGGAGAGAGAGAGAGAGAATTTTAATATTTATTTTTTAGTTATCGGTGGACACAACATCTTTGTTGGTATGTGGTGCTGAGGATCGAACCTGGGCCGCACGCATGCCAGGCGAGCGCGCTACCGCTTGAGCCACATCCCCAGCCCGTGTTGTTGTTGTTATTATTATTATTATTTTGATGCTAGGGCCTCACATGTGGCAAGTGAGCTACACCCCCATCCCCAGAGAGCTTGTATTTATTGATCATTTTTCTACCTCCAGATGATATTGAAACTATCCTGATATATTTTAAGAACTAGGCATTCTGTAAAATAAAAGCCAAAAAGCTTCTGAATGGGAAAAGGTCTCAATGCCCCCAAAACTGCATGTGTTCCTGAGCCCTCTTATTATGCAATGTGGTAGTTTTATTGAATACTTGTTAAATTGAATGAAAGCACCAAAATATGAAAGTAAATGGTCAAGGTAGGCATGTACCTTATTTATTCATATTTCTGAGAGGTAGCTAGTTATTGGTCATTTTGTCCTTTTTTTTTTTTTTTTTTTGTGTGTGTGTGTGTGTGTTTTCTTCTGTGGTAGAAGGGCTTGAACACAGGGCCTAATGCATGGTAGGCTATAACCCTGCCACTGAGCGGCACCCCAGCAGTCTTTGTTTTAAAGACTCGAAAAAAGAGGAAGAGAAACACAAATGAGCGACATACGGTTGATTAGAATTTTTCCTTTAAACACACCAAGCAGTATTACATCTGTTAGTCTACATTGCTAAATAGGTATGATGAAATTCTTAGCAATGAAATCTTTCTTATGTCACTGAGTGTAGCGTTTTAAAAAATTTAAATTAATGTATTATGATCGTCCATGATGTATCTACTGCTTTATAGGTACATTGGGGTGCAACTAAACATGCTAAATTAGCACCTTTCACTCTTACCCTTTGCCTAGAAATTTCTATTTACTAAAGCGAGAGATTCATTTCTATCTGCCCAGCTACTATGAATAGTTTTTTTGACAGACAAGGAATCTCTAGAGTTCAGTTTATGGGGATACCTGCTTAGCCCTCTTTCCTAAGCCATTCTCTAGTTTTCTACTATTAAAAGACTATTCAAATTGGTAACCTGGAGGAGATGTCCATGTTTTGAGCCATCTTCTGAGATAGCAGAAATAAGGCCACCCATACTCCCTTATCTGCGCCCTGGCAGACACTGAACACACTCCACCCTGCATGTTTGGGTAGAGGTGATAGTGTCAAGCTACCCCTTCTGACCTGACGATGAGCCTGATCCCCTTCACACACTGGGGACCTTTCTTTTTACAGTAAGCATCTATTACCTTGTAAGCAAGAAAACTTGAATTCTTTGTAAACACTAATAAGGCAGGTCAGGAAGGGTGTGCAAGGGCTAGCTACTTAATGTACCTACGCAGAAAGGTAGATGCAGCTCTTCAGGTCTCTTAAGATGTAGAAAATAAACCCTTACCCAAATAAAACTGATGATTCCATCCATAAAATAGGAAGCAAGGTAACCAGTGACCAAGTCACCTGTACATTTTGAATTGAGGAGATGATTTTGCTGTCATTCACATTCTGGTAGATATCTGACATAGAGTCCAACACTTGCTTAGGGGAGACAAATTGGCCCTTCATGTAGATCAAGACACTCTTAGTATTTGGTTCTAATTTGCTGAGTTAGTTAGCCATGTTGTCCTGAAGAGTTGATCTAGCCCTCTCACTGAAAGACTTAATAACCAGGAGAGCACAGGGTGGTATGGTGTGTGGCCAGAAGTACTTCATCATAAGTCACAGCAGGTTGTGAGTATAGAATAAAAATTGAGGCTGTGTCTTGCCAGCAGCTTATTTTAAAAAATTGGATTATCTTTCTTATGAGACAGAGTCTTGTCCATTTGAGGGACGCTGCAAAGATGCTTGATTCTGTGAAGACTAGAAAAACGAATTCATCTGAGAATACTAAAACATAAAGCTTATAAGGTAAAAACATGTTAGGAGATTGGGTAGGGTCTGTCTTACTTCATTGGCTTTGTGGGTACCAGTAACACGTGTCTTTGATAAAGGGAAGCAAGATAGGTCCTTTTGAGTTTCCTCAGAAGCAAACTCTTGAGTTTCTATTAGCATGCTTGTGTTCTTGGGAGAGCATGACGGTACTGCTCTGGAAATCTGTGAAACCAAAATAGGAGAGGTTGTGTAAAATAATAGTAACAAGCTACTTCCCCAGAAATGATCATTGCCTTCTTTGTTTGGGCATATTATAAGAATAGCATGTTTATTTTGGACTTTTGAGTTCTAAGAAGATATTTGATGCTAAAATAAAAAGTTCTTTATTATATTTTTATATTTTGTATTATATTCTTATTTCTAATAGCCTTTCCAAAAATATAAAAATTTTCTGAAATAGTAGATTATTCAAGGTATTCCCATCCTACTTTTTAAGAATTAAATAGGCTTCTTTAATCAAATTCAGTTTTCTCCCTTTTCCTCAGCCTTTGCCAAAAATAAAATCCTCCTACACCTGCTCACCCATTTTTTCTGTGTAACACTCCAGGCACTGTTTCTAGGAAAAGGTTAAAATTAAGAATAAGGCATTTCCTGCTGACCACCATATTTGTACTTCCATAGCTTCATTTTGGGCCAATTTCTTTTGCCATCTGTTCTCAGCATGGATAAGTTGAGATTCATCTATCAACAAGAGAAAAGCAGAACTACATATTTTCATCTAACTTCTTCCCCAGAAGTATGGCTTAGCTTTGCCTATTAGACTCTTCACTGGCAAATAATTTGACATGGAAATGCCATACAAATTTTTTTAAAACTTTATTTTTTTATTTAGTTCTCTGTTTTTAATGAGGTGCTGGGGAGCGAACCCATTGCCTCACATGTGCTAGGCAAGTGTTCTACCACTGAGCTACAGCTCCAGCCCCCATACAATTTTTAAAAAATTTTGCTTTATGTATAATTTTAAAAATAGTAGAAATATTCTATTTTAATTTTATACCCTTCTTTATTTCCTAATATAGTATTTTAAGTATTTTCCCATGATCGTATGTATGTTGCTCATCCCTGCCCCTTTCAAAGGCAACTGCTATTTATTGTACATACTTGGGAATTAAACAGAAAAATCAACCATAAGTGCTGGGGATGTAGCTCAGTGGTAGAATGTTTGCCTAGCATGCAAGAGTTCCAGGGCTCAATCCCCATACCTTAAACAGAGAGAAAGAGAATTAGCCATAATTCCTGTTAATCCACTGTTAAAATTTTGAACCTGTCCCTCCTCTCTCCCTTTCTTACATATATAAATATCAGTGTATATACATATATATAAAGCATATATATGCATATTTTAAAATAAGAACTAGGGTTATAAAAATTATATAAATTTTTTAATGAATATAAATTTTTTCATCTATATTTCCATTTGACAAGGCATTTCAGGAGCATCATAGAACCCTTTTTCAGGGGCATCCTAGAATCTGTTAGGACTTATTTCTTTTTAACATTAAAATCGATCAGTGGGCTGGGGATGTGACTCAAGCGGTAGCGCGCTCGCCTGGCATGCGTGTAGCCTGGGTTCGATCCTCAGCACCACATACAAACAAAGATGTTGTGTCTGCCAAATACTAAAAAATAAATATTAAAATTCTCTCTCTCTCTCCCTCTCTCTTTAAAAATAAATAAATAAAATAAAATAAAATAAAATCGATTAGTTCCTTAACTCTTGCTTTAGAGTTGCTTTCACAAATGGAAAGGTATTAGGGTCACCCAGATGAAGTGTAGGTCCTATCCTCCTAATGCACCCCCCTTGTAGAGCAACTCCTGTGTTGATCTAGTTTTTCTTAATATCAAAGCAACTATAGCTTTCCTCTGTGCTTAGTGATTTGATTAAGTAAAAAATTAAAAAAATTTTTTTTACACCTGCAATTAGAATTCTTGGTCTTTAAAATGTTCAACTTTAACACTTCACTGTGTTCCACCATTTCATGGCCTGTCATCTCTATGGCTTGTTAAACTAAGGAAAGAAGTATTTCTGCTCAAGCTTGGGGTAGGGACACTAGCAGAGCCTATGAGGTGACAGCCTAAAAAAACTCAAGCTTGGAATCTTGCATATTGCCTTATTACACGTCATCCATATAAATGGAATGTGTTTATAGTTCATCTGGCGAGTAGTTGGCATGAGAACAAACACAGCTTGGGCCACCATACTGTCCTTATGTTCTAAATCAGCAGTTCTTAACACCTGCTACAGGGCCCCTTCTCCTGCCTAAGCATCTGTGCTTTAGGGAACCAGAGTGTGATGTATCTCTGAAATTTGTTGAAAGAGAAGAAAGGTTGTGAACCACAGCTCCGAGTTCTGTCCATTAGGGGTTCAATGTATGATATATGCATACTGAGATTAGTATTGGAAATGGAAATGCAAGTAAATTCCTTAAGTCTACCTGTTTTTGTTTTTGTTTTCTTTTAATCACTAGATTATTTCCAGTTCTGGAGTCTCATTTTTTAAAGAACTTAACTGATAGATGCCAACTCATTTATCATCATTTTTTAAGTTGGACATTGTTCCCCTTCCTGTGAAATATAAATATATATTTATATAATAAATGTATATATTTGTGGGGAAAGATGTTGAGGTATGAAATATTAGAGCCCATAGGGATTGTGAGCAGTAGTTGGAATGCTACATTTAATCCACAGATAGGTTTTGTTTGGCATGCAGAGGTTTTAAAATATATATGAATTTAGCCAGGCATGGTGGTACTTACTTGTAATCTCAGCAACTTGGGGTGCTGAAGTGGAGAATTGCAAGTTCCAGGCCGTCAGGAACAACTTAACAAGACCCTGTCTCTGAAAAAGAGGTAGAGTGTCCCTGAGTTCGATGTTCAGTACTGCAAAAGAAAATTCCAGGCTTGATCTTGAGTGCTTTGAGAGATGTACATCCTCCACATGACCCTGGGCATCACCATCTCCCCTACGTATAGGTATATGAACTACCAATGCAAATAAGTGATAACTTGTTTCTACTAGGAAAGATCTTATTTAGGGATGTGAAATTCCATGACTCCTTTTTTTCCACTTAAAAAAAAAAAATGAGAGCAACCAAGTAGGACAGTCACTGAACACATTGTCCTGCTCCCTTCCTCACCTTTAAATCATGATTAGGGGAAAAGAAGAGCAATTGTCAAGACTGTAGAAATCAAGGAACTTTGGCAGCCTCATACAAAAGCTTTATTTCCTGCTTCTTGTTATGAAGTGGTTGCTTCTCTCTATGGAAACCCAAACGTAGCTTCAATCATTAGATTGCCTTAGTTTTATCTTTGATAATTCATGATCTGGTATTTAAATAGCTCATTTTAGCAACGAGGGCCAATTTATATGTAGTAACAGACTTCCTCTTTTTCCCTCACTTTTTTTTTTAATTAGGGGTTGAACCCAGGGGTGCTATATCACTGAGCCACATCCCCCGCCCTTTTTATTTTTATTTTTTTTATTTTGAGACAGGTTCTTGCTAGATTGGTTAAGGCTTCAATAAGTTGCTAATGGTAGCATCAAACTTGTGATCTTCCAGACTCAGCCCCCACAAGTTGCTGGGATTACAGGTGTCTACTGCCACGTCTGGCTAGACTGAATTCTAAATAAAAAGTTAGGGTGGCAGCGGAAGGTGGGAAGCATTTCCCAAGTTGTACCTGATAAGAATTACTGGAATGCCCTTTACATATGCAGATTCCCAGGCCCTCTGGTGGTGGGGTGGGGTGAGGGTGGTGGTGGGGTGGGGTGAGGGTGGGGGTGGGGGGTTGGAGGGTATGTCCTCAAGTGATTCTTACCAGGCATGTGTGGGAAACATGGGTGATATGGTTCAGAATATGGGCACTGAGTGAAGTGACCTTGGCCATTGGTTTGTTCTAGACCAACCATTTTCTTATCTGTAAAATGGGGACAGTAATCTTCCTTACTTAACCTAGACTGTGGTTTTCCAGATGAAGGACTGTAGTGAATAGAAGCTTCTTAGCAAAGTTTTTGGCACATAAGAAGTATTGGTAAATGTTGTTCCTCCATTAGCAGGCTTTCCATGAAATCCTGAGCCATAGCTTTCTAGAGCATTCAGGAAAGACTGATGTTTGCTTTCTTTTCTTTCTGAAATAGCATCTAACAAAAGCATAATATATTGATTGGAGAAAATTTGAAAAAGCAAAAGGAATAAAACATAAATTACTTTTACCTTAATTTCATGAATTTACTTCTGACAAATGCTATAACAATATAGTCAGTTTTCTTTTGAAAAATAGTGAATTTCCCTTAAATTGCTTATTTTGCTGCTCCAATTTGTGTTTCTTATATTAAGATTTTGCTTGTTTGGTCGATTTTGTTTATTTTTATACACTGCGATTAAAGTCTCTGTGAGAGAGAGAGAGAGTGTGTGTGTGTGTGTGTGTGTGTGTGTGTGTGTATGTGTGTGTGTGTGTATGTGTGTGTGTGTGTTGGGGGAGGAATTGAACCCAGAATGTATTACATGCTAGACAAATGCTCTACCACTGAGCTACACTGTAGCACCAGGCCATGTTCTTAAAGCTCAATACTCATTAGGTTCTAGAAACTATTATAACATTGCTGCAGATTTTGGTTTTTAGTTTTAGTTGTTTAACTAAAACAAAACAGTGTAGGATATTTTTTTCTTTTTTTCTGATACTGGGGATCCAACCCAGGGGCACTGTACCACTACACTACATTGCCAGCCCTTTATATTTTTTTATTTTGAGACAGAGTCTTACTAAGTAAGTTGTCCAGACTGGCCTCAAACTTGTGATCCTGCTGCCTCCATTTCCTGAATCACTGGGATTACAGGTGTGCACCACCATGCTCAGCTATTATATTTATGTGGTTATTGTTGTTTTTTCTCCTTAAAGCCATTATGGATTGGAAATGGTTAGGGATAAAATAAAGTCCCAAGAGTAACTGTTCTAAATAAATGGAAATAAAAATTTATTACTAAAAATTGTTAAGTGATCTCTAAAACTTGCCTCAGGAGGCCTTGTGAAGAGAGATTTCGGGTACATTCAGTACTATTCAAAGCCTATGCCATTGTCTTTCTGCCATAGTTGGCCTCTTCCAGGCATGTACATCCCAGCTCAGCTTGTTTAGTCACAAAGGCTAAAGATACTCTATGCAAGATATATAGTATTGTGTGTGTGGGTTTTGTTTTGTTTTGTTTTGTTTTTGTACCAAGGATTGAACCCTGGGGCACTTAAACACTGAGTTATATTCCCAGCCCTTTTTTTGTATTTCATTGTATTTCATTTAGAGACAGGGACTTGCTGAGTTCCTTAAGGCCTCGATAAGTTGCTTAGTCTGGCTTTGAACTCGAGATTCTCCTGCCTCAGCCTCCTGAGAAGCTGGGATTGCAGGTGTACGCCACCACAACCAGCAGGTAGTATTGTCTTTAAAAACCAACCAACCAACCAAACAAACAAACAGCCAGAGCAATTAGACAGACGAAAGAAATTAAAGGCATAAATATAGGAAAAGAACAACTTAAACTAGCACTATTTGCCGATGACATGATCTTATACCTAGCAGACCCAAAAAATTCAACCAAGAAACTTCTAGAACTAGTAAATGAGTTCAGCAAAGTGGCAGGATATAAAATCAATACCAATAAATCAAAGACATTCCTGTATATCAGCAACAAATTCTCTGAAATGGAAATGAGGACAACTACTCCATTCACAATATCCTCAAAAAAAATAAAATACCTGGGAATCAACCTAACAAAAGAAGTGAAAGATCTATACAATGAAAACTACAGAACCCTGAAGAAAGAAATAGAAGAAGACCTTAGAAGATGGAAGGATTTACCTTGCTCATGGATTGGTAGAATTAATATTATTAAGATGGCCATATTACCAAAAGCACTTTACAGATTCAATGCAATTCCCATCAAAATCCCAATGATGTTCCTTGCAGAAATAGAAAAAGCAATCATGAAATTCATCTGGAAAAATAAGAGACCCAGAATAGCTAAAGTAATTCTAAGCAGGAAGAGTGAAATTGGTGGTATTGCAATTCCAGATTTTAAACTATACTATAGAGCAATAGTAACAAAAACAGCATGGTACTGGCACCAAACAGGCTGGTAGACCAATGGTACAAAATAGAGGACACAGAGACAAATCCACAAAATTACAACTACCTTATATTAGACAAAGGTGCTAAAACCATGCAATGGAGAAAGGATAGCATCTTCAACAAATGGTGCTGGGAGAACTGGAAATTTAAATGCAACAAAATGAAACTGAATCCCTTTCTCTCACCATGCACAAAAGTCAACTCAAAATGGATCAAGGAGCTAGGAATCAGACCAGAGACTCTGCGTCTAATAGAAGATAAAGTTGGCCCTAATCTTCATCATGTGGGGGCAGGCCCCAAATTTCTTAATAAGTTAAAACCAAGAATCAACAAATGGGACAAATTCAAACTAAAAAGTTTTTTCTCAGCAAGAGAAATAATATGTGAGGTGAATAGGGAGCCTACATCCTGGGAACAAATTTTTACCCCTCAAACATCAGATAGAGCCCTAATCTCTAGAGTATACAAAGAACTCAAAAAGTTAAACAACAAAAAAGCAAATAACCCAATCAACAAATAGGCCAAGGACTTGAACAGAAACTTCTCAGAAGAGGATATACAATCAATCAACAAATACATGAAAAAATGCTCACCATCTCTAGCAATCAGAGAAATGCAAATTAAAACTACTCTAAGATACCATCTCACTCTAATAAGAATGGCAGCCATTATGAAGTCAAACAACAATAAGTGCTGGCGAGGATGGGGGTAGGGAAGGTACACTCATACATTGCTGGTGGGTCTGCAAGTTGGTGCAGCCAATTTGGAAAGCAGTATGGAGATTCCTTGGAAAGCTGGGAATGGAACCACCATTTGACCCAGCTATTCTCCTTCTTGACTATACCCAAAAGACCTAAAAAGAGCATACTACAGGGACACAGCAACATCAATGTTTATAGCAGCACAATCCACAATAGCTAGAATGTGGAACCAACCTAGATGCCCTTCAATAGATGAATGGATTAAAAAATGTGGCATTTATACACAATGGAATATTACTCAGCACTAAAAAATAACAATATCATGGCATTTGCAGGCAAATGGATGACATTAGAGCAGATTATGCTAAGTGAAGTTAGCCAATCCCTAAAAAACAAATGCCAAATGTCTTCTCTGATATAGGGGGGGTGACTCAAAATGGGGTAGGGAAGAAGAGCATGAGAAGAAGACTACCACTAAATAGGGAAGAGAGGTGGGAAGGAAAAAGAGGGAGAAGGGGAGTTGCACGGAAGATGGAAGGAGAACCTCATTATTATACAGAATATATATATGATGTTGTAATGAGAAAAAGAAAAAAAAGTGTCACATTAGATTAGATAGAGAGAAAGGATGGGAGAGGAGGGGAGGAGTAAGGAGGATAGGAAGGGCAGCAGAATAGAATTGTCAATATGATTGATGTATGTACATTCCATGTATGTATTATATGTCAAAATTCATTCTGCTGTCATGTGTGACTAAAAAATAAATAAAGAAAGAAAGAAAGAATAAAAAAAAAAACCCAACCAACCAACCAAACAAACAAACAAATAAACAAAAAAAATCAGTATTTTGGGCTGGGGATGTGGCTCAAGCGGTAGCGCGCTCGCCTGGCATGCGTGCGGCCCGGGTTCGATCCTCAGCACCACATACCAACAAAGATGTTGTGTCCGCCGAGAACTAAAAATAATAAATATTAAAAATTATCACTCTCTCTCTCTCTCTCCCTCTCTCCTCTCTCACTCTCTCTTTAAAAAAAAAAATCAGTATTTTTACATGTGGGTCTTTGCAATTAGAGTTTTACACACACACACACACACACACACACACACACACACACACACACACACACACACACACCCTTTGGCCTCATTATTATTATTTTGGTTTAGGTGATTGAACTCAGGGCCTCCTGTACGCTAGGTGAACACTCTACTACTAAGTTACATCCCCAGCCTCAACCTCATTATTTTTTAACTTTCTCATGTATTATTTAGCCCTTCTCCTTTTGGTGGATATTTTGGTGGATTTTTTTTCTTTAATACAATGTTCAAAATCTTTGTATCTCCATACATTTTTGAATCCTCATAGTGTTCATCAGTACTTTCTACATCAAAAGTCATGTTATAAATAAAGATTATTGAATTGGATTTGGAGAATGCTGTTTATTTGAATTTACTTATTTAGAAATCCAGTAGTATTTTGTCAAAGAATTTGAAGTATAGTTTTGAGATAATATCTCCACTAGCTACCCATGTGCAACAAAGATATTTTTAAACCTTTTTTTATTTTCTGTTATATTTGATACAATATATCCAGTGTAATAAAAAAAGATTTGACATGTCTTTGAAGGTGATTTTGTCTGTAATCTTAAGACTTTTGGTAAAATTAAAAAATTGTAGTTACTTGGGAAAAAAAAGGAACCTCATATTTCATTGCATTAGTATCTTCTATATATTATAGAGTGTTGCAAGTTAAATAAACATCAGTGTGGTAAATTACAGTGTTTAAGAAATAACTTTCCAAGATGTGAAGCTTTTGGGGTGTACTTATATGGTTTATGCTTTATTTTATTATCTCTTAACATTGCTTTAAGAGAAAGGACTCCTTTGGTGAAAAATCATATTGGAAAGAAATTGAATTTTAGGAGTGTTGTCACATTTCAGAACATATTATAACTGAAAAAGTTTTTTTTTTTTCTTTTCTTTTTTTTTTTGGTGGGGGGCTGTGGGGGTACCAGGGATTGACCTAGGGATGCTCAATCATTGAGCCACATCCCCAACCCTTTTTATTTTTATTTAGGGACAGGGTCTCACTGAATTGTTTATTTATTTTTATATGGTGCTGAAGATTGAACCCAGGGCCTTGCCCCTGCTAGGCGAGTGATCTACCGCTGAGCCACAATCCTAGCCCCACTCACTGAGTTGTTTAGAGCCTCGCTAAGTTGCTGAAGCTGACATTGAACTTGTGATCCTTCTGCCTCAGCCTCCTGAGCTCCTGGGATTGCAGATGTCTACCACCATGCCTGGTTATTCAAGTTTTTCATGTATAACTTTGGTGGCAAAAGTTTTTAAGAAAATCCTACCATAACTAGGTCTTTTTTCCTGTTGTAGAATATTTTTGTGTATTCATCCTGCATCATTTCTAGGGAAATCTTTTAAAATTCAGAAGTAATATTAAAAGTAACATTAAGAGGGGGAAATTTATATATTTTACTTTAATAATTGACAAAACTTTCAGAAGTGTGAAGTTTTAGATTCCAGATAGAGACCATAAAAATTGGATTTTTTTTTCCTTAGTGTTTTTCTGATCATGGGATTGGAACAATAATTCAGCAATGAATCCTCTAACTCTCAGATATTGTAAAGTGACATTCTAGGTTATGAGTCCATTTAGGCTTTCTGATGTCCAAAAAGAAAAATGGATGAGTAGACTTTGGGGCTGATAGTCATATTATTTTGAGTGAGCAATGTTTAATGTGTGTCATTTTTTTTTTTTTTTGTAGAGGGTATTGAACAGGGGTTCTTAATAATTGAACCACATCCCCAGCTCTTTTTGTTGTTTTATTTTAAAACAGGATCTTGCTAAGTTGCTTAGGGCCTCACTAAATTGCTGAGACTGGCTTTGAATTATGATTCTCCTGCTTCTGCCTCCCAAGTTGCTGAGATTACAGACAGGCAGGTACCACCATGCCCAGCTAACCTGTCAGTTTTGCCCAAAGAGTTTCTGGATTCACTCTGGTTCTGCCAAGGTGGAAACTAAAGAATAACTAAGGAACATGTATTATGGTATTTTTAGTGGTTTATCCTTGGACTTTTTGCTCCTGGTCCCCAACAACATATAGTCTTAGCTAGGACAGGTATATTTACTTTTAGCTACTTGGTTAGTTTTTCTGAACATTTGTTCTTTGCAGACTTAGGAAAACAGATGGATTAGAATTCTAAAGTAGAGGCTTTTGATTTAGAAGAAATAACCAGTAGAGTGATAGGTGAGGTTTCTAGGCAGTTTTAATTAACCAGTTACAGCTGTGAACAGGAATGGAGAAGGGCAAGATGCAGTGGCATATAATAGGCAGCATTTCTCATGTTTCTTAGCAGTCCTCAGTGGTCAGCCATGGTTATCCGTGGTTTGTATTAAGGAGTTGCTGGGTGCATATTTGTATTTTAGCCTAACTTAGCCAAACTGTTAGAGGCCATAATTGTAGAATTAAGGTTTCAAATCTGGTAATCAGCTGTGGATGACACTGACTTCAGCTCTCTTGTTCAGGTCAGAAGCCAATGGCCTGACTGGGGAAGATACAGCAGAGGCCAGGGGCCTCAAGGGGAAGTGCTAGGAATACATTTGGAAGTGGCGCCTTACCATATCTGCTGTTCTTTCTGTTGTTCTGTCTTGTTTAAGGGGAAGGGATGTGCACTGTTGGGCAGCATTTTTAGCCACTTGCTCATTGTGTAAATACTTAACTGAATATTGGTACCTATTATGTGCCAGGTTCTCTGGAACTTGGGATGCATTAGTGAACAAAATAGCCAAAATTAAAAGCTATATTGATGGTTCGAAATAATTTTTAGAAAGATTTTTCAAAATAATATTAGCTAATGCCGTTGTGCTCACCACACGCCAGGTGCTGTGCACTGGTTCTTATTTCAGGGAAACAGTTCAAAACATATTGAGCTTTTAGTGCATAAAAGTTGAATGAGTCTGTACTTTACTCTTGAGAAACTTACAGTTTAGCAGAATCCTCTTGGTACTTAACAACTATCTATACAACTTACGTATAAATGTTCAAATTTAGCATATGATTAAAATTCCTTCTGTGCACAAATATGAGGAGTGTCAAAATGTTTTAAAAAGAGAAGCAGGGTGCAGTGGTGCAGACCTGTAATCCCAGCAGCTCTGGAGGCTGAGTCGGGAGTTTCATGAATTCAAAACCAGCTTCAACAACTTAGCAAGGCCCTGAGCAACTTAGCAAGCCCCTATCTCAAAAAATAAAAAGGGTTGGGGATGTGGCTCAATGGTTAAGCAACCCTGGGTTCAATCTCTGGTACCCAAAGAATAAAAAATAAATAAATAAATAAATAAAATGAAGAGGGTGCATTGTCTACTCAACATAAGATGGCAGTGGTTAGCCTTATTGCACACTCTCTATCAAGTGCTCACCACAAACTATGATTCTCAACCTTGGCACTGTTGATGCTTTGAGCCAGATAATGTTTTGTGGTGGGGCTGACCTGTGCATTGATGGACGTTTAGCAGCATCCCCAGCACTAGATGCCAGTAGGACCTCTGTACTGTGACAACCAAAAATATCTCTAGGCCTTGCCAGATGTCTCCCTGGAGGCAGTCTCCACCACCAATCCTCTGCTCTAGACTTTAGTCTCCCCCAGACAACCAGCAGCTCTTTCCAGAGTCAGAGCTGATAACAGCATGACCCCAATTCTAACTTGTGTGTCAGCTGCTACTGTTTCTGAAGGCACAAAATACCTGGACACAAATACCTCATATTGGAAATATTTTCATTATATAATCATAGAGCTACATTTCTAGAGAAACCTTTAAATGCTTATCAGCTGTAAGAATTGTGATCTTATTCTGCTTTTTAGGGCTGGAATGATAAGAATTACAATATTTTAAATTATTTATTTAAAAGTGTGTGTGTGTGTGTGTGTGTGTCTCCCAAAGCTAGAAGAGGCAAGAAGTGGATCCTTTCCTAGAGCCTTTGGAGGGAGTGGAGCCCTGTGAGCACTTGGATTTCAGTTCCAGGGTACCAATTTAGGACTTCATCCTCCAGAACAGTACAAGAATAAGTATCCATTGTTTCAAGCTAAGAGAATTGTGGTGATTGTTACAGAGTTATTGGAAATTAGAGTGCTCTTTTTTTTCTTTCTCTCCCTCTGTCTCCCCCTACCCCATGCACACCTTTTTTAGTAGTGGCAATTAAACTGAAGGACATGGTGCCAATGAGCTACATCCTAAGCCTTTTGTATTTTTTATTTTGAGACAGGGTCTCACTAAATTGCCCAGGCTGGCCTTGAACTTGGGATCCTCCTGCCCCAGCCTCCCAAGTAGCTGGGATTAAGGGAGGTGTCACTGTGCTTGGCAACATATTGCATTTTCATTTTAACTATATAATGCCATGTTGTTTATAAGGTTTTTGTAGCAATTTCTTTTTTCATCCTTTTTTTTTTTGTATTAGGGATTGAATCCAGAGGCTCTTAACCACTGAACCACATCCTTAGCCCTTTTTATTTTTTATTTTGAGACAGAGTTTCATTAATTGTTGAGGCTGGCTTTGAAGTTTCAATCCTTCTGCCTCAGCCTCCCAAGCCACTGAGACTTGTGTCACTGTGCCCTACTATAGCAATTTATATTTCTATTAGGAGTGTCTGAGGATTCCTACTGCTTCACATTCTTGTCAACATTTGGTACTTCTACATTTTACAAGGAATTTTTATTAATTCTGAATGTAAAACTAGTGCAAATTTTAAAAAATTTAGTTAGAGAATGAGAGAGAGAGAGAGAGAGAGAGAGAGAGAGAGAGAGAGAGAGAGAGAGAGAGAGAAAGAGAAAGAACACAAGAACACACAGGGCAGGGGCGGGGGCAGAGAAGGGACCAGAGATAAGATATGGTCTCCAAGGGCTTGCCTCCAATGACCTGCTTCTTCCAACCCCTCCAACCTGGCCCCATTTGCCTGTAGCTTCCACTCAGTAGTATGTTAAAATTATTAACCCAGCCAGGCATGGTGGCTCATGTCTGTAATCCCAGCAGTTTGGCTGTCTGAGGCAGGAAGATTGCAAGTTCAAAGCCATCCTCTTAGCAATTTAGCAAAACCCTGTCTCAAAATAAAAAATAAAAAGGGCTGGGGATGTGGATCAGTGGTTAAGCACCTCTGGGTTAAAATCTCAGTTACCAAAAGAAAAAAAAAATGTGTAAATCTCTCAAGTAGATTAATCCACTAATGAAATAGCCCTTGTGAATCAATCATTTCCTAAAAGCTTCACCTTAGATATTGCTGTATTGCCTTCATCACATTAGCTTTTGGGGGACATTCCAGATTCAAACCATAATACTCCATCCCTAGTCCCACTTCACAATGTAAATGCATTCAGTCTATCTCCTGGAGTCCCCACAGTCTTAACAATTTCAATATTACTCAGAAGTCCAAGTCCAAAGTCTTCTCTGAGACTCAAGGCATAATGAGTTTCTGTAATAAAAAAAATAATAATAAGCAGAAAAGCTAAAAAAAAAAAAAAAGTTACATGCTTCCAACATAAAATGGCACAGTGTATACATTCCCAATCCAAAAGGGAGGATTAGGGGCATAGAAAGAAGGGGTGGGACCAAAGACAGAAACCTTGCAGAGCAGACATTAAGTCCTGAAGTTCCATACCTGGCATCCAGGGCTTGTGATGGCAGGCATGGGCCCCTGAGGGCTGGGGCACCCCATCCCTTTGGCCTTGCCAGTTGCAGCCCATGAACTCTTTCTTGGGCTGGCTCTGTCTGCTGCTTGCCGCTGTCTTCCACAGCTGCTCCATGTTCATGTCCCTTGCATCTATAACTTCCTGGGCCCTCCATTAATGTTTTGGCTTCAGTTTCAAAGCTGCACACATTTCCCTCTCAGGGGCTGTTATAGGAATTCTACCTCTGCCACACACACAGTGTGGCCCCCCAGGCCAGTCTTTGAAATCTCAGTGGAAACGTCAGAATTTTGCATTTCTGCAAAACCAGCTCTACATGGATGATGCCAAAAGACCTGCATAGAAGCAATACATCCCCCTTGGACTTTGCAAACTTTGCTAAATGAGAGAGGTCAGTCAAAAAAGACCTTATATAGACCCAATTACATTTATATGAAATGCAAAAAATTAAAAAAAAACTCTCTACAGGTAAAAATTAGATTAGGGGTTTCCTAGGGCTGGGGTATTTGGGAAAATAGAGAGTGGCTGTTAATGGGTACAGGGTTTACTTTAGGGGTTATGAAAATGTTCTAAAATGTGGATACACTGAAAGTTGTTAAATTGTATACTTTTAAGTAGATGAATTTTAAAGTATATAAATTATAGTATACCTTTTTTTTTTTTTAAAGAGAGAGAGAGGAGAGAGAGAATTTTTTTTTAGAGAGAGAGAGAAAATTTTTTAATATTTTGCGGACACAGCATCTTTGTTTTTTTTTTTTTTTTTTTTAAAGAGAGAGTGAGAGAGAGAGAGAATTTTTAATATTTATTTTTTAGTTCTCGGCAGACACAACATCTTTGTTGGTATGTGGTGCTGAGGATCGAACCCGGGCCGCACGCATGCCAGGCGAGCGCGCTACCGCTTGAGCCACATCCCCAGCCCCCGCATCTTTGTTTGTATGTGGTGTGAGGATCGAACCCGGGCGAGCGCGCTATCTCCTGAGCCACATCCTCAGCCCTATAGTATACCTTTAATAAAGATTGTATCACTTAAATTTAAAAATGACTACCCAGAGTCCCCTGAGAAGCCTGCTTAAAGGTACATTCCAGTGCTTCATCCTAGACCTTTCAAGACAATCTTTAGAAGTGGATCTTTAAGGCATTCTTGATCTAAAGTAAACATACAAGGATTCTGATGCACACTGTGAATCACTGTCAAAGTTCTTTATTATACTGTACATCCCAGTAACTTCCAGTTTCTGCTTTTGGAGTGATAGAGAATAGCTCTTCTTCCATGTGTTAGTTCTTCAATTTTATGACGTCTGCTGCCCCTTCTGACTCGTTTTCTTTTGTAGCCTTCGCCTCCTCAATTCTTTAACCATTTCTCATGTGACACGATTTCTATATTAGTCAAATCACCATCTTCTGGATACAATCTGTAGTCTGTCAATTACTTTTTTTTTTTTTAAGAGAGAGTGAGAGGGGGGGAGAGAGAGAGAGAGAGAGAGAGAGAGAGAGAGAGAGAGAGAGAGAGATTTTTTAATATTCATTTTTTAGTTCTTGGCGGACACAACATCTTTGTTGGTATGTGGTGCTAAGGATCGAACCCTGGCTGCACACGTGCCAGGTGAGCGCGCTACCACTTGAGCCACATCCCCAGCCCTGTCAATTACTTCTTAAAATGAGATATTTGGAACTGAAGAAGATACTCCAGTTAGATTTTGATTGTAGAATATAAAAGGGATTATTCTTCTCTTGCTTCTGACACTGAAATTCTACAGATGCGTTTTAAGATTGTGTTAGCATTTCTAAAACAGCGTTGGCTCACGTGAAGCTTGGGTTTAATTCAAACCTCATTTTGTTCATCCCACCTCTCCTAGCTTTTTTCTAGTCAAATCTTCCTTCTGTAGAGTCATCTGGAAAAAAATCCTTTTTTATTGGTGCGCTAGTTTAAAATACAGAAGCATTTTAATGTCTTAATAATTGATTAGTAGTTTTTTTTTTCTTTCTTTGTTTTTTTTTGGGTGGTGGGGTGGGGTGCTAGCGATTGAACCAGGGCTTTGTGCATGCTAGGCAAGCACTCTACCAGCCTTAGTATTTTTTTTTTTTTCCTTTGGTGGGGATGGTACCAGGGATTAAACTCAGGGCACTTAACCACTGAGCCACATCCCCAGCCTTATTTTGTATTTTATTTAGAGACAGGATCTCACTGAGTTGCTTAATTTCTCACTTTTGCTGAGGGTGGCTTTGAACTTGAGACCCTCTTGCATTGGCATTTTGAGCTACTGGGATTATAGGGGTGTGCCACTGTACCGGGCTCCTAGTAGTTTTAACAATTGATTAGTTGTTTCAACTTTTTCAGAACTCTACCTGTACATGACCCTGATTTTACAGCTGTAGGAATGAATACACACTGAGAACATAAAGGGAGACTTATTTGCAGAAAGTAGGGTAGAACCTAGTTCTCCTACCTCGGTGGTTGGAAACTGGCTGCTCATTGCATTCACCTTTATAAGTTAACACTAGGTCCCGTCCCCAGACAGTTTGAGTTAATGGGACTGAGGTGGGGCCCACTCTTTAGTTTAAAGAAAGCTCTCTATAGAATCACTATCTCCCACCCCACCCCACGCTGGGAGTCAAGCCAGTACCTTGCATATTCTAGGCAAATGCTCTATCACTGACTCCCCCAGCTCATAAAATCAATTCAAATGTTCAGCCAGAGTTGAGAACAACTGCCCTAACTCATATTCTAATGTCTACTTCCTGCAACACATGTATACTCACCTAATTAAAAGGGTCTTAATATGGGAGAGAATTATTGTTCCAGAAGGCAGAAATTAGACGTAGTCCAAATGGGAAAGGGTTTCTCAGATGTATAGTGGAAAACAGATGTAAGTCCTAAGAGGATTATTCATGAGATTTATATACTTCTCATTCATTCAATTAACAAGCATCTGTGTGACAGCCAGTGTGCTAAACCCCAGCAATACCAACACAAGTAAGGCATAGTTTCCCCCTTTTGGAGATCAGAGTTGGAATGGAAGACAGTATAAAGAAACCTTACAGTTGATTGTGGTGGGTGTTACCTGTTGGAGCTGTGTATGTGTGTATGTGTGTGTGTGTATGGTTCTGGGGATTGAACTCAGGACCTTGTGCATGCTAGGCAAGCACTGTACCATTGAGCTACACTCCCAGTCCAGTTTGTTTTCTTCTTTTTTTTTAATTAAAAATTGTTGATTCAGGGCTGGGGATGTGGCTCAAGCAGTAGCGCGCTCGCCTGGCATGCGTGCGGCCCGGGTTCAATCCTCAGCACCACATACAAACAAAGATGTTGTGTCCACCAAAAACTGAAAAATAAATATTAAAAATTAAACAAAACAAAACAAAACTGTCGATTGAATAGATGAGTTGGCACACACTTATTTTCCTCAGCTACACAGGAGGCTGAGGAAGGAGGATAACACATTTGAGACCAGTCTGGGCAACCAAAGCAAGACTCTGTCTCAAAATAAAATAAAAACTTTAAAAAGGGCTAAGGTTATAGACTTTCCTAATATACATGAAGGTCTGCATTCGTTCCTCAGGTACTACAAAATTTAAAAAAATGATATTTTTA
Source organism: Ictidomys tridecemlineatus (assembly GCF_052094955.1). Lineage (NCBI taxonomy): Eukaryota > Metazoa > Chordata > Mammalia > Rodentia > Sciuridae > Ictidomys > Ictidomys tridecemlineatus. Next base: position 82,995,256 of record NC_135478.1, on the reverse strand, counting down.
CTATATTTATTCTAAATATCTGATGAATATATCACATTACAGTAGTATTTACATTGAATATATAATTGAAGCAACTAATAAAGTTAGTCTTTGCAGGGGCTGGGATCATGGCTCAGTGGTAGAGTGCTTGCCTGGCATGTGTGAGGCCCTGGGTTCAAATCTCAGCACCCCGTATAAATAAAATAAAGGCCCATCAACAACTAAAAAAAAATATTTAAAAAGTTAGTCTTTGCAGAGATATCTTTTTTCTTTAAATTCTCCCAATAATAACATTTATAATAGTATCAAACCATTTTGAGAAGTTCATTCCTATAATTTTCTTTAATTTGATTCTGTTGATTATTAAGTATAGAAAGATGATCTGTATTGGTTAAGATTTTATGTTAATGAGAAAATGATTATATAGAGAAATTTAGAAGTTGTCATGGCAAGAGAAAAATCACAGCTGGCTTGCTGTGTCCAGCATAAGAACCAGAGAACAGGTTGGTTTCTAACATACTGTACTTGGCAATTAAAAGTTGTCACATAACATGGAGAAATTTTAAAATGTAGATTTGATGCACTGGATCAACTTTACAGAGCTCCTCTGCATCATTCACTCTTTCCTTTGTGGACATCATTTTAAAAAACCTCATTATTGATCCATTCTTGAGATTACAGAAACATTTTTTAATGTAGTTTGTAGGTGACCCTTTGATTAAGTAATGTGTAGAATATTATGGAAACACAGGAAAGCTATTCTGGAAAGTTGGTGGTGGAGAAAGAGAGGAAATCAGAATTTCTGAAAGTAGATGGTGATAAAACTAAGCTAAATTCTGAAGGATAGACAGGATGTATACTGAAGGGGGTGGATTCAGGCACGAAAAGCAAAAAGATGGAAAAATAGGACCCTGCTCATGGGGATGTGAGAAAAGTTGAAAACTGGGTGGGGATCAGGACCATAGGGAGCTTTCCTGCAGAGAGACTTTGAAGGGAGACTTCTTATGTGTCGAAGTCTTAACAATTTTGACAGCCCTGCTATCAACAGCAGTTATGTGAAGCTCTGGGAAATTCATGGAGTACTAGAGAAAGTTTTCTAGGACTTAGTTAGAGCCAAACGATCTAGTGACAACTGGGGTCCATTCCAGGTTTGGCACCAAGCTAGCAGCTAAAACACAAAGTGTGGAATTTAATATGGTGGTTATCAGTTAAATGGAAGACTCTTAAAAAAAAAAAAAGAGATGTTGAAAGTGGGTTTGAATGAGCACATTTCCAAGATTGGATAAAGGTTATTCAGCTTCAGGTCTGCTTTCATTGATTAGTGATCTATTCTTGATTTCAGCTTCATGATTAGAGGTAGAGTTTTCTCCTTCCATTTATGAGTCATTCACTTGTTTCACAAGAGATCTTTCTGGTCTCTTTGAAATGCCATATGTCATTCAATTTGGCTACGATTACTATCTTCACAGTGTGTGAACAATGGTAGAAAAATCATAGATGGGTTTAAAATTCCACACTAACATTTGTGAAGTTTTGGTATTCTGCTTTATTAAAAAGTTTTATATTGAGGTTGCAAATCTGGTCAGTTAATCTTCTTTGAAATAATCCAAATATAAATTCCTTTTATGCTGACAAATTCATATAATGAATTGGTTAATGTACTGTACTATAATTAATCTCATGAGAGCTTGAATGATTTAGTTTTCAACTTCTTCTTCTTCTTTTTTTTTTTTTTTTGGTGGTGCTGAAAATTTTTTTGAAAAATTTTTTGAACCCAGGGCCTCTTGCATGCTAGGAACTGTGAATAATTTTTTTGCTTTATTTTGAGAGTCTTACTAACTTGTCCAGGGTGGCCACCAACTTGAGATCCTCCTGCTTCAGTCTTCCTAAGTATCTGGAATTATGGGCTTGTAAAGCCACCAACCCTGGCTTTAAATATTTATTTCATTTTGGAGATTGAAAGATTTTAATACTCATTGACAGTTTCCAATATTTGGTGGTTTTTCCCATTCACCACCTCGTCATTTTTCCTAACTGGGTACATAATCAGCCCTATATTATTTGAGATAAAACTGCTGCCAAAGTACAACAGATAGGATTTAGGGAAAGCAATACCTATGATAACTTGTGATTATTCTTTGTCAGATATGTCCACTAAATTTTAAATATATTGTCTCAACATTTGTTTGACTACCAGTTATTGATTGAGCCATTGATTGATTGATTGATCTGTACTGGGGATGGAACTCAGGAGTGCTCTACCACAGAGCTACACCCGTTCCTTTTTATTTATTTATTTTTAAACCATTTTTTTGGGGGGGGAGAGAGAGAGAGAAGAGAGAGAATTTTAATATTTATTTTTCATTTTTCGACAGACACAATATTGTTGTTTGTATGTGGTGCTGAGGATCGAACCCGGGCCGCATGCACGCCAGGCGAGCACGCCAGGCGAGCATGCTACCGCTTGAGCCACATTCCCAGCCCCCTTTTTATTTATTTTTTAAAATTTTTTGTAGTTGTTGATGAACCTTTATTTTTATTTATTTTTATGTGGTGCTGAGGATGGAACCCAGTGCCTCATATATGCGAGGCAATCACTTTACCACTGAGCCACAACCCCAGCCTTTATTTTTTGTTTTAAGACAAGATTTTGCTAAGTTTCTGAGACTGGCCTTGAACTTATGATTCTCCTGCCTCAGTCGCTGGGATTACAGGAACCCTGTTATTTAAAGATAACACTGGTGTGTAAAAAATATCAGTTCTGTTTACGACTCTTATATTGAAACAATTTAAGTTGTCATTGCTCCATTTTTTTTTAAACTGAGAAAAAAAGAGCACCTATTTTTCTGTTACCATAAATACTACTAAAAATTAAAAATAAGTGTTATTTACTTACTTACTTTTTGAGATAGGGTCTTGCCCATTTGCTCAGATTGGCCCCAAACTCTTGGTTCAGTTCTGTCCCATAACTGGAACTACAGGCACAGGCCACCATGCCCAGCTGATATAATTTTAAATTTATTACATAATATTTTGTTTTGATATAGTATGATTTAAACATTTCCTTCTTGGACATTAAGATAGCTTTCTCGGGACTGGGGCTGTAGCTCAGTGGTAGAGTGCTTGCCTGGCACGTGTGAGTCATTGGGTTCAATCCTCAGCACCACATAAAACCAACCAAACAAACAAATAAATAAATAAAATGAAGGTATTGTGTCTATCTACAACTAAAAATTTTAAAAGGACAGATTGCTTTTACTTTTTTCACTGTTATTAAGAAGACTAAAGTGAACTGCTCTATGCATTTCTTATTTCTAGAACATTTATTTCTTCAGGATAAATTCTTACAATAGAACTACTTTCTACTTGATGTAAACATTACACAGTGTATGTATGTATCAAAACATCACATAGTACCCCAGTACAACTATAATGTTTTTATGCATCGGTTTAAAAAGAAAGCCAAATAATTTTTTTTCTATTTCTTTGGGATGCTGTAATATAAGAAAAAGTAATTTTAGGTTCGTTCTTAACTGTTTTAGAGAATTGCCTCTCTGTTATTCTGAATAGCAAAGCTGGTGGAAATTGATATTTACATTTAGAATATTATAGTAGTTTATGCCCAAATCCTTAGTTTCTGACTTTCCTGGTAACAATTAGTCTAGTCACTGTCTTTATATGTGTATATAATATTCTCTACCATTGCAAAAGTTTGTCTGGACTCACCCTCACTGCCATATTTACTTGAAATACATATTGGCACTTCACATTTCACATTATAGCTCTTCTGTATTTTCCCCATTATAAAGTATAAATAAGTTATCTAAAATGTTTTGATTTTCTTTAACTGTTCTATGTCAACTATTGAAGTTTTGGTCAAAGCCAAATTTGGCCAGCAAAGACTATTTTGCCTACCTTATTATTAGACTTTCCAGAATGACTTTTTGTTGTTGTAGCATAAAAATACAAGTTATGTATCACCAAAAAAATTACATTAAGCTGCGAGTTACTTTGCAGTCACTCCCTAACTGGGATGATTTCAGCATTTATCACAAAAATACAATTAATGGCCCTTCTCATTAAGGATGACAGAGATCTTCCCTTTTCTTTAAATAGCCCCCCCCACTTTTTAGTTGTTGATAGACCTTCATTTTATTTATTTATATGTGGTGCTGAGAATCCAACCCAGTGCTTCACACATGCCAGGCAAGTGCACTACCCCTGAGCCCCAGCCCCAGCCCCAGCCCCAGTTTTCCCCCTTTTTAAAGAGAAAAATATTAATTTTCTAGTGACATTTTGGTTGGGAGCAGTTTCTGAGAGCAGTGGTTTTATATAAGGTCTGAGACAAGTCATTCAATATTCATAAGTACCAGAATAGATCCCCATAGCTAACTTACTAAAAGCCAAGGTATGATGTCTTTATAAAATGATTTAGACTGTGACCTTCAAAATTCAGAATTCTGAAACTCAGCAGCAGCACAGCCTGTAGCCATGAGTTTTTGTAAGGGCCCTGGAATGGGTGTTGCTGAGTAGTCCCCAGCCCTGTTTTATGTTTTATTTAGAACACTTCTCACTGAGTTGCTTAGGACATCACCGTTGCTGAGGCTGACTTTGAATTTGAGATAGTTCTTTCTCAGCCTCCCAAGCTGCTAGGATCACAGGCTTGTGCTGTCACACCCAGCTCAAAGGGTTTTATTGGGTGAAGAAATCACAAAATTAGGATTGGAAAAATTTTAAAAAAACATAAATTTTCTTATTTGTTTAGACATTCGTAACTGTGAAGATCAGAGTTTATATTTTTTGGATTTTTAAATATCATTAAAAATATCTCAATAATCTTGGTTTATTGAGTATTGTGTTGGAAGCTGGTTACTGATTTTTGCTTGGGAAGAGGCACTAAAAAACAAAGTCAATGTGTCTGTGTCTATCTGTCTGTCTCTCTCTCCCCCCCCCCCCCACTCAGAATTGAACCTAGGGGTACTCTAGTATTGAGCTAGACTCCCAGCCCTTTTTATTTTTTATTTTTTTAAAGGTTACTGATGATCTTTTAAAAATTTACTCATTTATTCATTTTTATGTGGTGCAAAGGATTGAACCCAGTGCATCACACATGTTAGGCAAACCCCCTACCCCTGAGCTACAGCCCCAGTCTCCCTTTTTATGTTTTATTTGGAGGCAGGGTCTTGCTAAGTTGCTAAGAACTGGACTTGAACTTAGAATTTCCAGTGTCACTGGGTTTATAGGCCTGCACCCATGGGCCCTTTGTCTCTCACTCTTGAAATAGCTCATATTTTATCTTGAATACGTATCTGCTTTCCCGTATAAATCTGTATCTGAAAAAAAACAAACAAACTGGGCTGGGGATGTGGCTCAAGTGGTAGCGTGCTCACCCAGCGTGCGTGAGGCACTGGGTTCGTTTCTCGGCACCACATAAAAATAAAATATATTGAAAAAAAAAAGTAAAAAAAATAACCAACCAACCAACCAAACAAAAAAAAAAAAGAAAAAGAACATTCTCTCTTAATGGGTTGTGACTATCCAGAGTACAAATGTCCCTAGTTCTTATTTTAATAATCTGATTTTTAATATAGCCTTACCCAGTAATACCTAGCTATATACAACTGTACCTTAGTTCACATTTTTCCTTTTTTAATTTTAAAAATTCTCCTATAGTAAAACTGACCTTTTGAAAGGCATGTACAAGTTTACAAATTTTGCTATATTTATATTTAACTATTACCACCACTGGAATTAAGAAGAGTTTCTTCACTCCTGCAAAACTCTCATAGTTTTCTTTTATAGTCATACCCTGCCTACCCAGACAAACATTGATGTGTTTCCCATCATTAGTTTTATTTTTTTCCATAATGTTATGTAAATGAAATCATACAGTGTTTATCAGTAATCTGGTCTTTTGCTAAATTGTTGGTTAAAAATTTTATGATATTTGGATATTTTTTCTGATCTGATAGATAAATTGGCACTGAATTTGGTTATCTTTTTTTTTTTTTCCTCTACATCATGATCAGAAAAGTGATTTCAGGGCTTGCATAAGGTTTAAAGTTTTGGGGGCTGGGGATGTGGCTCAAGCGGTAGCGCGCTCGCCTGGCATGCGTGCAGCCCGGGTTCGATCCTCAGCACCACATACAAACAAAGATGTTGTGTCTGCCGAAAACTAAAAGATTAAAAAAAAAAAAAAAGATTTTAAAGTTTTGGATTTTTAAATATTGGCCCCAAACTCTTTTTCTTTTTTCTTTTTATTTGTAGAGGACATAATACCTCTATTTATGTATTTATCTAGGGTTTTTTTCCCCCCCTAATGTGGTACTGGGGATTGAACCCAGTGCCTCATGTGCGCTAAGCAAGTGTGCCACCACTGAACTACAACCCTAGCCCTCTTTTTTTTTTTTAATAGTTCCCCCTCCTCCCATCTTTTCCCTTGTTTGCCAATAGTACTTGTTGTCTTAACTTCCTCTTCTACTTTCTCTCCTGCTAACCTGAGCAACAACTTCTTCTTCTTCTTTTTTAAAAAAAGATGTTGATGGATCTTTATTTTACTCATTTTTAAAAAATTTACATGTGATGTTGAGAATCAAACCCAGGGCCTCACACATGCTAGGCAAGTGCTCTACCACCCAGCCACAACCCCAGCCCTTGAGCAACTTCTAATTTAGCTTTTTTTTTTTTTTTTTTTTTTTGTGATGCTGGGGATTGAACCCAGGGCCTTGTGCGTACAAGGCAAGCACTTTGCCAACTGAGCTATATCCCCAGCCCTTCTGTGTTTTTCTTTACTTTTTGCTCCATTCTTTTTGCTTTGTGGTTGTTGTTAAGCTGTAAACAGTTTTTTTTTGTTGTTGTTTATTTGTTTAGTTTTGTTTTTAATTCAGTTACTTTTTTTTAAAATTCAGTTACTTTTATAGCTAAGCAAGTCAGTTACAGTATTTGCATTGCTCTGGAAGTTTTTATTATTTTATTGGGCTAGCAGTTTATAAAGGCAAAACTTGAGACAGAAGAAAGTATTTTTCATGTTTGAGAGACAAAAAGTGAATTCTGACCTTTCTTAATGTCAATGCCAATGATGTGACAGACGTTTCTTTGCTTTTATTTCAAGCCTCTTCCACTCCTTATCTCCCTGAGAACCAGACCCCCCTAGTGCCTGATAATCTGTTTCTGTGTGCCTGCCCTAGAGTGTCCTCTTTTATTCCTTGGTAACAATGATCTGTTTATTCTAACTTACTCAAGTTTATTTATATAAACTCTTTGCATCATAAATTTAGTTGGATTCTCTATCTTGAGAGCTGATTCCTTTCTTAATTGATAGAGGATTTAATTATTATCTCCCAGCTGCTGAAAATCTAGAGGAAACTTGAAAATTGTATGTTTGGGCAAGAAAATAATGGTGATTCCTTAATGTATGAGAACCAGATAAATCTATGCTGTGTCACAAATTGAAATAAAGGATTAATAATAGTTAGAATGGAGAGTGCTTCAGAATCAAAGAACATCAGACAATCCACTATTTATTATTGGATGTATTAGATTTTAAAGAATAAAGATAAAACAGTTTTGTTCTCACAATCTACTTGGTAGTGGAGTTAGAGACTTAATATTTTTAACTCGAGCTGGTTGTACATGTGTTTTCTATATGGTCGCAATTAAAATACTTTTAATGCAGGCAAGTTTTTAAAAATATATTGTTAGTTGTAGATAGACACTATACCTTTATTTTATTTATGTTTTATGTGGTGCTGAGGATCAAACCCAGTGCCCCATACATGTTAGGCAAGCACTCTACTGCTGAGCCACAACCTCAGCCCTAATGCAGGCAATTTTTAGATACCATTAGACATTTTTGCTTCCATAGATGACTTTGGTGAAAGCAATACATACCCACTTCTCCACTGTTTTTTTTTTTAGATTTTAACATTTGAGACCAAGAACCCCACAGAATTAGCAGAACGTTTGCGCTCTGTTTGTGGGAATCAGAGCAATGCCTATGCCCGCCTGCTGGAATACCGCCTGAATGCCTTGCGAGGACTGTGGAATGCCCAGCGCCAGCTGGCCTTGGAAGAACAGCATGAAAGGGAAAGTTCAGGTGATGAAGAAACTTTGGCCCTGCTCAAGCGCCAGGGCTTGTTGCAGCAACCTGAGCAAGCGCCTTTCACATCTCGGATGGGGCTCCTGCTGGTCTTCCCCCTTATTCAGTCCCAGAGTAGAACAGATCCTTCTCTCTGTAACATAACTGCTGAGGTGCTATTGAACTGTCTTCGTGACTGCCAGCCTTTGAGCCTGACCAAGGAGCCCGCTGACTGTCTCAATGGAATTGAAACTTTGCTGTGCTCTTGGCTGGAGGAGACTTCTGACACAGGCCGCCACATTCCACAGAAGCAAAAAGAAAATGCTGCTGCTGCCCTGGTGGCTTTGGCATGTGCCAGGTAAGGAGAACTGAACATACTTGGTAACCTTGTGACTGCTCCATCTGGGTTGGGTGAGTTATAAGAGGCCAGTATATTTGATGGAAGTCTTAATGTTTAAAAGTTCCTGGGCTGGGGTTGTGGCTCAGCGGTAGAGCGATTGCCTTGCACATTTGAGACCTGGGTTCGATCCTCAGCACCACATAAAAATAAATAAGTGAAATAAAGGTATTGTGTCCAACTATAACTAAAAAATAAATACCAAAAAAAAAGTTCCTTTTTGATTTCAGTATTGAATTTTACATCCTTGACAGTGCATATGATGCTTTCACCAAAACTTGGTACCGGGGGCCTGAGTTGGAACCCAAGTTTTCTCTTCTATGCCATGATAACAGCTTAAATAGCTAAACAACTTAGATTCTGAGAATCAATCCTTCCATATCCATTCATCCTTAAGTTGTTAATGTTCTCTATCACATAGCCACAATGTGATGGGAGGATGGTCACATATTTTGTAGAGCTTTTAATTATTTCATATCTATCTATAAGGAGTACATCAGTGAGTTGGAGGTTTATTTCTCACTGGAATTGCATCATAAGTGTGAACCCAGTACTTGCTTTTATCAATTTAGTTGAAAGATCTCTTAGTATATTATCAAGATTTAAAATGAGCATGGTGCCACAGGGAATCCTTTGGGAGGCTGAGGCAGGAGGATCACACCAATTTAGAACACCTGACCAACTCAGGCCCAGATTACATAGGGCCTGATGAGCCATGAAAGGAATTTGAGCTTTGCTCTTACAATCTGACTGAAGCTAGCAGGTGTTAATTTTTAGTTAGTATTGGTTCTAAATGTTGATGCTGTTGCCCCTTTATTTGAAACTCACTGTTCCCCAGGGAGGTATCCCTGTTGGTCAGATGAAGAAGCAAAAATTCAGAGGAGTTAGGTGATAAGACTGAGACTGTACAGTGCCAGGTTTCGGAGCCCCTGTAACCTGGCTTCCAACTGGTGCTTTTATATTGTGCTGCCTTCCTGCTTTATACTTCTTTGGTTTTTTGTTCTTTGAACACTAGAGATAGTGAAAGGAACAATTAACAGGAGGCCTCTATGTCTACTTGCTCCAGTGTTGAGTATCCATTTCTGTTGGGGGGTAGGCATATGATACTTAGCTATCAAAGCCTGGCTAAGAGAAGGAAGGAGGCAAGCAAGCTGAAGACTTCCCATCTGATATGGGCAGTCATTTAGTTTGGGAAGTATTCTTGTGGTGATTTATACTCAAGACATGACAGTTAAGTCTCATGCATCTTAAAAGCACCTTTTTTTTATGTCCTGCTAATGGTGTTAGACTTCCCAAAGCTTAAAGCCTTGGAAACCAAAAGGAAATTGTCCCATAGTGTGTCCTGCAAGGAAAATCGTGATATGGTTAATAGCAGGGGGATTCAGAAGACATATCTCTCAACACTATGTATTAATTATTTGAATGTATTTTAGTCATATTAAATGTGATGAAGTTTAGTGCAAAATGGATGAACTTAACAAAGATATTGAAAAATCAAGCCTGGAAATACTGTTGGACTTTAAATATAACCTCATCAGAGAAATCTCTCCTAGATTGTAGAAAGAGGTATGGTGACTAAAGCAGTATCAAAGCACGATACCATCAAGTTCTTTGCATTTGGGCCTTGTTTTTTGAATGTGTTAGAGGAACATTGTTTACCTTTCCAAATGCATGGAGAACATCTTCCTAACTGGCCTGATGCCACTCCTACAGTCAGGTTTTGTATGAGCCAACAGTGATCAGTGAGAGTCCAGTGTATTTTGTATAATATATCTTCTGGTTGGCAGGAGCAGACAAACACTTTATGGAATTAACCATGGGGTTAATGAAACTAATATTCCCTAAATTATCTGGCTTTCAATTTTGATGATTTTTTTTCTTCCTTCCTTTTGTTTTTAGGGGATCATTGAAAACTTTTGTCCACACAGTCCACCTGTTGCAGAAACAGACTGATCTTGGGTCCCTTCCTGTTGCTGATGTACTATATAGGTAAGTTCTCACATAGGATCCTTATACTCCTTCCAAACAATGCATATTTGTGCATAAAGGCTCGTATGATAAGTATATTGCTAAACTCTTACCAATTAATGATTTATATTTCTGAATAAATATAGAATCAAATTAACTTCTTAAGAATTTTGTTTTCTTCCTTTCTTTGAAAGTATTCTTAAGTACATTATTTTCATTCTTTTTAAATTTTATGTCTTCATAAAAATGCAGTAGCTTTTAATAAATTCTTTATAAATTTGAGATGATAATGTACTAAAGCATGAAGAAGAAAGTAAAAATCATTTGTAATCTCATCACCCAAAGATGACTCACTGCTCCTAAAGTTTCAGTATGTGTGCTTCCTGGCTTGTGCCCTCCATTTCTCTCTGTGCCCTCTATTAGTGTCTCTTTTTTCTCACACAAGTATATGTTTAAAATACATATATTTTACACACAGAGGTAATTTTGTTATAACATTTTCACAAGCATTGCTTTGTATTTTTTCATTTAAAAATATATTAGAATGTCTTTGTAGATGTGTATGTATGTAAAACTGTTTTAGTTTCTGCTCTTGGAGGGTGTAGATAGACTGTTATTTTCTTGCTGAAATGGATGGTCTCAGTTTCTTTGCGATTCTCCTTCTCCTCTTATAGACTGTTGCTTTTGGAAGGGGGGCCTGGATCCCCCTCCTGTTTACTTGGGGGCAAACACATAGTCTCATGGGGGTATGAAGACATGCTGCCTGCGCCCGATAGCAACACTGGCTCCAGTTCTGAGAATAAAGGTAATGCAAGATTTTTTTGATCCTGTGATTAATATTAAGATGTAAGAAGAATGGTTTTGGATTATTGTTGCAAGTACTTTAGATACAGTTCTGTGTGTTCCTTTATGTTCCTTATAATTAAGAGCTGAAGATTCTTGTACAATGTGTTTGTTGTTTGCTTTATCAGTAAAAGTATAAAAACAGATACTCAATGAGGTAAGAAAGTGGGTAGGTTTTACCACAGCAAGGAAGAGGGATCCTCCAAACACTCCTGCCAAGGCAGCATGAATTACTTAAATTGGTCTCAGGATATTTGACTTTGGACATGGAAGCCTTAAATTGAAATTTTTGGTCTTGTTGCATGATATGTGTTTCTTTTATTAACTTATTGTGTCTTCAAGAACCCTCCTGTCCTAAAAGCAAAATGAGAAGGTTCATGGGTGTGTGAATTGTTAAGTAACCCCTTTAAATGAAGTAGGCTGCTTTAAACTGTTTTTATACAGTTCTACAGGATTACATTGTCTCAGCAAAAATGGCAGAAGCTCTCTTAAGTGACCTCTACTTGACTAATGTGCCAGATGAATTAGGCCTCTCTTGTCACTTTATATGGAATTAAAAAAAAATGATTATCCACTTTAACTGGTTTGTTATTGTTGAGGAACTAGTAGGTATAGGTCCCAGTTGTCCAGAGTTGTCCAGACCTGAGCCATGGTCCTCCATACCCAAGTCCATGGGCCCCTATGTGCACTGCTACTCCCACTGGTAGAACTGCCTGCTTGCCAACAGTCAACCTTACTCCCAAACTGGTTTGTTGTTGTAATTGGTACTTGTTATTATATCATTAATTATTATAATGATATTATTAGTATTATATTATTATTAAATATGATATATCTGATAAAATAGGAATTAAAACCAAAAAAACCCCTTCCATTTAAAAGGTGACTGTTTAGAAAGACTAGACCAAATAAGCCTTGAAACAATTGATGCCATTAGTTGTAAAGTTGAGAGCCCCTTCTGTCCCCCCAAGTCCCCTTTGTTTCCAACACTCCATGGGGCAGCCTTTCTGGGCAGCCCTGAGAGCATGGAGCCCCATCTAACCACACCCACAGACAACCTTTCAGATCTCAGCCCAGTGCCCTGTGCCTTTTCACAGTTCACTGTATCTTCTAGAGAGTGCTGAAAGGAAAAGGTAAAGCTTCTGAATGATTAATGACCTTCCCAGAGTTAGTGAGACAAGTAAAAATCCTACAGCACCTCTGCAGTTCTCGGACAGTATGGGTGCTGGCTTCCATCTTTATTCGGAATGGAAGCCCTGTCTTTATTCTCTCCCTTTACTGGCATCTCCCTAGAAGTAGTTTCTCACCAACGATGATGGAGTAAGTTTATCTGTTTGCTTTTTACTTCCATGTACCTTTGGTTTTGCTAAGAATTGTTTTTCTTAAAATAATTTTTAGAATAATGGTTTTTTTTCCTCATTGTGTTGCTATGTTATGGCCTTAAATTCCTGAGCTCAAGTGATCTTCTTGCCTCATCTTCTCAAATTAGAATAAGTCTATTTAACCTTTAATATAAAAAAATTCAATATTGACAGAAGTTGAAAGGAAGCTGTAATAACCCTGTATACTTGTCACAATCTCAAAAAGTGTCAGTTCCCAGACAGTCTCATTCAGTCTGTCTCCTTCAGTTCTACCCCTCATCAGACCCACACTCAAAAGGGGCTGGGCTCTAATCTAATGATGCCTGAATAAATGAAATTTATTAATGTTAGGTTAAAATGTTTAAGGTATGGAATTTAAAAAAAAATGATTACCCACTTTAACTGGTTTGTTATTGTTGAGGAACTAGTAGGTACAGGTCCCAGAGTAGTAGATGGAATTTTTAAGATAATAGCAGATTCAATACTGATTTGAATGGTGTGACATTGAATTTCTTCTAGCTAATACGACCTGTTTCAGGAAGACAAACTCCCCTGAAACATAGTGAATGGAATGATTATGAACATAAACACAGAAATCTTTATCTATAAACCCAATTTTAAGGCAAATTCTTGGGAATATAATCTAGGAAACCATTTACTGTTACGTAGAGAAACTGTTTTAGTTGGGGAAGATAAGCTAAGAGAAAACATAATTACCATTTTTAAAAGGAGAGAGATTATTGGGCTGGGGTTGTGACTCTCTAGTAGAATATTTGATTAGCACATGTGAGGCATTGGGTTCAATCCTCAGCACCACAAAAAAATAAAAGTAAAGGTACTGTGTCCATCTACAAGTTAAAAAAAAGAGAGATTTTTTTATATATGTATGATATATACATACATATAAATGCAGGTAACTTTTTTATTTTTATAGTTGCTTGCTGACAGCATACATTTATTATATTTGTTCATTTTTATGTAGTGCTGAGGATCGAACCCAGTGCTTCACACATGCTAGGCAACCGCTCTGCCACTGATCTATACCCCTAGCCCCCAGAGATTATATTTTAATGCTGTTATTTGTCTCCACAACTAAAATTAGTTGCTGAGACTGGCCTTGAACTTGTAATCCTCTTGCCTCAACCTCCTGAGTTGCTAGGATTATAGGTATATACCACCCAGAACTGAAATTAGGGTATCCGAGTAGAAAATCCACAGAAGCAGATTTTAGTTCTGCTTACACCATTAGTAAATCAACATAATTTAATATGTCATTTATGGAACCCTGGCTTGGTAGCAGTGAGCAATGTAGGTGTGTTTTCTGATTTAACCATCGCAGTAACCCTAGAAGTACATATTATTATCCTTATCTAAAAGAAGAAGAAACCGAAGTTCAAAGACATCCAAGATCATTTAATGAATGGTCAAGGCTCTTAAGAGTTCATGCCTTTCTTACTATGAATTCATTTGTAAAATTACATTCTTAGTCATTTCAGATTAGAATTAGGAATGTTTAAGCTTGGCTCAGTACTTTTGTTTTTCAAAAGAAAAAACATTTGGCAGGCTGAACCAGGTCCCTCTACCAATAACTATGAGCCCTCTTTCCTGATGTCTTTCCCTTATCTTCCTTGTTCCCACATGTTTTTAGATATTTGATTTTAGGGGTTCAAGATTTTAGGGGTAGCACTTTTTTTGTTTTCTCCTTAAGCAGGAGATTGTCTTTCACTCAACTTCCTAATGACTTTTTCATTAGAAAAAGCATGTTTATAATTTCATTAGAAAAAACATCTAATTTACTTGTTAAAAAAAAAAACGATTTCAGGGGCTGGGGATGTGGCTCAAGCAGTAGCGCGCCCATCTGGCATGCGTGCAGCCCAGGTTCGATCCTCAGCACCACATACAAACAAAGATGTTGTGTCTGCCGAAAACTAAGAAATAAAATATTAAAATTCTCTCTGTCTCTCTGTCTCTCTCTCTCTCTCTCTCTCTCTCTCTCTCTCTCTCTCTCTCTCTCTCTCCCCCCCCCCACTCTCTCTTTAAAAAAAACAAAAACGATTTTAGATGCTGATTTGGGACGCTGTCTCACTGCAGACGGTCTTTACCTGTACACTACTAACTCAGTTGGAAGAGGAGTAAGCAAATTGGGGTCTGGATTACATGGTACTCTAAGGTCAGTTGCATGGAACTTGCTCAATGATTTGGCTGGAACATTTTCCTCTTTTATAAATCTCTGAAGAAGGGCAGTGGGTGTGTCCTGGTTACCCATACACTACTACTAAGTAACAAGTAGAATTAATTCAAATGGTCCTATCTTATTGTCACCTCCCAGTATGTTGTTCTAAAATGCATTGTACTGTTGACTCTGTAGAGTTTGGTGCCCCTAAGGTCGGTGTTTCCAGCCAGAAATTCCTCTGTGATCAAGATTTCTACATGTTGATAAGTGACATTTTTCTAGTTAAGTCTTTTTGTACTTGAATTTAACATTAGATTAGCAGTGATTTTTCAGTTGGGATATAAGATCTATGAATTCCTGTCAAAAGAAATTGCAGTTTGAAAGCCCCAAGTATATTCAGTGAAGCCTTTTCCCCAACTTTCTCTCCTCTCTATTTCATTGTGGAAAGTTGATATTTGCCATAGTTTGTCAGTTCCAGAGTTTATGTAACATTCACTCTTTGGCTCCCTTACCTAGTCATTTTAAAAAATAGGTCAAAAAATGTTCTATGTGCCTAGTGTAGTCCCTGGTAAGGCTCTAGGCATAGCTCGATGGTCCACCATGTCTCTTTCTCTTCCACAGAGGGTTTGTGTACTGCCGGAATGAGGAGCTGGAGCCAGGGTGGGTGGCTTTTGGCAGTGGCAGTCTTCTCCACAGGCCTGTGTCTTTCGATAATAAACCTCACTCCCTGTTCCAGGTCATTGATCAGAACACCCTTCAGGTAAACAGAAAACCATGGCTCTTGTATTTTGGAGACAGTAAGAGAAGTTCCTGATGTCATTAGAAGTAGCCTCTTTTTAATTGTTATAGTTTGGACATTTTTGTTTTTTCTTCATTGTCTTTGAACTTTCCCACATGATCTGAATGAATGTGCTCTTTATCTTTCAAAGTCCAACAATAAACTTTTCTTTTTGTGTGTGTGTGCTGAGGATCAAACTCAGGACCTTGCTTATACTAAGCACTTGTGCTACCACTGAGCTATGCCCCTTGCCTCAAATATTAAACTTTTTTTGTGGTGCTTAGGATTGAACCCAGGTCCTTGTGCATGTGAGGCAAGCACTCTACCAACTGAGCTATATTCCCAGCCCTCAAACAATAAACTTTTTAACTGTATTTCTTTTCAATACTGGGGATTAAACCCAGAGTCAGTCTATCACTGAGCCACACCTCCAACCCTTTCTGTTATGTTTTCTTTATTTATCTTTTTGGTACTGGGGATCTAATCCTGAGGTGCTTTTCCGCTGCTTACATCCCCAGCCATTTTTATCTTTTATTTTGAGACAGGATCTTGATAAGTTGCTGAGGCTGGCCTTGAACTTGAGTTGCTGGGATTATAGGCATGCATCACCATGCCCAGCTCACATCACTTTTAGTTTGTCACTCAAGTATGTCTTTCCTAGAGAACAGGGATTGAATCTTGTTCACCATTACCATCTCCAGAGCATAGTAGGTGCTCAATAATTATTGGATAAAAAAAATGAACTAATGAATAAATGGATGTCCAGTTGACGTTATTGTTTGTCACTAATGCAAACATATAAGAACATCTCATATTTATTTGAAACAGAAATGATAAGCCCAGGAGTTAAGCAGATGTTAAATCTCAGAACATATTTTACATTTGAAGCAATGCCAGTTTTCCCTGTGTTTTTGCAAAAACTTTTTGACACTGTCCAAGAAAGCAATACTGTTGTCATGAACTAGATATGTGTACTGGGAGTAATCTGGGAGCACCATAGGCCACTTAGTAGCTGTCAACTGTCTAGACTTCCTGGCACGATAAGTTCAAAGTGTAGTTACAGCAACTAAATGAGTTTTTGTGCTTCAGGTAGAAAGAACAAATTTGGATAAAAGTTCATGGATTGAGGAGTCAGAATTGCCTGGGGAAAACTAGTGACCCTCCCAAAGCAATGGAATAATTAAAAATTGTTCTTACTTTCTTATGAAGGCATTAACTTTCTCTAATGAGTTTTATTTTGATGTTTTCAGCTCTTCTATTCCTGAATTAAGGAAAAAAAAAAGGTCTAGTCAGCAATTTTCTTGGTTTTCATGTGCCCTCATTTTAAGTGCTAATCTCTGGCATCAAAATAGTGTGTAACTATGTGTTTAATGTAGAATGATGCTGAAACTGAAGAAAGCTTTATATTGGAAACACTTGTTTTCACAGTACACAGGGATGGACATGGTCAATTTCTTTGAGGCTCTATGTGCTAAGTTAGGCTCCTTCATGGGCTGTCTTTTTTTTTTTTTTTTTTTCCTCTGTATTGGGGATTGAACTCAGGGGCACTTAACTATTGAGCCACATCCCCAGCCCTATTTTGTATTTTATTTATTTAGAGACAGGGTCTCATTGAGTTGCTTAGTGCCTTGCTTTTGCTGAGGCTTTTGCTGAGACTGGCTTTGAACTCAAGATCTCCTTCCTCAGCCTCCCTAATTGCTAGGATTATAGGCATGCACCACTGTGCCTGGCACGGACTGTCATTTTTAAATATTTTTAAACTTCGTTTCTCCTTTTCCCTTCTCCCTCTTCTGTTTTCCTTTTGACTTCCTCCTGCTGTCTCTTTTTTCCTTTCTCCCAAATTTACTAATTCATTTTAATTAGGCTCTGAATTAGGTGCTTGGGATATAAGATGAACAAGACATTATTCCTATCTTTTAAATACAATTATGGTCTTAAATTTCTTTACTAAGAAATTTCAGAAAGTATTATTTGTCTAAAATTTATTTTTTAATAAGTGTTAGATAAAACATATGCATAGCAGATTCAGTGTTTTTTAAAAATATGTTTTAGTTGCAGACGGACACAATACCTATATTTTATTTATTTATTTTTATATGGTGCTGAGGATCAAACCCAGTGCCTCACATATGTTAGGCACTCTACCACTGATCATATTCCAGCCTGTAAGTGTTTTAGTAATTATTTTTCCTACTAAAAAGTAATTTGAATTAGTATCAATAATCTATCTTTTCATCTGTTACATGGTTGTTCATGTTTACTTTATTGCTCATTTTATGAACATTTTTATTTTTGCCATGTATTTTTCACACATTATTTAATTTTGCCCAGGAAGTCTATTGAATTATCATTTGTGACTTAGTAAGTAGCATTAACAATGGACTGAATTTCTTCCCTTTGGTGTCCAGGTGTGCCAGACAGTGGCCATGCCAGCCAATCACCTCCCTGTTGGCAGTACTATGAGCACCGTGCACCTCTCTTCAGATGGTACCTACTTCTATTGGATCTGGTCTCCTGCCAGTTTGAATGAAAAAACACCAAAGGGACATTCTGTCTTCATGGACATTTTTGAACTTGTGGTAAGTTTAGCTTTCTTATTTTTGTTTTTACAGAAACCCCCTTCTATTTTCTTTTTATATTAATGTACAGATGGCCTGGGATCCTAGCATACGTACAGTATGTTCAATGTTTTCTTAAAATTAATTTTCCTTTCATGTGTCTTTGAAGGTGTTTTATGTTTGAGGTTAGATGCATAAAAGGCCAAGCTTTCTAAAAGTTTAATCTGGCAGTGACATTCCTGGATGTGCTGACAGTGGGGTGTTTATGGAGAAACCCCATGGGTGGTGGAGTATGGGACTAAACTCAGTAGCAAGCCTGGTTCTGTAGAGAGAAACTGGGAGTGTTCAAGAGTAGAGACATATGTGAGAAGGTGATTCAAGCAGTGTTGTACTCAGGTGATGGGAAGACAGTAGTGGGCAAGGTAGGCAGAGTATCTTACTCAAATTAACTGAATTCTGTCTCTGGAATTGGGTGGTTTGGGTGATGGTGGTGGAGAAATTTAAAAATTAACGATAAACAGTAAGCAAATAAGTGAACAAAATAATTTTAGTCAGTGAAAAAAAAGTAGTAGTTAACCTGATAAAGAATAGGGGGTGGGAGTGAGGTGGCAAATGAAGAACATCAAGGAAGACAGGACCATAAGTACAAAGTTCCTGTGGCAGGGGCAAGCATGTTTTCGGAAAATCAAGGCAGGCCAGGGTAGCTGGAATACAGAGAAGCTTGAATGAGAAGAACTCGGGCACCCAGGGTCTGGATCTGCACTGTTCAATGCAGAAGTCACCAGCTATACATGGCTATCTAAATTTCAATTAATCAAAATTAAGTAGAATGAAAATTTAGCTTGCTCAGTTACATTAGCTACATTTCAAGCTCTCACTGTGGCTAGTGCTGCTGTGTTGAACAGGAAAGACAGAGAACATTCCCATCATTGAAGAAAGTTTTCTTGTATGAGCTTGTGTAGATAGTATTTGTAGGCATTTACCAAAGAGAAAATTACCCTAAACTCGGTCTGTAATAAAACTTATTTCATGATGTGATTTAGAACCCCCTTCTGGAAAGAGATTAGTATTTCTGAAGGGGAGAGAATGTGATAGCAATTGTCTAGTAAACCTTGAAGGTTCCAAGCCTGTTCTGTTCCCACCAGTTGACCATTAGTCAGGAGTCCAGTAGCCCTAAACAATACATTCTCTTTCTTTGTTTACTAGTCTCACACTTTTCTTTCTCCCTCTCCCTGTCTCTCTGCCTCCCTCCCTACCTCCCTCTTCCTCCCCTCTCCTCCTCCTAAGCATATTATAAACTGGTATCTTAAGGAAGCCATGACCCACAGAGTTCTCTGAAATAGTCCCATCAGAGTGTTCTCTGAGTAGGTCTGTTAGCGATTGTACTGTTTCTTACACTTACCTTTAAAAGCGTAAGAAAACTTTTCCTTGTTTATTTCTTCCTAAACAGGCTCATCAGCTGTTTCAAGACTTTAGATCTTTATTTGAGGAATAATGGAACATTGAAACCCCTTCTTCCCTGATATGCTTTTGTCAAATTAAAAGAAGATATTGTATCAGAGAAACCCAATTGCAAGGTTTCAAACATCAGCCTCTCACATACTGAAAGGAGCTTCCTTTGCTCCACCTCCCCCAACCCCCAGCAGGTGTCACAGTTGTCACTTTCATGGGTTTTTAATTCTTCTCCTGGTTACCTTCATGTCTCTAAGTGAAATGCTTGTGTTGCTGTTTCTTTATTTATGAATTACAGATTTTGTCGATTTTTTTTTCTGTGATGATGATTTGGCTAAATTTCCCCTTTCTTTTATTATTCCCAATGTGCTTATTTCATGCATTTTAGTTCTTCCTTTGGCTATTCCTGTGATTTACAGTTAAACCTTTCCTTCATGTTCATTAGCTCTAGGCACTCTCTCTTGTCCCCACTTTAGAAGATGTAGAGTGTGATGACCCTTGCCACACTTTGGTGTGGGGAATGTCAAGAGTAGAAGAATATATGTTCAGGGTGCCAGGAGGAAGATAGATGGTTTATGCCCACTCCTCCTTAGAGTGTCACAGGAGTTAGAGGCATCAGATGTGGCACAGAGCTGTTGGGAGACCAGGATTCTAGACTGAAAGTTGACCCAGGTCCTGTCCGCCCACTTCTTGACACACACATTTGCACTCAGATGCTTGCTGCCCAGGCAGAAGACTAGACATTTATTTTCTGAAGAAACTAAATGACCCTGGTTGAAAAAAAGATCTCTATGTACAGACATTAGAATTGCAAAGAGTTGCTTCTGTGGCCAATCACCCACTGGTGATGTGTTTTACCATGTAAGCTTTAACCATGTCATTAGAATTCCTGACTAGTGCTGAACTTTTAAGAAAAAAGAGTAGACAAAATCCAAACCCCAAACTTTGGAGAGGTAGTGTGTGGAAGGGAGAGCAGTAGATAAAAAAAAATTTGGCAAAACATCAGTAATTATTGGAGCTGGGGAGGGCACATAGGGAACACATGCTGCTACCATTCTCTTTTCGTGTACATTTACATCTTTTTTAATTAAAAATTAAAAAACAGAGCAAATAACTAAGGATCATGAGACGAATGAGGAAAAGCCTCCAATATGAAAACTTTAAAAGAAGTAGAAGGGATGGAGAAAAGCTTCATCAACACTGACTACTTTGTGAGATATGAGAAGATATTGTACTCATAAGACAGAAGAGAGCTGGGCACGGTAGTGCGTATCTGTAATCCCAGCTGCTCAGGAGACTGAGACAGAGGGATGGCAGGTTCTAGGTCAGCTGCCGCAACTTTACAAGGCCCTGCTTAAAATAAAAATGTAAAAGTAGAAAAGGGCTGGGGATATAACTCAGTGGTAGAGCACTAATGGCTTCAATCTCTAGTACTGCAAAAAAATAAAAATAAATAATATAGAATGTCATTTAAAAAAACTACCAGAGAATGAGGGAGAGCCCCTAGAAATTAAAACTACGATTATCCAAAATTAAAAATTCATAAGAGTTAGTGTTATCTTCCCAGAAGATAGAATACATAAAGAACAATAAATATGAGAGAAAAAAATAAAAGATATAATAGAGTGACCCATCCATTGTCTTCTTAATAGGAATTCCAAAGAGAACAAAGAAAATAAAAAAGATTCCATGATCAAGAAATAATAAAAGAGAAATTTCAGACTAAATGATGCTGCTGTCTTGGCTAAAAAGGAATAGGATCTGGCACAGGAATAGAAAATGCCCACATCACTGAACATCCTCTGAAATGTTAGATTACTAAGGATAAAGAGAGGATTCTAAAGCTTCCAGAAATTAAAAAAAATCACATACAAATTATGAATTAGAAAAGCACCAAGCTATTCAATAGCATTTATTCCTGGTTGCAAAAATGGAGAAGCATTTTCAAAACTCTGAGGGAAATTTATTTTCAACCCAGAAGACAGTATTCAACCAAAGTATTAATCAATTGTGAAGACAACATAAAGATATTTTTAGACATGTAGTTATATAATCAAAAGCTCATACCTGCCCTAGAGGAAATGGAACAACTAAAATAGGCCCTGCCCGCAGTGTGAAATAAGAAGTTGGGGAGGAAGGAGCTTGCTGTAGGTTAAAAGAAGCACCTTTGAATCATTTTTCGAGTTAATCAAACAAACCAACTGTAAAAACTTAAAACTGTAAAAAACTGTAAAAACCAACTAAAAAGAACTTTTGGAGACCATTTGAAATTTGAATATGAAAGTATTAGCAATATTAGATGAAACCAGAGGATTAGTCTTAATTTATTTTTTAAGGAAATTAGTTTATTTTTAAATAATTTAAGTAAATTAACATTGTGGATACATTTTAAAAGTGTATATTTTTAGAGATGTTTCATGAAGTATTTGGAAGTAGAACCACATGGTGTCTGGAATACACTTTAAAATATTTGAGCAAAAAGAAGGTAGGCAAAACAGGTATGGCAATATCTGTAATAGTTGAATTTGGATGATGACATATGGACATGTATTATCCTTTTTTCTCTTTTTTCATATGTTTGTGATTTTTCATTGTTAATTTTTTTTTTTTTTTTTATGGCCATGGTAGATTTGCACACCTGCAATCTCAGCAACTTTGGAGGTTAGTGAAGGAGAATCTCAAGATCCAGGCCAGCCTGGGCAACTTAGTGAGACCCTGTCTCAAAATGTAAAAAATAAAATAATTAAAATAATTTTAAGTCATCAGTGGCCACTAATTTAGCAGCTTTCCTAAAATGCCACCTTGGGAGCTGAACATAGGTATCTAGCATACTGCCTCTGATACTTTCTCAGAATGGAACGCTGTGTAGTCATTAAAAAGTATGAGGCATAGAGTGAAACAGATTAATTTTTAAGTTATATTGTTTAGTACAATAAGCTAGGTTCAGACCCTGCTATGGGAGAAGAAAGGTAGGGGGTGGGTTTGGTTTTCTTTTCTTTTCTTCTCAACTGTGCTCCTGAGTTTACACCTTTTCTTTCTCAGTGGATCAACATTCCCCAGGCATACTGATGCACAGAAACGGCTCTCTCCACCATACCCACCCTTTACATACAGCAAAACTCTGGAATGGGTTTATTGTTACTGTTTTATCTTACCTACTTACATTCTTTCTTGAACCTCTGCAGTCAGTCTCATATCCTCTTCACACCACTGAACAGCTCTTACCAGGTTCCAGTGATTTCCACATTGCTAACTTCAGTGGTCAACTCAGCCTTCTTTTTACTTGGTCTTTTAGCAATATTTAATAGGGTCAGTCTCTCCTTCCCAATCCTGTTTTCACCTGGCTTGTGGCCACCATAGCATTCTAATTCATTGATTATTCTTTCTGAGCCTCGCCTGCCCCACTCTTAACAATCATGAGCACCAGGACTTGTATCCAGGACACCTTCCATCTGCTTCTTTGCTCTTCCTCTTCAGTTGATTTCATCTTATTTTGTCTCCGGAAGCACCTTCACCTGCTGAGGATGCTCAAAATTGCTTCTTAGCCAAAACCTGTCCCCAAAAAACTATGTGCACATTAATGTGGTTGTTTGTATGTGCACAAAATAGTAGAATTTACAGTTGAAGGTCTGATAGTCCCCTAAAGCTAAATATCCACCAATTAAACTCCTGATTTTAATCCCAGACCTGCTCCTCTTCCTTTCCCTTTTCAGTTAACAGCAGAGGTGCCCTTCCAGTGCTGGCCACTATCATTTGATATTGCTCTTTTTTTTTTTTAAATGGACACAATATCTTTATTTGTTTATTTTTTTATGTGGTGCTGGAGATCGAACCCATGATCTCACACGTGAGAGGCAATCTCTCTACCACTGAGTAATACCCCAGCCTGGTATTACTCTTGATTTGCCAAAAAAAAAAAAAAAAAAATATGGTGGGAGATTGAGAGGGGAGAGTAAAATTCATTGTGGTGAGGTTTTTTGGCAGGGGGCACTGAGGATTGAACTCAGGGCACTTGACCATTGAGACTCATCCCCAGCCCTATTTTGTATTTTATTTAGAGACAAATCTCACTGAGTTGCTCAGGCCTCGATTTTGCTGAGGCTGGCTTTGAACTCACGATCCTCCTGTCTCAGCCTCCTGAGTCTCTGGGATTATAGGTGTGTGCCACCGTGCCCAGCTGTGGCAAGGTTTTAATGGAGGTAGAGGACTTGATCTAATGAGCACAGGAGCAGATGTAGAGAAGGAATTTGTCCCCTGAGGAGAAAATCTGAATAGGTTGGTGGTGAGAGCCTATGTTAGAAATTTGGTTAGCTGGTCTGTACCCTCAGGTTGGAGCATCTGTGATTGGTAGCTTGTTAGTTTTATTTGGTTTTGCAGAGAATTACCTCTTTCCCACAGTGACAAACTCACAGTAGCTTAATTGTTTTCTTCTCTCTTGGAACCTTGTAACTGCAGTTGACTTCTAAAGGTGACAAGCAGGACAAATGGTGCTGCTTTGAGCTGGTATAGGGGAGTTGTGACGATCTTTCTTGTTTCCTCATTGGATATTCAAATCCCCTCCACAACCTCCTCACAGTTTTTTTTCCCTCTGGCATCTTTAGTTTGTGGAGGGCTTGTGATCCTAGCCACTGTATACAAATGGACGTTTTCATTTAACCTTACTCCCATGAGTCCTGAACATATCCTTCAGTAGCCACCTCTGAATCTGTCATTTATACCTCTTCAACATTATGGATGAATGGTATGAATGAGGAGGGCCTTCTGCATGCCAGGTAGTATCATGGGAGCCTGGAACATAGTGTTCTGAAGCTTATATTCCAGTAGAGGAAATAGGCATCCACTTTCAAGCAGTGATAAGTATAATGAGGAAGATGGAGTAGAGTGAGGTAATAGAAAAATGATTTTTGGGGGAGGTGGGCTATTTTAGGTAATGGGCAGGGGAGCCTGTCTTAAGGAGGTGATATCTGACCTAAGACCTGAATAGAAATCAAGGCATGGGGCATGTGAGACCAGGCAGAGGAGCATTATAGACAGAAGAAATGGCTTGTGCAGCCACCCTGAGGCAGGGATGTGCTTGGCCTGTTGAGGGTGGGACAGCAGGAAGAGCTTTGTGGCTCAAGTAGAGGGAAGAGAGAGTGAATCGAGCAATGGATGATACAATAGGAGGAACAGCCAGGCCCTTTGCTTATAGGACCTGAAAGTTATTTGGATTTTATTCCAAGGAGATGAGAAGCTCTTGGACAAGAGTTTTGAGCAAAAAGGCGATAGGATTTTGTTTTAAAGGTTTGTTGTAGCTGTTGGGTCAAGAATAGTCAAAAGCCACATATAAAGACTCTTAGAAGCAAAATAACCATAGAAGAGACCAAAAAGATGAACCAAATGTGTATAATGTATAGATTGTTCTAATTGTTTTATTTGGATCTAATTTATGGATTCAAAATTAGGTCATGTTAAGAAGTATTGTTAACTTTGTTAGGTGTGATTACATTGTAGTCATTTAAGAAAATATATTTTATAGGAATACATATTGAACATGTAAGGGTGAAATAACATGATGTTTGGGATATATGAAGAAAATATGGTATTTTTCAACTCATATCCAGATGATGTATAAATGGATTTTATAAAATTATTGTATTTATTTTTGTATTGTTAAAAATTTCATAATGAAACATTTTTTAAAAGAACACAGCATAAATAGGGGGCAAGAATGGGATCAGTAGGAGGCTACTGCAGGGGACCAAGTAGAGAGCACATTGCTATGGTGAAGTCGTGTTGGGGGACATAAAGGGAAGAGATTCAGAATGTATTCTTTATATATATATATATATACCTTTATTTTATTTGTTATTTCTATGTGGTGCTGAGAATTGAACCCACTGCCTCACATATGCTAGTCAAGCGCTCCACCACTGAGCCACAACCCCAGCCCAGGATGTCTTCTTTTTAAAAGTCGATGACGCATCCTTTTATTGATCCCAATAATAACATGCGGTATCCAAAGCTATCTTTGGTTTCTTTAAATGCTGGAACTTAAAACATTTACTGCCTATCCCTAAATAGAATAATGGGGCTTTTTTTGTGTGTGTGTGACACTGAGATTTAAACCCAGAGTGCTCTACCACTGAGCCACATCTCCATCCCTTTTTATTTTTGAGACAGAATTTCACTAAGTTGCTGAGAGTGTTTATGGAGTTGGGATCCTCCTTCCTTAATCGCAGGCTTATTTTCTTACTTATGATCTCGATCTCTCTCTCCCTCCCCCTCTCTTTCTCCTTGAGATTTCCAAGAGAGACCATATGTTAACTTTGTAATTAGGGGGGGAAAAACATATTTTTGGACACCTGAACAAGCTAATGTGATAGTGGATGGGAAAGGGGAGCTACTCTAATTTGGGTTACTGGTGAGGACTTTCCAAGGAAGGACACTTGAACTCAGACCTAAACTATGAGAAGCAGCCACTGATACACAGGGTAGCCAGCCATTCCACTTTGCTTGGAATTGAGGGATCTGTGGGGCATGGACCTCTCAGTGCTCAAAATAGGGTAGTCTTGGCCAACTGAAGTGGCAGATAGTGTACAGCAAGTAACAGGGCCTAGAGTCAGGGGGCAGAGGACAGGGCCATGTAGTGAGAAAGGTTGATTGAGGCAGCTGAAGAGGGAGCCAGATTGAAGCAGGAGACTAGTTGTGGGGCTGGTCCAGTCATCCAGCTCTAGATGATAGTGGCTTGGACCCATGTGGTTGCCAGCAGGGCAGCCTCCCATCACTCCCAGCACTGTGCTGCTCCTCCCCCACTCAACTCTCTCCCTCCTTCCTAAACCAGTGCTTGTTAGCCTCTGAGGAGCTGCTCTGCTAAAGTAGAGGTTCCCAGCAATTGGCCATGTGTGCAGCAAACCCCAATCCTCCTTGCTTCTCAAAGGTGCTTTATCAGTTTTTTTTTAAATTTTTTGAGTTGTTGTATTTTTTATACCGTTTTTATATCTTTATTATTTGTTTATATGAGGAACTCACCCAGTGCCTCACACATGCTAGGCAAGTGCTCTGCCACTGAGCTACAGCCTCAGCCCTCAGTCTTTCTTTTCAATATTCTCAAAGTACTCAAACACAATAATGCAGTTTTTTTTTTTAAGTTATCCATTGATTTTCTCATAGGGCCAGATGGGTAATGTTTTTGAATGCCAAGCTTAAAGTGATTGATTTTTATCTTGGCTGTCTTTGCAGGGTTATATTTAGAGTTGTGCAACATAAATAGACTTAAGACCACTAAACGTTGATCCAGCAGGAGGGCAGGGGTAAAGCAATGCAGCAAGAAGTAGGTATGTTACATTTTAGGTGACAAGGGGTTATTCAAGTAGGAATGTCAATGCGGAGTGTTGTGGGAAATTTAAAAGGTGGGGCTAGATCTTTGTGGCAAGGATGGATCTGTAGATAAAATGCCAGAGTTGCCACAGAAAGGTAGGTTGAGTTAGAGAGAGCCTTGATTCGATTATTCAGTGTTTTTTTTGAAGGTTTCCTAAGTACTGGGAACCTTATGGAGACCAAGCAGAGGCAGGATCTCTGCTTTCAGGCAGCAAGCATGCAGTCAGGGCAGGAGAAGGGCTATCAGTGAATGAGCCAATGAGCAAAATGATTCCATAGACTGGTAAGAGCTGTGCTGAAATAAAGCGGTGTGATGTGATCTGGCTTGGGATGGAGGAGGTTCTCTTTCAGACTGGCAATAAAGGAAGGCCTTTTTGAGTAGGTGACATTCTACCTGAGTCCTGAATGATAGGAAAGAGCCAGCCACAGAAAGGTCTAGGGATAGGGTCCAGATGAGGGTCTGAGGACTAGAGGCTAGGGCTGACCCTGGACAAGCACCACTTCAGCAAGCTGAGAAGTGGAAACAGCAGGGAAGCAAGAGAGGAGTTCCGGTGCACCCTGGGCTGGCTCCACAAGGTAGCACAGTGAGTGCCTTACTGTAGCTGAGTGCTCATGGGTGAAGAAACAAACCAGGATTGTGTTCCACCACCATGGCTAGGGACAGAGAATCCCAAGAGGGCTGGCCACGCTCAGTCTGCAAGGAAGTCCAGAATAAGGTGGATGGTTCTGGTTTTAAGTTTCTGGTGGGCTATCAAAATGTCTGCTCCTTCGAGGGTGCTGAGCTCAGACAAATAGGAAGCAGAGGGTAAGGAAACAGGCAGCATTTTCCCACTCTCTAAGAAGTCCTTGTGAACGCTTCATCACTGTATGAATCGCTGCCTTGTTACCTCCAACTTCTCTGCTACCAACTTTCCCTTGCATTCCTGCTTCATTTTCTGTTGGCTTCTGAAGACTTCCATTTCCTCCTGTCTCCTTAGCCCACCACCGCAGGCCAGTCTTGCCTACCTTCAGAGGTGGGGCCTGTTTCTCCCCAGATCCAGGAGCTGCATCTAAAGATTCTTGGGTTGGAAGAGAAATGAGAAGGAAGAGATATTTATCAAGAAGGAAAGCCAGGGAAAAAGAAAAAGTGGGAGCCGGGTGGTGTGCTGGAAGTCAAGCTCCAGAATGGTGAAGGAATTTTGGCATCATAATTCCAGAGATTTTCCTGGGGAATAATCAGTTGATGAATGAAAGAACTGCTGGGTTCAGTGGTGGTGAAGTGGGATATGTTCCCAGCAAAGTCTGCCTCCCTCCTGGCGGCTCTGCCAGCACCCGAGCAGCTAGGGCCAATGGGAACCACTGCTGGTGGAGAATTTGGATGTTAGCCACCAACTGTATTTCAAGAAGGCATTAACCTCATAGCTCCCCTTAGCAGTAAATCAAAGGCTGATTTGTTTTCCTCTCATCTTACTTGTACCTGTCAGAGGCTCATGATTAGTGAGTGTTGCCTGTAGAATTGAGTAAAAGGAATTTTAATCAACAACTTTTCCTAGAATTTAAACTTGGCTCATTACATTTTGAATATAGGCCATAATGAAAAACGAGAGCACTCAGACTTCACATAGCCTTCCTTTTGTTGGCAGTAATTTCTGTGGAGGTCTTAAATTTTGAGCGGTAGGTGTACCCAGATGCAGATTTTGCATTGTTTTTAAGCAACGAGGTCACGATAATATTAAGTAATCATTTTTTAACTAAATGGAAACAGATATTATTTCAGGATCTTGTTTTCTTTAAATATCAGGTTGAAAATGGTGTATTTGTAGCCAACCCACTTCAGGAACGCACAATTCTAATGCGAAAAGAGGGTGAATCTGCCAAAAGCATTAATGAGATGCTTCTGAGTAGACTTTCTCGGTATAGAGCTTCCCCATCAGCGACCCTCGCAGCCCTGACTGGGTCCACCATCTCCAACACGCTGAAAGAGGATCAAGCAGGTAGGTGGCTCTGCCATTTCAGGCCCGTTTCTTGGGATGGTTCCATTCAGCATCTTTTTATTGAGCACTTACTCTGTGCCATCTGAAGTGCTTTACTTTGCAGAGTTTTCATCTTATATGATCTTCTCCTCATTGTCCAGTTTCATTCCAGGTTAACTCCTGTTGTGGGTTGTGGACATGAATTCATATGAATCTGTAATAATTCAAACAGTCTAGCTTTAGCTGTGAATATCTTACCATCATTACTGTTGGGATACATTAATTGATTTCATGTTTAGTATATGATTCATGAATGTGAAAGATGATATTTAGCATTATGTTCACTAAATTCAATCTTGAGCAGGCAAGAGATATACTGTCTACAGTGGAGATTTTGTTATTTAGAATTTATCATTTAATTTTTATCATTTAATATTTTAAGATAGATGATATATTTACAAAGTCTGAAGGTCAAAACGATGTGGTAACCTAATACCTATTAACATGTTAATAAGAATGTGTTTTATTAAAAACATCTTGGTGAAAATGTTAAACCCACATGCACAGAAGTCTTATTCCCACTGAGGTAATCTGTTCTGTGCTCTTCCCCTCTAGTTGACTATAGTTATCAAATTTTATTTGCATTTCCAGGGTTTCTTAATGCAAATGCAATTAAAGCCAAATTTATGTTTTCTTTTTTCACCTTTTTAAAAATAAAAGGTATCATATTATAAACACTGTCTATTCCTTGAAGGCAGGAATTCCTAATTAAGATAAGCCTTTAATGGGTTCATAAACATGCTCTTCCAGTTTTAAATAACATTTCATATATGTCCATCATAACTTTCATCTGATTTTCAACACCCCCCAAAAAAGTTAAGAACAATTATTCTAAGAAAGTTCACAGCTTATATATCAACTGCCTTGGTTTATGACAAATCATGAAGTGCAGTAAAAGATAAATTTAGAAAAAGATGCCATATATAGAAAAATGTATCTTAATATGAACTTATTGCAGTTTTATGCTTTAATCTTTTTAGTGTTTGAA
This sequence comes from Ictidomys tridecemlineatus, assembly GCF_052094955.1. Taxonomy (NCBI): domain Eukaryota; kingdom Metazoa; phylum Chordata; class Mammalia; order Rodentia; family Sciuridae; genus Ictidomys; species Ictidomys tridecemlineatus. The sequence continues at coordinate 82,965,311 of NC_135478.1, read as the reverse complement.
ACACTAGGAAATAAAAATATTTATGGTTCATTCATTAAAGACTATTAAATAAATCCTTATTAGTTTTTATTAGAATTTAAGGCTATTATTGTATTGCCTCAGGCCTTGCTTATACTAAACATAAGTGAGAAAGTATTAATAGTTGTAACTTGAATGAGTGTGTAATTTGAGTTCAGGAAATACTTTTATAGGGCAGTTCTTTTTCACCTATGTAAATATTTTCATGACAGGATGAATGAAGTGTTTTATTTTCCTCCACATTTTTTATTGGTACATTATAGTTGTGCTTTATGGTGGGATTTGTTGTTACATATCAGCACATGCACACAACATAACAATATAGTTTGGCCAATACCCTCCCTGGCACTTCCCCCTTCCTTCCCCTCTTCTCTTCTCCTCATCCCCTTCCTCTATGCTGTTGGTCTGCCTTTGCTTTTCATGTAATCATCCCCCACCTTTCTTTTCATTCTTCGTCTCTAGCTTCCACATATGAGAGAAAACACACTAACCTTGACCTTCTGAGTTTGACTTATTTCATTTAACATAAGGTTCTCAAGTTCCACCCATTTTCCTGCAAATGTCAGAATTTTTTTTTAAATGACTGTATAAAACTCTATTGTGTATATGAACCACATTTTCTTTGTCCATTTATTTATTGTTGGACACTTATGCTGGTTCCATAGTTTGGCTACTGTGAACTATGCTACTATATAAAATGGGTATGCATATATCTCTGTATTTTGATGACTGTAATTCTTTAGGTTAAATACTGAGGAGCAGTATAGCTGGATCATCTGGTGGTTTCATGCTTAGTCTTTTGAGAAACCTCCATACTGATATCTCACAGTGGTTGTATTAATTTACAATCCCCCCAACAGTGTAAAAGTGTTCCTTTTTCTCTGTCCTCTCCAGCATTTATTATCATTTGTATTCTTTTTAAAATTAGTTCTTTTAATTATGCATGATGGTAGAATACATTCTGATAAAATTATTCAAGCATGGAATATATCTTGTTCTGATTAGGATCCCATTCTTGTGGGTACACGATGGTAAGGAATTCACTTAGGTATTTTCATGTATGTACATAGGAAAATTATGTTAGACTCATTCTACTGTCTTTCCTATTCCCATTCTCCCTCCCTTCCCTTCATTCCCCTTTGTCTAATCTACTGGACTTCTCCCCACTCCCTTTATTGTGGTTTAGTTTCCACCTATCAGTGAAAACATTTGACCTTTGGTTTTTGGGGATTGGCTTATTTCACTTAGCATGATAGTCTCCAGATCCATTTATAATATCTTGTTTGTATTCCTTTTTTTTAATATTTATTTTTTTTAGTTGTAGTTGGACACAATACCTTTATTTTATTTATTTATTTTTATGTGGTGCTGAGGGTTGAACCCAGGGTCCTACACATGCTAGGCGAGTGCTGAGCCACAATCCCAAACCATATTGTTTGTATTCTTGATGACTGCCATTCTGACTGGTGTGAGATGAAATCTCAGTATAGTTTAGATTTGCATTGCTCTAACTGCTAATGGTGTTGAACATCTTTTCATATATTTGTTGGCCATTTGTATTTCCTATTTTGAGAAGTGTCAGTTCAATTTATTTGCTCATTTAGTAATTGAGTTCTTTGTTTTTTGTTTTTGTTTTTTTTTTGATGTTAAGTTTTTTGAGTTCTTTATATATATATTCTAGATATTAATCCTCTGTCAGGAGAATAGCTAAAAAAAATTTTCTCCCACTCTGTAGGTTCTTTCTTCACATTCCTAATTGTTTCCTTTGCTATGGAGTAGCTTTTTAATTTGATGCCAGCCTATTTATTAACTGGTGGCATTATTTTCTGAGCTTTAGGGTCCTATTGAGAAAGTCATTGAATAGGCTGAATTCTTGATCTTGGTTTGTCTGTTGGGAGAAAATTGATTCCTACTTAAACAATGGACATACTAAGGAATATCTGTTGGATAAGAAAATATGTGCAATATTAAGAAAAAAAAGACTTCAGAAGGCAAAAGTATATTTAGAGTTTTGTTAAAAATGGTATCTGTATTCAAAACATATGATCTCATGTACTCTTATTTATAGTCTTTGTATTCATTTAATCTGATATTGCTACATTAAAAATTTACCAGCTTAAATGGACTTTTGAAAATTTTTTTTCTTTTTTCTTTTTTTTTGGACTTTTGAAAATTAATTGAACATTCAGAGGATCTAGAAGTTTCATTCCATGACAAATTAATACCTATTACCAGGTTAATAAGAATGTTGATTAACAACTCTTAGTGAAAACAAAAAGAAAAAAAAAAGAAAAGAAAATAGGAGACATCTTTGTGAAAATGTTAAGCCCACAAAGTTGCTAAATCTCCAGTCATTGCTGTTTGGGGATTTCTTTCTTTTTTAATATTGTTATTATTGTTGATGGACCTTTATTTTATTTATTCATTTACATGTGGTGCTGAGGAGATAACCCAGTGCCTCACCCATGCTAGGCAAGTGCTCTACCACTGAGTCACAACCCCAGCCCAGGGGTTTCTTATTTATGAAAATTTATGCTAGGAATTTATGTCCTGAATTAATAATATATTTGGTGTGTGTTACAGTTTTTTTTTTAAATGGTGCTTTTTAGAAGTACAAGTATTCAAATATCAGACAGATTAGGTTTCACTTTACTCATTTTTCTGATCTAAACTATCTGAAAATGATTTGACATCCATCTAAGCTATAAGTTCTGTTTTACAGCCTGATCGTTACCCAAGTCAAGTGCTCTGCTTCATTTTCCATTGACATCATCAGTCTTTACTAGGCTAATTATATGGACAATCCTTAAATTCACTCCAGGGCTGGGGGTACAGCTCAGTGATAGAGTGCTTGCCTAGCATGCACGAGACCCAGCACCACAAGAAAAACAAAACAACACATCTTTGGAAACTTCACTGTAGGAGAGGGAAAGGGTAATACTAGGGAATGATATTGGCCAAATTATATTTTTGAATATGTAACAATGGTATGTATTATGTATAATTTTAATGTGCCAGTAAGAAATACAGAAAAAAAATTCACATCACATTTCAGCTGTGCCAATAAGGGAGATTGTAGTATGCTTTATACCTCTTGATTAGAAATAAGAATTATTTTATTAATGATTATTTATGCCACTGAACATGAATAAAGAAATATGTTTAATAGATTGTCATAAATTATGTAGGTATTATTTTGTGATAGATGTTGTGAAAGCTTTTACTAGGTTGAAACTTTTGGTTGATTAAATATTTGAAATTATTTGTAATTAATATAATATCACCGGGCTGGGGATGTGGCTCAAGCGGAAGCACGCTCGCCTGCCATGCGTGCGGCCCGGGTTCAATCCTCAGCACCACATACAAACAAAGATGTTGTGTCCTCCGAGAACTAAGAAATAAATATTAAAAAATTCTCTCTCTCTTACTCTCTCTCTCTCTTAAAAAAAAAAGTGATAAAAAAAAAGAGATTAATATCCAGAATATAGGACCAGGATATATAGCTCAGTGGCAGAGGGCAGAGGGCAGAGTGCTGACCTAGTATACAGGAGGCCTTGGGTTCAAACCTCGAGAGAGGGTGACTAACATGTTAATATGCAATATAATATCACAAATATATCAAGAATTTGTTCTATGTAAAATGAAAAGAAAAAGAATATTTAGTAGAGTATTAGTTTCCTCAGGAGAACACAAGTAGGATTCTTATTTTGAGATTTAATCCATGTGAGGATTCATTCTTTTGAAAGGATTTTTATTAATCAGGAAGGAATTGAATATTGGGAACACCTTTAAGAAATGGTCATAACAGCTCTTAGATGGATGCCTAGACATCAGAACTTTTCCAACTGGAGCAAGATAGCTCTTTAAGCCTGTGCATATGAATTGTAGGCACATTTGCACCAAATTCATTGAAGAGCTGCTGAAAATTCTTATCAACACCTCTAACCAAAAGCTGCACCCAAGTTACACTACCAAACAAAAGTATGTTTTGGAAGTCAGCACTGAAGAGTCAAGAATCCAGATTTGGTTTCAGAGTCACAGAGCTAGGCACTGATTCCAGATAATGCCAGAACTTAAGGAGGCTTTGGAATCAAGCCAAGGCCCTGGTGAGATCACCTTTGGGAACAGATTCAGAGGTCAGACAGTGTTGTGCCACCTACAGCCCCTCAGCTGCACACCCTCATCGAGGCCTTCACGGACAACCCCTACCCTGGGATTCATTCCAGAGAACAGCTTGCTAAGGAAATCAGCCTTCCTGAGACCAGAGTCCAACTTGGTTTCAAAATAGACCTAGTGTGCATAGAAAAAAAGAACCTGATGAATCCTTCCAACAGCTTCAGGGGCAAGGTCTCTGTCAGAGATCAAGGTATAGAAGACACATAAAATGGCACCAACTTGAGCCCTTGTGATCCAGTCACTTCCCAAAAGCCCCACCTCTGAACACTACTGCAGGACCCAGCCTTCAACACAGAGCATTTGGGGAAACTTTCAGATCCAAACTATAATGGTAACATTGTTGCTGGTAACCAATTTCCTTCTCAAACTGAAAAGTACTTTGGCATTAGTGGAAGTAGGGCAGAATTAGTTCTGGTTCTACCTGATAGATACATTGCCAGTATGCTTCAACCTCTGCCCTCTCTCAGTTCCTGTTAACCATCTGTGTGGAGTTTAAAAGTATTTAAGAGAAGACAGAAGCAAGGCTGATCCCCAAGAGCAAGGTAGGAATCTTGTATTCTGAAATATGTATTTGGAACAGTGTCTTATTCAGGCCAGAAGCAGAACTTAACTCTGAACTCAGTTTGGCCAGATGTCCTGCCACCTGCATCAGTGACCTACTGAGAGTCAGCAGTCATCTCCAAGGTGCAAGGAGATGCACTTGGAAATTACTACCGAGGAAGAATTGGATCCTTCTGGCTTATTCAACAGAAAAGTCCAGTGGCACCAGTTGGCCAGCAACTCAAGTTAGAACATGGTGAACATAGAGACAAATCCAGCATATTTGATATCATCACTCTGGTCCCTAAGGCTTTTAAGTCTTTCTGGGAGTGTCCCCTCCTGATGGGACTTTAAGCCAAGCCTTCTGGAGATGATAAAAGATTATAAACAGGACTTCAGGAGGCAGAGACAGGCACCAAAGGCCCCGCACAGTCCTTCTGATCCAGCCTGGCTTTGGAGTTCATCAGACCTTGAGACAAAGAAAATAAACTTAGTAATTAAATAATTTTTCAGTAATTACGATAAAAACTGATTCAGGCAAAAATCATTAACTGACATTAATAATCTTAAAGTCAAAATTTAAAGAACAAGATGTACACCATCTGGAAGAATTTCCTCATTTTTTTTTTGATAAATAAAAATTGAATATTAAAAAAAGAAGGAAATGGTTATACATATAATAGGAGTCTTGGTCAGACTCTGAAGCAAGAAAATAATTATTTTTTTCATTAGTAAGTTTAGGTGTATCTTTGTTTGGGTTTGGGGCTCCTTCATTATATGCTAATCTGGTCTGATAATCAAATTAATCTGTGTCAGGTATTTTTACTCATCATTTTCATTTTCTTCTCCAGCAAATACTAGCTGTGGGCTACCTTTGAAAATGCTCCGGAAGACACCCATTTATACCTGTGGCACATACCTGGTCATGCTGGTCCCACCTCCAGGAGGATCAGGCAGCTCAGCTACTCGTTCTCTTTTTGGTGGAACAAGTGGCTTGTCATCTTTAAAAAGTAAGTGAATTTCATTTATGACACGTTCCCTGATTTATCTCAAACTCTGAAATTTAAGACTTTCTTATTAATTAGTTTAAACTACTCTGTTAAACACTTTTTTGCAATAACTCTCTGATAACACAAAATAATAATTATCAATGTCATTATAAGTCAGGAGAAAATTTTAAATATCTAATGTTTAAGCTTATTATAAATATGTTTTTATTTACTTATTTATTTTTGGTGCTGGGGATTGAGCCTTGTGCATGCAGAGTGCCTGATGCCCCACACCTGCTTATGCTAGACATCTTTCATATGCTTATTGGCCATTTGAATATCTTTTTTTTTTTTAATTTATTTTGGTACCTGGGATTGAAACCATGGGTGCTTGATTACTGAGTATAATCTCCAGCCCGTTTTAAAATATTTTGAGACAGGGTCTCGCTAAGTTGCTGAGGCTGGCTTTGAACTCGTGATCAGTTCCAGAGCCACTGGGATTGCAAGTGTGCGCCACTGCTCCCAGCTATGTGTGTCTTCTTTGGAGGAATATCTATTCAAATGCTTTGTCCATTTTTAAATTGGGCTATTTGTCTTTCTGCTGGCCGTTAATCCTATTAAACTTTTTTAGTCTCCTTAGCATGTCTTTTCATTCTATTGAAATTGGCCCCAGTTGATTAAAGCAGGTCTTAATGGTGCCATGTTTTTTCAGGAGAGTATAGTTGACACAGTGATTCTGTTTTAGTCTAACAAATCGGTAGATGCTTAAATTCCCTCTGCCATGTTCCACATTGGTTATTGTGAGAGCTGCTCAGTACAAGAAAGAACTGGTGTTTGCCTTTAGGAGCTCCTAGTCTAGTCAGGAGAAATCATAGAGATGTGTGAAACAACTAGAAGACGGTAGATGGTGCTGTCTCACTGCTCAAAGCAAGGGGAGCAGATGTACATGCTGCAGAATCAAAGAAGGGATCATGGTGGAGTGGGACAGGAAGGAAAGACTCCCTGAGGTCTTGAGTGTCAAGCATGGAAAACAGGTATTATTCATAGAAGTGTTCAAGTGGAGGGAAAGCAAATATGCACAATAAAAAAGAGATTTGGGGGAAGATAATTTTATTGGTGTGCAGGGTGGAATAGTAGAAAATAGAGAAGAAAGAGTATAGATTAGGGTATGACTCAAATCAGATGGATGAGGATCTAGATCACTAAGGTGATGGGAACAAGAAGAAACACATTCAAGAGGCACAGTGCCAGAATTTTATATTCTAAAATAGGGAAGAAAACAGGATGTCACTACTAGTAACTAACACATAGGTTTCATGTTTTAAACTCATCTTTACAGTCAGTGTCAAGTAGTTACTTTTATTGTTAGCTCCACTTTATAGATGAGGACCCTGAGAGGTTCAGTAACTTTCCCAGGGTCACCCAGAAGTGGTAGAGCTGGTATTTAAACCCAAAAACCTGAAGCCATTGCTTTCCAACACTCCTCCACCCTGTGTTAAGGGTAGAGGCTTAAGTGCCTGCTAGTGTCAAAATCTGACTTTGAAGGAGAGCAGTTGAGCCATTGTGTGTCTACCCACCATTACTGAGCACCAACTTAAAAGTGAAGCTTCTTGTGAATGTTGCTGCCTTGTGAGGTTAATAATCATAACCACTCGTGCAGTTGCCCTTTTGATAATCCATGTTGAAAAAACTTTCATGAAGTAGTTACTATTTTAAAAACACTTTAAAAAACATTTCATTATAAATTTTTGTTTGTTTGTTTTTGTGGTTTTGGGGACTGAACCCAGGGCCTTCAGTAGGCTAGGCAGGTGCTCTACCACAGAGTAGCATCCCTAGCCTTTCTGATCTTATTTTGAGAAGGGCTACAAGTTGGCCTCAAACTTATGGTTCTCTCCATCCTCCCCATTACCCAGGACCATTACTGGGTGTGCACCATGCCCAAATTTATGAAGATATTGTTGTGATAGTTTATTTTAGTGGTCTTGCATATTTTCTGCCTCCTCATTGTTATCACCAGTAGAAAACAACAAAAAAGGTATGATTTTAATAAAAGTCTTTGTATTAGCATTTCATTGCCATGACATAGACAACTTTACGGAGGAAAGGTCTACTTTGATTCACCATTTTAGGAGCTCTAGTCCATGATTAAATGGCTCCATTGCTTTGGGTCTGAGTTGAGGTAGAACATCTTGGTGGAAGGGCATGGCAGAGGAAAGAACTCAGCTCATCGTAGCCAGGAAGCAGTTAGAAAGGGACTAGAGACAAGATAAAGTTCCCAAGGGTATACCCCCACTGACTTTCTTGCTCCCCGCTGTATCCCACTATGTTCAGTTTCTACCACCTCCCAGTAGTTCATTCAGTCATCAGTGGATGAATCCACTGGTGTGGTCAGAAGCCCTCAGGATTCAGTCATTTCCTACAAGCTCCACCTGTGGGGCTAAGACTTCAACACATGGGTCTTTGGGGGACACTTCATCTGCAAACTCTTACAATCTTTGAAAAGTAATCTTTAGGCTCATTAAATAGCTTACTGTTTGTTTCCAAAGTCCTAGCCTCCAGCTTGGTGTATAATATTTCGGATGGTCAGTTCACAAGTCGTGCGGATCTCATAGATGCTGCTGGAAGTTCACTGGGTCGTGGTGCTCTTGTACCAGGATTGGGTAAGAAATAAATGCACATGTTTCCTTAGAAAATTTAAAGGTTCTGCAATTTGGAAATATCTTGTCAATTCCTGTGGCATTCTAGTTTTTCTGAAAAGAATTTTAATACTACCCTTTAATTTTGAGGAATTAATACAAGAAATTGCCATGTGTAAAATTCTCTGCATAAACTGCTATTGAAGATACTGTCTCTTAGGTTGTATGATGATGCCTACAACAAATTCTCAAAGTTTCTGCCATAAAAAAGTTCCTGTGAAGAATATGCTTAGTAGAGAACCAACGTGATGTAATATGTTGCATTATTTTCTTTGTTAGGCTTTTTGTTGTATGTATTGTTAGTTGGTCCTCTTTTTACCTAGGTTTTTAATGTAAGCCACTTAAACCCTTTTTGGAAGTAGGTCACATGTAAATCAGTTGCTAAGAACTATATGCTTTGCAAGACTTATTCCTTCTCACATAGGAGTTAAGCAAAACTGAAAATTAAATCCTGGCCTCTTGCTGAGTCCCAGTCTAGCACTTTGCCAAGGAAATCTGTGAGAGCAGAGATGTGGTTGTCAGCATTAGAATCCTTACCCTTCCATCCTTTAGCAGTACTTATAAGAAACATGTGTAGAGGCAGCTGGCTACACAACAACTAAATAATGTCTGTATTCCACAGGCGCCTGTTATGATACAGTGAACAATATGCTGTGGACATGCTCAAATGATTACATCGATCAGTGGTGTAATCCTGGGAATCAAGCCTTCCATTATGTGTGCCAGAGGCTGGGAGTCAGCCACATCATCACTGAACCTAAAGGTGAGACGCACTCTTGGTCCTGCACTAAGATCCCACCCACAGACTGCAGCAGCACCTAAGTAGGTAGGGACTTGGAGCACCGACAAATGCATCCCAGCCTCCCCTTGGAACTTAGGAACCCACAATCCTTTGTTATCTTGATCCTGAAAGGTTGGTTTATGCTTAAATAAGTATAAATAAATAGAGGTATTGAAATAGTCCATAGACTTTTTCAAAGAGAAATCCATATGTCCCTCCATTGTCAGAACTTTAGTGTAAGAGTTTATTATTGTATTTGGCTTGGAATTATATGCTGTTATAATGCTTTACATTGATAACAACTTATTCATACCTAAACTTAGATTTACCAATGAAGGATCTCTGTTTCTTTTTTTTTTTTTTAATAATTTTTTTTTTAATATTTCTTTTTTAGTTCTCGGTGGACACAACATCTTTGTTGGTATGTGGTGCTGAGGATCGAACCCAGGCCGCACGCATGCCAGGCAAGCGCGCTACCGCTTGAGCCACATCCCCAGCCCAGGATCTTTGTTTCTTAAAATTCTTAAAATTCACTTAAAATCTTGTGACTTTAAAGTCAGCTAGATTGGTGTGGAGGAATGAAGAGCTCAGCAGTTTCACTCCCCATAAAGCAATCCTAAAACAGACAAATTTGTTAAAAACAACCAGACTCTGGAAATTGGTCAAAGGCACACCAAATTGAGAAGTGGCTCCAGTCCTGTGGTGATCTTAGCTGGAACTGCTCCCATCCCGCATTCAAGTTTGTTCAGCACAGCAGTCCTGGGGAAGGGGCAGACTGTGAAAAGCAGCAGTTTTGCTGCCAGAGGGGCTGACTTGATTTGAAGCAGAGCTGAGAAAATCTCACACCAGTAGTAGTAGTAGCTTTGGCGACACACAGAGAAGGCCAGTGGCTCAGCTTAAATTATGACCCTGGTTAGCACAAGCAGCAGATCAGCATGCTAGCTAGAAATTTAGTAGTGAGGTTTGGGGACCTTGACAAGCTCCTTGCACATCTACACAGAAGAGGGCTGGGAGAGGCCCAACTGTTCAGACGTCTCTGCTCAACATGAGCCTACATAGATATACAGAGATGTGAGATGTTCCAGCAGAAAGTAGAAACTGGATGGAGTGTAACAAGGCCTGAACTTCGATGCCTTCTTGCAAAATACATAGCTCCATTCAGGATGGAAGTGTTACTGGCTCAAGGCTCACGGTACTAATTGTTGGTTGACAACGAACTGGGATATCCCCTGGGAAGCTAGACTTAAAATTCAAAACAAGGGCTGAAGATGTAATCAGTGATAGAGCACATACTGAGCATGCACGAAGCCTTGGTTTCAATCCCTAGAACATAAATAAATAAATAAATAAGATAATAAAAATAAATTAAAAAAAGAAAGAAGGCTTTCAAAAACGACTCGAGCAGAGAAATCAGTAAACATACACTGCAGTGAAATGCATACTGTACTTAGCACATGTAGTCGTTAAACAGCCATAATACATAATATGTCTGAAGAACTGAAGGGAACCATGTCTGAAAAGATTAAAATATCATACTATGACTGAACAAGCAGAAAACTTCAATAAAGAAATTTTTAGGACTGGAGATGTAGCTCTGTGGTGGAGCACTTGCCTAGCTTGGGGGTTAATTTCCAACATCAAAAACAAACAAAAACCAATCAAACAAAATCAAAAAGAAAAAAGAAGAAAATGGAAATTCTGGATTTAAAAAGTAAAGAGACATTCATTAGAGTAGCTCAGCAACAGATTTAGTTGGTGGGAAAAATAATCAGAAAACTTGGAACAAAGAATGCATATCAGTTTGGGTTTGTCTGATATTTTCTCATGATTAAACTGAGGTTGTGGATATTGGGGAAGAATTACAACAGAGCTGATGTCCTCTTCACGTTACATTATATTCCAGAATACATGTTAACTTGATTTATTACTAGTGATTTTTAAATTGATCACCTGGAGCTGGGGCTGTAGCTCAATGGTAGAGCTCATGCCTAGCATGTGTGAAGCCTTGGGTTGTATCCCCAGCACTGCAAAAAATTAAATTGATCCTTTTGTTTAAGTAATGTCTACCAGGCTCTTCCACTGTGAAGTTACTGCTTTTCACTTTCCATATGCATTATTAGAAGCAATTTTTTAAGTCCAGACCACCCTCAGGGAAGAGGAACTAAGGTCCACCTCCTAGAAAGAATATTATCAGAGAATTTGTGGACAAATATCCTAATTATTACCATAATTAATAAATATTTAAGGGCAGGGGTTGTGGCTCAGTGGCAGAGCGCCTGCCTTGCATATGTAGGGCATTGGGTTTGATCCTCAGTACCCCATAAAAATGAATAAATAAAATAAAGGTATTGTGTCCATCTACAACAACAAAAAATTTTTTTAAAATTTTGAATTGTGTTTTATGGTATTCAAATTATATCTTCAGAAAGCTGTCCCCCCTCCCACCAAAAAACAAACAAACAAACCAAAAAACCAACCAACCAGCCAAACAAAAAATAGCAAAAGAATAGAGAGTCACCTATTTATTAGTGGCTCCCAAGTCTCTCGCCTACACTCCAGACTACGCATTCACCTTTACTTGGTCATCTAGTAAGCATTTCCATCTAAACATGTCAAAACAAACTCCCTATTTCTCTTTTTCTCAAAATATGTACCTAGAAGTCTTTCATATATTGGTATATGGATTCCCATTCTCTCATATGCTCAGACTGAAATTTTATTTTTTCACTTATTTATAACTATGTTGTAAAGTAATGTATAAAAAGCATTTAGCTCATTGCCCAGCATAAAAAAACAGGCTCAATGAATGGTAACTACTTCTGTTCTTAAAGAATTGAAATTCCCAAGTGTTTGCACCCCTGCACTCTGTGGTGGAACACTCTGTTCTCCAGCAGCAGTGGAAGAGACAGGAGCCAAGTAGTCTTTCCTGATTGATGTACACGAATGCTCTGTTCCTCAGGGGCCATCTATAGTACATCTTTCCTCACCGAGTCTCCATCTTCTCTTCTAGAAGAGGCTATAACCACAAATGAGGTTATAAACCAGTTACTGCACCATGTTGGTGCCATGTGCATACACCAGCTCAATCTCTTGGCCACCAACCCCAATCTTCCCATCACAAGTGTCTTGGGCAAGCAGCATCCAATTGAAGCCCACCATCTGAGCAGCATTTGTGACATCATGGAGAAGGCTATGGTTAATGGAGATACCTGTATCATACGCTGCATTCTCGTTGTCTTTCAGGTAAATAACACTGATATGAGGTAAGAAAGTGGTAGAGAAAAAAACACAAACCTCAGCTTTAGCCAGCTAATTTCTACCAGAGTAAGAATTCAATAACATTCCTGTTTTGCATTTTGCCACTTTTTAGTCATATAATTAGAATCATATTCATTTCACTGCAATTAACAGAATATTGCTATATCTAGCTTATTGCAATTACTATATGTAAAATATTTACTATAATTATACCTTTACACAAGAGATAGCAGTTAATAATCTACCCAGTTGTCTACTTATAAGAGTATCTAAATGTGATTTCTTCAGGAGAATAATTTTATCCCCAGTAGAATGAGCACTTTTAGACATACCCCTTCTGTTTCTGTAGGTGGTGTTTAAATTTTTCTTCAGCCCACAAACTGAAAGGAACCGAGACATCATTCGACGGTCAGGACTGCTTCTATGGCAGTTGTTGATGGCACCAAAAGATCAAATCTGTCCTGAAATTCAGAAGGAAGTCTGTCTTGCCATCAGGTAAACAGCAAATCCTTTTCTTAATGCTCTCTGTAAAATTATCCTCCTGCAAGGCTTTGCATTCTTTCTTGCAAGCTGTTAGCAGCCCAGTCTTAGTGCATTGGGAATGATATATAGATAGGGATTTGAGCTAGTCCTTCTGGGCCAAAGGCAACTGTGCACCTGCATTTCTTCATCCCACCTTTTGAACCTTAAAATGAAAACAAAATCCCTGTTAGTGGACAGTGTGTTGCAATCAGATGTTCTCATTGGAAGTGTTGCAGTGTGGTTAGGAGTAGCTTTGGCAACCAGCAACCCTAGGTTCTAGTCTTTTCTCCACCCCTTACTCACTGAGACCTTGGTTTGAAGCTTCCATTGTCTCAGCTATTCAACGGGTTTAAAAATAGTATCCATTGTGGGGTCCAGTGGCACAGGCCTATAATCCCAGCAGCTCCCTAGGCTGAGGCAGGAGGATCGTGAGTTCAAAGCCAGCCTCAGCAAAGGTGAGTTGCTAAGCAACTCAGTGAGATCCTGTCTCTAAATAAAATACACAATAATCCTGGGGATGTGGCTCAGTGGCTAAGTGCCCCTAAATTCAATCCTTGGTACCCCTCTGCCCCCCCCCTCTAAGTACCTACTAGCTAGATGAGTTGGTGTACCCCTGCAATCCCAGCAACTCAGGAGACTGAGGCAGGAGAATCACAAGTTCAAGGCCAGCTTTGGCAACCTTGACTCAAAGTGGACAAAACAAATAAAAACATCTATTGTCTAGGTTTGTGAGGTTCTCATAAGAGAAGGCCTGATGTAAGTTATATCAACCATGTTGACCTTTATTAACCTGATTAAAATCTTGTGAATTTATTGACCATTTTCTATTGTCATTTAACCTTTTTTTTTTTTTTAATTCGGTGAACTTTTTATCTAAGAGGGTGGCCTTAATGTCACCAAGTCTAGTTTAGTAACCAAGAGAGAACTGAGTGGTTGGTTTGAAAGAGTCATATGGTAGGGGTGAGCACAGAGGGCAAGGAATTCTTTTTCTTCCACAGTAGATTATACTTCAGATTGTTTTCTGTTGAGCATTAAGTCAGTATTTGAAATCTGGTGCCATATTGGGCACAGTGCCACATGCCTGTAATCCCTGCAGCTCAGGAGGCTAAGGCAAGAGGATCATCAGTTCAAGACCAGCCTTAGCAACTTGGCGAGGCCCTAAGCAACTTAGCAAGATCCTGGCTCAAAATAAAAAAGGGCTGAGAATATGACTCAGTGGTTAAGTGCCCCTTGGGATAAGTCCCCAGTACAAAAAAGAAAAGAAAAACATCTGGAGCCATGAGGAAGGTTGTAGAGGTGATGGGTATATTCACTGTCTTTATTTAGGGTGGTTCTGTAGGTATATATGCATGAGAATTATTAAATTGTGCACTTTAAATATGTGTACTTCATGTCAAACTTCAATAAAAAGAGAATAAGGAAAAATTCTTATACTGTTTGTCATTCTATGCTTCCAGCCTTTTTGGAAAAACCAAGAATCCTTTTCTTGAGTGATGGGGAGAAGGGGCACTTGAGACACAATCTGTTCTATAACTGGCTCAACTGTACTGACTTTTCATCACTTACCAGTTCTGCATGGCACCTCACACAAGTTATCATGTTAGTAATTCACAGACAGAAGGAGGAGAGGGATCCTGTTTTTCAGGGAAGAGATTGGACTAAATCATGACAGTGAATTTAGGTTCAAATGCTGTTTTAGTAATGAAAATTAAAAATGCTTACTTCAGATATATGTAATCAGGATATTTTTTCTTTTTTTCTTTTGTGGTCTAGGGATCAGACCCTAGGCTTCACACATGCAAAGCAAGTGTTCTGCCACCAAGCTACATCCCCAGCTCTCAGTTTTATGTAATCAAACTGTCACCTTTAATAAAAAGAAAAAATTTAATATTTAGAGATTCTAAACATTTGTTTCAAAACTTTTTGACTTTTCTGTCATTTCAGCTCTGGTTTAAATATCTTGTACCCAGGCGAAACTGAAATCAATAACTTACTTAAGTTGGTCTTGACAGAAGGTGAGAATTATCTGTTAAATTATCCTTGAACAACTATTCTTTTTTATCCCTAAGGAAACAACTGGATGATAAGATAATAGATTCTTATTTCTTATCTGTTATCATATTTTAAAAATGTATTTGCATAGATACCAACACTTTAGTCAGACTGAATGCAGAAATCATGTTTTATGTATTTTTAAGCTTTATAAGCCCATCTGTTTCCAAGGCTTAACTTCATATATCAGGCTGTAGATATTTACCAATTAAAAATAATGATTTTGGGGTGATTTCTAACTATTTTTTCACACATTAAATCCAACTTTTCAAGTTGGACTGAACAACAATAACAAAGGTATGTTAAAGATACTTTGCATTTAAAAGCAAAATTAATTGGAGGAATTACAAATCACACTTCATGATAGATCAAGAAGGTAGTCACACTTAAATCAAGAAGCTCTGGCTAGAAACAGTTTCCAATTGGTTACAATGTAGTTTTGCCTCTGTTGTTTTATATATATCTGCCATACCTGGTGCCCCTTGGTGGTTGACTTATACTTTGTTTAAAAACTTTTAAAAAATAACATCAGTTTTCTAAGTGCTGTTTATCAGGGTACTTTATGGAGTTTTGTTGTGTGTTAGGAGAGAGAAACAGTGGACTGTCCCAGCTTCGAGATGTGATCCTAACCAATTTAGCTGAACAGCTTCAAAACAACCGATTTGGCAGTGATGAAGATGATCATTACAGGTGACACCAGTTATGTTATTTTCCTAGTCTCTTCTTTGTGTTCTTCTGAATACATAATTTAAATGTGTTTGATCAGTGTTTGTCTCTAGTTATAGCTAATGGGGTCATTAGCATGTTAAACCTGAAAAGACTGGATCAATTGAAAGATAACAAATTCTACAGTTGATAGGACATGTAAGTTATATTAGTAAAGTAATTTGGGCTCAGGGGAAGTATTTAATAAAAATACGAGTGGAACTCATTCCAAAAATCTTAGTGGAGAAGCAGTGCAAATTGATGAACTATGAAAGAAGCTATGTGTGTTAGAGCTGGGGAGAGGAAATGAGATGTCATTTTTCTGTGCTATTTATAAAATACTTTGATTAGGTGATTGGGTACCATTTTGCTATGTTTGGCTTAGATATTACCTAGTTGCTAGCATTGTTATTTAATAAGATGATTTGCTTGTAGAGTCAATTAATTTTGTATCTTGTATTTGTTATCTCAGATCAATTATATAAAAGTTCTCCTTTTACTAATAAACCATCAACATTTTATTGTTACATTTCTCCTGCATTTTAAAGACTAAATGATGAACTTTTACACTACATTCTGAAGATTGTTGTACGAGAATCCTGTATTTTAATCACCAAGTGCCAAACTGTCTCTAAAGATGATTTTCAAAAGCTCCTTTCAACTGTGCCTGTAAGTAAAAATGTATTTACTGAAAGCACAATTATATCAAATGTCCCTGTTTTCATTTTTCTGTACTGAGAGGTGTGTGTGTGGACACACAGTCACTTTACAAAGATAGACTGAAAATAATTTATGAAAGTCAGTGAATGATTGTTCTTATCCTAGAACTATAGAACTAGAAAAATCCACTTGAAGTGCTTTTTACTAAGACTTCATTACAATTTATGGCTTGATGCAATAAACTGTTTGACTGAATTTGGGGGTTTTTCTTTTATCTAATGAGGGTCCCCCTTCCTCAGTAGTTTAGCATTGTTTTCTAAACTATTAGTGTTTTGCAGAGACTGATAGGAACTAAAAGGTTTTTAAGGGTTTGTGTAGAGTCTTCTATGGGAGATGGGGATAGGGAAAGAAGAAGTATTAAGAGGAAAGATTTGTTTGAATGACTAGTGAGGATTGCGCAACAGAAGACAAACAGTAAATTTGTTCAAGTCTGTCATTGAAAGCCATGTGTATGCAAATCACTTGAGAAACTAACTTGGTCTGTTTTCTGTACTTTCTCTTTTTGTTTCTCTTGTCAAAATCTTTTGAAAACATGAGGATTACATGATCCCTTCTTTGAGTAGGGTTAGATCATTTAAATGCCCTTGTTTGTATTAAAGGCTGCATCCTCCTGCCTGCGCTATCTGATGGCAGTTCAGAATCACCTTCTCAGTAACACTATTTTGATTAAACCTGATGAGAACGATGACAGTGACAACTCCTTGCAGGGAGAGACATTGAAGGTACAGGTAAACACCAAGCTTGATTTTAACAATGCTTTCTACCTAGTATGTGAAGCACAGCTTACTCAGCTAAATCTCTGTATATTATGATGTCAGAATTCACCATGTAACCTATATTCTTGTGAGAGGTATTAGGCCACTCATTTCATAGATCTTTATGTCATTGCACAGTAATTACCATATTTGTGACACTTTCATAATGTGTCATCCATGTGCTCCTGTCAGTCTTTTCGTGCCTTTGTTTATTTTCATCTTTTAAGAACTGTAAAATATGGCACTCACAAGTGATCTCATCACACCTGCAAGATATATAGATATATGTATATATATGTTTATGTACATCTACATGCACATACATACATGCACACACATAAACACATACGTACATATATATGTATATATAAAAATCTGATAGCATAACATTTTAAACAGTTTTGATATTTTGAATGGATTATTATAGTCTCAACCCAGATGACTTTAAAAGGTGATAATTTTATTTCAATATTGTATTAAATAATTTAATTTCTAAACCTATATAGTTCATTTCATTTTGTTGTTAATTTAGGTCAGCTTCTATGTAAACTTGATTATCTGTTCCTACAGGACAAAAATTTATAGCAGTCTAAAGACTTTTTTCTAGCAGTGGTTATAACTTTGACAGATACTCAAGGTGGTTGTTTGCATTATACAAATTTCATCTCTGTGGGAAAATTAGAGAAATCAATGAGAACTTCATTCTTTACACTGTTGACTTGAACACACTGGAAAATCTCCCGAGGAAGCCAAATAAAC
Organism: Ictidomys tridecemlineatus; assembly: GCF_052094955.1. Lineage (NCBI taxonomy): Eukaryota > Metazoa > Chordata > Mammalia > Rodentia > Sciuridae > Ictidomys > Ictidomys tridecemlineatus. The sequence goes on along the minus strand of NC_135478.1, from coordinate 82,947,340 downwards.
TGTGGCAGTTTGCTCTTTCTTAGTCCTTTATGCACATGTATTATATAAACCAGATGTGCTAGTTTGCATTCACGAGTTTGTCTCCTATGACCAGTTTTTAAACAGTGGACATGCATGAATTTTTAATTTGAATTATTGATACTATTTATTTAAATTTTCTTGCCTTGGTTTCCTAATTAGTAAAAAGGGACAATAGCATTTTGCTTATAAGGTCACTAATCCTTGCCTGGTTGTTAGATAATCACTGATACTATGAGTGTGACTTCAGGCACAGTTCAGCTCATTCTACAGGTCAGAATTCCTTTTGTTTTAAAGATAAAAGTTATTATAATAATACAAAAAAGACCCTAAGAAATCCCAACAACAAAAAAAGGGTGTTTTTTTTTCTATTTGAAAGGCTAAATTTCATAAATCCTTAATTAAACCATGGAGAGAAATATAGATTCTTAGTAAAGGTAGAATAGGTTCAATTGTCTAGTATTTCCAGGGAAAAATGTGAGAACACATAGATGTCACCTAAAGTTAGGTATTTCTATTTTTTAATAGAAAATATTTGTAAACATTTCTCTGATATTAACTAGTGTTTCTTAAAACACTCATTGGTATTCCCAGGAATTCTTAATTTTTAATGTTTAATAGCCCGTAAGCACCTGCTGCTTTAACTGAATTTTTTAACTTGCTGAATTTTAAGCATAATAGGTTTAAAATATTAAGTGAAAGGTCACTTGTACTTTTTCAGAATGTTGTGTTTTTGTCTCATTTTGTCCACCGCCTATACATGCGCCTTTTACTGTTCTGTTTTTCTCTTTAGCTATCCTCATACCACCCAAGGCAATCTTCCACCTGGAGTTTCTGGGCTGGCCACCAGGCGCTCTCTTATGCTGGATGGGATGGGAGCTAGGCCTTTTCTCCTAGGCACGCAGTGTGCTCCCTGTGAGATACTGCATATTTCTGTCCACACTCCAGACCTTAGCCTCCCAAATTAATTGCTACTGGCCATCCCAGAGGAACTTACTGCTTTGGGCTTATTTTGGCCACCTCATCATTTCATTTGAAAATGCATCATTAAATACATCATTTCATGTTGTCATTGTGAGGGACTGTTCATCACAGACCTTAAAAATAATATTATGATGTTTTCTACCTAGGAGCTAAAAGTCAGTATTTTGGCTCTTGCCACCCAAATCCTGACTGGATGTGATGAAGTGTTGGAAATGCTACAGCAGGTCACCACTGCCCTCATAAACAGTGACATAGCAGATCGGGAGCAGAGGTGAGGAAATGGATTGGAAACTGACTTGCTGCTCTTTAGGAAGAAAAATCTGCTTATAAAAGTGAAACCTTTTTAGAATGGAACATCAAATGTTTATTCAATATAGAGGCATTTTTGAGAGAATGGTTTGAAACAGCAACTGTTTCAAAGCCAAATGCCACTCAAGTCTTTAGAATGCTTTTAGGTAAGATTAGGCCATCAGCCACATTCCAGGGCCCTCCACTCTGATTTTTGGAACTTCTATCATCACTCCCCAATTGGCCTTTCTTATAATTGTCTAGCTTGGTGCCACACCCACTTACTTTCAGGAGGAGAAGTGGCTTAGTGATACAGATAATCAGCTATTGTACAAAAGATGATGTTAACACGATATCTCAAGACTTTACTGAAAGTTGATTTCTTCAAATATAGGAGTGACCAATATAGGGAGTAACCTTCCCTTCACAGAAACAAGTCCCTTTCTTAGCACTTCACATTAAAATTCCTGCTATCATTTGCTATTACAAATGAGTTGCGTACTATGTTTTTTGAACATATTTTAGAGATATTGATCTAAAACAATCCTGCAGTGTAACTTTTGTTTTAGTACTTTTGTCAATTCCCACATCCTTGGTTTTCACCAATTTCCAGAGAGTAAATGGGAGTTGGGGGCTGAGACCAATATAATCAGATAGGTGTTGCCTTGGGGCTTATTAAAATATGTAGCCTGGAGACATGAGGTCTACTTTTGTGTTCAACACCAATGTCCTCTTAGCTTGGAGAATTTACATGACCTATTTCTTTCTTTGGGGGACCTGCATACTTTAATTCCTAGCAGAGGATGGGAATATTCAGAATGTGATTTTAAAGAGAAGTTAAAAATCTACTGAGTCATCCTAGTTAGAGTTGTCAAAATCATAGAAACAACAAATTAAAAAAATTTTTTTAATTAAAAAAACAAACAGCAAGTAGAATGGTGACTGTTGGTGGGGGATATTGCCTAATGGCATAGAGTTTTTCTTTACAGTGCTGGTAGTGATGATTGCACATTAATTAATAATACTAAAATGTATACTTAATGATAGTAAATTTTATGTGTGTTTTACCACAATAAAAAGCATTGGCCCACATGAACCTCAATTACTCAAGGTCAGGAGCCGCTTTCACAGCAAAGGCAGGTGAAGCAGTATTATTGCCATTCACTTTATCCTTTTCAGAATTTCAGTGCAGTAAGCAGCCTGTAGCCAGCAGCCACAGAGGCCGAGAACTTTCGAGCTAGTAACCACCTAGAGCAGGCATTTGCATTTTAGAATCCATTTGTAAAATGCTTTGAAGGTGCTATGAAATGCCTTGCCTAAATTTTTTGGCCAAATCACAGGTTGAAAGTGCAATCTATTAATAACTCTCTGTTCTTCCTCTCTCCCTTAGTGGTAGAAGGTAGGAAATTTGAGGACTGAATTGCCAGAACTATTTCACTAGTTCAAGGAGACATGATTAAAAGAATTTGTTAGATACCGATGATATCAGGGGTTTCTCTACATGCTCAGGCATTGCTTAGGCTGTGTGTTTTCTTGAACTTTTTGTAGGTTAAAAGGCTTGGAACAAGTTACCAAGGCCACTATGCTCGGTCACCTTCTCCCAGTGTTACTGACCTCCCTGATGCACCCCAATCTGCAGACCTTGACCATGGCCGACGCCTTGATGCCTCAGCTGGTACAGCTGGTGCTCTACACCAGCCAGGTGGGACCCTCAGCACCCCACTGACCTGCTTTCCAGCCAGCCTGCATCATGGTGCAGGAGACACAACAAACATAATTATGCCTTTCAGAAACCAAGAAAAACATCCTGCTCTAAAAAGAAGCTAGAGTGTTAAGGGAACACATTTTATTGTTTTTTGGATTAAATTACTGACTGTAGTCTTTCAGCAAGTTTTTGTTGTCAATAGGCTATAAAAAGGTAACGTACAACACAACTGAAACCTACTACTACATTTAGTCCTCGCCATCTAAGAGTAACCATTATCAATGTGTTAAATAAAATGGTGTTCAGTGGCCTCAGTAGCAATGCATTTCTTAGTGAAGGAAAGCAGACAGGGATTGCAAAAAGGTGATTCAAGTGGAAATTCTGTTTGTTTCTAGTACCATCCAGGTGACTGACAATAAGCACTTAAAGATGCACCCATGGTTTTATGTTGCAGACGGCTTTGCTGCTTAAAACTCAGTGTCCAGTGTTTGCTGAAGTGGGCTGCTTCCCATGTGGCACATCCGACCAGAAGTGTAGGCTGTTCCCCGATGAGAGGTAATGAGACTGCTGTTTTTTTTTTTTTTTTTTTTTTTCTGGTGAAAGCCTTGTACTCCTTTTACAACAATAATTTTTAGCAAAGATTATCTGAAAAAAGGAAAAAGATACAGGATCAAAATTTTACAGATAGAATTAATTTATAGAATTATAGAAACAAGTTAGAATGAGTTTTCCCATGAATTAAGAGATCAATTCAAAAGTGGCCCAAAAATCTCATACCCTAATGATGAGGATGTAAAATATTATGATTTAGGCAAACATTTTGGCAGGGGTTGTTTTGCATTGTGTGTGGGGTGTGTGTGTGTGTGTGTGTGTTTTAAAGAAAGGGTGGCACTATGTTGCTTAGATTGGCCCTCAATTCCTAGGCTCAAATAATACTGTCACCTCAACCTCATAAATAGCTGGGACTACAGGTAAGAGCCACTATGCCCAGCTGGAAGTTTCTTAAAAAAATTAAATATACACCTGCCATGTGACCCAGCTGTTCTGCTTTTAGGTATGCATGCAAGAGAAAAAAAAGAATAGGTTATTAGAAGATTTGACATGAAGGTTTATAAAAGCTTTAGTTAGAATAATTCGTGACTGGAAACACCAAATGTCCATCAGTAGGTGAATGGATAAGCGAATTGTGACATATACATACAGTGGACTCCTACTGAGCAATAAAAGACATGAGCTCTTGATACATGCAACGTGTGAATATAGGTGCATTTGTATGTGAATCTCAGAATACTTAGCTCAATGAAAGAAGCAAGATTTTCCCAGGTCACATATTATGTGTGTTAGTTAGCTTTCTGTCAATGCAAAAAAAAAAAAAAATAGATTTCAGCAGAAGAACTTCAGGGAGAAAAAATTTATTTTGGCTTACAGTGTTGGTGCACATGGCTTTGTTGTTTCTGGAGCTGTGGTGAGGCAGAGGCAGAGTATCCCGGCTAGGAGGTATGGCAGAGTAAAGCTGCTCACCTCATGGCAGCCAGAAAGCAAAGTGAGAGAAGGGGCCAAGGACAGGATATACCCTTCAAGGACCTGCCCTCAGTTACCTACATTCTCTAACTAGGCCACACCTCTTGATGTTTCCACCACCTCTTCCTAGTGCCACCTGCTGGAGACCATGCCTTTAGGGGACATTCTTGATCCAAACTTTTAACACTATGAGATTCCATTTATATAAAGTTCTAGAATCTACAAACCAGTCTGTCTAATGACAGAAATATGACTGCCTCAAGGAAGGAGTAGCAGGATTACAAAGAGAAGAAGGAAAGTTCGTGGTTGTATGCAAATGTCCAAACTTACCAAGTCGGATGCAAGTATCTATGAAACATATTTATGTTTCACTAAAGCTGTCTGAAAAAGTAATTGATCAGAAAGGAAGGATTTGCCCTGTTTCTCAAGAACAGTGTGCTATCCTATTGAACCTCAGGTTGTTTCCAGTTTACAATTATGAAAACTTTTATCTGTGCTTTCCAACACCTTGCCACAAGTAGTTAGGGAGCACTTGCACTATGGCCATTGTGACCAGGGATGTGAATTTGACATCTTCCTTAATTTAAACTTATGTTATGACTAACACCTACTGTATTAGACAATACAGCTCTTCGGCTCCACCTACAGAGTTGAAAGAGAGTAAGAGAATAATTCCTTGGCAGCCAAATTTAGGACTTAGGAGTTTGTGTTCCATGAGCTCACACCCTAAAGACCTTGAGAGTTCAGTGATAGTAGGAAAAAGGGCTCTCGAAGATTCCTTTCTGTAACAGCAATCACGGTGAACAGGAGTCCCATAGACTCATGGATTTTCAATAGTTGGCATGTAGAAATGAACAAAAGGCAATTTCAAAGGATTTGGAAAATGATCAAACCTAAAAGGTTTTTAACAGTGTCTGTTTTTTCCCCTGAGTAAATGAGAGTTAGTGAGGTCTTCTACTGGGTATCAATGGGACTTAGTCTTTAAAAATAAAATAGTATTCTAAGTTTATATATTCTAAATTTATATATTACTTTGTGAGTATATAGCATCTAACAGTAGCAAGGGGGAGAGACCCCTCAAATACAAGAAATGTTTAAATACTTCTTATTGCTAGTATTTAAAAGTCACAATGTGCCAAGGGCTAAGGCATACACTTATTATTCCAGTGGCTTGGGAGACTGAGACAGGAGAATTCCAAGTTCAAAGCCAGCCTCAACAACTTAACAAGGCCCTAAGCAACTTAGCAAGACCTGTCTCAAAATAAAGAATAAAAGGGCTAGGGATGTGGTTCAGTGGTAAAGTGCTCCTGGAGTCAATCCTTGGTAAGCCCCAACCCCCCAAAAAGTTACAATGTGTTATAGTGCACTCTGTGGGAAATTTAAGCGCATTTACTGAACTTGTTTCTGTTGCGTTTCCATCTTGTTATTGTTTTCTTTGCTGCTAAGCTAAGCCACTTTCTCCTCCTCTGGTTTTAGAATGCTGGAAGAAAAAGAGGAGCCAGGCTTCCTCACTGGCCTAAAGATTCCCGCCCCCTGGGCTGCTGGGAAAACCGTGGAAACAGTACACCCTGTCAGAGACAACTACAAGTTTAAAGAAACTGTTCATATCCCAGGAGCTCGCTGCCTGTATCTGAGATTTGATAGCAGATGCTCTTCACAATATGACTATGACAAAGTAAGCAAGCACTGGGTTCTTGTTGCTTCTGCCTAAGCTGATTTTTTTTAGATGCTTCTTATTTTTCTTTGCTGCTGGTCACCATTCCTGACTTATTTCTGTCTCCAGATATCTTTTAGGAAGACTTTCCTAAAATAATGCCTTGAAGGGTAGTGATTGAGGGACTTAAGCGCCATCACCTCTGCAGCCTAACAACAGTGTTTTAATGGCAAGTTGAAAGCGTACCTTTGTAAGCTTTCGGAAGCTTCACTCTGAGTCAAAGGGAAATTTCCTTTTATTCTGCTGACTTCCTGCCTTCCCTCTGTGCTTGGGATTCCTGTAGACACCTTATGGTCATTCATCTGGAAAGGTCTTACTGCCCCATTCTTGGGGCTTCTCATGCATCTTTTTGGAAAAGGTGGAAGGGAATCAGATGTATTAAAGCTTTCTTTTATGTGTATTTACATTTTTGTTCTTCTTTGCCATTACTTCAGAGCCCATATAGATTTTGCGGAAGAGTAGTCTCCAACTTGGTGGTTTTACTGTTGCAAAGAACAGGAATTGCATTAGGGGTATTTTCTTCTATTGATAATTGTTTATTTATAAATCATGTTGAACTTCTGAGGAAAGGCTAATGAAACTAAGATAATATGAAAGAACAACTAGATGATTAATAGCTTTGTACACACAAAATAGCTCTCTATACACTATTTTTATGTAGCTAGTTAGCTGTGTGTCATCTCTGTCCTCTGTGAATTCAGAGAGGACATGTGGTCTTAAATTCCACCAGGGGAGGTTTTTAGGTTAAAAATAAAGGCTTTCCTAACTTTACTTGCCTTGAAGTGGTAAAACACATGACTGGGATTATTGATTCCCCACTACCTTTTAGTATAGTCAGGAGTCCCAGATGCCTGGAGGCATCTCCAGAATTCACCTTAGTTGGGAGCAAGAAGCAAGAACACGGGTTTTAGTGGACCTTTCAAAATACATATCCCCTTGTATCAGTCTAGCCTGCTTCGTGGCTCCTCCTGTTAGCTACCCCCATTTCCTAGGTTTAAGTGAAGTGATTATTTAAAGTGCAAGTTGAAGAGGTTGCCATTTTAGTTGGTGTCATTTTGTTTCTCCTTTAAAAATAGTAGTTTGCATCTTCTGATGTGCACTAATTCATGCCTGTAGTGGACATTAGTGTTAGTGATGGAGCACGAAAAGCTTACTACATGGGTAAAAAGTACATTTACTTTTCTAGAGGTCCCTGGCTGGGGTCAGCAAAAGGGTAAGAAATCACAAAACGATAAACATCCAGGACTAAAGACGCGGCTTTTAGATACAAACCTGGTGTGCAGTGTAGGTAATCAGAGTGCACTGTGGGGACAGGGCTTGGTGTTGACAGAAGCCAGAGCTTTGTTTCTCCTGTGGAATTGTTGCAATGCCAAATGGGCTATCAGAGTTTCTCCTCCAGGTTAGGAAGTCAGCCAGCTGGACATTAATGTGCAGCCTGTAAGGAAAAAAAGTCTTTGACACATGTAAGCTGACCTAAGAAGCAGCAGCCCCATTTCTGGCCCAAATTTGTGTTATTTTCCTTTTATGCCATTAAGCAGCATTCTAATTATATATGGCTTATTTTCAATGTGTTGCATTTTTTAAAATCCTATGTATTCATTGATTTTTTTTTATGTTTTTATTTTGTTGTTATGTTAGATATTATCATCTTTCCATCTGTATTTGCTCAGTTTATTAATTTTGGGGAGGTCTTAAGGGGTCAAACTGTACCTATTATTAATGAGTTATATATTAATAATTAGGATTAAAAAATAGCATTTGAAAAATGTATATAGATAAAAAAATATTAATATTTTAATGGAGATTCCCAAGCTAATTAAAGTGTGATAATATAAAAAAGTATATTTTTATGTTAATCATTGTTATTTCTCTGTGATTTTCCTATAATACCAATGATTGACTGCTTTGACAGTAGTATCAGTTATAGCCAAAAAAATCAGGAAATATTAGTTATATTATGACACCAGTGCCTGGTTTATAAATGTGTTTTTAAACAAATATTTTTTGCAGCCTTTTTATTTGTAGATGTTGTTTTTGTTTTTCTTTTACAGTCTAACAGTCTATTTTCTGTTTTGAAGTTGGTGATATATGCGGGGCCTAACACAAACAGTAGGAAGGTTGCTGAATATGGAGGCAATACTCTGGGATATGGCAGCCGTAGTGTCTTAGGAACTGGTTGGCCGAAGGACTTGGTGAAGGTATGGTATCCAGTTATGGTCACTTTCTCGAAAAGAAAAGTGAACCTAAGTTCCTAAGGGACCCAAATGCCAACTATAGTCCTAGAACACATTTGTCATGGGGACTTTTGTTGAGGTGGGACCTTGCCAAACCTGTCAACTCATCCATTTCCCTTCAGAATGATCCTCCTTTCACTTATAGGATATCAGATCCCTGTCCACTCCAGAGCAGGGATCCCTTCCTCAGATCGCTCCATGGATGGAGGTTGTCATGGCATTTTCTTCCATGTTCATTAAAAGGTCTGCTAGTTCCCCAGACTTCCTGATGCTGAGTAGCCAGAACCACAGGCCACTGCAGTTTAAAAGTGTAGAGTTAATGTTTTCAAACAAATTAGGGCCTTTGGAGAAAAATAATGGCCCAGTCTCAAACTGATGCGATTAGGGCCATGCTTTGTAATCTGGGCCCTTGAATTACTTATTAGTATGTGCCTAGAATGTGAATATGAACTCAGAAGTCCATCAAACCCCAAAATGTCTCCTAAGTCTGTTTCTAGTCCCTTATTGACAAATATTATGTACCCTTGTAACTCAGCCAGAGACAGCTGATGATCTCCAGGATGTAGTCTGGTTGCACTCAAATCCGGATCAGCACCCTTCGTGGTTGCTCTCTAATTCACTGCCTTTGCTCCTTACTTGTGGAACTAGTTCCCTATCACAGAGCCAGGCCTCCCACCACAGAGTTCTTCAGGAGAGCTTGTCATCTGCCTGCCTTCTTGACCCAGTGAAGTGGGGAAGAGGCAAAAAGAGAGCAGAAAGAATAGAAATATGAGAAACTCATTAGGATTATGCTCAAGATTTGACTAATCTTTACTCTGAGCCTACTATTGGGCAGTCATAGCCCATTTCACAGATGCTTTCTCCCTAAGGCTGCTTGGTCAGAAGGGACACTTAAAAGGTTGACGTCTAAATGAGAGGGAATGAAATTTGAATCAAAAAGCAAGTGAGAAAAGGAGTGAGACATTTCTGTGGTCCTTTGGAAAATAAATCTCTAACATTCATTGCTCTCTTGAAAGTTATATGTCTTGTTTTTAAAGTGTATTTTCCCCCCTTAAATTTTAAGGTGGAAGGAGATACAGTCACCTTCTCCTTTGAAATGAGAAGTGGCCGTGAACACAACACTCCTGATAAAGCTATGTGGGGCTTTGCGTGCACAGTTCGCGCTCAGGTACTTGAACCTAACCGCTGCTGTGGGAAAAATGTACTTTCTCCTATATGCCTTGGTTACATACATCATATTTGCCTTGGAAACAGGGCCGCTTTCCATCCATCTCTTCCATCTGGCTGTAGTAAATTACTATTAGTAATAGTTTTATGGAGTAAAATGAACTGTGACCTAAAATCAGTTCAGCAACACAAATAATTCATTGCCAGGGGCTCCATCTTCAAGACTTGGAGAGGTGCCCTAACTCTGGCATCTGCTCATAGGGCAAAGAAGATTCTTTTCTTTTTTTTTTTTTTTTTTCTTTTTACGAGAAAGGAGAGAGAGGGGAGAGAGAGAGAGAGAGAATTTTTTAATATTTATTTTTTAGTTTTCAGCGGACACAACATCCTTGTTTGTATGTGGTGCCGAGGATTGAATCCGGGCTGCACGCATGCCAGGCGAGCGCGCTACGGCTTGAGCCACTTCCCCAGCCGCTAGGGCAAAGAAGATTCTAACACTCAGTAGAAAGGAAGTACTTGGGTTTTAAGAGTAATAGGGGAGGGGCTGGGGATGTACTTGCCTAGCATGTGTGAGACACTGGGTTCCATCCCCAGCACCACATAAAAATGAACAAATAAAATATAGGTATTGTGTCCATCTACAACTAAAAAAAACTTAAAGAAAAATAAAGGTAATAGGAGTTCCACTGACCCCTTTAGTTGCTGAATTTTAAAAAATATATTTTGACTGGGAAATTGCTTAAGTCAAATACTCTCTAAAGGGGAACTGTTTGCTAGAATGTAAGCTTCATGAGGACAGGGATCTTTGTTTTGCCCTGTGCTATATCTCAGGCACCTAGAAGAAGAGCTGTACACACAAGGCCCTCAAACATTTTCTAATGAACTCAGTACAGTCACTGTAAGCATTGTGGTTTGAGCACAGGACTGAGATGACAAAAAGAAATAGTGATTTGTGAGTGGATGGGCATAGCAGGGAGGGAGCTACCGAGACAATCTGGGCTCCTTGCACATGGTTCATGCTGTTTGCGATATGCAGTCCTGTCAGCTATTCTCTCTCTAGAATTGTGACGCAACCTCACTCAGAGGTCATTCCAGTGTGGCCACCTACTGTCGATGTTGGGTTCTGGACTTGGGTACCATAGGGATGACATCCACTGCCGCTCTGTGAATCCCCATGGTAGGGATGGTGCAGACCAGGTCGAAAGCTCTGCGGTGTCCACTGACCAGTGTGGTTTGCCTGTCTGCATTGTAGGAGTCCTCGGAGGACGTCTCAGGAGGCCTGCCTTTTCTGGTGGACCTGGCTTTAGGTCTGTCTGTGTTAGCTTGTTCCATGTTAAGAATCCTGTACAATGGACCAGAAATTACCAAAGAAGAGGAAGCCTGTCAGGAGCTTTTGCGGTCCAAACTTTTACAAAGGTAATGAAAAGGTTCAAATTGAGCTTGTTTTGCCCACAAAGAAAAAAGAACTTTATGTGGAAAACGACTTTTTATACATTTCCCTACTAATTGTGCCTATGGCCTGACCATCTCATTGGTTTTGGGTCTGAGGAATAAGAGGAAAATTACACCATGGTTCTTTCTGACCCTTGCATTACTAAATTTAAATTTATGTCTTTGAACTGCCTAAGTTTTTTTCCAATCCAAATAGTGTGACATTAAATTGAGGGATCCCCAAAAGGATGGGTAGATACGTGATAAACCAATATGATAGTGTAAATTGTAGAATCCAGGCAGTTGATATGTGGATATTTACCCTGTAATTCTTTCAATTTTTCTTTATGTTTAAAGTTTCAGAATAAAATGTTGGGGAGGAGGTAAATTCGCAAAAATGTGTTTTCATACATTGCTCATTTTTCTTTAGCCTCTCAAGAAGGTTTAATGAATAAATATCTAACACATCAGCTCCTTCATATGTTGATATATCTGCAAGCAGCAAGTAGCTTTCTAGTAATCTTGATTTGAGAGCATGAAGAACCTCTTTATTGTCTGCCTAGGTGCCAGTGGCAGGTGGAGGCCAATGGCGTCATCTCGCCTGCCCTCACCCCAAGTCCCTCTCCACTGCCTCTGACCATAGAGGAAGACCGAGAGTTCACCTACCCCTCGGATGTCCTCGTGCCTCCTGTTGGGAACTACTTTGACCTGCCCCGGATCCGGCTGCCTCCAGGAATCATGATAAAGCTCAGGGAAATTTCTGGGCGAGCTAGACCTCAATTTAGACCAAGTATAAAGTATGTTGCATTTTTCTCTCCCCAATGACAAAAAAAAAAAAAAAAAAAAAAATCAACCATTTGGACTATGGAAGGGGTTATATTTCTTCTCCTGGTCTAGCAAATGAATCTTAAATTGTATGTTAACTTAGGGCTGGGGGTGTAGCTCAGTGATAGAGCACTTGCCTAGCATGCACAGGGCCCTGGATTTGATATCCTGCTCTACCAAGAAAAAAAAATTGTTTTTTTTAAATGTTATGTTAATGTGAACTGAGAACTCTGGAGAGCTCACCCCACAAGGTAGTATTCTAGTTTGTGATTTTTCAAAGTGATCTGCAGCATTAGCATCATCTAGGAATTTGTTGGTGGTTGGGTCTCTTTTTCATACCTACTGAGTCAGAAACTCTGAGGATGGAGCCCAGTTAACTATGTCTTAACAGATTTCCCATGTGACTCATAAACACTAAAATTTGGCAAGTTCTAGGTTTTTCTCTGGTAGTTTGACCTTCTACTAGTACTCAGACCCTACTTTGATTAGAGTCTAGAGCCATGTCTTCATTTTTTAAAAAATATTTTTTTAGTTGTTGATGGGCATTTATTTTATTCATTTATTTATATGCAGTACTGAGAATTGAACCGAGTGCCTCACACATGCGAGGCAAGCGCTCTACCACTGAGCCATGACCCCAACCCCATGTCTTCATTTTTGATTCCTGCAAAAGTGGCAAGCATGAGGGGCTGGGGTTGTGGCTCAGCAGTAGCATGTGTGAGGCCATGGGTTTGATCCTCAGCACCACATAAAAATAAGTAAATAAAATAAGGTATTTTAAAAAAAAAGTAGCAAGCATGAAGGCTCGTAGTTTCAAATGTATTTGTGGTGTTCTTGTTTTATGTCTGTTTTGCAGCCTTTGGCCTGCCTTCCCAGGCAAGACTGGCCACTTCTGAGACAAAAATTTGAATGGTTGAAATTCAAAATGAATACAGAAAACACTATTATTTCTATTCCAAATGTCCATATGCATTAAATATCACAATCCTTAGTACTACATAATATTAATTAGTAGCTAAATGATTCTGAGGATCTTTATTTATCCTTAGACCTATTCCAATTCCGATGACTCTAGCTCAAAATATACAAATCATAATAAGGGGAAGCATTTTTAATTTTGATTTTTCAGCTTTATTGGCTAATAAAACTGAGTTTTATCAGTGAATATGCTGTATTACCTGTCAACATACAGCCCCACAATGCACCATTGATACACATGTAATATTGTAATAAAGGAAATATGCCAAATACTTAATGTGTTTAAATCAATTCCTGCATTCTTCAGCATACAAAGTACAGTACTGGTAAATTGAGAGCCTGGAAAATACCTGACTCACATTCATTGTAATCCCAGGGAAGTGATTCAGCCAGATGTGATGGAGGAAATGGTGGTATCATGTGTTATTAAGCACTTGAACTTGGTCGATGCACTGCAATCCCTAATAAATTTCCAATATCAAGAAGAACATGCTGAGGAATATGACTTACTATGTAAAATTATGGGAGAGACCTTTAAGAAACTCAATGCCATGGAGAGACAGCTGCAGGTAAGTGAAAGCTAAGATGTTTTTACCCGTCTTAAAACTGTTAGAAGTAATTTCTTTCCTGGAAAGTTAGAGAAGTTTGAAACAGGATAAAAAATTTTTAAATTACTGTTACAAAATCAATGTCTGAAGTTGCATATTGCCTTTGTTTTCAATTTGCTTCTGTTCACCCACTGTTTTATTTTTGTCTCTGTTAGAGTGTTGCAGAACTGGAACAGAAGTGGCAAAGTGAGGTTGATGATGCCATGCAGGGGAAACTGGAGAACAACATGCCTTTCTTTTATGATTACCATTTTAATGAGGTGAGCAAAGGATGTGATTTACCATTGGGGCTTTGCCATTATGGAAGAGAGGCATAGCCATGTGTGTGCAGAGATAGTGTCACTTCCTAAACCATTGAACACACCAGGAATGCACTCATTCTTTAAAAGGATCAAATGAAAATTGATTAGAACAACATGTCAATAGTCATGTTGATATATATATATATATATATATATATATATATATATATAATTATTTTCGATTAGTTTTAAAGTTTAAAGAAATGATTATTATTATCAAAATTTTCTTTCAAGTCTTGAAAAACAAAACACAGAGTAATAATCCCCAGAGAAATCCTCAGAAAGCAACCCATGTCATTTTTAACCATTAGAATATCAAATAATAACTTACAAATGTGCTTTAAGAATAGACCTATGGGGGCTGGGGTTGTGGCTCTGTGACAGTGCACTTGCCTTGCACATGTGAGGTACTGATTTGATCCTCAGTGCCACATAAGAACAAATAAATAAAGATATAAAGATATTGTGTCCATCTACAACTAAAAAAATATTTAAAAAACAAAAAAGAATAGAACTATGGACCAAAGGTGGTAGTTATTCCCTGACCTTTTCTGTTCCTTTTAACAGTAAAACTTGGTTTCTGTAGATCTGCATACCATCTTTTCTTGATTTTTTCTTCTTTAGAACAAAATGAAAGAACTAGAACTTTTGTGTTCAATGAAGGAAGTCTCCTTTGATGGAAATGATCTTGAAAACATGGTCCTATCACTGAGGTTAGTGATGTTAATAACTATTAAAACTAATTTATCACCTTGATGCTCAAAACAAATTGTGAAGATCTAGTCTTTCAATAGATTCTTTTGTAAATGTCATACAGTCCTCAAATATTTGAGAGTTGGAACTCATTTGGTAAACTGGAAGTTTTGATTTAAACCTTCAAAAGGCAGCATAGGCTTTGAGAACAGGAAGGGGAACTAAAAGTGATCGAGTTTATAGTCACTCCCTTTGGATACAGAAAGGGGTGGGTAAGCAATGTTGATTAGGTTTGTTTTGCTTAGTTTCCTCCCATCTCCTCTGTCATTTTAATAAAACATGATTTTGGTAAGCTAGAGGACTAAGTGCACATCAGTCTTTCTTTATAGGGAGAAGTTCCTACAAGAAGTGAATTCTCTTATTCAGAAGCCCTCTCATCCACTGGCTAAAACGAAGACATTAGTGAAGAGTCTAATGAACCGTGCTGAGCTGCTGCTGCATGTCACCATTGCGGCCCAATCTGGCCTCACCAGGAGCATCTCGGGAACCCCTGCAGAGACACCGGGTACTCTCTAAGACCCCTTCACAGCTTCTGGTGCCACTGTGCTTATAATGTAGATATCAGCCACTTTGTCAAAAATTCACTCCAGGGTACTCCTAGAAAGAAAGAAACAAACAAAGGAGGGCAAAGGATGTATACAGGTGTTGGAGAGAGACGTGTACTGAGTGTTGGTATGATCACATGCCAAGGAGGTCCAGTATACTTACCACTTCCTGGCCATGTACACCTAAATTGATTGAGGTTCCTGTGTGAAGACCTGAACCACTCAGTAAGGCTTCCAAACGGCTCTTGATCTCTGAATTGGTGAACCAGTAGTATCTTCAGGACTTGAAAGATAGAATCCTATAAATTTAATTCTTCAAGAATTATTAGATTTAAGTTTTCTAACTACTCTTTAGACAAAATGACATTTCCACTTTTTCAACATTGTTTTTTCTTAGCTGGTTTTTACCTATAATTTTGTCCTCTTCCATTTACATGTTCTTTTATAAAACAACCACTTCCTTGATATGGTTAAGGAATATCCAATAGATAGGGTCAGTCCCCTTCCAGCTCAAGTATGATATTTACTCCTATCAACTATAATCAAAGGAGAGCAATCACCCAATGGCAGTTAATAAATCTAGAATTAAAAGGAGACAAGGGCCATCTCTGGAAACAATGTATCTGGATTTATTTGAATCAAGAAATTAGTGCTGGGCTGGGGATGTGGCTCAAGCGGTAGCGTGCCCGCCTGGCATGCGTGCGGCCCGGGTTCAATCCTCAGCACCACATACAAACAAAGATGTTGTGTCCACCGAAAAATTTAAAAAAAAAAAAATTAAGATTAAAAAAAAAAAAAAGAAATTAGTGCTTCCAGAAGTTACTCCCTGTGTCCTATGTTGCTTTTTATAATGTTTGTACTGAAGTGAACATTGATAGTTACAAAATAAATTGGCCTAAAACTCATCAGTGCTGTGCTAACTGGACTGATGGCTAAGCCCATTGCCAAACACCATTTGGTAGTTCTGTGTTACATTTAGCTGTTGCTGCAGCTTCTCACACATTGGATAGCAGGAAGTTTAACCTTGTCCTCTTTTTGTTCCAGCTTGTAAATCAGCTTCTGAAACAAAGGTGATATCTCATGCCGTCCGGCAGCCTGTTTTTCTCCGTAGTATGTCGGCTCCTTCTGATCTAGAAATGATTGGTAATGAAGATTTGGAATTTACTAGAGCAAATCAGAGGTAAATGGCTAATGGCCAGGGTTGGATTCCCACATGCTGCTGAATGTGTTGATTGAAACAACACCCCCTCCCCCTCCCCCTCCCCACTACATATCTTGTTTGACCAATGGCTGGTTTGTCTCTCCTGTAGGCGTCGACATGTGACCAGCCACCGGAGCAGCTCCTTTACACTCCTACAATCGTTGGCCATTGAGGACAGCAGGGACAAGCCCACCTATAGCGTCCTGCTGGGGCAGCTGTTTGCTTTCATTGGCACCAATCCCGACCAAGCTGTATGTCACATTTTGCAGACTACAGATGAAAAGTTCCTGACAGCGCGGAGGGTCTTGTGACAGCAGGAGTCAGTGTTCTTCCTTCTCATGCCTTTCAGGTGTCCAGCAGCAGCTTCCTTCTTGCTGCACAGACGAGGTGGCGGAGGGGAAACACACGCAAGCAGGCCCTGGTGCACATGCGAGAGCTGCTCACAGCTGCCGTGCGCGTTGGGGGAGTGACACATCTTGTGGGGCCAGTGACTATGGTCCTCCAGGGAGGACCCAGGTCAGTTGTTTCTGTTAATAAATGGCAGTTAATAAACCTAGGATTAAAAGGAGACAAAGGCCATCTCTGGAAACAATGGATCTGAATTTATTTGAATCAAGAAACTAGTGTCCTCTCCAGAATGGGCAGAGCTATTCAAAGGTCACTGTCAGGCTGAGAGCATAGGCAGTGGCATTTGCTGATGTTTTCCCCTAGAATATTTTATTTTTATAGACATGGCACTTGGTTTTGCAAAAATCTCAGTATACATAACAGAATGTAAGTGTCTATGTGTTATTCTATTCGGTGAGAGTTTGTTGTATCAATACTACATGTATAAATGGCTATTTAATTCTCTTTGCACATATAAGAGTATATCATTTTTTCCATAAATCAGATTGTATTCTATATGCCTTTCTATAATCAAAATTGTTTCACTCATATCTTGGTTATCTGTCTTTTCACATCAATACAATAGGTCTATTTTGTCCCTTTTTTTGCTACTAGGGATTGAATTCAGAGTGTTAACCACTGAGCCACATCCTTAGCAGCCCCCCACTTTTTAGTTGTAGATGGACACAATACCTTTATTTATTTACTTTTATGTAGTACTGAAGATCAAACCCAGTGCCTCACACATGCAAGACAAGCATGCTACCATTGAGCTACCCTAGTCCCCCCAACCCTTTTTATTTTTTATTTTGGGCCAGGGTATCAATAAGTTGCGGAGGCTGGCCTCAAATTTGCAATTCTCCTGCCTCAGTTTCCCAAGTCTCTGGGATTATGGAGTGCACCACTGTGTCTGGCTAGAAGGGTTTTTTTGTTGTTGCTTGTTTGTTTTAGGGGGTACTGGGGATTCAACTCTGGAGCACGTGGCCACTGAGCCACATCCTCAGCCCTACTTTGTATTTTATTTAGAGACAGGGTCTCACTGAGTTGCTTAGCACCTTACTTTTGCTGAGGTTGGCTTTGAACTCATGATCCTCCTATTTCAGCCTCCTGAGCCACTGGGATTACAGGTGTGCACCACTATGCCCAGCTAGAAGAAGATTTTGTAGCTAATTTGGGAAGACTTTTTCTGTATGAGTTTCCTGCTGGGCTTCAAAGATCCTCAAGTAGAAATAGAAAAGACATTTCTCTACTTGTCCTGAATTAGGATTGCTGGTGGCTGCTTGTGCCTCCTGGCAATTCTTTGAGGAACTGTGGACAACAGGAGAGGATCAGGTAGAGAAAGATGTGTTAACTAAGAGTTAAAGTAAATATCTTGGGAAATTTCTTGTCAATTGGAAGAGGCCAGGCAATTCACTACTTCCTGGCTCGTGGTCATTAGGTAGCCACAGAGACCGCAGTCCTGAGAGCAATTGTTTCCTTGTCCCAGAGCTCTGGCTCATCATCTCTACTGGCCACAAGCCCTCTCAGCCCTGGGGTGCCCAGAGGGAGGATTCAGGGAGGAGCACTGGTGGGCACCACAGCTGCTTCCAAAGTTAGTTCTCTGCAACACAGCAGCATTCTCCTTTCTCCACCCCATTTTCAGTGTCATTTGTAGAATATTTGAAAAATGCAGAAATTTCTAAAAATTAAAAGCCACCTGTAAATCCATCATTCTAAAATAACATCTGCTAATATTTTATTGTGTTTGTTCTTTGTTCTGTCAGTATCATCTCTGGTGTTTTGGGGGATTGTGTAGCATTGCATCATATTCTTTAACCAATTCCCTATTATTAAACCTCACCTTAGTTTTGCTTTTTAAAATTTTTGCTAGCATAAAATATTATATTGCATGTTTCTGAAGATAAATCCTGATTGTTTCAGTTCTCAGTTAATATTAATTTCTGTAGAATTGATCCCATCTTGAGTTTTTACTTTTGAAAGTCTTATTTCACATCAACAGGCATCCCATACCCTGCTAACAGTTGAAGTATAAACTTTTTTTGGGGGGGGTACCAGGGATTAAAATCAGGGGTACTCAACTACTGGGCCACATTCCCAGTTCTATTTTGTATTTTATTTAGGGAACAGGGTCTCACTGAGTTGCTTAGTGCCTTGCTTTTGCTGAGGCTGGCTTTGAACTTGCAATCCTCCTGCATCAGCCTCCTGAGCCGCTGGGATTTCAGGCTGTACCACCGTGCTCATCTGAAGTATAAACTTGAAAAAGACGCTTAGCTAATCTATCTGGGCCTTGGTTTTCTCATACAATTGCATTTATAGAATTCATGCTGCATGGGATGTTGTGGACCTATCTCAAATAATGTTTTTTTTTTTTTATCAAATGGCTTTGGTAAATATTGAATACTATTTTTCTGCTCTTAAAGAGGCTGTGTCCTTTAAATTTATTAGAAGTTCTGCAGTAAAGGACCCTATTGAACTTTCTCTAAGCCAGGGTTTCCTGGAGTTTTCTTGAGTGTGGGCCATGATGTTTGAGGCACATTCAGAAATCCTGACCAGTGGTCTTCTATGGTCCAGTAGTTTATCAAACACCAAGTTTGATGATCTCCAAGGTCCCTTCAGTTCTGGATTTATCTGGGCATTCTGGGTTTCTGGAAAGAACTCTTTTGCTCCCCTAACCCCAGTCACTGTTCTTGACATGTTCAGGAACGCTATCCTTGGTTTCTGTGTCACAGGATTGAAGAGCTCACCTGTGGTGGGATGGTTGAGCAGGTTCAGGAAGCCTTTGGCGAAACCATGACTTCGGTTGTGTCTCTGTGTGCCCGTTACCCTATCGCTTGTGCAAATAGCATTGGACTCTTGTGTACCATACCTTATACCAGGTAAGCATAGAAATGCCCTTTATTCCTTTATTGTATAAAGGAATTATACAATAATTGTGCCATAAGAGTTCATTAAATAAAAATTTACAAAATTGAATTTATAAAATTGAATTTTTTATTTGATTTCAATACTTAACAAATAAGCTTTCCTCCTGACACACAAATAAAGTTCCTATGAAAATTCCTTATGATTGAGTTTCTACTGCCTTTAGGATTACATTACATTATAAAGATAGGGAGGTTCAAATAAAAAAATAAGTCCTTGGGAAATTACTTATACACTTGGCAGGATTCTATTTTTTTTTTTTTCCTCCTTTGGGAGGTGGTGGCTACTGTTCTTGAACTTGCAGTCCTCCTGCCTCAGCCTCCTCAGTCAGTAAGATTACAGGCATGGACCACCACATTGGCAGGAATTTTTTGGATAGATGCATTTATTTCCTCTCTTGGATCATATAGTAGTTTGAAGACGTCAAGTGCTTATGGAGTTATTCTTTGACTCCCCTTATGATAAAATATATTATTTTTTTCTCACATGGCATCCATTGTATTGATTCCATTAAGTTTTACTTTGCTGTTCTATATGAACAAATGAGAATTTGAAGTTCCTTATTTAGGAAGGAAGTCACCATTATGAGAAAATAGTTCTTTGTTAATTGCACATGGCACTGTCCTCAGTTGTTGACAAAGAATTACACCAACCTGTGTCATGCACCTTTGATAATCTGAACTTCTTGCGAGTTTCCCTCAGTTGGTCAGCTGCGTCTCCTTCACTGTGTCTGTGCCCCTTATCAGGAGTGAGGAGAAGTGCCTGGTGCGCAGTGGCCTTGTCCAGCTCATGGATCGACTGTGCAGCTTGAGCAGTCAGACCGAGTCCAGCTCCAGTGAGAAACAAACCAAGAAGCAGAAAGTGGCCACCATGGCCTGGGCTGCCTTCCAGGTGCTGGCCAACCGCTGTGTCGAGTGGGAAAAAGAGGAAGGTGAGAAACTTCCTACTCACCAGTTTCTTGTGTTGGTGAATTGTGTGTTGTGTGTGTGTGCTGGATGGGGCTTGGGAGAAAGGCTTTGTTAAATCACAGGACTGGATGGGCTCTCATGAAGGCCTTTCCCCAGCACGGCTCTGTGAAATACAACTATGCTGTAGCACCAAGTGAGATCCTAGTACTTTCAAGAGGTGTGGCAACCCCAGAAAATTGAAAGGATAATTGTCAACACTGTTAACAGGCCCTATGTAGAAAGGTTTATGAAATAGCTGTTCAGTTGCATTTTTAAGAGGATATTTTGAAATAATATTTTTAGTGACCAATCTGATTTAAAAAGTAAATGTAAGGATGAATTCCCCACAGTATCCCAGGTCTTTTTTTTTTAAATAGAACTTATTGATTTATCTGTTTATTTGCTGTGCATTTTAATGACTTGAGAGCTTATTATATGCCAGCAGAAGATGAATCAGGCATTGTTCCTCCCTTGAAGAACTTTGGTCTGACAGAGGAAATAGTGCAATCAATGCCATCATCAGGTTCTTACAAAGTGCTGTGGAAGCACAGAGGCTTCTAGAGATGAGCTGTGCTAGGTATCAGGCAAAGCTTCCCAGAGGAGGTGACATGTGAGCAACTCCTGAAGGATCAGGAGGACTTGGAAGCATAGTAAACAGCATGTGGAGGCTCAGGGATCCAAAAGCATATGGGAAATTCAAGAAATGATGAATAATATTTTGTAGCTTTTACAAAGGATGTTTAAAGAGTTTTGGAAGTACACTGAGCCTGATGCAGGAATGAACCACAGAGAGTTTGAGAAGAGGAAAGTATGACTTACAAACAACAACAACCAACAACAAAAAAACAAGATGTTTTGCCAGGTGTGGTGGGGCATGCCTGTGATCCCAGCGACTCAGGTGGCTGAGGCAGGCAGATCACAAATTCAAGGCCAGTCTCAGCAATTTAGACCCTGTCCCAAAGTAAAAAGTTAAAGGGGCTGAGGATGAAGCTAAGTGGTAAAGCATCCCTGGGTTCAATCCCACATACCAAAATGGAGCAGGAGGGGGATCAAGATGTTTTCATCACCAGTAAAACAGTAATTCTTCCCTAGAGTGCATGTTCCTTTGTCATATTTGGATTAATTGTATTTGGTTTTCAATAAGAACACTGGATGTTTTTGGAGTAACTTGACTTTTTTATGTATATATATTGTCTAATGAGGAGACACTGATTGGATTAGTGAGGCGTTGAGCCAGGTAAAGAACATTTAGTCAAGGGAAGAGCTTTTAATACAGGAGGCCAAGAGAAGGACTTACCACACCCTCAGGCTCATCATGGCTTCCTTGAGTTGTCACTGTGCTTTTTCTCTTTCTTTTTACCTCTGAAGGTGGCTCCACAGAGGCTGTGCACTCGGGGCTGGCTCGGCAGGTGTCCAGCCTTCTCACGAATCATCTTGCCCGAGCCACTGAGTGCTGTGGCAACCAGGCTGCAGGAAATGATGCTCTGCAGGATGTCCTGAGTCTGCTCAACGACCTCTCGAGGTGTGGAAGGTCCATCCAGAGCTGGGGGCACCTGACTTTTCCCTTGAATAGTTGCAGTGTCTTTTGATGGTGGTTCTTTTGAGATATTCAGATTATTACACCCTTTCCATAAGGTTCTGCTTCAAGATTGATCATGAAATAATGTATTCTGATTGGCTTTAGTATAGCTAATAGCCATTAGCCTTTCGAATACATGCATTTATGTTTCATAGCCAAAACTCTTACCCTCGTCAGTGCAAGATTAAAGAATCATGAGTCAGAACATGTAATTAGCTCACTTTCTCATACTGTGTCTTTAAAACAAGCAGTTCTATGGTGGTTGACTACCCCATGTGAGTAAGAGGCCTATAAGAATTTGTCCACCTGTGACTGCATGTTCTTTGATGCTGAGCTCACTGTTTACTTCGTGGAATGTAACATGGCAGCTCCCCAGGTGTTGGGGCCTGTACACCACTGTGTGATAATTTTACTCTTGAAATACTATTAATACGGAATGAATGATGCCAGGTACACATTGGTGGATGCCTGTAATCTCAAGCTTGTACTCATGGGGCTGAGGCAGGAGAACGGCAAGTTCAAGGTCAGCCTGGGCAACTTAGCGAGACCTTGTCTCAAAATAAAAAGGGCTTACATTTCATAGCCAAAAATCTTACCCTCGTCAGTGCAAGATTAAAAGAATCATGAGTCAGAGCCTATAATTAGCTTACTTTCTCATACTGTGTCTTTAAAACAAGCAGTTCTATGGTGGTTGACTACCCACCATAGTGTAGCTCAGTGGTAAAGCCTCTCTGGGTTCCATCCCTAGTACCACCACCAAAAAAAGGAATAAATGAGTAACTGAAAGGCTTCTAGTTTAGGTTCCCAGTCTCGGCGTTCTGTGAAGCCCTGAATCTAGGATGTCAATTAAGTAGACATCAGAGATCAGAAAATAGTCAAAAATCTTTTTAAAAAAGTCTTATTGGTCAATTATGAGCTCTCATCAAATGTTTACCAAAAAAAAAAAAAACCCTTAATTTTCCTTCATAAAAGCATACTGCTAAATCATTACATCTTCCTTCTGAAGTCTGATTTCTTCCATTTGCTTAACTTCACTTAGGGAACTCTGGCTCTGCGTGTCTGTAGGTCAGCCTTTCCAGCACTTTGGACCTTTTCTTCTTTCTGCAGGAGCCACATAGGGAAAGCCATCCTGAGCCAGCCAGCTTGTGTGTCCAAGCTCCTCTCCCTGCTGCTTGACCAGCGCCCATCTCCAAAATTGGTCCTTATCATTCTTCAACTGTGCCGGGCGGCACTGCCACTGATGAGCGTAGAGGACTGTGGAAATGTGGAACTCCCGCCATGGAGCTATTCTGTCCCCTCCCTAAACAGTGAGCAGGAGGATCCCAGTGACCCAGCTTCCAAGATCGCCTCCTTGCTCTTAGCAAAGCTGGCAGATTACGTGGTCCCAGGTGAGAAGCTCCCCAGGAGGAGGATGGCACTGATTGCACGCCTCCTGTGAGTCAGGCCCAGGATGGTACCTGAACTTCCTGTGATTAAGAAGAAAGAGCTGGGCTGGGGATGTGGCTCAAGCGGTAGTGTGCTCGCCTGGCATGCGTGCAGCCCGGGTTCGATCCTCATTACCACATACAAACAAAGATGTTGTGTCCGCCAAAAACTAAAAAATAAATATTAAAAAAAAAAAAAGAAGAAGAAGAAAGAGCTGGGGGGTGGGGAGAGATTCCCAAACCAATGTTGCTCATTAGGGGGAAACGATGCTGCTGTTTTCTGAATGGGCCTGCTTTTTTCTTTAAGGATGTCAGACAGTTCTTTCTCCAACTGCTTCTGAACCGGATACCACATTAACAAAAACCAGTCCCAAGAATTCTTTAAAAGGAGATAAAGATCCTGGAGAAGAGAGTGAAGCAGTGGACGGCAAGCTCTCCATATTTATCCACAAACGGGAAGACCAGTCCTCCCACGAAGTTCTCCAACCATTACTAAGGTGACTCTAATGATTATAATGTAGCTATATGTTACCAAGCACTATTCATGCCACAGACAGTGTACTAGAGTAACCCTTCACACACATTGACTATGCAGCCCTCCTAACACCACCAGCAGACCCACAATGTTGCTGTCACCCCTGCAGAGACACGTGGAGAAAGTGAGGCAGAACTGACACCTTGACCTCAGGTGGTATCCGCAGTCTAGCAGAGCTGGAGCCCTGCTGAAAGCGCCTTGCTGTTTGTGTTAGGTGCAGAGTCCATGGCACAACTTGGGTCATGAGGGGCAGTAACACAGTTTGGTTTTCAGTTGTTGGTATCTTTCAGCCATCAGCAAATATAGAGTGAGGTGGAGAAAGAGACACTTTTGGAAAGCTTTACTGAAATGTGAATGGCCCAGCTGCTCAACAAGAAAGTGAAAGCATAGTTATTGCCCAAATGTTACAATCCCATAGTGATCTAGAGTGACAGGAAAGCCTGTCGCTTAGCACAGGGGAATTTAGAACAGGTGTTTGTCTCAGATGGAAGAGCCATCCCTTCACATGAGTGACCCGACCAGGTTGTCACCCTCATGATTGCACCTCTTCTGCAAGTGCGACAGCCGAGAGAATAGAGGTGTCGTGAGAGCAGGGTCAGGCAGGTCAGTGCTCAGGTGAGCATATCTCTAAGGAGTGTCTGTTTTAGGAGGAAGTAAAGCTGAATTATTAGAAAAGAAGTTTCAGTGTTTCCCCCAGGGAGCCACAGTCTAGCTACTGGTGAAACTTCCCTGCTATGACTTGGAGGTGACTTTCGGAGTGCCTCCTGGGCACCAGCCCTCCTTGTAGCTAGCTTCAGAGCATCTGCTTTGCTCAGCTTTATTGTTGCACATCGTTTTCTTGTGGGTGTCTAGATACCATCACAACTCTAAAACAGCTGTTTTTTTGGACTTCAAAAGTGCTATGATTATGCAACAATAAATCAATTCCTTTTTGAAAAATGCAGGGTCTTACTGTAGATTTTAAAAGCCAGGGTTAGCATCTAAGGACAGCGTAAGCATGACAGAGTTGCCTGGCAGCGAGCAGCCGCCTCCAGTAGTGTATCTAAGGCCACTCACTCTCTGCCTTCCCTTTTTCAGTAGCTCAGAAGGGCGGCCCTTCCGACTTGGTACTGGTGCCAACATGGAGAAAGTTGTGAAGATGGATAGAGACATGACCAAGGTAAACCTCATGGGAGAAACTGCTATAGTAAACCCATGATTAATGAGCATTTGCCACATTTACGAAAACTTTTGTAAGAATTACTTCTGCCAGGCACAGTGGCTAGTAGCTATACTCCGAGCTACTTCAGAGACCAATGCAAAAGGACTATGAGTTCAAGGTCAGCCTGGGCAACACAGGCAGCATAGTGAGACCCTATCTAAAAAAAAAAAAAAAATTCGATTTTCCACAAATGCAGGGTAAGAAGTTAAAGCCAGTGGCTTAAGAGGCCATGTTAAAGAGAACAAAGAGAACTCGAAAAGCCTGTAGGTGTGGCTTAGTGGTAGAACATGCACTTAGCATGCATAAGGCCCTGGGTTCAATCCCCAATTCCCAGCACACCCCCATCCCCACCAAAAAAAAAAAAAAGAAAAAAGAAAAAAGGCAGAGGTAGAAAATAGTCAAAATCAGTTTGTCATTAATTTAAAAATATAATAGAGAAATGCAATAAAAAATGTAATAGAGAATTCTTAGGTTGACCTATGAGTTTTTATCAGCTTAAGATAGTTTTAGAACCTAAAAATAGTTTAAGAGAGGTGAAAGGTTGCTAAGACAATAACAGGTATTTAATAATTAAAGACATAAAAATATTTTTTAAATATCCAGACCCCAAAACAATTGAAGGAAAGTAATAAAAGCAACAGTAACATATTACTCTTTACCTATCACACAGGTAATGTTAGCAAAGTTTGATGGTACCATTATTCTCAAGTGAGAGTACATAAACATTCTCAAGTGTCCAACAAAAAAACATGTCCATTGCATGTTTTTCAGAGATTTGTTTGAAAAACAAAATAGAGTCCATGTACCCATAAATAGGAGATTGGTTAAAGAAATTCATAATTTGTAAAATAAAATAGTATGCAACTATTAAAATATGTGTGTGGCAAACTGATAAAAGTAAATTGTAAAGGTGTGTGTAGTAGGATCCCATGGTTATAGAAGTTGTGATTTGCAGGAACAAAATCTAGAGGACTCACAACTTGATCAGACTGGGTGAGAGCATGGGATGTTTATGGAAATTTGATATTCTCTGTGTAATATTTGACGTTAGAATTTTTTACAAATGAACCTGCTGGATTACTTTGGTAATAGAGGGGGATTTGGAAGTGCCTAGTGCTTGGGGGTGAAACGAGTTTCTTCAAATCAACCCCCAGGGTGGCTGTTGCGAAGTGATCACAGAAGAGGCTGCAGCCGCCCTTCGGAAAGCCACCAAGTGGGCACAGTCAGGCCTCATCGTCAGCATTGGGCCACCAGTAGAGTCTGTCAATCCAGAGACTGTGAGTGGACTATCCACAGGTGACAAAAAGAAAACTGCCCAAACCTCCATCTGCAGAGAGAGGAACTCAGAACTCGCCAGGTAAACCTGCCACTGATAGAATCTGTCCATTCGTCTCAGATTGGCTTTGTAATGGGCTTATTTTTAGAGTTTTAATTTTTTTTCATCCTTTAATTTACTGAAAATGATGGTTGGGGCCTAAAAATATCCATCTGTTGTAGAAGTTGCTCTCAAAGTAGAGTCTGGGGCTACATCAAGGAGCAAACCCATTCAGGTAGATCTGAGATTGTCCAGTGGAGGCCCAGGGAGTTGCTCCTGATGTAGTGGACATTATGTAGAGAGCCAGGGAATGCTTCAAAATAGGTAATAAACTCCTGTTTTGCCACGTTTTTTCCTTTCAAACTGGACTTCCCCACTGAACGCATGAATATTTTTTTTTTTTTTTTGTAGGAATAGAAGGGATAGGTGAGTATTTCCTCAGAGGAGTTTGTACAAGATGTTTTTACTTGCAAGCAAAGAGTAGCTGCAGCACAGGGTCTTTCTTTGATTCTATGGCTCATGCAATAAAATATTTAAGGTCTGTTGTTTCAAAGTGTCTTATTAGCTTCGTATCACTGTAATGAAATACTTGAAATAGCTAGCTCAATAAGAGAAGAGGTTTACTTAGCTCACAATTTGGAGGTTCAAGGTCATGGTGCTGGCATTATCCCAGTTCTGGGCTGCGTCACAACACAACAGATAGTGATGATGGGAGTGTGTGCAGAAATGTGTAACTACAGGTCCAGCCAGGAACAGGGAGAGTGGGGAGGGCCAGATTCAGGCTTTTACGACATAAAACCCTCTGAGAGGGTTGTCATGGGAGAAGTGATTTCTTCTTAGTGCTGATTTTGCACCACTTTTAACCCTCCTTGGGTATTGACAGTTTTCCCTATTGACATTTGCAGGACTGACCCTGTCCGACCCTTCATCAGTGGGCATGTGGCAAACAGCATGGCTGCAGAAGTGATCGCTTTGCTTCATAGCTTGCTAATGGCACCTGAATCTAACGCGGCTCAAATATGGACCACAACAGCAGAAAAGGTTAGTGTGGCATTGCTGCTTACCTGAGGAGGGAAGAAGGGAGCTACTTTCCACCTCAGCCTTAGAATCACGCACAGCAATGGACGTCTTAGTGAAGAAAGACTTTCCAAGTTAACCAGATATACAGACTACTTTTCTGCTGGAATTTGCTTTGATTTAGCAGTTTCGACTCTGTTAATCTCTGTCTCCTGTGATTGTTGGCTCAGGATAGTTTCTCAGGGAGAAATGGCAGTGCCTATTCTCGCTTGTGTTAGATTGGTGCTGACATTGGGAGGTCATGCAGCCTTCACTTATTGGATGTGTTAAGTGTACTCACTAAGTTTTAAGGAGGCCTTTTTGTGACTTACACTGCCTGAGTGCCCCATCAGTAAGTAATTCATCATTATAATAGTAGCCAAGTCACAAAACCAAATATCTGTAATCAGTTCCCCCTCTCCATAGTCACTCTTCAAGTGAACATCTTATATGAAGTCCTAAAAGTAATTAAGTGCTGAAGGCAGGCTGTAAGCTGAGATGGGCTTCCTTCAGACGAGTGATTGCTTTATCTTAGTGCTTTTAGAAGCACAGTGTTTGATTCTCCCATATTTTTAGGTAGTGTATTTTTCAGATTTGTCTGATTATATAAGGTATGTATATAAAATGTCACTGGCCATACCTGAGGTTTTTTTGGTACCTCCTGTATCCAAATGTCATTGGCCACACCTGGGGTTTTTTTGGTACCTCCTGTATCCAAAATTCCTTCAGCACAAACACAACCCAGGAACTGTGGTAGACACTTCATTATCCCTGGCATCAAACAACCAAGTGTAACTCCTGACACCCAGGCTGCCTCTTGTGCTTAGGTTCTGTCTCGTGCATTGATGTACATTCCACAACTGGGGAAACATGCAGAAAGCATTCTGGAAAATGGCAGCAGCAGTGGCAGAAAACTTGCCAAACTTCAGAGAATTGCTCGCCAGGCTGTCGCTGCACTGTGTGCACTTGGAGGCTTCAAAGAGACAATCAAGATAGGATCTGAGGTTCAGGTAATCCACTGCCATTTCCCCCTCATTGCTTCCCCCATACAGAAGCAGCTAAAAAACAAACAAACAAACAAACCCCAAAAAACCCAGCCCTCATTCCTTCAAAATAAATAAGGAATCTGAGCAACATGAATTTTAATCTACAGGGTACTATACATTTTTCAAAAAACTAATGAAACACTTTATAATGTTAACTGCAATATGTGTGTTCTCTAAAGTCATTAATATTGGCAATATTTTAGAATTGAAAATTTGAGAGCTAGGCATGATAGCACACACCTGTAAGCCCAGCAACTCAGAAGACTGAGGCAGAAGAATCCCTATTTAAAGCCAGCTTCAGCAACTTAGTGAGACCTGTCTCAAAAGAAATTTTTTTTAAAAAAGTCATGGAGAGAGCAGTTGGGGATGTAGCTCTGAGGTAGAGTGTCTCTGGGTTTTAGTCTGCAGTACCCCCAAAAAAGAAAGAAAATGGAAGGAAGGCAAGCAAGCTTGAGATGATGGCATGTTGTGATCACCTTTAAACCTACTATTTTGATTCATATCCTGGGCTAATACCCACACTAGAATAAATGATTACTGTAGTGCAGGTAATGACAGCTGTAAACGGACACTTCCTGCTTGTCACTTTAGATAGCTGCACACACATCAGAGCTGACAGGTAGTGCTAATCCATCTCTGTCTCTAGGTTTTAGGTAGAGGAATATCAGGAAGCATTGGAGTAGTGGCTTCTATCAACGAACAGGAAGGTATCGCTACAGTCAGATTTCCACCCATAGACTGTCGAAAGACTTCTCAAGCGTCAGACACATTGACTATTCCATTGTCTAGACTTTGTGTTCCAAGGTCAGAGGTAAGATGATTTTGAAATATTTTATAAAATGTCACTGAAAATCGTAGCTGTTCTGCAATAGTTAACATGCACTTGCCAAGTAAAGAAACAGATACTTTGGTATTTTAAATTTTACTTGTGATGTGTATTTATTTATATATTGGTTGTAACTACTGAAGAGTTACATTTGTATGAAAATTTTTCCTCTAGATAACAAAATTCATTTCTTTGTTGGTTAGGAATATTCCATAGTATATTGTATTTTTGATAAATTTGATCTGGTTTATGACTTTCTCTGATGATTTTACTTTAACTTTCTGTCCCCATCTTGTCCCACCTTCAGGCACTGCCCCTCCACAAACTGTCCATTACTGAAAAGGTGGTACAGGCAGTTCAGTCCATGCTGCTTCCACAGGAAGGCAGTCTCTCAATTCACACCTCGCTTCCTGCAACAGGAGATGGCTCTGCACCTGTGATGGCAGTCGTCCGGCTCCTGGCTGAAATAAGAACAAGGTAAGCACCCACCCCAGATGCTTCCCAGGTTATCTGGGGTGCTGGGTGGGCCCTACCACCTCGGGCTTAAGGGTCTACAGCTTGAAGCTCATGCCAGCTGTGGAACAGAAACCATTGTCTTGTACTGTTTACTGTAGCTCATTGCAGTGCCTGATTTTTGCAGTTTTTGTTGCATCCTGTTTCTGCACTCGGAAATAAAATTGAGCTGTCCTCCTGAAAAAATAAGCAAGCAGTTGAGCTACTACATGTGGAATGCATACACGAGCTGCATGGTTTGCTCTGGCAGAAGCACTTTGTTCTGTCACAGGAATAACACTGCCATTTTTTCAAATGGCTTCAGCCACAATGGTGTGTTTCTGGTCTATCATTTTCCAAACCGATAACCAGAAGACCAGGGAATTATCTGTGTTGGAAAGGAAAGCAATCTCTTCCCGCAAATACATTTATTTACCATTAAATAGGAGTAACAAGTTTCTTTTCTGACCATGGAACCTCTCAGAAATTTCTAATATGTACATTGAATCCTGAGAGAGAAATCAGCATATATATTTTTCTCTCTTGCTTCTGGAACTCTGTTATTGTCCAAATAGCACAGTTTAGAGAAAGCTTTTAAGATGGTCACCTAGGGGCTGGAGTTGTGGCTCAGTGGTAGAGTGCTTGCCTAGCATGTGTGAGGAACTGGGTTCATCCTCAGCACCACATAAAAAATAAAGGCATTGTGTCCATCTACAGTTAAAAAAAAAAAAAAAAAAAAAAAAGATTGGTCACCTGGCATTTTGCATATCTGTTTAGTGGAGACTATCTAAGCAGTTCAATAGTTACTGTGTGAGAAAAGTTGCTAATACAGTCGTTCTTGGACTTCTGTGGGAGATGGAATCCAGGCCTGCCTCAGATACCAAAATCTGTGGTTGTTCCAGCCATTGTATGAAACGATGTTGTATTTGCACTGAACCTACACACATCCTCCTGTATATTTTAAGCCCTGTATAGAATCTTTAGGATACCTACTACATTATAACTAGTTGATAGATGGTATTATTAAGGAGATAATGACCAAACCAAAAAATTGTCTGTGTATGTTCAGTACAGGTGCAATTTTTTTTCTCCCAAATATTTTCGATCTGTGGTTGGTTGAATCTGTAGATGCAAAACTCCTGTGGATATTATGGATATGGAGGACTGACTGTATATTTCCAAGCCAGTCCAGCCAAGAATAAAAGCAAAGGGGACGGGGTTGTGGTTCAGTGGTAGAGCGCTCGCCTAGCGTGCATGAGGCACTGGGTTCGATCCTCAGCACCACATAATTAATAAATAAATAAATGAATGAATGAATGAATGAATGAATGAATGAATGAATGAATGAATGAATGAATAAATAAATAAATAAATAAATAATTGTGTCCACCTACAACTAAAAAATAAATATTTTAAGAAAAGAAAAAGCAAGAGGAGTAGAGAGTCTAAACTGGGGGACAAAATTGATTGAAATGTTTTTCACAGTTGACATTATAGAGAGTAAACATTGATGACTTTGAAATATTGTAAATCTTTTAACATTAAGAGCATGCCTGGTCATGGCCCAGCTTTTAGAAGACAGCTTATTTTGTGAAGAATTCATACAGCAGTGTCCAGCAGCTGTTGAAGTTCTTAATCTGGTAGCCCAGGAATGCAGTGCTGGTAAGTACCTGTACCTTTCCTTACCACTCTCTTTGATGGCACATAATCAGCACCTCTACTGTTTGATAATGGATTATTAACTGTGTTCATACATGAGGCAGCTGAGTTCTAGGAGAGTGTATATCACAACTCACTTATATCCCAGACCTACAGATATAAGTCAAAAGCTTTCAGTCATACCAGCGAGGAAGCAGGCATTCTTCAGTTTACCTTTAGGCCCCTGCTAGAATATTTTCTTTTCTCCATCTATATTAATTCATTGCCTTTATTTCCCTATCAGAAATATGAATAAGAAGTCCCTAACGGGTGGCATATATATTCTGACTATTGTCATGGGCTACATTTGAATTCAAGGTTGAGTTTACACTGACATCCATCCTTGGGGGTAGGTGTTAAGGGAAAGTACAAAACCATACAGAAGTAGGGGGACAGTGTCCTAGACCCTTGTGTTTGCATCATTCAAATTTAATAGTTCAACTCACAGGGGATCCTACTTCATCTATGCTATCATCCCTGGGATAATTTTAATCCTAGATATTATTTTATCTGTAAATATTTTGGTATGTTTCTCTAAAATATAAGACCTCTTAGCTGGGTACAGTAACTTACGCCTATGATCCTCCCTTGAACTCAGGGAGCTAAAGCAGGACAATGCAATTTCAAGGCCCACCTTGGCAACCTCATAATCCCCTGTCTCAAAATAAAAAGGGCTACAGTCGGGCATGGTGGTGCACACCTGTAATCCCAGTGGCTCAAGAGGCTGAGGCAGGAGAATCAAAAGTTCAAAGCCAGCCCCAGTAAGTTAGCAAGGCCCTAAGCAATTTAGTGAGACGCTATCTCAAAATAAAAACTCAAAAGGGTTGGAGATATGGCTTAGTTGTTAAGTGCCCCTAGGTTTAATCCCTGGCATCAAAGGGATGGGGGTAGGGATACAGCTCATTGGGAGAGCCCCATAAGGTTTATTAATAATTCTTTAATAAAAGTAAACATCTAGTCAGCATTTCACTTCCTAGTTTTCCTATAAAGATCATATTTGTTTTTACATTTGGTTATTTGAATAAGGACCCAAATAAAGTTCATGGTATAATTTCTATGTCTTATACAACTCTTATAAAGCATAGTTTCCTCTTTCTCTTATTTATTTATTTTTTGGCATGGTATACATTTTCTAAAAGATTTTCCCAGTCTTGATTTTGCTGCTTGTGTCCCTATAGGTGTCACTTAACATGCTCTTTAGCCCTCATATTTCCTATAAATTGGTAGTTGCCTTGCATTTTTTCTGTTATTTGTTTTTGCCTTTAAATCTCTTTAAATCCTCTTTTTGGTCATTTTTTTAATCTATATTATTTATTATTTCTTAGACCATTTACTTTGTCCATAACTCTCTAATACCTTTTCTGTGCATATTTTTTTTATTCTTTTTCCCTGTGGTCATTTCTCTTGGGATTTATTTGTTTTTCATTTCTTAATTTATCTTTATTCTTTTTTTCTCCCCAATATATTTGTCTTTATTTGTATCTGATTTACTTCTCAAATCTCTTCTTTTATAAGAAGATTCAGTAGAAGTTCCAACTGGAAGAACCAGTCATATGTAAACCTCAGAGAGATCTGTGACTAGAGAAAAAAATGGGAGAAAATGAGTTACCTGGGCTGCTAGGGTAAAATTACTTCGGACAGGTCCTTGCCCATAGTTTAGTTTGCTACTTCTGGTAGGTCCTTAGTTCACTGCCTCTGCTTTTTTCGTATTCTTGGCTTAGAAAACATTTTAAGAAATATTTCAATTGATTGTAGCAAACAATTTTTTTTTTTTTGCAAACATAAAATTTGCTGACTTAATCACTTTTTTTCTACAGGACCATTCCTCATTGTTCTCTTCTACATATTTTATAGAATAAAATGGTCTTAATTTGTAAAATTAACATTGGTGCTTAATGTACAAGCCAAGATTTGTAGTAGTTTAGAGCAGTAGTCTCACATGGTTTTGATCATTGTCCACCTAATTGTATTCCTTATTGGAAAAGAACAAAGAGAACCATGTGGGAAATGCATACTAATAACTGTGACTAAAAATTCACTTATCAGATTCCCAGAAATAGCCTTGAAGCTTTAAGTAAATATCAAACTTTGCTACTGCAAGGTCACTTACCCATAATCAAAGAAAACATCGTGTACTCTGGGTTACTTTGTAACAGAGCAGTGGATTCTTATGGCCCAGGTGGGATTATAGTTCTGCTCAGGAGAAATTCTGTTTAATAAGTGATATTAGGAGGGGTGGGGCATGAAGAGAAGCCAGAATGGAATGGATATTCATTCGTTCATTCATTCAGAGATGAAGTCTCAGTATGTTACCCAGGCTGGCCCTGGACTTCTGGGGCTCAAGCCACCCTCCTGCCTCAACCTTCCAAGTAGTTGGAATTACAGGTAGTGCGTGCCACTCCACCCAGTTTAGGATTTTAATTTTTTAATGCCTTTTATTTGATATATAAAACTGTCATGAAATTTATAACAGTAAATATTGATCCTCAGATTTTCAAAAATATTTCAATGAATTCCTCCCACTATTTTCCTTCGTCTGGTCTTACTTAAGTAACAGATATGGCCACTGTAATAATAACTGAGATCTAAATCTTATAACTTCTCTGTGTAAAGAGGAGAGCACTTAGTGTCACACAGGACGGGAGCACTCCCAGGAGCTGTTCCCATGAAGAAGTAGTACTCCTAAGAGGTTACCTGGATCTCTGAGTTGAAACAGCAAGGGAAGCCACGATTCAAACCTGAAGACAAAGCCCATGGAAACCAAAAGAGGTCTTGACTTGTTTTACACTTTTAGAGAACCAGAACCTCAGGTTCAGCTGTCTCTCCCTCTCCCAACTTTCTAATTTACAGATTTCTTGACCTAGATGCTCTCAATCTGAAAATTCCTAAGAAAACTCAGAATCATGTTAAACTACTTCCCAAGAAAATAATAGAAAAAGATAAACTGCTGCCCAAGAGCCACCAGAAACTCAGGGCTGTTAAGAGTGGCCCAGGTGGGCTGGGGATGTGGCTCAAGCGGTAGCGTGCTCGCTTGGCATGCGTGCGGCCTGGGTTCGATCCTCAGCACCACATACAAACGAAGATGTTGTGTCCACCGAGAACTAAGGAAAAAATAAATAAATGCTAAAATTCTCTCTCTCTGTCCCCCTCTCTCTCTCACTCTCTCTTTAAAAAAAAAAAAAAAAAGAGTGGCCCAGGTGGTTATGGCACAGTGACCTTCAGACCAAACTCCAGGAAATGGTGCCCTGAGTTTACCCTGAACCATCTTCTCCTTGCCCTTCTCCTGAGTTTTCACTGTCTCCCTTCTGTGGAGATCCAGGCCTGCTGGCTGTTTCTCCACCATGTCCCCTCCCCAGCCTCAGGAATGTGCCACATTTATAATCAGAGTTGCCGATTATTCAGGAATCAGCTCTCCTTCCTGACTTCCCTGCTCCAGTTAATACTCCGAGTACTGTGGCTGCTCCAGGAGTAGCCGAGCAAGTGCCTCCACCTTGTCCTCATGTCTCTTGCCGACATCCTTCTGGAGTTGAGCCCTGCCCTACCAGTCTCCACACCAGCTCCCCACCAGCACTGTGCTCCCAGCTCTTTCCTCTCACCTTGTTTCTTTCCACACTGTCACCTCTATCATCTTGCTAAAGCCCTGATCTGAGTGGCTGCTTGTCAGGAGCAGCGGCTGCCCCGTGTGGCTGGTTTTCCTAGCTACTGATGCCAAGCTGTTGCCTGTGCCCTGGACAGAGTCACAGCAGACCACTCAGTTTCTTATTACTATGACAGGGAAGAACAAGGTTTTTCTTCATTGAAGTGTAGGACTTTTAAATTCTCACACCAGACACTATAGAGTCTGCTATTACCTTAAGCCAACCTCATGGCAAATGAAGTTTATCAAGTAAGCTCTGTTCCCTTCCCCAACCCCAAGCATAGCTTCTACCTTGTTATTTAGCATGAATCTTCGCCATGGAAACTGCTACTGGTTAATTATAACAGCATTGTTGCAGGTGTCATTGTATCATCTATTCTATATGTGAGGTCGTCCAGAATAATTTTCTAAGTCATTTAAACAAAATAGTTAGAAAGTGTATGTGAGAAATAGTTGGTCTCCTTATGACTAGGTGACTTATTTATGGCCTCCATAAGCTCTATAATTGAACAGTTTCTCTCTTCCTCCTGACCACTGGGAAACAAAGATCCACATTTGTACCCCAAATATAAAGGACCCAGGCACACACCTTATGGGCCCGCTGTACTGATGGCCCCTCTTTGACTCTGTCTTAAAGTTGCCTTATCTCTCTTGTTTCGTGATTCATATCATGGGATTACATTGGGTGTGTCTGTTTCTTCCCTTAGGTGGCTATGTGTCTGTAGCTACAGTGTAAGTAGATTAGTCCTTAGCCACTGTCTGACATAAACCCTATGCTTTGCTTTGCTTTGCTTTTTCTTACTGGGAATTTAACCCAGGGGCACTTTGTCACTGAGCTGCATCCCCTATCCTTTTATTTTCTATTTTGAGACAGAACCTTGCTAAGTGACTGAAGCTGGCCTCAAACTTAATGATCCTCCTGCCTCAGCCTTCTGAGTTGCTGGGATCATAGGCACCTGGCTGTGTACTTTACTTTTTTTTTTTTAATCCAGGAATGTTTTAAAATTGAGGAATAATTTACAGACTATAATATTTACCACTTTAAAGTGGACAATTCAGTGAGCTTCACCACTAATTCCTTAATATTTCTACCTCTGTCCTCTCAAAAAACTGCTCATATACACAGTAAGTGGTTACTACCCTAATCTCTACTCTTAGCCTCTGGCAATACGAATCTGCTTTC
The DNA here is from genome assembly GCF_052094955.1 of Ictidomys tridecemlineatus. Classification (NCBI taxonomy): domain Eukaryota; kingdom Metazoa; phylum Chordata; class Mammalia; order Rodentia; family Sciuridae; genus Ictidomys; species Ictidomys tridecemlineatus. Next base: position 82,910,821 of record NC_135478.1, on the reverse strand, counting down.
TATTCTATAAATTGGCATCTTCTGGGCATTTCATGTAAATGGAATCATATAGTATGTGGCCTTTGGGGTCAGGCTTCTTTCACCAGCATCATATTTTCATAATCATTCATATTATAGTACTTCATTCTTTTGTATGGCTTAATCCCATTCTGTTGTATGAATAGACCACATTTTATTTATTGATTGATTGATGGATACTTGTGTTGTTTCTACTTTGGACTGTTATGAATAATGCTTCTGTAAACATTTATATAAGTTTTTACTTGGGTATATATTTTTAGTTCTCTTGGGTATATACCTTGAAGTGGAACTACTGGCTTACATGATAATTCTGTGGGGTTTTTTTGTGGTTTTGTTTTGGTGGTGTTGGAGATTGAACCAAGGGCCTCACACATACTAGGCAAGTTCTCTACTGAGCTCCACCCACAGCCCTTTTACTTATTTATTTATTTACTTACTTACTTAACTTTGAGTCAGAATCTCTTATTCGCCTACCCTGCTTTCAAACTTTCAGTCCTCCTGCCTCAACCTCCTGGGAACATGGAGTTATAGCATGTGCCACCACACCTGGCTATGTTTAACTTTTAAGGAATTGCTTTCCTTTTTGAGGGACTGTTTTTCAAGTGACCATATCATTTACATTCCAGCAACATGTAGGGCTCCAGTTACTCCACGTTTTACAAATGTTGGTGTTGTCTACCTTTTTTATTATAGCTATCCTCACAGGTGGGAAATGGTCCCTCATGATGGTGTTAGTTTACATTTTCCTAATAACTGATCATGGTGAATATCTTTTCACATTCTTATTAGCCATTTGTTCATCATCTTTGGAGAAATTTCTGTCCAAATCCCTTGGAAATTTTTAAATTGGGTTATTTGTCTTTTTATTATTGAGTAACAAGGGTTCTATATGTATTCTAGATATACTAGTCCCAAGACAAATGTAACTTGCAAATATTTTCTTCTGTTCTATGGGTTGTTTCTTCACTTGCTTAATAATATACTTTGAAATAACAAAAATTTTCATTTTGAAGAAATCACTTTACCCAGGTTTCTTTTGTGACTTGTGCTTTTGGTGTCATATCTAAAAACCATTAGTATCTGTTGTAAATTTGTGTCTATAAAAATGGTTTAAGGGCTGGGATTGTAGCTCGGCAGCAGAGCACTTGCCTAGCATGCTTGAGGTGCTGGGTTCTATCCTCAGCACCACATAAAAATAAACAAGTAAAATAAAGTCATTCTGTCCATCTGCAACTACAAAAAAAAAATTTTTTTAATGGTTTTAAAACCTTAAGAAATAGGCCATGCATGGTGGCACATACCTGTAATCCCAGCAGCTCAGGAAGCTGAGGAAGGAGGATCATGAATTCAAAGCCAGCCTCAACAAAAATGAAGCACTAAGCAACTCAGTGACATACTGTCTCTAAACACAATACAAAATAGAACTGGGGATGTAGCTCAGTGGCCAAGTGCCTCTGAGTTCAATTCCCAGTACCAAAAAAAAAAAAACAAAAACAAAAAAACAACAGCAAAAAACCTTAAAAATGGAATGAAATAAATATTAGCGGATTTATAGTCCAAATGGCCTGACTAGAGTCTTTACGCCTATATCATCTTCTAAGAATTTTATAGTTTTAGCTATAGGGTTTATGTTGTTTAGGTGTTTTTTGATCCATTGTGTGTTAACTTCCATGTGTTGTGTGAAATATTCTTTTTTTAAAAAAAATTTTTTTAGTTGTAGATGAACACAATACCTTATTTTGTTTGTTTATTTTTATGTGGTGCTGAGGATTGAACCCAGCGACTGACACATGCTAGGCAAGTGCTCTACCACTGAGCCAGGATCCCATCCCATGAAATATTCTTAATACCTCTTGCACTTGACTTTTCTAGACCTTTTCTCATAGTGTCAAGCCACCAGAATTTTCTTTCTTCTCTGTTTATTGCATTTCTGTCTCTTGTAAGATCGAAGTCAATACTATCTTCATTAAGCCTGTATGGATTCTAGAATGAAATTATTGCCCACTCATCTGTGCCTGGGCTTAGGCCTTATGTCACATAAACATACAGTGAAGCTTTATGCTCCTTTGTGTGGATGTGTGTTTGTGTGCATGCTCACACTTTTTATATACCCTCCTATGTCTTCATATTCTCCAATATCTAGCAGTGTGCCTGGTTCATAGGAGGCACTCAATAGACATTAATTAATTTATTGATTGGCTTATTTTTATTGGGGACTGGACCTAGGGCATTTTATACTGATATATAAAGATGATTTTTATTTTATTTATTTTTATTTTTTTGATACCGGAGACTGAACCCAGGGGTACTTAATTACTGGGCTACATCCCCAGCCCTTTTTTGTATTTTATTTAGAGACATTGAGTTGCTAAGTGCCTCGCCAAGTTGCTAAGGCTGACTTTGAACTCATGATACTCCTAACTCAGCTTCCCGAGTCACTGGGATTACAGGCATGTGCCACCACACCCAGCAATTTTTATTTTTGAGACAGGGTTTCATTAAGTTATTGAGGCTGACCTTGAATTTGCAGTCTTCCTGCCTTAGCCTCCCAAGTTGCTGGGCTTACAGGTGTGCCCCACTGCATTTGGCTCAATACGCATTAATTTTTAAAAATCATTTTAGATATTAAGAATAATAGCCTTCATTTACTAGAAATATGAATAATAGTTCCCATTATTTGCCCTGTGCTAGGAGCTAAGCTTAGGGCTCTAACTGAGTTAATTCATTTCATCGTCTCAAAACCCTACAAGAGGGCTGGAGTTGTAGCTCAGTGGTAGAGCACTTGCATTGCAAGTGTGAGGCACTGGGTATGATCCTTAGCATAACATAAAAATAAATAAAGATATTGTGTCCATCTACAACTAAAAAAAAAATTAAAAAGGAAAAAAAAACCATGAGATTTAGGCACTATTATTACCCTTGTATTGGAAGTGAGAAGTGAATACAGAGTAGTAGAGCCAGGTTCTGCATCTAAATAGCCTCATCCAAGCTATGCACGCGGCCACATGGCCATGCTGCTGACTGTGTCATAGTCAAAGATGTCCCAGGGCATTTGCTCCTTTGTAAGGAATTAAATGATGTCTATAAATGAATTTTGCTTCAGTGCTACTCCAGAGGAGTCAGAGTTCTGTTCAGGGTTGTAGGAGTTGTTTCCACAGATTCCCTGTGCCCCTCTGCAGGAGAGCGACTTGCTGTTGTGGAGGTGCAGTGTGAGCGGCTGAGGATGCTCTATCGGGACTGCGCCCGGCCCCCGCCCCCTCCCCTGCAGGCTGACCGGAGACAGGTGAGCCCTCACACCTCCTACCTGGCTGCAGGCTGCAACACACATCATTAAAGAAGGCCAGCAGCTTGTTGAGGACATTTAGGATGAGCATTGCAAAGCCCTTTGTAGGTGCTTGCGGTCATCCGAATATCAAAGCATATTGAGCTGACATTATGAATACTGAAAAATTACATTAGGGGCAGAATTTATTGATTTATTAATAGTTCTCTTTGTTATTAACAACAGAGAAAGAAAGCCCTTTGAAAAACAAAAGTGACAAAATATTTAAAATTGCTATATATTTGATTGTTGATAGCAACATTACTTGCAATAGCCAAAAAGTGAAAATAACCCAAGTGTCCATTAAGTGTTGAATGAATAATCAAAATATGATATATCCAAGCAACAGATTATTTGGCCATAAAAAGGAATGAAGTGCTAATAAATGCTATGACATGGATGGACCCTAAAGTCATGCCAAGTGAAATCGACAAAGACCTCATGTTTCTTGGTTCCATTTACATAAACTTTCTAGTTCAGGCGCATCCATAGATAAAGGAAACAGATTAATGGTTGCCAGGAGCTAGAAGGAGAGAGATGGGGTTTGAGTTCTGAAGTACACAGTTTCTTTTAGCAGGGAAAAACATGTTCTAAAATTAGATCATGGTGATGATCGCACAACTCTACGAATACGCTAAAAACCACTGACTTATGTATTTGAAATGGAGAATTGTATATTATGTGAATTACACAAGATAAGTTGGAATATCTAGGTAGTATATAAGACTTGCTGTATTCTTGCAGTTTTTCTGTGATCTTAAACTTATTTTTTAAAGACATTAAAAACGTATAAAAGGGGGTTGGGGTTGTGGCTCAGTGGTAGAGTGCTTGCCTAGCATGTGTAAGGCACTGGGTTCGATCCTCAGCACCACATAAAAATAAATAAAATAAAGATATTTTGTCCATCTACACGTAAAAAAATTAAAATAAAACTTATAAAAGGAAAAAATCCCTTTAAACATCATCGTCTCCAGTTGCCATGGTCAGCACATTGATATAAAAGTTTTTTAAACACAAATGAATTTCTGTCTGTACTTTTGATGCTCAGGTCTTTCTCCTCTGTAGATGGCGAATCCCTCCCTGTTCTGTCAGCCAGCAGCAGCGGAGCGTGTGCTCGAGCTGTTATTGCCAGGCATCCAGGTTGACTTGAGCTACCTCTATGAGGGCGACCTGACGCACGTCTCTGGAGCTCAGTCTTTCCCTGCGTCTCATCTCTCAGTTCTCTCTGTAGGATACAGTGAAATCGGGGGTCAAAAAGACAGGCTGTGTCCGATAGAGAAGACTATTTCATGATATTAGGTTGATTAAAGTATTAGCATTAACATTTACAGAGTTAAAAGAGAAAATAGTCTTGGGGAACAGGAGTGGTGAAGGAGATAGCCTTTAAAAAAAGAAGTTCCCTTTGGGGAAAAAAATCAAAATTTGTATATATATGGCTGGGGCGTGGCTCAGTGGTTGAGCACTTGCCTAGCGTGTGTGAGGCCCTGGGTTTGGTCCTCAGCACCACCAACAAAACCAATGTTTCTAATAAAAAGTAAAATTATTTTATATATATGTACACAACTGAATATGCTGGTATTTTAATACCATCAGATAGCCTTTGTTTTCTTTGGGAGATAGAGGCATTTGTGTCTGCAATTTTATTGAATGAGGTTTCCCCCCCATCCTACCCCTTGTAGCCCAAAGAGATAACTTGGAGCCCCTCCCGAGTGTTTCCTCCAGTGCGGGCCTGCATGTTCTCATCTCACCTGACCTCGGTCACATTCCTGGCTGACCCCAGCGCTGGGGGAGGTCTGCCCCGGGGCACCTTTATCTACGCCACCTCACCTCTGCCAGTTCAGGTGAGACAGCACACAGCACATTGCCTTTAGCTGCTTCTTCCAAACTGAAAGAGCAAGGAAGTGGTTGGGGCCCTGACTGAGCCACCTGACTGTGCCCTCTGCTGGTGTCTCTTCAGGCCCCATCTTTTTACTGGGAAATTGAAATTGTTTCCTATGGAGATACTGATGACGACACTGGACCAATAGTTTCCTTTGGCTTTGCTACAGAAGCCGAGAAACGAGATGGAGCTTGGACCAACCCAGTGGGCACTTGCCTTTTCCACAAGTGAGTGACTGCTACTACTTTTATTTAAAGAGAAGAAAAGTGGGTCAGTGTTTCAGAGAACAGCAGCTTCCCACAAAGTGTAGATAAGAAGCCAAAATCGAGGTGTGTCTTCAAATAAGCTTGAGGAAAGGAGCCGCTGCTTCCCTCGCTTGGACATTCACAGTGCCTATTGGCTTCGTTCCTTCCTAATTGTCCTGCAATAAGAGATTGGTTTTGTTTCCAAATGGATTTGAGCCCGCATCCTTTATTCTATGAAGACAGTTCGGGAGACGTCGGTGTAGGTGTGTTGATGCTAAAGTGATACCACAGTCTCTGCCCCCACAAAATGTGAGAAATGCCTGTTGAAATGCACTCACATTTCAGGGTTCCTGGTGGCCCTCATGCTGCTGATGCCCTCCCCGTGCACTTCGCCTGCCGCTGTGTGGGCTGATGCATCTCGCCCTTGACTCCCTCCTTCTCTCCCTAGCAATGGCCGAGCCGTGCACTACAACGGCTCCAGTCTGCTCCAGTGGAAGAGCGTTCGCTTAGACGTGACTCTCTCTCCTGGTGAGTGCAGTGGGGGCTTTTTTAACTTGAATACTTCTGGTGGTCCCAAGTTTGGGTCTAAATGGGTTAAAGTTAATAAACTTGGGAACTGGAAATGTGGTTTGTCTTTTAGTGAAAACCAAGTTCTTGTCATTGCTGACCCTAGTGTACACCAAACCTCTCACTTTATAAGGCCATTACCCTTTTGGTAACTTAGGGGGCACTTTTTTCTTTATCTGGCTGCCACACAGGTTGCAAATTACAAGTTTGTTGGAGAGTCAATAAAGGGAGGAAATGTGTGTGTGTCCTTCCTATTCTCTACTATAGGTGACGTGGCAGGAATTGGCTGGGAGAGAACCGAGGGTACTCCACCTCCACCGGGGCAGCCAGCCAAGGGCCGGGTGTACTTCACATATTGCGGGCAGCGCCTTTCACCATACCTTGAGGATGTCTCTGGTGGGATGTGGCCTGTGGTTCACATTCAGAAAAAGGTAAATCACCTTGTTGGGAGAAGAGAGCAGATCTTAGTAATTTGTTTCTATCAGGAAGGAGAAGGAAAAAGGCAGTAAATGTGTGTGCTTCTGTACATACCTCATTGTGCATGGTTAACAGAAAGGAGCACAAAGTGAGCCTAAGCAACGTGCTGATCCCACAGTCTAGCAAGCACTTAGAGTCTAACTGCTCTGACTCCTTCTAGCCATCATTCTAACAACAGTACAAGGACAAAAGTAGCAGTGCTCCTTCAGATGCTGGTAAAATGATTCTGTGGTTAGGTTTTGACAGTGACCCTGTGGTTCAGTGGCAGAGCACTTGCCTAGCACATGTGAGGCGCTGAGTTTGATCCTCAGCACCACATGAAAATAAATAAATAAATAAAGGTATTGTGTCCAACTACAACTAAAAAAATATTTAAAAAATAAAAATAATAAAGAAGAAAAAAAAATCTGGATGCAGTGGCGCATGCCTATCATCCCCGTGGTTCATGAGGCTGAAGCAGGATAATCACAGGGCTGAGGCCAGCTTCAGCAACTTAATGAGACCCCTGTACCATGAAGAGAGAGAAACCAGAGACCTTTCAAATCCTTTATTTCATGCCCTTTCCTTCCAGAACACCAAAACTCGAGCCAACTTTGGCTCCCGCCCATTTGCCTATGCCGAGGGGCAGGCCCATCGCAACGCAGCTGACCTATGCACTGACCTGGCAGAGGAGATTAGCGCAAACTTCGAGGCCCTGCCCTTTGCCATGGCATCTGACAGTGACAACGATGCCGGCACCAGTATTGCATCAGACCCAGGCACTCATGGGCCACTGTGCCGGATTGCAGCCGTGGCCACCGCTCAGCAACGTAAGTCACCTCCTCCTGAGGCCCCATTCTGCCAGGGTTGAGAGTGCTGTGCATACCATAAGCCCATTTCACTGGGCCATCCCCATTACGGAGACCTCAAATTAAGTACCATAGGTCACCTGAGGATGGCGGGCCAGTCCAAGTGAAAGAACAGGGGGCGGGAGGCATGGCAGCCAGGGAGGCGCTTTCCAACTCAGGGAGCTGTCACAGGTTAGCGGCAGCAGAACGGAATGAGGTAGCTAAGGATCACAGAGCATTTATAAAATCTCTCATTTTATAGTTAACTCATTTAAAAAGTTGATTCAAAACTGTGGCCATCAAAGTATAATAAGATGCCTATGATAGAATCGGGATGGTAGGCACATAGGTGTCTATCATAAACTTTTCTGTATTTGAAAAATGTCTTAATAAAATTGAGTAAAACTGAGCTCACCAAACTGAAGCTGTCTGTAAGCCACATCTGGCCCCTGGGATGCTGGTTTGCAAATTGGTGAAGTGTTTGCTTTTCTCTCATAGGAAAGAATCTTCCAAGTTCTCTGAGTTGAATAAATCAGACCCATAAAAACTATCTTGGGATTCAGGCTAATCATAGATGCCTAGTTCTTCTTGACTCTGCTTTAAGTCTGTCCACCTGCTAGGAGTCTACCCATGATGCACACTCAGGAAGTCCAGCTTTTCCAAGGGTAGGAAGTTAATGGTCTTTCTAGCTTGCTCTTGGTTGATTTTGCTGTCGTCCTGCTTTGTTATAGAATACGATAGTGACACCTCCTGTCATTATAAAGTTGAGCTCAGCTATGAGAATTTCATCACCTCTGGCCCAGACCCTCACCCGCCTCCCATTGCAGACGATGAGAGTGATGATGATGACGATGATGACATTCCACAGGTAAGAGGCCTGAGACCCAGGTTAGGAGGTGGCCATATGTATTTAGCTCCCTGATGGCTGCCATGAGCTTCAGGGAATGATTTTGGTGTAAGGTTGCAAGGCCAGCGCTGGTACGGTTCAGCTGGGTGGCTGTGCCTGAACGGTTGTGACGTGCTCATCTTTCCACACCACCCGTTGATGTCGGTCTCTGCTGGGCTATGGCCAAGAACAGGTCCAGGTGCTGGAGAGGGGCAGTCTGGTGGCAGTAGTGCAGCAGTGAGCTCAGAGCGTTTCAGTGGCTGTTGAGGGAAGGGAAGAGCTTGTTGAGCTATTCCTCCCTGGCATCTGAGGCTCTGCCCCTTGCTGCCATCACTGGTGTCACCTGGGCGAGGCCACTGGGCGAGAGCTGTAAGGGAGGGAGGCATGCTGCCGGCTCGAGGCGCTCCCCTCTGCTCATGGGTTGCCTCTCCTTCAGGAGGACCACTATGCCCTGCTGGTGAAAGCTTGGGAGACCAAGGTTTTTCCCACCATCCGAAGACGCTTCCGGAATGAAGCAGAGAGGAAATCCGGCCTGGACCAGATCAAGGGTGCTTTACAACTAGGTCTGGTGCTTTTTGTTCTCCCAAGGAGCTTATTGCATGGCTTGAAGAGATGGGGGAGATGTAAAATCAGGAGAGGTGCTCGTCAAGTGTCCAGCCTGACTTGACCTTGTCTTCTCCCATACTGCCAGTGAGCTCTGGATCTTTTGCTTTCATAGGCTCTATTTACCTGTCATTTTAACTCAAATGAACTGCTAAATTTAGCTGGAATGGTTGTCCTGGGAATCTGAAGAACCTAGTGGTTAACAGTCACATCTAAAGTCACTGATGTGCTGTTTATCAGCCATGGGAGCTTGGGCTTTCCTCATCTTTAAAATGGAATCAGTATGGTAACAGTCTCATTTGTGTATGAGAAATAAATGGACTGATATAGGTAGTTGAAACTCCTAAGAGCAGTGCCTGGCACAAAGTAAGCACTCAGTTAATGTAGTTCTGCATGTCACAATGGTAATGATGGAGGTGAGACTTTTCCCCTTCAGCAGAGCAGTGGAAAGGCTGAAAGGAGGATAGGTAGATGGTTCATAGTGCCCAAAGGATTCCTCTGTAATGGTGATCAGCCTCCTGTCATCAAGTCCCCTGGAGAAGGTTAATGAAGCTATCTATCCCTGGCCTCCACAAGCTTTACTTTGGCATTCTCCCTTTGACTCTTATTCCTGCTTATTGGATAGTATTTTTTTTCTTCCTCTCCACTATTTGGAAAGATCATTTAATTCCAAAATGTTTTAGTATTAAGCCACAGTTTCTGTTTGTTCTCTCTGACGCTTCTTTCCATAAGCATCCTTCTATAATCACAATCTCTTTTTAAACTATGCTTAGAAAATTGTCATAACGTTTCATTACAGCAAGATAGCAAATAAAGTTGGTGGGTTTATGTAATGCAAATAGGCTTTGTTTAAAAAGAGGTGCTTGCCAGGCCCAGTAGTACCACCTATAATCCTAGCTACTTGGGAGGCTGAGGCAGGAGGATGACAAGTTCAAGGCCATTTAGCAAGACCCTATCTCAAAGTTTAAAAAAAAGGACTGGGGATGTAGTCAGTCATAGAACACCCCTGAGTTCAATCTCCAGTACCAAAAAAAAAAAGACTGCATAATAATGATCCATCATTTTTAACCATCCTGTATTGATAAATTCTTAAGCTATTTCCATTTTGTGGTTATTATTTACTAACCGTGCTACAGTGAATGTTCTTGGATCTTTGCACACTGGTGCTTGTATTGCTGCAAGAGAGGTCTGAGAGATTCTCAGAAGTAATGCCTTTAGTATTTTACACTTGGTAGAAACTGCATAGTTGCCTTCTCTAAGAAGTACACTGTCCCATAAATAGTATTTAAAAGATTCTGTGTCATTTCACTCCAGATACTTGTCAGTGTCATGGTTGATCTCAAGACTGCATGCTCTGTGGAGAGTTACTGGGTCTGTTATGTTTTCAGGCATGGTGGATATTGCCCGGCAGACGGTGGAATTTCTATATGAGGAGAATGGCGGCATCCCAAGAGACCTGTATCTTCCCACCATTGAGGATATTAAAGATGAAGCAAACAAGTTCACAATTGACAAAGTTCGAAAAGGTTTTCCTTTCCTCCTTAATTCACCTGTGAACTTTCCTATGATATCAGTAGTTGAATTTTCTCAGGCATGAACCAAGCAGCTGGTAGTTTTCCTAGGGTGACCTCCATATGCCAAATAATTTGACCTCTTCCAAGCTCTCCCATGTGAAGCCCTCAAGGGCAGGGGTAGGCATCAGCAACTGTTTGGCCCTTGGTATCTCTGCCATGTTCCTGGAGCTCTCTGATGTGGGCAGCTGAGGCAGGGCTGGGAGTGCAAGGGGGGAAGCAGGGCCTGGGCTGAGGGCCCAGCTCTGAGCCAATAAGCCCTATGTTCATGGTTAAATTTTAAAATTTTAATAGAATATAGTCACTTAATTTAAAAACTATTGCATGTTTTAAGGAAAAAGAAAAAAACAGAAAGCACAGAAAAATAGAATTTAAAACAGCTCACTTTTAGAATTACCAGATGACCTTCACAAAAGTACCAGAACATCATGGGCAGGCACAGGAATAGATATTTATTTTCATCTCCTCTTCCTCCTCCTCTTCCTCCTCCTCTTTCTCCTCCTCCTCCTCTTCTTCTCCCCTCCTCCTCCTCCTCCTCCTCCTCCTCCTCCTCCTCCTCCTCCTCCTCCTCCACCATCACCACCACCAAAAAAAGTTTACCTTTTTGAAGGTACAACTCAGGAGTTTTGAATATGTTCACTAAGTTGTGTGACCACCCAGTGATTGCTCCTCTATAGTTGCTCAGCAGTTCCGTCCCCCCTCCAAAAAAATCTTGTGACCTCGTTACTCCCTGTAGTTTTTCTAGGGTGACCACAGCCTCTGGGCATCGCAGCTCTGCTTTCTGTCTCTGTAGATCTACCTGTTCTGGATTCTGCTTCATTCCTACAAATGGAATCACATGTCATGTGGTTTCTTCATCCAGGTTCATCCATGCTGTGGCCAAATAATTTTTCATTGTGTGTACATGTTCCATTTTGCATTTCCATTCATCCATTAGCAAATATTTGATAAAAGTAATAAAAAAATAAACATTTGAGCTGTTTCCATTTTGGGGCTAATATGAATAATGCTGCAGAGAACATTGGTGCACGAGTTTTTGTGTGGCCATGTGTTTTTGTTTCTTCTTGGTGTGTACATAGGGGTGCAATTGCTGGGTCATTTGGTGGTTTTTGGTGTAACTTTTTGAGGAGCTGCCCAACTATTTTTCAAAATGTCTGCAGCACAGTACAATCCCACCAGCAATGTGTGAAAGTTCTAATACCCACATATCCTTGCCAGCACTAGTTATTGTCTTTTATATTTAGCTGTATACTTTGTGTGAAGTATCTCTTTGTGGCTTTGACATGCGTTTCCTTAATGATTAATAACTAATATTGAACATCTTTTCATGTGTTATCTTTTCCTTCTCTTTGAAGAACTGTTTATTCAAATTCTTTGCCTATTTTTAAGTGGCGTTTTTGTATTTTCATCCGTGAATTACAAGTGTCTTTAAAACATGCTATTGTATTGCTTTTCAGGCTGAGATGTGTTCTTTTTTTTGTTGTAAAAATGCTGAGGGCATTGTTTAATGCCATAGAGCTATTTTTGACCCTATAATCTAGGGTCTCAAAGTGACATGCTACTTCTTCTTAAGTTTCTACCTCTACCTCCTCAGGTCTCACAGTTGTAACTCGCTCTCCAGACAGTAATAATGTAGCCAGCAGTACCGTTGGAACTGCTTTGCCAAAATTTGCCATCCGTGGGATGCTGAAAACCTTTGGACTTCATGGAGTCGTCTTAGATGTCGATTCAGTAAGTGAACAGCCATTCAGAGTGATCAGCCCTCTCATGTGCTGAGGCCTTCGTGCCCAGACTCCCATGCACCTTAAAAAGTGATTCTGGGAAGCCAGGTACAGCGCACATGCCCATTATCCAAGCTATGCAAAAAGTTTGATGGCAAGTTCCAGTTTAGCCTAGATAGCTTAGGAAGGCCCTGTCTCAAGATAAAAAATAAAAAGGACTGGGGATATGGCTCGGTAGCAGAGCGCCCCTGGGTGAAAGCCCCAGAACTGCAAATGAAAATGAGCTCGTGGGCAGGGGTGCAGCTCAGTAGTAGAGCACATGCCTAGCACACCTGAGGTGCTGGGTTCTGTCCCCAGCACTGCAGAAAGAAGGGATGATTCATTTGGGTTTCTCTTCAAATTAAGGACAAGGATGCCAAATAAAAATGCTCTCATGTGAAATTTCTTGCCTAAGTTTTTTTTTCGTGTGTTCGAACCAGGAATCAGGACTGATAGCTCACTGTTAGCTCCTAACTATTGGTGCCATCAACTCCCCAAGACCACACCAGCTCTACCACACAGCCGTGTCCAAACCTCATCTCCACCCAAGTTCCAGGGGAAGTTCTCCCGTTGTTCTGGAATGGGTGTTAGACACAGCACTGTCAGGATTGTTAGACACAGACCAAAGAGCTTTGTCATTTGGATCACATCATCTCACTAATTGTCTCAGCCTCAGTTTCCCTACCTGTCAAGTGAGTTCGTTAAACTCATTCACTAATTGTCTCCATTTTATGAAACTTTCTCATGGGGCTCATGAGGATTCGGAGTGACCGGGACAGAGGAAGTACAGAAAAGAGTGAGAGAAGGCAAAGCCAGAACTGACTTTTGAAAACAGGATTCTGTTTGAAAGCTGTAACTACATGGTTTTGAACTTTCCCATGTAAGAAAGACTAATGAAATCAAACCTATGAGTCTCCGATAAAGAATTGTCTTTTTCACTAGGTAGATACAAGCTTCAGCGTCATTCAGGGGTATGATAATGTTAGGTACCATTAATACTTTGTTTTTTTGGGGGTACTGTGGATTGAATCCAGGGGTGCTTAACCACTGAGCCACATTCCTGGCCCTTTTTATTTTTTATTTAGAGACAGGGTCTCACTAAGTTGCTTAGGGCTTCTTTAAGTTGCTGAGGCTGGTTTGGAACTTGTGTTCCTCCTGCCTCAGCCTCCCAAGCCACTGGGATTACAGACATGTTCTACCATGCATAGCACCATTAATGCTTTGAAATTGACCTTTTAAAAATTTACGACTTTAGCTGACTACATTTTACCAGGACTTAATGTAACTCAATAAATTCTTCAGAGGGGTCATTGACTAATGGTTTAATGAGGTGACCATTTAAATAGAAAACTCCATCAGTAATCCTGAATCTCCCACTGCCATCTAATACAGACTTCCAATTTTAGTTATCAGAAGATAATTGCTAATGGTATTTTTCAGCAATGGAAATGTATGAAAATAAAAATTAGAAACATGGAAATTTTGTAAAGTAATCATCCTATTATTTCTCAAGTAATTTGATTACTTCAGTAATTTTAATTGAACCTGAGTAAAAATCACATTGGCATTTAAATCCAGAATGCATGATATATGTGAGCTTATTTTTTACTTATTTTTAAGTTGTCAATGAATCTTTTTATTTATTTGTGGTGATGAGGAGCAAACCCAGGGCCTCACATATGCCAGGCAAGCGCTGTACCGCTGAGCCACAACTCCAACCCTCCACTGTTTTAATTTTTTTTTTGAGAGAGAGAGAGAGAGAGAGAATTTTTTTAATATTTATTTTTCTTAGTTTTCGGCGGATATAACATCTTTCTTTATATGTGGTGCTGAGGATCGAACCCGGGCCGTACGCATGCCAGGCGAGCGCGCTACCACTTGAGCCACATCCTCAGCCCCTTCTTTAAATTGTTAACTTATTATTACATTGAAGGTCTTCATTAGTTTTTTTATACCAATTAAAATTTTCCATCTGGTATGGGAAACTAAAACACTCTCAGTACCAACCACATGTGAACTTTTAGACTTAATGGCATGAAACTAGCATTTATTGTTATAATCTGACAATACATATTAATTTGCAGATTATATGTAAACACACATTTGTACATGTGTGTGGATATATGTACATACATGTAGACATGTACACATATGTGTTTATTTTTATTTAAAGTTTTTTCTACTTTGTGGGGTTTTGTTTGTTGTTTGTTTGGTTTTTGTCACTGGGAATTAAACCCAGGGGTACTTTACCACTGAGCTACATCCACGGTCCATTTTATGTTTTATCTTGAGACACGTCTCACTAAGAACTGCCTCAAACTAGCAATCTTGCCTCAGCCTTTCAAGTTGCTGGGATTCCAGGTGTGCACCACCAAACTGGCGTTTTTTTGTTTTAGTTTTTGTTTTCTACTTTGAGCATTGTTTGCTTGTTGGAATAACTGGCTTTTAGCCTTTCTATTTTGTGTTAATTTATAATTAAGAATTTATTAAACAGGAGACCAAGGGGCATAACTAAGTGGCAGAACACTTCTCGTAGAGAAGTGTTCAATTCAAAGCACCAGAGAGAGAGACAGAATGTATTATGAATTCCTTTTCAGTTTATTAATTTTGTTCATGAAATAACAAGTAGATGCAAATTATAAGCATCATAGCTAAAAACTGGGAGTTTTGTATATTGTATATGTATATAAATTTGGAAAACAAAGTTACTAAAAAGCGGACATTTCCTTTTCCTGTTGTAGGTGAACGAGCTGGTGCAGGTGGAAACATATCTCCGGAGTGAGGGGGTGCTGGTGCGGTATTGGTACCCCATTGACATGTTGGAAAGGCCCCCTGCAGGCTACCGAAGGACTGCCACCAATGGGCTGGTCACACTGGACAACACCAACCTTCAAATTCACAGGTAAAGTAGAGCCCTTCTTTCTGAGGAGTCACAGAAATCCACTGTGTTTTTCTGCATGTACCATTAATCCTTGACAAGAAGGCTTTCCTTCCAAAGCTGAGGGTTAAAGAAAGAGAGAAGACAACCAGAAAAGGTAGTAGAAAAATTTTGGGAGTTAGGCAGAAAAGTTGAAGGATATAGAATCATCTGGTCTCTGCCACAAGCACTCTGCTATAGATTGGGGGGCTGAGGACAGCTAGAGATTCCAAGAGTGGAAAAATTATTCTGAGGAAAGCAACTCAAGAAGAGGTAGCGAATCAGGAAGAGGCCCAGGCACTGTGGGAGCAGTCAGCCCACTGTTCTCGCTAAACTAGCAGGTGTCCCAGGAATGCTGGCTCTGTGCCTGGCACTGGACACGCCCTGGAAGCAAACTGAAGTACTATGGCAGTTGCCTGCGCCAGCAGATTAAAGCCAAAAGACCCAGCATCCAGGGCTGTGGCTCAGTGGTAAGCACTCACCTCGCACGTAGGAGGCACTGGGTTCAATCCTCAGCACCACATAAAAATAAATAAAGGTATTGTGTTCAACTATAACAACAACTACAAGAAATCACACACACACACACACACACACACGAAACTAAAACAGAAAGATATGGCAAAGTTCCTGCTGTGTACCAATACAATTTCCCTGTGAATTGTTCCTTTTGGTCTTAAAAATTCTTATAACAATTCAGAGAAAATATAATAATAAGTGAGTTTTTAAATGAAGGTCTCTGTGTACTATTGTGCATGCCAGCCCTCCCTGGCCATCACAGTTCCTCCACAAGGTGTCGATTAGAACCAAGCTCAGCGTGTATCACTACAAATCCAGGTCCGTGTGTTCAGCTGTCTCCTCACCATGTCCACTCAGATACTGCATTGCCTTTAGAAAGTCCTCAGTTCAGTTAGTCAGATCCACAAGACCAAAATAGGTGACACTGGAAGACAAAGTAGCAAGATAGAGGGCAGGAGGCGTGGTCAAGAGTGTTTCTCCAGCACCCACAGAGACCCACACAGAAGGTCAGGGGCTGCGTGACTGCTCAGGAGTGAAGGGTCGACCAAACCCAGCAAGGTTCTTGTGATAGTTGAGCATCCTGTGACTGGATCAGAGCCCAGATCTCCTGTGACTCTTCCAGAGATTCCAGCCTGAGGCATGCCACGCTCCAGAAGGCACAGCAGCTGTGGCTTCCCACTGAGAGTGTCCTTCCTCACAGTCCTCGCAGTCCAGATGCTGCCTGTCAGTCAGGATTCACTTTCACAGTAAGAGGCTAGTCACGTGCTGTCATTCTTTGTCAGATTTTAAGAGAAACTGAGAGCATAGGAGACTAACCAAAGGTGATTCTATGGAGGAAAGGTCTTGTTGACCTTTGACTCACACATCATCTCATAGGCACCTAAAATGTAATTCATAAGGTAGAACCTGAGTTCCCCACAAAACCGCCCCCTCTGGCTTTCCCATACCTAGAAAGTACAGCACAGCCATCCTTCTTCCTCACTGCCGCCTGTGAGCCGTCAGCAAGCCGCATCTTATCTGTCCCCGTCCCTCCCTTTCCAGCACTGCCATACAGTCTAGTCCTCCATAACAGCCAGAATGGATGTGGCCACTCTAAAAGGGTGATCTCTAGAAACAGATCCCAGCTCACTCTTCTGATTCTCACCTTCTGAGGCTCCCTGCTCCCCAGGAGTAGACTTCCCCACCTCCGCTCCAGCAGGGAGGACTCTTCTGCTGCCCTCACGCCAGGCTCCTTTCCTCCTGATCACGCTACGGGGCCGTCTGGCTCTTCTCATGCAGATCCCAGTGAGTGATCCCCTCTTCCAAAAGGTCTTCCTTTCATTCCTTTTTATTGCAAAATAATGTTTTATTCTATGGACATGCCACGAAGTTAATGGACATTTGAGGTGTTTCCATATTTGGCTCTCACAAATGATGCTGCTGTGATTACACGTGGACAAGTTTTTGTGTAGACATTTTCATTTTTTTTCCCACAGTGCTTTTGAATTAGGAAAAATCAAACATAACTAATGTGGTTTTTGTTTAGAACACAAGTAGCTCACTTGGGGCACAGAACGTGGGCCAGGAAAGGAACCTGAACTGAGGTCCTTCCCTTCAGAGCCCTGCTGCTGGCCCTCAGTACTCAGGGCCTCTCTCCCGCTTTCCCCTGCAGGGAGCTGCTGCGGTGTGAGGCTGCGTTGGCCAGGCTCTACTGCCGCATGGCCCTACTCAACATCTTCGCCCCCAAGTTCCCTCACTTGTTTACCCGCCTCTTCCACATCCCTGCCATCCGAGACATCACTCTGGAGCACCTGCAACTGCTGTCCAATCAGCTCCTCGCCCCTCCCCTCCCAGGTAAGACTTAGCCCAGAAATCAGTGCAGATGAGAAGAGCCCTGAGCTTGCGCCAGGCATGCAAGACTGTGCTGGTCTGCTCGTCCCCACAGAGGGAGGAGACACGGTCCTGTGAGACCAGGGGCTAAGCGAAGCCCAAGAACTGCAGTTGTGCTTGCTTGCACTTTGAAAAATGGAAGTATTTTATTCACATTAGTTATTAATCTGATGTGTTCATTGAACTTTCCAAACTAACTGTGGGTCAGGGAACATGGACTATTGTCTAGGAAATATGATCACACTCCTACCTCCAGAACCTGGCACCCTGCTGTAAGGACTTACAGGTGAAGCAACTGACCACATGGAGAGGCCTGTGGTGAGAGGGGCTCTCTTGGTCATTCCAGCTCCAGACGAGCTCAGACAAATGGAGTCACACAGGTGATTCTAACTAGTAACACATGAGGCCTTGAACTGCCCAGTCAACCCAGAGGGTCACAAGGAATGATAAATAGCGTTTTTAAATCACTATGTGCATTTTGTAGTAATTTCTCACATGTGCATGGGGTGAGAGGAGCTGGGAAGAGATGCTGACTCCTGGCACAGGGCACATAACTGATGGAGTGAGTTCTAAAACACTAAAGAGTTGGTCTGGGTGGAGGGAGAGCCACCTCTTCTACAACACAAAAGCAAAGACAAACAGGTGTAGTGGTGCTCAGGAGCCTGAGGCAGAAGGAGTGCAAGTTCAAGACCAGCCTCAGCAACTTCGCAAGATTCTGTCTGGAAATAAAGAAAAAGGTAGATCAGTGTTAAAACACCCCTGAGTTTAGTTCCCAGTACCCAAAAAAGAAGAGGAGAAACCTAGTCATTGTACTGCTGCCACAGACATTCTGCCTGGTGGAAAGCCAAGGTGTCCCTGCTTTCAGACACCTCCAGAGCAGACTGTCCAACTCCCCAGGACCTCAGGGGAGCTGCTTTAGGCTTCCTGTGTATCTGTTTGGCCTGAGGCCCTTGGTGGGGGCTCTCGGTGCTCCCCAGGAATGCCCCTCTGCCCCATCAGCTCCCCTTCACTTCCCCAAAACAGAGGTGGGAACCAGATTGAGGGAGGTCCCCTGCAGGCAGTATTCTGAACCCAGCAGCCTCTCAGCCAGCTGCCTCTCAGCCAGCAGCCTCCCAGCTCACAGGCGCTGGGGTCCCGGCCAGCACCTGTGTGTGTCTTATCTACGCTTGCTGGGTGGAGTGCTGTCCCTCAGCTCACCCTGAGAACTTGGAGACTCTGAAATCTACCTGTGGGAAGCTTTACAATGATGACAGACACATTGCTTTAACGCCACTCTAAGGCACCCTGGAGCAGCCCAGGGTGGCCCCGAGCAGCTGAATAGATGGGGTTCTTGGCCTCTCATCCCAACGGCCCCGCTTCAACCCATTTGCTAGCCTCTGCTTCCAGTGTTATTCTAGGCAGCAGTTTTGCTGCTAAACAGAGAGCAGACATTTAGCTGTGTCCACTAATGCCACCCTGCTAGATGCTCTGACTGGTGGTGATGTCTGTTATCCACAGTGACCCCATCCAGGCCAGTTTACCCAGATGGGTCATTTGTTATTTCTGACTCAGGTGGTCACAAAGCCGGCTGTGGGGTTCTTGTAAATGCCTGTGCTCTTCCTGTCCCCAGATGGCACCATCAGCTCCAGCTCCATCCTCCTGGCGCAGTCCCTGCAGCACTGCATACACTCCCAGAACTGTTCCGCCACGGACCTCTTTTACCAGGGCAGCTCCCAGACAGTGAGAGAGTGGCTGAGTGTGGCCATCACCCGCACCCTGCACCAGGGCGAGGAGAGCCTTCTGGAGCTCACAAGGCAGATCTGCTCCTTCCTGCAGGTAGAAGTCTGGAGCTGACGACCTGAACTGCAGTTCTCGGGGGTTTTTTTGTTGTTGTTGTTTGGTTGTTTTTTTGTTGTTGTTACAAGTCTTAATAGCTTCCTAAAAATGGCTCCCCTTTCTCCCCCAAGCCACTGGCCGTTTTGATTGCCTTTTCATAGAAGCTCTTCTGCTTGTCTCATCCGGAGCTTCCTTCCTTCCAGGCTTTTTTGTTTTGTTCTGTTCGGGGCTTTGGCTGGATCCTTTAGCTTCATGAGATGAGAAGACAAAACACTCTCCCTGTGTTTAGCCTGTGGCTTTCCTTATTTAATATCTCTTTGCAGACAGCACCAGAGCAGTTCCCCTCCGAAGAATTCCCGATATCCGAATCCAAAGTCAATATGGATGTTAATTTTCCCGGGGCGGCTTTTGTTGTGGTGTCTTGTAAAGAAAGTCAATCTGGATTCCGCAAAGAGTAAGTTGCCCTTTCTCAAAATGAAGGTGATGGGGAGAGAAAAGCCAAATGGATTCTGGGAGCAGTGGTGGAGAAGAAGGGCTCATCTTCAGCTGTGAACATGTAGCATCTCTAAAGATGACTCACATCTCTTCCCACATTGCCATGGGTAGGGAAATCACCTTATACAGATGACCTTCTGGCAGGTGATAGAGATGACAGGTGCCCGTTCACACTCAGCTTTCTGGTGTGCGTGGCCAGAGCCTGTATTAACACCACCTCCCTCTCAGCTCCTCTTTGTACAAGGCACCCTGGGCACGCGTCCTCGTGTACGGGCTTGGCCACAAAGTGAAGCGAACCGGCCAGCTGAACCTCATCGAGGCTGCCTGTTACCCACGGGATGCGTCCCCGGCCAACACTGGGCTTGCACCTCCGCCCACAGCTGACCAGTACCCTTCTGTGGTGCTCTCCACAGACAGGGTGCACATCAAGCTAGGTGAGTCTGTCTCGGCTCCTGGGGATGCCAACAGTGCACACCCTGCTCTGCTGCTTTTCTTTTGCAAGATAGGAGGGATTTTGTGTCTTGCTGGGTCCCAGTTTCTACGGGTAAATAACAGGACTGCTTGGGGTAGGGTATTTGAGAGGCAATAGATTTCACAGCCTGTCAGAGGCTGCCCAGGCCACAGTAGGGATGTCCTTCCTTCACCAGGGTGCCCTGGGATCTGTACTGCTCAGAATGATCTTAACAGAGCAGTCCCGTCCTCACAGCCTCCTCGGCTCCCATGACCCTGTTGCCATTCCTCGGGTTCTCATTGAAACCGAATTCTGGAGTGTATAACGGGGTACTGACCAAAATGAGCACCTGCTCCCCATCCAGGTGGGAACCCACCTGCTCTCAACTCCCTGGCCTCCTTGATGCAGTCTCCCGAGTTCTGTATTTTGTTGAGATCCCACCTCTGCACTGTGGAAGCTCTAGGTGCCTGTCATCTTCACAGACTGGTGTGCGTGGAAAGGGAATGATGCAAAAGGGAAAGCATCTCAGTCCCCATCTTGCACTGCTCCTCACTGGCATGTTTGACAAGAAAAGATGGACACACGTTGGCCAGAGACAGTGATAAACTATATTTGAACTTTCAGCCATTAAAATGGGCCTTCTATCTCACAGCCCTCATCCTTGAGACCTTGCATCTTTAGGCAAAGGGATGAGGGACATTTCTTCAGTGATTTGGTCACTGCTAAACAACTTTAGGATCTCTGGATCTGTGTTCCTGGTGCTAGGGATTGAACCCAGAGCCTAGCATATACCAGGCAAATGTTCTGTCACCAAGCTACAAACCCAGCCCTTTCATGTTTATTTTATTTTTGAGACAGGATCCCACTAAGTTGCTGAGGCTGGCCTTGAACTTGCAATCTTCCTCTGCCCACCCTCCCAAGTAGCTGGGATTATAGGTTTGTGCCACCACACCCAGCCTTTATGATCTTTTTTTATTAGAGTCTGTTGTTTTCATAGCTGTTTTTAAACTTGGTGTTAAAAACAATCTGTCTGGGAGTGGGAGTCAGTGGTAGAGCACATGCCTACTGTGTGCCAGGCTGTGAGTTCAATCCCAGCACCATAAAAACCCCCAAATGAAAATTAAAAAATAAATTGAGATCTCTGCCCACCATTCCACAGTTACCACCATGTGACTGTTCACTCCAAAGAAGGCCAGCCAGCACGGTTCCTCCTAACTCACCCACACCCCAGCACACCGACTTGATCTGATCAGTGTTTGTCATGGGGCTTGGGATGGTGCGGGATGTGAGGAGGAGCGGGTCTAGAGCTTCCTCCCTCTCACTGCAGGCTGCAGGGTCAAGCTTAGACCATGACACTAACAGAAGGCAGTAAGGTTGAGGGGTTGGGAGTGTAGCTCAGCAGTAGAGTCCTGTGTTTGATCTGAGAGAGAGAGAGAGTAAGTCCTGGTAGTACCTTGGGTTTTGGGGACACCATGCTGGTCCACTTGGTATAGGCTTAAAAGTCTTGATGCAATTGCAGTCATGCAAAAGAATCAATTATTTCTTTTCAAAGCTGGGAGAGTTCTAGTGAAGTATCTTTTAAAGTATAACTTAATTCCCATTCTGGGCATAAAGGCCAGTTGGTTTGGTTTGAGGCAAGGTCTAAGTTCTGAGGTGGACCTCAAACTTATAATCCTCCTGCCTCAGCTAGGCTTACAGGTGAGCACCACTGCACCTAGACCACCAACTGGTTTCTAACTGAATGGGGGATGTTTATCCACCTCTGTTCCCATTGCTACTCTCTGCACACCAGCAAGTGCATCTGGAGCTGGCCTCTGTCCTCCCTGTGGCTGGGGCATCTGCAGTGTGGAGCCTCAGGACATGTATTTATTCCCACCCTGAACTGATGAGGGTTGGGCTTTCCGCCTCTGTTTCTCCACATGCACCTCAGAGAGGTCCTTTTTGCAGGCTTGTTTGGCTCAGATGCAGAGTCACACATTCTCCTTCTGGGCCCTTCTAGGAGTGTCTCCCCCTCCTGGAGCCGTGCTGGTATTGCATTCTCTGCCCCTGGAGTTCCCGCTGGCTATGGCTTTCGCAGAGCAGCTGCTGTCATGGAAGTCGGAGGATGGCGAAGGGAAGTCTGAAGATGAGCCTGACACTATTCCCACCTCAGTCCTCCTGCAGGTGGTGGAGCTGCTAGGTGAGGCGTGCCTTCCCTCAAGAGCCACTGGGTGGCAGCGAGGGCCTGAGGAGGTAGCTGCAGATGAGTGGGGCAGGGACCACCAGCAGCCCAGGCGGCCGCCGCTTCCTCATTTGAGGTGGGCTTAAGAATAGACTGTAGCGTAGCCTAGACCCCTAAATGCATGATTTGTAGATTAAAAATCCATCATTTTTAGGTGGCAACTAACCATGAAAATAGATCATTTGTCATACTTTATTTTAAGATGTAAATATGTGCCATTATTGTAACTTTAGGGGTGAAGAGTGGTGTGGGAATAAGCAATGCTACAGAATCAGGTGTCATGCCTGCACAGCCCCCAGAAGGGTGAAAAGGTAGTGCATTTTGCCATCTGCAGATTTACCTTAAAGACATTCTAAGTAAATATTGGTCTTCCATTAATAGTTTGTCTGCAGATGTGTTTTGGGATCCACAACTTACTCAGAAAAAAGTAAAAATTAAGTTGATTTATAGATGAATAAAGACATGGATATATGTGTAATAAAGCAAGTGTAGTATTTTAATGGTGGAATACAGATGGTGAACATATAATTTTCTTTACCGTATAATTTTTTCAACTTTTCTGTTTTTGAATTTTATCATAATAAAATGTTGGTGAGGAAAAACTGCAAACCCAGACACCTCTGGGGGTCAGATAATGTCAATGGGAAAAATAAAGAAGGAGAGGGAGGGTGTGCCCTGGCCGGCGGCTGCTAAGCCCTAACTGGTCACAATCTTTGAAGTTTCTGCCACAACTGGTATTTTCACTTCAAGAAAAGCTGGGACTCCAGATGCAATGTGAATTCCCCAGTTTTTAAATGCTGACAATTAAATGAAATTCTTTAAAGCAGTCCAGGAGGTGCCTGTGGGAGGTAAGCAGGGAACCACTGTCTGTGGAACAAGATGGCGGTAGCCAGTGCAGCTCATGGGTCACCATGTTCAGTTCTGGTGAACACTTCTTTCTAAAGCCTCTGACATAAATATCCAGTGGTCAAAGAAGGACAGTGAAGAAGCTTTACAAGAGCATTTGTAGCATCCCTCGGCCTGCCCCTGAAGACAGGAGAGCCTCTGTGTAGGTTGCAGGGGACCCCATATTCTAGGATAATCACGAGCTTGTTTCCAGTGAGAATTCTCAAACAGCATTGCTCCTGAAAGAAAGCAGGGAACCCAGCCCCTCGTTTGTAGGTGCTGGACCTAACCAGAGGCTCCCAGTGGTCAGCCCTATCTCCAGCTCTGGAGACTCCCCGTCCAGTTATCTTCCCCTGTCCAGACCCGTCCTGTGTAGCCAGCTGAAGCCTGCTTTTTGCAGCTGAGAGTTCAGCAGACTCAGTGGGATGTGGGCCTTTAATGTTCATGAGCCCTAATGGCTTATGCACACAAGCTTCCTCCATTTCCGTTCAGTTCCAGGTAACATGGACTATGAGAATATAAGATGCACATCTTTTATGAGGGGGACCTTGGGACAGCTTGTTCTAGGTAGTATTCCCCTAAATCTTTATATTGCTACTATAAAAAGGGAAAATTTATATCTTTTGCCATAACTGTAAAAGAAATACAAGGAAAATATACAGTTGCTGTTACAAAATTCTAGCTAACTAGCGTTGCCTATCAAAAGCTTGGGGTTCATGGTGCACTCTGTTAAGAATAAATATACAGGGGCTGGGTTTTGGCTCAGTGGTAGAGCACTTGCCTAGCATGTGTGAGGTACTTGGTTCAATTCTCAGTACCACATATAAATAAATGAATAAAATAAAGGTTCATCAAATCTTAATAAATAAACAGAGGCCGGTGGTGCAACCTGTAATCCCAGCAACTTGAGAAGCTGAGGCAGGAGGATTGCAGAGTCAAGGCCAGCCTCACCAACTTAGTGAGACCCTGTCTCAAAATAATAAAAAGGGCTGGGGCTGTAGCTCAGTGGTAGGGTGCCTGCCTAGCATGTGTAATACCCAGGGTTCGATCCCCAGTACCAAATAAATAAACTTAACTAAGTAACCCAAAGTAAGCCTTCTCTCTCTCTTCCCTCCCCTCTCCTCCCCTCCCCTCCCCTTCCCTTCCCTTCTCTTCCCTCCCCTTCCCTTCCCTTCTCTTCCCTCCCCTTCCCTCCCCTCCCCTCCCCTCCCCTCCCCTCCCCTTCCCTCCCCTTCCCTTCCCTTCCCTTCCCTTCAGTGCTAGAATTGAACCCATGGCCTCAGGCATGCTAGACTACTGAGCCACACCCCCAGCCCCTATCACACAATCAAGACTCACAGAAGTGTAGGAGGGAGTAGCTTTTCCATGCTGAGTGGTAAGGTGTGATTGTGCCCCAGGAGCAGGCATCTGTGCTTGGGAGGCTCTGTCCTGATAACTTATCACCACCTTGCTGGATGGAGCCTGGGGCACAGAAGCAGTGGCTTTGTCCTGACCTCTAGAAGCAGGCAGGCTTGCCATCCTGTGGCACAGAGGTTAAGGCCTTGACCAGCCTGCCAGCTCTGAGTCCTGGCTCTCCCTTGAGAACTGTATAACCGTGGGCCTGTGCTTCAGTCCTGAACCTGTTTCTTCATCTGCAAAATGGAAAGAACAACGTAGGAACTGCCCGCGGGGCGTTGTGAGAATGCGTGCATCTGCTGCGGTGCCAGAACAGTGCCTGGCACGGAGTCGTTGCCCCGTAAGTGATCGCTGTTATTTTCTGTCTGCCTCAGGAAATTTCCTGTGGACCACAGACATGGCAGCCTGCGTGAAGGAACTTGTCTTCCACCTCCTGGCAGAGCTCCTGCGCACGGTGCACGCACTAGAGCAGAGGAAGCACCCCGCCGGCCTGTCCTCCTCCATTGCCCTGCAGCTCAACCCCTGTCTGGCCATGCTGATGGCCCTGCAGTCAGAGCTGCACAAGCTGTATGACGAGGAGACCCAGAGCTGGGTCTCAGGCAGCACCTGTGGGGGCTCTGGGGCAGTGGCAACCGGCGACCAGGGCAGGTTCTCCACGTACTTTCATGCACTCATGGAAGGGTGCCTGGCAGTTGCCGAAGTGACCCTGCCTACCAACATGAGTGTCACAGCCAGTGGAGTGACCTCAGCAACCACCCCAAACCTCAGTGACTCGTCGTCCTCCTCCTCTTCTTCTCCAGGACAGACACCGCAGAGTCCCAGCCTCCTCTCCAAGAGGAAGAAAGTCAAGATGAAGCGGGAAAAGGCCTCCTCCTCTGGGAAGCGGCAGTCCTCCCGCACAGTGGAGTCCGACTCCGCCGTGCTCAGCATCGGGGGCAGCAAGCCTGAGGACATGCTCTGGTTCCACCGCGCGCTCACCTTGCTCATCATTCTGCGGCACCTCACCAGGAAGGACCCCCAGGGCCTGGGTGTGACCAGCGATGCCATTGCAGATGCCTGCCAGGCCCTAGTGGGCCCCACTGCCCATAGCCGCCTGCTGGTGATCTCTGGCATCCCTACCCACCTGGACGAGGGCATCGTCAGAGGTGCTATCCGCAAAGCCTGCAATGCCCACGGCGGGGTCTTCAAAGATGAGATCTACATTCCACTGCAGGAAGAAGACCCCAAGAAGCCCAAAGACAAGGCCGAAGGTGGCGATGGGAAGGCCGAGCCGGAGAAGACGCTGGGCTTCCCCAGTGCAGACAGCCTGGAGGGGAGCACGTCCAGCAGCCTGGCCCCGGCCATGAGCATCAGTGCCTCTGCCTCCACCAGCCAAGCCTCTGTCTGCAGCTCCCAGGGGGTCTCTCAGACCGTCAGCGACCTCTCGGTGGACCCACTGCCGTCCGGCCTGGAGTTGCCCATTCCTCCTGGCCTGCTGGAGCCCCACGTGGTGTCCAGCCAGGAGAGCCTGGATATTTCCCTGTGCAGCACTGGCAGCCTGGGCAGTCTGGGCAGCCTGGGGGAGCCTCTAGACAATGCGGAGACAGCCTCGGTGTCAGACATGGGCTCCATGTACACAGTCACTTCCCTGGACAACCAGTCCCTTGCGGCACGCCCCATCAAAGGCTTTGCCGTCGTGGAGGTAATGGCTCTCCAGCCCTGGCAGCCACTCACAGCATGGCCATTTTGAATCCCCTGAGCCTTTTTAAAAATCTTCCCAAATTATTTCCAAGGGATGAGCCAACAGGTGATGTTGGAGCACTTAGGGACTCTCTGGGGCAGCTCCTCTAAGTCACATCTCTAAGAGTGCCCCTCCAGGCCCATGTCCTAAGGGAAATGCCAACAGTAGCAGCAGGCGGAGGGGCTCGCAGAGCTGACCTTCATGATGGGTGAGCTTTACCAGGTGCCCCCAGCATAGAATAGATGCACACTCTGCCCTGGGCAGTATGAGTTTCAGACGGTGGGCACATGGCTGACTCACTCCAATTCAAGGCTCCACTTGTTTATTGTGCTCCCTTGTTTAGAAATCCTGCATCAAGCCAGGCACAGTGGCCCACGCCTGTAATCCCAGCGCTCAGGAGGCTGAGGCAGGAGGATCGCAAGTTCAAAGCCAGCCTCAGCAAAATCGAGGTGCTAAGCAACTCAGTGAGACCCTGTCTCTAAATCAAATACAAAATAGGGCTGGGGATGGGACTCAGTGGTTGAGTGCCCCTGAGTTTAATCCCTGGTACCAAAAAAAAAAAAAAAAGAAAAGAAAGAAAAAAGAAAAGGAGGTGGAGTAAAAACTGTCCTCCCGCCACTGGAAGTGCGAAGCGCCAGGTGGAGCACTTGCCTGCACTGCCCTCCCCAGTGTGGCCGGCAGCCACTTCTTTCAGTCTGTTGGCCTCCTCCTGGGGACTTCCTCAGCTCCATGTGGAGTTAACTCCCTGAGCATCAGGGTGAAGCCATGGGCCTAGCCAGGGTTTAGTGATAGATTCCCACTTGAGTTGTCCCCTAAGAAGTCCCCATTTGGGGTGTTTCTAAGGAAGTCCAGCACACACAAGGCGGGCAGCTCAAGATGAGGACAGGATTCTAGGGAAAGGTTGGGAGGGAAGATACCATGCATACCGAGTGCTCACTCTCAATTCACATCCTGACCGTTTTTCTTTGTTCACCCAGATAAGATCCCGAGCCAAGATTGAGAAAATTCGAGCAAGTTTA
Organism: Ictidomys tridecemlineatus; assembly: GCF_052094955.1. Taxonomy (NCBI): domain Eukaryota; kingdom Metazoa; phylum Chordata; class Mammalia; order Rodentia; family Sciuridae; genus Ictidomys; species Ictidomys tridecemlineatus. The sequence goes on along the minus strand of NC_135478.1, from coordinate 82,883,357 downwards.
TTTAACAATAATGATTTAATTGGCTTATCAAGTTTGGATGGTGAAGATGAATTGATGGAAATGTCCACAGAAGAGATTCTGACTGTATCTGTAGTGAACCAGAGTTTGTTTGATACTCAAGGGAGCCCGGGGTTAGAAGATTATTTCAATGATAAGTCAATTAAAGGTAGGTTTTGGATTTTAAAACAGAACCCTTTTGAGAGTAATTTCAGGTTTATAGAAAAATTGATCAAAAATTTCCCCTCCATACCACCGCCATTTCCTCTACTCTGAACATCTTGCATTCAAGGACTCCACTACCATCCCTAGGAGCTGCAGGATTTGAAATGAGCGGAAGAGTGACTCAGGGACTTGGGGAGGTGGGCACTCCTGCTCCAGACTCCCCTGGGGGCTTGCCTTCTGGGCAGTTTCTCCCTTTTGTCTAGCAGGGCTTCCCTTATCCAAGTACGTGTGTATTTATTTTGTTCTGTCCTGTGCAGCCAGAATAAACAAAGAATTTGCTGATAATTCTTTGCTCAAATGCTCGGGGACACTGTGCCTTACCCTTTCCAGCCCTCTCTTAGGAAAGAAACAGCTCCTGCTGTTGTTCACAAAGCCCTATTTCCCATCCCTTGTGTCATTCTGGAGACTTGTGGGGTAGGCCATGGCTGGCTTTCCCACATGGTACCAAGTGTCCATCCAGAACCCAGGAATTTAATGACTGCCCACAGAGCTGAATCCAGACGGGGCATCTGTCCAAGCCAGCTGTCTCCCCAGGCTCCCCTTCAGAAGCAGTGGGAGTTGTCTGTCTAATAATTAGCAACAGTTCTTTGTCATTATTTTGTTTTTATCAGTCTCTCTCAAAATGTTTAATGTGTGTTTTTTTCTCTAAATCTTTAATATTGTTTGAGATTTCATAGTAGAGTCAAGTTGTTTTGTATTTTCTAGGAAAAATATATAACACTGAGTAGAGGTTTTGTTTTTTCAAATTATTGTTCCCAGTCATGGAATTTGGAAATATTCCCTCAGCGCTGGGATCAGGGGAAAGTAAGTGAGGTCTTACGCCCAAAATGTAAGAGCTCCCCAAAATCAGCCATTAAGATACACGTATTTTGGAGAGATGGGAGGTCTAACTTAATGGTAGAACATATATCTAGCACATGCTAGGCCCTGGGTCCAACTCACTATCAAAAAAAAAAAAAGATGAATAATATTTTCATATGATATTTTGAAAAGTCAAATATAATACAACTGAACATGTGGTGCCCACTTTACAACCAGGTACTTGAGCTCAGGAGTTTGAGACCAGCCTGAGCAACCCAGAAAGACCCCATCTCCAAAGAAAAAAAATAATGTAAAATATCCACAAGGAACAAAAAATTAAAAATTAAAATGTCAGGCTGGGCTGTGGCTCAGCGGTAGAGCGCTTGCCTAGCATGTGCGAGCCACTGGGTTAGATCCTCAACACCACATAAAAATAAATAAAATAAAGGTATTGGGTCCAACTAAAAAATAAAAAAAAATTAAAATGTCATGTAAGGACAGCATCAAAATCAATGTTACCATTTTTTCCCTACCATATCAGGCTCCAGGACTGCTTGAACATCACTGTTTATATTTTAATATCATGTGTATTTGGGTTTTGTTTTTTTTCCAGTGTCTCCTTAAGTTTCCATCTGAGAGGCTACCTTGCTGCCCCTCAGTCCCAGCCCTGCTCCTTTGAGGGCGAGTATTTGCTCCCCTTTCCTGCCCATTTGGCGTAGAGGAGTCTACATGGGACGCCTGAGGGTTTCCCAGTCTTCACACTTTGAATCTGGAAAGTGCCTGGGTTTGGGTAACAGGCATTGACCTTGTGGGTTTTTTTTTTTTTTTTTTTTTTTTGCCTCAAATCTACAGGAAGTCTTTTCCCTGTGGCTAAATGGGCTCTGGAGAGTCTGGCCAGAGTGGTCGGGGGAGAAGGGAGCAGAGAAAGCAGGAGTGCAGAATTGTTATGTGTCCCTGATGCCCCCAGGAAAGGGCAGAGTGCCTTCTAGAGGGCTTGATTATGAACAAAAGAGTAAATATTTTCTCTAGCTCATGGTCGGAGTCTCTGTCACACATCAACAAAGGGCAGATCAACTCCCAGACCCTGTTTATCATACTGGTTTTGCAACATGTCCTCCAATAATGCAAAAACTCATTTAATAACTGCTCAAGAGCACATGGCTCAAACCCAGGGGACATCATTGCTTGCATGTGGCGGTGTCCAGAATGAGCTCTGAGGCATACCATTCCAGGGGAGCCTGTCATTTCCAGGCAGCCAGTAGAGGGGACAAGTGCAGAGGACAGCAGCCTGGCCCAGATATGGCTCATGACCCACTGAAATCTGAGTCACAGGGCTACACCTTACTGCATGGAGAGTTGAACACATTGTGTGCCCAGAGAGGGGGATCTTGTCACCTCCAGTAGATGCCTGTTGTCTGCACTCAAAACTGCTTTCTGAAACTACGGGGCAAGTCCTGGCCTAGTGTGCTCATGGCAGAACTGTTTTGCCCTCCTTCCCTTCTGTGGCAGGTGAGAAGCTGGTGCCTGGGGCCAGAGAGGTCCTGACAGAGATATTTAAGAGCTGTGCCCACTCAGAGCAGATGCTGAGCCTGACACCAGCAAAGCCCATCAGGGTCTCTGACATATATCTCAGCAAGGAGCAGATCAACTCCCAGACTCCAGGCAACCTCCTCCACATCTTCTTCACCAATGTCCGGCCTCCCAAGAAGGTGCTAGAAGACCAGCTCACCCAGGTAGTCCCCCACCCCCTGTGCCGTGCTGGGCCGCAGGTGCCCTTTTGGGTGAGCCTGAGACCCCCTTTCCCTGCTTTTGTGCTCTGCAGATCCTGAGGAAATATGGCGTGCCGAAGCCCAAGTTTGACAAGAGCAAGTACAGCAAAGCTGGGAAGGAGCAGCACCCCGTGAAGGTGGTGAGCACCAAGCGGCCCATCACCAAGCCGCCTGCCAAGGACAAAGCCGTGCTCAACAGTGTCAGGTGCACGCCCGCAGGACTCGGGAAGACGGGGCCAGCTGGCGGGCGGAGGCAGGGCCCCAGCAGGCGCCTGAGAGGCTGTGGCACTCTTCTGCGCTGCCATGGCCTCCAGCCCTCACCAACTGTGAAACTGAGCTCACAGCAGCCGCAGTGTGTGAAAGCCAGAGCTGGCGGCAGGAGGGCAGACGGTGCACGCCTGCCCAGAGGCTGAGGCAGGAGGGTCCCAAGTTCAAGGACAGCCCTGGCAATGTAGTGAGACCCTGTCTCAAAAAAAAAGGCGAGGGGAGCTGGGGCTATAGCTCAGCTGGTAGAGCGCTTGCCTCGCATGCACAAGGCCATGGGTTCAATCCCCAAGCACCACACAAACAAACAAAAGTGGGGAGGAGTTCTGGGGATGTAGCTCAGTGGTAAAGCACCATACCCAGTACCAAAAAAAAAAAAAAAAAAAGTATACATCTTTAATGTACAGACTTTTTAAAAAAAAAACTATGCTAGTAATGCATAGTTATTATAGATTAGAAAGATTAGAAAATGCATATGTGTACATAGGGAAAACTGAACTATGGCTGGGGGTATAGCTTAGTGGTAGAGCAACTGCTTAGCATGTGTGATGCTCTGGGTTCAATTCCCAGCACCAAAAAAAATAAAGATCATCCCAGACCAGCTGTTTCTAACACTGACACACAGAGCCTTTTATTTATGTGTGTACATTATTTTCTTAAAGCATGTGCAGTGAAAAGCCACTCTTCTCCTCTGGCCTTGCCTTGGGCCCCCCTGCCTGGGACAGCCAGCATCACTCACGTGCCTTCCACGTCACTCACGTGTCTGAGCACATGAGTGAACATGGACATGCATAAAGCTGGCTGGTGTACATGTGTCTGCACCTTGCTAGTCTGTTTAGTACCAGTTTTGGAGATCTTTCCAGACCACTACAGAAGAAACTCATCATCCTTTTTTTAGTGCTCCAACATGCTCCATATATGAATCTGTACATGTGCTTGATAGAATTTTCTTTAGGTATAAGTTTATGACTCTCAAATTTTCACCGTTGAAACTCTGACAGCCAAGTCTTGCCTGGCAGGAATGAATAGAGAAGTTGGTAATTAGCCAGAACAACTCGGTGTCCTTTCATTACTTGATTCGAGTAGCACTTTTAAATCAGCACCGTCCGTTCTGTGGGTATGGAAGTCCGTGCTATTGGTGTAATGCAGTGCTCTCACCCTGCCACATTTCAAGTGTTCCAGAGAGGAAAAACTCGTGATTTTACTTAACTTTAATTTAACCCCAAATTCCTGCATCTGACGAGTGTCTGCTTTGTTGGACACTGTAGCTCTCGAGTATGTAGAAAGAGTTTGAAAAGCATCTGCAAGATCCGGCACCTTGTAAAGCATTGATTTGCTGTGAAATTTGCTCAGTACATTTTTCTCACTCAGAACCAAGGCAGTCTTAACCCAGCCCTGTCTCAACCATGCGCCCTGAGCTGCTTAGCGGAGGGTTGGGGGAGCTTGTGTGTGTGTGTGTGTGTGTGTGTGTGTGTGTGTGTGTGTGTGTGTGTGCTTCTGTGCCTCCTGGGAGGAGGTGTGGACATGAGGAATTCTAATTCCAGTGCTTTGGTCTATAGCAGGACTGCCTTAAGTGAGAAGAAACCAACTGTGAAGCCCAAGTCACCAGAAAAGAGCAAACCAGACGAAAAGGATCCAGAAAAGTCGCCCACAAAAAAACAAGAAGGTAAATGAGCAGCGTGAACAGGACACAGCCTGGGAACCACTCCTGACCTGGAGCTGCACAGCCCACTCAGACAGAGCCTCTGGGCTCCTGCCTGCCGGGCTCCCTCCCACGGGGATCCCCCCACTCCCCACAGTCTGAAGTTTGGGCAGCCTTTCCGAAGACTTTGGAAAATATTCCTGGCCATGCCAGGATGCCATTTTTGTTGATTGAGTTGAGGTGAAAATAGTAGTTCTGCAAACACTGAACACTGAGATGAAAAAGGAAGAGGTGACAGGAGACTCCTGCCAGAGGCCCTGCCTGGTCCTCAGCTGGTGACCCGAGGCCCCAGCAGAACTGGGGAAAGCGGCTCCCTGTGATGTCGGTGGGGAGTTTCTGAGACTCACACAGAGGAGGGAGGGGGAGACCTGTTCTGTTGGGAGACCAGTGGGAGGCCGAGGCCTGAGGCCTCCCCTGTGCCTGCACTGCAGTGTGACTGGCCTTGGAGGCCTGGAGAAGGGATGGATCAGGTGGACCAGGTCACAAACAGGGATGCCAGGAGAGCACGTTGGGGACCCGTGTGCACAGTTCTTACCAAATTCCTGACGCTGTGAATACTCTTCCATCAGTCCCCGAGGAGAAGTACCTGACCTTAGAAGGGTTTCACAAGTTTGTCATCGACCGAGCCAAGCAGGACATCCGCAGCGTGTGGAGGGCAATTCTGTCTTGTGGCTACGATCTTCATTTTGAGAGGTAAGAGGGTTGTTGTCCCTTGAACCAGCTAGCTCATGGCTTGGGTAGCAACTGCAAGCGACACCAAAACACAGGTTCTGGAGCCAGTCTGTCCCCCCAGAAGCCTTCTGAGCTGTTTCCTGAATTCTCATAATCGTTAGGTGATTTTCCTAAACATTTCCAAACAAGCCCTGTTCTCTCCCTCCAAATCTGACTATGGACGGCATAGTCAGCACAGCCTGGCTAATGGAGTGCCATACACAGTGGCTGCAGCACAGCCCTGGGGCTGGCAGGCCAAGGTAAAGCACACTTGCCCACTGTGCCTCCCCTAGTCTCCTTCTTGGTCCATGTGTCTGTCCTATCCTCCTCTCATAAGGTCCTCTTATAAGGTGACCTATTAGAGTGGGGCCCCCTGTGACTACATGTAACCTCAGTTACCTCTGAAAAGGCCCTGTCTGCAAACACAGTGACACTGGGGGAGAGGGATCCACATGTGAATTTGTGGGAGGGACACAATTTAGTCAATAACTGGGACAATTTCCTATTCCAAAGATCCTTTTCCTTGGATTCCCCCTTCCCTCCAGTCTCTGCTACCCTCTGTCCCGCCCAGGCAGGGGCAACAGCAAGGCATAGCTGACCAGTCTCCAGGGACAAACAAACATGGTTTCCCCTTCCTGTCTCTTCGTGGATCCCAAGCAAATACATTTGCAGGACAGAGAGAGCCCTGCCCTCTCGATTGCTCTCCCACAAACCCACTCAGCCCTGCCCATAGCAAGACGCACTCAGTACTGAGAGGGGCTGCCTTGCACAGGCTGCTGCACACATCAGTTTTCAGAATTGAGAATTGTCTGCTGCTCAGGGCCAGCATCTCACAGTGAAGCCTCATAGTCAGCCCTCAGGTGGGGCTCAGCATCATGACGGAAGGACAGGTTTTCTGGACTTGTTTTATAAATCAGCAAGAGGGACAACCTTGGTTTTGTTGGAAAGTAGAATCACCTATTTGGGACTAGAAACTCATTTCTAACTGGGAAGGGACAAATTGGGCTAAAAAAAGACTGCAAATTGCCTAGTGCTCATTTGTGATAGAAGAAGGCCTGGTTCATGCTGGTCTGGGGTCACACGATGCCTTGACACCTCCTTCCCTCTTTGCCAGGGATTTGTCTAAGGCAGCCAGCCTAAGAGGGGCTGTGAGGGCCTCTCTAGGGATGGGGATCTAGGTCTCTCTATGAGACTCCTTGGATGGGACCAAGGTGGCCTGTAGTGAGGAGAGACAAGAAGGTACATCCCCAATTTCCCCTAGGTCCCCCTCCTGGGTGGTGTGGTCAGTGTGGTGTGTGGCCACTGGAGGCGCTGTAGGCACTGGCCAGGTGCCTGCCTGCCTGCTGGTTGCTACCCTGCCTTTTTCGGATGAATTGCACAAGGTTTGGAGAGGAAGGCCGTGCACACTGGACACCTCACACAAGGAGGCAGGCAATTCCCTGTGGTTCTGTGCCCCAAAGTGAAGGCTGCCTGATGCTCAGGGGACGTCTTTCCCAGTGTTGCCCTGGGAACTGATGACTTCAGTGCAGCTGAAGAAGGGCATGCTGTCTGCAGTCTGCCTTTCTCCTACCACTCGGGGTCATCCGATTGTGGTGGTGTTGCACACGCTCCCATGATGCTCAGCGTTCTGTTGTTGAGCATGGACTAATCTACCCAGCAGAGCCCCAGCAGCAGGCAGTAGCCTCTGCTCCTGCTGTGCTAACGCAACCCTACGGCAAGGCCCTCCTGAGCACCCTGCGGACCAGCTGGGCCAACAGCCCTGCACGTGGATGCTGGAATAGGACGCAGGGCAAAGGCTACTGATGTCCAGCAGCTGGCCCTGTGCACATGGATGTGCTGGGCATGGCCACGTGCTTGGCAAGCACCCTCTCTCTGAATTCCTTTGAAAATGTGACAGGTTCTGGCACCATTTTGAGCTCATTATACGGGTAAAGAAATCACAGATGCCAGGCACGGTAGTGCACGCCTGTAATCCCAGCAGCTCGGGAGGCTGAGCAGGAGGATTAATCGCATGTTCAAGGCCAGCCTCAGCAAAAGCAAGGCCTTAAGCAACTCAGTGAGACCCTGTCTCACAATAAAATGCAGAATAGGGCTGGGGATGCTACTTAGTGGTCAAGTGCCCCTGAGTTTAATCCCTGGTACCCCCCCCCAAAAAAAAAATTGAAAACACAAAGTCGGTGTACATTTAGCCTGGGTCACCATATGTGACCTTGCTTTCACCCTAACACAACAGTACACGTGCATGTTGCCAGAGGTTGCTCTGTGCATACTCCTCCCTGGAATGCTCCACAGGCCTGTTTTGAAAGAGCTCTTCCGGTGAGGAGCAGTTTGAACACCAAGAAAGCCCTGGAGGCTGGGCAATTCCAAGCACACTCCAGGGCTGGATGTGGCTCTGTAGGAGGAATCAGCCCTCATCCTAGAAGACAGCCCCCCACCTGGCCCTTCTCCCCTCCCCTGCCCCAGGTGTGCCTGCATTGATGTCCGACATGCGCAGAAGGCCTCAAGGAAGTGGACCCTGGAGATGGATGTAGCTCTCGTGCAGTACATCAATCGGCTGTGCCGCCACCTTGCCATCACACCTGCAAGGCTCCACCCCCACGAGGTTTACCTGGACCCTGCCGATGCCACTGACCCCAGGGTGGCCTGTCTCTTGAGTATGTGGCCCCTTGGAGTAACCCCTTCCCTAATGCCCAGTGGGGACATACCCTGTGACAAGCAGTGTTTAGAAGGGCTAGATGCCATTTAGACATCTGTTACAGAAATACTTAGGGGCTCCTTCTACCTGCTAGGTGTGTAGAGAGAGGGGGAGAGACAGGCGGCTGTGACCACGGCCAAGGGAGTCTCAGGCCTGTTCCCGTGCTCACTGCAGCAGGGTGAGGCCACAGACTGAGAAGCGCAGGGCTGGAAGGCAGTGCCCACCACGGTGCTCACTGCCGCTCCCAGGACCCTGCTCCGTGCACATGCTCCTCTAGGCCAGGCTGCTGTGGGAGTGTGAGAGGGGATGGCCACCTGCATTATCCTGATGGGGAAGCAACGAATTTTTGTCGAAAGCTAGGAATATATTCAGAAAATAAGGGGCCAGCACCCACACCTGGATCTGCCCCTGGGAGCAGGCCCTGCCAGCGCCTGCCGGCCCCATGAGCTGCTGCCTCACCTGGCAGTGGGGGCAGGGCCTTGCACTTCTGGACACAAGGGGGTAAAGGCGGGCAAGGACTTGTCCCTAACTTCAGTCTCTTGTGGTGGAGTGTGCCACAGGTGTGAGGGTGACAGTTAAGGCAGCGTGCCAGTGGGTCTTGTAACCTGGCTGGACGCAGTGGTGCGTGCCTGGTGTGGGGCCTGGTTGAAAGGCACCCAGGACTCTGCTATTTTGGATTTCCTGTAGGCTGTAATTATTTCAGGTGTTTGAAGAGTTAAACAACATAAAGCTGGGGCAGTAGTAGAGCCCTTGCCCTGCATGCACATGGCTTGGGGCTCCCTCCCAGAGCCCACCCGAGGCCCAAAGGAAGGCTGAAGGGCCTTCCATCCTCAGGACCCCACACTTGCCTTCTGTTTGGCACATGTTCAGGCACGTTGAGGGTCCTTGCTCACTGATAGTGTCTCTGGGGTCCCAGGAATAAAACCAGCCCCCGGTCCCACTGTACATGATCCTCCCCAGTGACAGGGACCTCCTGAGTTTGCTGAGGTAAGTGTGTTGGGCTGGCTTGGCGGAGGTCCAGCATGACCGTCCTATCCCCCTCAGATGTGCCCATTGAGAGCCTGCGCCTGCGCTTCGCTTTGCTGCAGTCCCTCAACACCACGCTGGAGACCTTCTTCCTGCCCCTGGTGGAGCTGCGCCAGACACCCATGTACACCCACAGCATCGCGGCCCTTCTGAAGGAGGCCAAAGGTCAGTGCCTGGGCCTGCCTGGACCCTGCAGGAAGAGAGAGGTGACCTTTAAGGCACTAGAGCCAGAACCTCCAGGCAGAATGACCAGGCCTTTGTCCAAACTGCCTAGAAGATGCCCACTGCCCACCTTATGTCTAGCAGACGGGCATCCTCTGCAGCAGCAGAGCCTCCAGTAGAGACCAACCACAGCCAGGCGCAGAGGCCCACGACGGTCATTCCAGCAGCCTGGGAGGCTGATGCAGGAGGATGGCCCAAAACAGTCAGCCTCAGCAACTTAGTGAGACCTTGTCCCAAATAAAAATTTTAAAAGGGGGGGGGGTGGTGCTGGAGATGGGCTTGTTGATTAATACCCCTGGTTCAATCCCTGATACCAAAACAACAAGAAGAAAAGAAAAAAAACTTAACTACAGCAGGGGCAGGGCCTTGTAACCTGGCTGGGCGCAGTGGCACGTGCCTGTAATCCCAGCGGCTTGTGAGGCTAAGATAGGAGGATCATGAGTTCAAAGGCAGCCTCAGCAACTTGGCAAGGCCCTAAGCAACTCAGTGAGACCCTGTTTCTAAAAGTAAAAAACAGGCTGGGGTCGTGGCTCAGTGGTTGAGTGCCCCTGGATTCAATGCCCAGTACCAAAAAAATAAAAATAAAAGTGAGCACTTTGTCTACTCAGTTTTGCACCCTCCTTGTTTGTGTCGACTGCAGAACAGGGTCCCCCGCTGAGCAATCAGAGGGTACATGAGGGCACTGAGCACTTGGATAAATAGCACAGTCACGCTTCACATTGCCACAGTGTGGCACTTGAGTGCCCTGCCTAGCACCTGCCTAGGGAAGACCCTGTGGCCACCATAGCCTCTGATGGACACAGAGGTGACTGAGAAGGAAGGGAAGCAGCCCCGCCCATTCTTCTCTCCCAATTCCTCTCTCCAGGGCTGATCTTCTATGACACAAAGGTGACCGTGATGAACCGAGTGCTGAATGCCACTGTGCAGAGGACAGCTGACCACGCGGCACCCGAGATCACCTTGGACCCATTGGAAATTGTGGGAGGTAGGGGTGGCTACAGAGAGCAAAATGGTGGTGCCTAAAAACTGGGTGGGGCTGCCCAACACAGAAGGAGCGACTAAGTCCTCCTTCATCTGGCTGCTGCTTTCATTGTGCTCTGGAGCCCCAGCATGTGGCTTCTAAGAAGCCCAGGGTGACCTCAGGGCCTCCTTTCTCAACAGCAAGAGACGGAGCCTTCCTTTACCCCATGGCCAGGCCTCACTGTGGGGCAGCACAGCAGGGTTCTGATGGCCATGTGCCTGCTGATCGCTGGGCTCTGTCATCAAAGGGCAGGGGCGCACCTACAGGACGGCTGGAGTCTGCAGTAGCCCCACACACTGGCAGAATGCAAGGACTTGAGGGAGGAGCCCCCTGGAGGCACTCAGAAGCCTCTAGAAGATGAGAAGGACCTGGGCCTCATCTTTGGAGGAGGGAAGGAGGTTCTAAGTGGTGGGAACCACTTAGCAAATGCTTAGGCCTGAGATATTTGAAGATGCGAGGACAGAGGGAGGGCACAACCCAGAGGCCAGGGGAGCAGACTGAGCCCAGCAGGCTGCTTCCACGATGGAAGGGTAGGGGACAGCCACTGGACGCTTTGACCCACTCCTCTCTCGCTTCCCAGGGGAAATCAGAGCTTCTGAAAACTCCTACTTCTGCCAGGCTGCCAGGCAACTGGCCTCTGTGCCATCCTCTCAGCTCTGCGTCAAGCTGGCGAGTGGCGGCGACCCCACCTACGCCTTCAACATCCGCTTCACCGGGGAGGAGGTCCACGGCACCAGTAAGAGTCTCTCAGGGCTGCCCTAGGGAGTTTAGAATGCGGGGCCTCCTGGCTGATTTCCCCTGAGCTGCCCAAGAGCCCCCCAACGCTCTGCAGGAGCCAGGTCTTCTGGACTGACCAGGACCCACTGACCAACCCTATTCCCATGTGAGAGCTGGTGCCTGCAGTGGTCTGGGGCGAGGCCACTGTCCTTGTGGTAGGTCCAGCAGAGGCAGGTCAGTTCTTTTCCCGGGAAGAGCCCAAGCTGAGGGGCTGGGTGGGCTCGGCTCAGGGCACCAGGTAGGCCTAATTTCAGTGGCATGTGGCATCATTGCACTCTGCACTCTCTGGGAAGTCATGTTTATTTAGCTCTAGACATTCTAGAAGCGTCTCCGCCATGGGTGGGGGAAGAAGCCTCACTTCTCTTCAGCTGGGTGCACTAGGTGGGAGGGAGGAGGAAAAGTCCCCCAGCTCTGTCCTCCATTTCCCGCGGTCTGTCCTTGGGACACTGTTGCCAGAAGTGGCAGGGAACACTGGCCCCCTGGCAGACCCCCAGTTCTGGCAGAGCAGCTGATTCACTGAGTACTCAGAACAGGCCAGGCCTGGGCCAGACACCCTGCCCTGCCCTTGGCCTTCCCAGTCTCTGCAGTCAGGAACCTCCTGCCTTGTGGCCAGGCCCTGCCATCAGCCCCCATACTGGGCCTCAGGGGGGCCCTGTGTGAGTGTAGCTGACCTTAGGGCACCTACAGGGGCACTCACAGGGAAGTCCAGGGACAGATGAGGAGTTTTGTAAAAAAAAAAAAAAAAAAAAAAAACAAAGATATTTGAAAGGCAGCAGCAGAAGAGCTGGAAGATGGCCATCCTATGTGCGTCAGTGTCCTCTAAATCAGCACACGCTCCAGGAGACCGCCTGCTCCCAGCAGGGCCCAGGGGAAGGAACAGGGACCAAACAAGCCTGCAAATCAGGGCAGGCTTGGGCTGGGGCTTTAGCTCAGTGGTAGAGCGCTCTTCTAGCATGTGTGAGGCACTGGGTTCAATCCTCAGCACCATATAAAAATAAAATAATAAAATAAATAACGTTGTGCCTACCTATAACTAAAAAATAAATATTAAAAAAAAATTAAAAATCAGGACAGGCTTGGCACCAGGAGAGGTGCTGCCCATCAGGCTGGGCTGCGACCTCACTGAATCCTCTGCCCAGCCTGCAAGGCTCCGCCTCTCCCCCATTCAATAGAGGCATGACTGAACCCCATTCAGAGAGGTCCTGAGAGCAGGGCTACCCCTGGGTCACCCAGCGAGTGAGCAGCAGAGCAGGATTTTACTCAGCTCCCCCAGTTCTGCTCCACCATAGCCACAGTCAGGTTGACAAGAATTAATCTTCCGGGCTAGGGTGTGGCTCTGTCAGAGGCTTTCTAGCCTGGTGAGGCTCTGGGTTCAGTCCCCAGCCCTGCAAAAAGAGAAAAGATTGATTGATCTTCCAGGTCTCGAGGTGAGGTGGGAGGGAGCCTCCAGGCACTCCTCCTGGGGACCCCTGGGTGCTGATCCAGCCTGTCTGTCCTGCAGGTGGCTCCTTCCGCCACTTCCTGTGGCAGGTGTGCAAGGAGCTGCAGAGCTCTTCGCTGTCGCTCCTGCTGCTGTGCCCCAGCTCTGCTGTCAACAAGAACAAGGTGAGACCATGGCAAGGCGGTCCAGTCGCAGGGTGGTGTCAGCTCCCTGGTGTACGTCCTCCTAGCTCTCTGCCTTTCAAGCACCTCTCTAGTCTGGGTGGGCAGGCCTTGCTGTGCCACCTGGGTGAGCTCGGGCCTGTGGCAGCCTCTCCTGCCTGCGGTGGGTGGGCGCCAAGGACACCTGTTCAGTGCTGCCTCTGCCCCTGCACCTCAGGGCAAGTACATCCTGACGCCCAGCCCCATCACCTACGGAGAGGAGCAGCTGCTGCACTTCCTAGGCCAGTTGCTGGGGATCGCCATCCGGGCAGATGTCCCCCTTCCCCTGGACCTCCTGCCCTCCTTCTGGAAGACTCTGGTGGGGGAGCCCCTGGACCCTGACCAGGACCTGCAGGAAGCAGACATCCTTACCTATAATTACGTCAAGAAGTTTGAGAGCGTAAGTGAAGGCTCATTTTCTCTGGGTGGCAGCAGGGCCCTGGGCCCCCCCCCCCCTCCACTTGGCTTCAGGCGGGCCCCAGCCCCACTATGAGGAATGATCCCCAAGAGAACGCTAGCGGTGTCAGGAGGGCTGGTGTTGGAGCTCTGGCCCCTCCCTGCTGACTGAAGAAATCGGGGGTGATGTGACCTGCTCTGCCAGGCCCTCTGCTTACAGTGTCTGTCCCTGAGGATGCAGGTGGAGGGTTCTTGGCAGCTCAAAGAGAAGAGGCAGGGGGAGGCACCACAAGAAGGTCTGGTTTCTTTATTTTTGGTCCAGTTTTTAAATGTTTTCACCAGTGCATTATAGTCATACATAATACCAGGGTTCATCTGGATACAGTCATATATATAGGCAACATACTAAGGCCCACGTCAGTCCCCAGTACTTCCCCTTTCTCTCTCCTCCCACCCTTTTCCCCTGTCCTCCCACCCTTTTCCCCTCTCCTCTACTGAACCTTCCTTTTATTATATTTATTTATTTATTTTTAAAATATTTTTTAGTTGTAGTGGAACACAATACCTTTATTTATTTATCTATATATCTCTATATATCGATCTCTTTATATATATATATAGTGCTGAGGATCGAACCCAGGGCCTCACACATGCTAGACAAGCACTCTACCACTGAGCCCCAGCCCTCACCCTTCCTTTTATTTATATATTTTTTAGATGCATGCTTTATAGATACACAGGAAGGGGAAATTTGCCGTGGCGTGCTCACATACGCACACAAGGGCCCAGTGATCTCTCTCATATCCAGTTTCATCTTTAAGAGTCGCTCAGGGGCCTCAGAAAGCCCGCAGGAGGTCAGCCCTGTGGATCATCTGGGATATACCACAAAGGCTTTGAAATGGAGTCCTTCCTCCCCTCCTTGAGCACACCTGAGACACCAGTGGAGGCCACGGCAACATCAGACCAGCCCCTCCTGGAGGAGCAGGTGGCCTGTGCTCCCCGGCTGCTGGTGTGGCTGAGGCTGTTGGGCCTCTCTTCCTCCCGTAGCATCACTGAGGCCCAGGTGGGCCGGGCTCTGGGCCCACTTCCTGTCTTCATGAAGTTTCCAGACTGCTTCCTGTATGTAAGGGCCCATGCTGAGGTTTTAGTCCATCCTCACAAGCCCGGGAAAGGGCTATGGGAAGTGCCCTGCTGGCCCTGGCCATCCTCGCTGGCAGAAGGGCAAAGAACTCCGCCTGGCTCCTCAGCTGGAGAACCATGGCAGCAGTGTGGGGAGGGTCTTGGAGAGCCCTTCCAGTCCTCCTCTGCAAGGGCCCTCCGTCTGCTATCCATGGCCGCAGACCTCCACAGGGCGGTTTCAGGTGACTCTACCAACAGCAACTTCCAGGGCCACTGAGGCACCTGGTGGCCAGGGTCTCTGTAAGCAGCCAGCCATGGGAGCAACAAAGCAGGGGTCTTAGATGTCACCCTGCTGCTCTGCAGAAATAGGACTGCTGAGTCACCCAAAGGGGCTAAGCAAGGGGTCTGCCCCCTGTGTAAGCATCTCTGTCAGACACGGCTCTGAGAAGTCCTCTGGGGCTCTGCATGACAGCAAGGGACTGGGACTACAAGATAGTAATTAGGGATGCTACATGAATGCAGATAGTAGTCCAGCCAAGGCTTTCAGCTGAAGGGGACCACAAGGCCATTAAGGGAGGCTAGCTGTGCTTCTGCCAGCAGGATGCCTGCAGCCTTCACTGGGAAGGGTGCCACCGAGAACAGAGGGTGGGTTCCAGCACTCCCAACTGTCACTATCCTCAGCAGCTGCAGGCTGCTCTCCTCTGGATCATGTTGTCATCTCCCCAGGAGCCCAGTACACTTCTTCCAGTGACTTTTGGACCTTTATTCTGGCAAATGGTGGAAGGCAGTGGCCTGTACATGTTCCACAGGTAGAATTAAGTCTGGGCTCTGGTGGCAGGTGACAGGAATACCAGGTTCAACTAACTTAAGAATATTTAAAAATATATAGTCACTCTTTATAGGTTTGGCTTTGGGCAGAGCCGAATCCAGGTGTCTTAGGTTGGATGCAGTGGCGCACGCCTGTAATCCCAGCGGTTTAGGAGGCTGAGGCAGGAGGATCGCCTCAGCAATTTCGTGTAACTTAGTGGGACTGTCTCAAAGAACAAAAAGGGCTGGGGATGTAGCTCAGTGGTTACGTGCCCCTGGGTTCAATCCCTGGTACCAAAAGAAAACTTAGTCTCAGTCTTTCCCAGACGCTGGCAAAGATGGCCTCCGTAGCACCAGGGGTGCCATCCTGTCATCAGAGTCACACCAGCATAAGAAGGCTGCCCCTTGAACACAGTATTAGGAAAAACCCAGGAATTTGGATCTCATTAGCTGGGTCTAGGGCACAGACCCAAAGCTGAACTGACAGCCTGGCCTGTGTCCCATGCCCATTCACAGCCAAGCTGTGTGGTGCCCAGATAGATCTCTGAGTGCCACTGTCCAGGGGCATTGGCAGTGCGGCGGGCAGTAAGCCTGAGTCTGCCCTGCCTGTGTCCCTGCAGATCAACGACGAGAGCGAGCTGGAAGCCCTGTGCGCCGAGATTGCCTCCCAGCACCTGGCCACCGAGAGTCCTGACGGCCCCAGCAAGCCCTGCTGCAGGTTCACCTACCTGACCATGACGGGCGAGGAGGTGGAGCTGTGCAGCCGCGGCCGGCACATCCCTGTGGCGTGAGTATACATCGGAGGGTCTGACCAAACCAGTCAGCCAGGGTGACAGTGGCACTGGGCCTGGGTCAAGTGACAGGTGGGAATTTCCCAAAGGAGGGGACATTGGGCACCAAGAAAGATGGTCTTCAGCTGAAGGCCTTTCTCAAGGGCACACCAGAAGCCAGGGAGGAGTGAGCTGAGCTGCCAGGACTGGGACCCCGGGGCGCTTGGGTCTGAGGCCACTGGAGAGGCTGGGGGCCTCTGGCTGCAGCAGTGTGGCCCCAGATTCAGGCGCACCCTGTCAGCCTCTTGGGTGTTCTCCCTCACCCCAGGTGGGAGAACAAGGACATCTACGCTGCAGCCATCCGCAGCCTGCGCTTGCGGGAGCTGCAGAACGTGGAATGCGTGACAGCCGTGCGCGCAGGCCTGGGCTCTATCATCCCCCTGCAGCTGCTCACCACCCTCAGCCCCCTGGAGATGGAGCTGCGCACCTGTGGCCTCCCCTACATCAACCTCGAGTTCCTGAAGGTAGGCAGCCCTGGGCCAGGCCGGTTGAGCAGGCTGTGGCAGTGGACCTGGCACCCAACGTTGCCCTTACCTTTGATGGAAGGCCGCAGCAACAGCTTGTCTTCACACTCTGTCCTCACCATGGACTGTCACTGTAATCTCCATAACTGCCCTGTGCTTGTGGCCCATGTGTAGACTCCAAGGCTGGGATGGCTCAGCGGCGACCCCAGCCTGCTCACATCTGGGGTCTCTCCTCCCCAGGCCCATACCATGTACCAGGTGGGGCTAATGGAGACGGACCAACACATCGAGTTCTTCTGGGGGGCCCTGGAGACGTTCACCCAGGAGGAGCTGTGCAGGTTCATCAAGTTCGCCTGCAACCAGGAGCGCATCCCCTTCACCTGCCCCTGTAAAGATGGGGGCCCCGACACAGCCCACGTACCCCCCTACCCCATGAAGATCGCCCCCCCAGATGGCACAGCAGGTACTGGCCCTCCCACTCCCATTCCAAGTAGGGACACTCAGGCCCTTCTCTGTTTGGAACCGGAGCTGTCAGGCCTGGCGCAACGAACGAACAGGATCCCACAGACCAAAATCCAAAACATAAGTGAGGGGAAGGGCCGGGGAGGAGCTGTGGCAACACAATCCTGATGGTGCAGATCTCCTAGCATTTTCAAAGAAAATGAAAACCCAGTATTTTTTTAATCTCCTAACTTTATTTTGGTGGGGGCTGGGGCTTAAGCCCAGGGCTTGGCTCATGCTAGTCAGGTACTCTACAACCTAAGCCGTATCCCCAGCCCCAAATCTCCTTTTAAATACAGAAAAATAATTTTTAAAAAAATTTTGTTGGCCAAACAAACCCAGAGGCAGAGAGGCCAGCCGACCTCCCTGGGCCCCCCATAGCCACATGCACCTGGTCCTCTGACGTTGGCCCCCATGTTTCTTCTGTAGGTTCCCCAGACTCCCGCTACATCCGGGTGGAGACCTGCATGTTCATGATCAAGCTCCCCCAGTACTCCTCTTTGGAAATCATGCTGGAGAAACTGCGCTGTGCCATTCACTACAGGGAAGACCCCCTAAGTGGCTGAAGTGAGCAAGCCGAAGAATTAGGCTGTCACCAGGGCACTCACTGTGCCATCCTGGGAAGCCTGCGACTTGACTGCAGGCGCATCCCTCCAGGGCCCAGCGTGAGGAGTTGGCAACATTTTGCTTTTCTGAACTTTCGTCCACGTTCTGGGGCCTCCTGGAAGACTTAACCTTTTGTCTTTGTACGTTTTGTGATGGGTTTGATTCTTTTGCTGCCTGTTTGTGGTATATTTGTAGGATAGTCTAGTTCCCACACAGTTGGTGTCTAATTTGATCTTCCTGGAAGTTGTGTCTCATGATTCCCAGATTCTGATGCCATATGGCTCCTGCTGGTTCCTTTTCACAGGACATTGCAGCAGAAGCCTGGGCGTGACATAACTTCAGCCACACAAAGTGTCCTGTTTTTTCTGCAGTGTCTCCACAAACACCTGTGGCCAGCCCTGCCCACTGGCCTCAAGCAGGCATCTCTGAGGCAGCGCCTCCAGGCCTCCTTCCATCTTGAAGTGGTTGGGCCAGTGCCCAAACATGCAGGGGACACACAGGGAGCTTTTTGTGTTAATCTTCCTGCTTTAGAATCTGTTCCTGGGAATAAGCCTGTGGTGGTTCCCCGTCTCCCACCAAGACAACCCCATCTGCTACCTGTCTCTTCTGGGCCTCTGGTCAGTTTCCCCTGGACTGCTCAGGAGCAGAGGACACAGGGACATTCCTGGCCTTAGCTCAGAAACAGTCGAGATGTGTCCCAGCTGTGGGAGTTGAGGCATACTCAGAGCTAGAGGGACAGTGACCGAATGGGGCCTTTTCTGAAACCGCAGGAGTGAGAAGCACACGCTTCAGGCCTGGCCCTTCCTCCCAGCACGTGAGGGTGCAGTGGAGGGGCTGCTGTGCCCATTTTTAAGACTGTCTGAGGTGCTCTGCTCAATCCAGGGTCTGCTTCAGAACTCAGACCTTCAAGTCCAGATGGAGGCTCCAGGGGGTCCCTCTGCCCCTCTGGTGGCCTACCCAACACTCCTAACCCCGAGTGTGTGTGTGTGGTGGGGCTGAGCTGCCTCCAGGCTCACTCGCTGCCCCAGTGCATTTGTGCCCCAAGTAAGTCTTTGTCCAATGGTACTTTGTTCCAGAGCAGCACATGCCATCTTGCTGGACGCTGTCATTTTGGGCCTTGCCAGTTCTTACAGAACTACAGCATTGTATTTATTGTATGATATTGTGCATACAGGAAGCCGTGTGCCAGTGCTGTCTGGAAGCTTCAGTGTGCGGACTGGCTAAGAAAAAGGATGTGCTCCACTTTCCTCTGCCATGACCCGGCCGGCTGGAAAATGTGTGGGTTTCAGGGTTAGAGCTGTTCGCATCTATCTCCTCCCTGTTAAGCTTAGAAAATGCAGTAAGGACCATTTCAGAAAAGATTCCCCAACCTGATGGCAAGACAAACCTAGGATTAATGGTGATGGCTGTGTCAGTGTCACATGATGCAGGAGTTGCCCCTAGAGGCGAGGCCAGGGCCCGCAAAGCAGGTCCCCTGCTCAAAAGGAAGATGGTTGGCTGCTGCCTCCCCCGGGGCCACAGCCCCCTTGATGGGGGAGGGGGGGTCACATCAGGAATATGTTCCTGACAACAAGGATCCTCTTATTTCTGCAAAATGAAAGAGCCTTGGAAATGACTAGAAGTGGTTTTTCCTCCCTGTATCTGATTCTTGGTTCCCTCCAATCCTTATCCCTTGAATGGACTTGGGTTTCTGTCAGCTTCCTCCCCAGGAGGGGCTCAGGGAGCTTCTGTTGGCCCATCACTCGGTCACATGACAGCTGTGAGTGAGATGTCTGCTGCCATCTCAGCTGCTCCACCCAGAGAGCACACTGAGGTCCGGACAGATCCAAACCTTGGCCCTAAAAATATGTGCTGTAAAGTGACTTGATGTATATTTATTCTAGTTATTTATGGTTGCATTTAACAGACTTTTCATTCAATCTGATGCTATTTACACCATGCTGTGTAAAGGAAGCTCACTACAGGAAAAAAGTCTCACCAATAAATAACCTTCATCTAATTCTGATTTACCCTAAGAGTGTGTGATCATGTACTCTTGCTGAGCAAGTTCAAAGGCTGACATGCTCAGATGGCTCTGATACTAAGTGCCGCCAAGTGGCTAGGAATTAAAATGTTTCTAATTATTATGGTCTCTTTGGACTTGACGTGATTCTTAAACACTTTATGCTTATGAACTACCCAACCTCTTGAGTCTATGCTTTTCATGTAGAAAGTGTAATTAAAAGGGTGGAAAGCCAAGATCAAGGCTAAGGCTGACCCTGCATGTTCTGTTAGTGGGGATTTTCTGTAAGCAGGCTGTTGTACGGAAGCATCTGACCACCCTAGACCACAGTCCTCCTTCTGGGGCAGCCTGTAGCCACACACATGCAGAGGGAAATGAATGCAGGAGAGAGCTGGAGACCTGGCTCGGCCCTCTTGTTGCACAGGGAGCCACCACTGCTATACCTGGGAGAACCCAAGGCCATTCTCTGATTGCTCCCCTCCTGCTGCTTTGTGGGGTGTCTTCATCCACATCACTTCCTGTCCATTTTCAACTCCTCCCTTCTTGTACTTGAAATCATCTTTTCATGGAAAGGTCCTGAACATGTATTCTCTTGTACCAGGGAATGAACCCAGAGGCACTTAAATACAAGTTTTATTAAGAGTTGTGTATTTTACTTAAGAGTTGCTTTGGGTAAGCTGCTGGGGCTGGCTTTGAACTCGTGATTCTCCTGCCTCAACCTCCCCAGCCGCTGGGATTATAGGCTGAGTATGTCTCTATAGGGAATGCAAGGGCCGTGGATGAGGAACAAGTGGCTTTTCTTCCTTCTTTCTGTCTGCATTTCGAGGTGCTGGAAACAGGGAACACAGTCACCACTCGCAGCAAGGAGCCCTATAAGGCTTGAGAAGCCAGAGAAAGAGGCCTAAGCTCCCAGGATCTGCCTGCTCACCAGTGCTGCATCTATCTCCTTAGACTGCCTCTCAAAAACTAAATCCATCAAAAAGGATGCCACCCAATAAGACTCATCCTCAGGAGTCAGCAGAGAAATACAGATTAAAACTGGTAGAAAGACAATCACATGGTTGAGGAAGGTATGAAGCAATCTGACTCCACCCACTGCTTTGGAGCTGTTTTCGGAAAACTGTCACCATGTACTTGGGAGTTACCAACAAATCCACACATGGCATTCACCAAAATTTGTGAGCACGGTGGCGCACACCTATAATCCCAGCATCTCGGGAGGCTGAGGCAAGAGGACTGCAAATTCAAAGCCAGCCTCAGAAAAAGCAAGGTGCTAAGCAACTGAGACTCTAGTCTCTAAATAAAATACAAAAAAGGGTTGAGGATTTGGCTCTGAGGGAATGTGGCTCGAGTGCCCCTGAGTTCAATCGCTGGTACCAAAGTCCTTGAAGAGGAGAGAACCAGACTGAAAATCTGGACAAAAATCAAAATCTCTCCACTGAGCACCAACAAGGCCTCTCCCAGCCACACAGCAGATTTTTTTTTTAAATATTTGTTTTTTAGTTGTAAGTTGAACACAATACCTTTATTCTATTTATTTTTATGTGGTGCTGAGGGTTGGACCCAGGGCCTCACACATGCTAGACGAGCACTCCACCCCTGAGCCACAACCCCAGCCCCAGACAGCAGATTTTGTACCAAGGATTGAACCCAGAGGCACTTAACCATTGGGGCACATCCCCAGCCCTTGAACTAAGACAGACAAAGACATCTGGGGATTTCCAAGGAAAATAAAGGCCAGCTGAGGGCCCTGTGGTGAGAGCTTGGAAGGGCTGCTGAGTGCCACACTCAAGACACACAGCCAGGAAGCATCAGAGGTTTGAGGGAAAGTCTGCAATAGTAAATGCTAAAACAAAAAGTTCCCAGATACAGAAGAAACCCAAAACCCAACTATGCCACACAGGGAGTTAAAAAAAAAAAAGCAACCATCCACTAAATTGAGTGTGTGTGTGGGGGGGGTATATTGTGAAGATAAAAGACATGGGTTTTGAAAAGTAACATAATTTTGCTCTAAGGATGAAAGAACAAGGTTAAGAAAATCTCTCATGAAATAGGATAAAAACAATATAAGCAGGGCATAGGGATGCACACATGTAATCACAGCAACTTTGGAAGCGGAGGCCAGAGGATCACAATTTCAAGTTCAAAGTTACCAAGAGCCTGATCTCACAATAAGATTTCTAAAAAGGGTCAAGAATATAGCTCAGTAGTACTACGTAGCCTTGGGTTCAATCCCCAGTACCAAAAAAAAATAGAAGTTTAGAGAAAATCCATGAGGATTTTAGAGTGTCAACATCTAACTATAACTAGAATCTTTCAAAGGGAGAAAAAACAGACCTTGCAACATAATGATTCAAGAAAATTCTGAAAAAGGTCATGAGTTTCCAGGCAGAAAGTGATCACCTAGCTCTTTGAATGGAAAAAGCACACACCAAACATGGGGAGGTTTCAAATACCAAGGAGTGAGAACCTGAAAAAGCTTCAAAAGAGGAAATTTAAGTGCAAGTCCAAAGACATCAGACTTGATAGCAACCTAGAAAGTAAAAGTAAAAAATACATCCAGTGATACTTCTAATTTTAGCCAGACCTACCAAAAAGAAAAAAAAAAAAAAAAGCAATGGAAATTACACAAATGATAGAATTACTTAGTCATGGCATTAGGCCAATTTTCCATGTTTAAGAAGCTAGCAAAATTTAAGTAAGTATAGACATAGAAAACATAAACATGTTGAATTTGAGTTGCTTTGAAGTGAAAAATACACAAATACACTGAATAAATTAATGGCAGGTTGGAGATGCAGATTTAATTTAATGGCAAAAAGCAATGGCAATGACCATCTGAACACAGCAAAAAGAATTAAAAAATGTGAAAAGAACATCAGTAAACTCGGGCAACTTCATATGATCTAATACATGGGGGCAAAGAAACAAAACGATTAAAGAAATATTGGCTAAAACTTTCCAAATTTGGTGAGAACTATAAATCCAAGGACATAAGCTTAATGAACCTAAGCATAAGAAACAGAAGCAGGCAGGGGAAGTAGCCTAGCTGGTAGCACACCTGCCTCGCATGCACAAGGCTTTGGGTTCAAACTGGGAACAGTGGCACACCCCTATAATCCCAGCAGCTCAGAAGGCTGAGGCAGGCGGATGGCAAGTCCAGCTTGAGTCCAAATTCAAGGTCAGCCTTGGCAACATTAGTGAGACCTTCTCAAAATAAATAAAAAGCTGGTGACAAAGCACCCCTGGGTTCAATCTCTAGCATCACATACACACACAAAAAAAGGGGAGAAATAAACACCTTTCCAGTTTGTACTATGTCAAACTCAAGTCCTTCAAGCAGAAGGAAAACACACCAGATGGATATCTGGATCTATAGAAAGAATATCAAAAATAATAATTACATGGGTAACTTTTAATAGAAATGTTCCTTTTCCTAAAACTCTCTAAAAGGTAATTGTTCAGTCAAGAGCAGTAGTGCACCTGTCGCCCCAGTGACTCAAGAGGTTGAGGCAGGAGGACTGCAAGTTTCAAGTCAGTCCTAGCAACTCAGCAAGGCCCTAAGGAATTTAGCAAGATTCTGTTTCAAAATTTTACAAAAAGGCTGGAGATTCATGGCTCAGTGGTTAAACATTCTTGGGTTCAAACCTGGTACCAGAAACAAATAAATAAAAATGAAAAATGCCTGGGATGTAGCTCAGTGGTAAAATACTCCAATATGCAGTGGCTGGGAGGAGGATAATGGTTCAAACAACACCTACTGGGGGATTTATAACAAATATAGAAAAAAAGGTGTTAATAATCGCACAAAGGCTAGAAAGAAATGAAATATGCTACGGTAACACCAAAAATAGAATGGTACAATAGCACTTGAAAGAAGACCATAATAAATTAAAGGTGTACAAGAGAAACCTAAAGGAATTAAGTAACAATAAAGAGTCCTAACTAGGTACAGTGGTACACACCTATAACCAAGCTACTCAGGAGCCTGAGGCAAGAGGACCACAAGTTCAAACCAGACTGGGGGATTTTTTCAAAATAAAATTTAAAAAGAGGCACGGAAGTATTGGGAATATAATTTAATGGTGAGAGCTTGACCAGCATGATCAAGACACAGGGTTTAATCCCCAATACCAAAGAAAAATATAAACAAATAGCAAGATCGGTGTGTTTAAACCCAGTTACCATCAGTATAATGGCACACGCCTGCACTCCCAGTAATTTGGAAGGCTGAGGCAGGCACATCTCAAGTTTCAGTTCAGCCTGGGCAACTTAGTGAGACCCTGTCTCAAATAAAACATTTTTTTAAAAGGACTGGGATATAGGTCAGTAGTAAAGTGCTCCTGGGTAACAAAAAAACAAAAACCCAACTACCACTGGACACAGTGGCACATGCCTGTAATCCCAGTGGCTCAAGAGACTGAGACAGATGGACCTCGAGTTAAAAGCCAGCCTCAGCAACTCAGTGAGGCACTAAGAACTCAGTGACAGCCTGTCTCTAAATAAGATATTTTTAAAAAGGGCTGCAAGGGCTGGGGTTGTGGCTCAGCCGTAGAGTGCTTACCTAGCAAATGTGAGGCCCTGGGTTCGATCCTCAACACTACATAAAAATAAATAAAATAAAGGTATCATGTCCAACTACAACTAAAAAATCAATATTAAAAAAAAAGGGGGGAGGCTGGGAGCCAGTCACAATGAAACATGCCTATAATCCCAGTGGCTCAGGAGGCTGAGACAGAAGGATTGGGAATTCAAAGCCAGCCAACAACAGCGAGGGACTAAGCACCTCAACGAGACCCAGTCTCTAAATAAAATCCAAAAATAGGGCTGGGGAAGTGGCTCAGTGGTTGAGGGCTCCTGAGTTCAATTTCCATCACCAAAAAAAAAAAAAAAAGGGGCTGAGGATGTGGCTAGGTAGTTAAGTGCCTCTGGGTTTGATCCCCAGTACCAAAGGGGGGGGGAACCCAACTACCATAAATAATTAAATGTAAATGGCATAAGTACCCGAATGAAAAGGCACAGACTGTTAAATTGGACCCATAGCAAATTAAAAAAGAAAAGAGAAAGAAAACTAACAGCACAAACGTGGAAAATAACCAAATATTTGAAAAATAAATTTCACACTAATAACTACCCACTGCTCAAAGAAGAAACAAAAGGAAAAATTATAAAATATTTGTAATGCAATGAAAATTAAAAAGCACATCAAGGTTTGTGAGATGCATCTAATGTAGCACTTACATGGAAATTTATACCAATGAACACATAATAAAATATCTCAAATCAGTCAAAACAAGTCAATTTTGACTTTAAGAAACTAGAAAAAATTAAGATCAAGAAAGGAAATGATTAGCCAGGCACAGTGGCACACGCCTATAATTCCAACAGCCGAGAGGCTAAGACAGGAGGATCATAAGTTCAAAGCCAGTCTCAGCAACAGCAAGGTGCTAAGGCTGAAACAATTCTTCAGTAAGACCCTATCTCTAAATAAAATACAAAATAGGGCAGGGGACGTGTCTCAGTGGTTGAGTGCCCCTGAGTTCAACTCATGGTCCCCACCCCAAAAGGAAATGATTAAGATCAGAATGGAAATTAATAAAATGGAAACATTAAAATAGAAGAAATCAATATTATCAAAGCAAACTTGTGTGGGCATGTGGTGCTGAGGACTGAACACAGGGCCTTGAGCATGCTAAGCAAGTGCTCTACCACTAAACTATACCCCAAGCTCCTCAAAGCGGAATCAGTAACACTTATAAAGCTCTATATCAGGGATTGCCATACTAATCCAGATGGTTTTGTAAATAGTTCTGTTGTGAACACATCACCCATTCATTTGGATACTGTCTATGGCTGCTTTCCTTCTGTAACAGCATTGATGAACAGCTGCAGCAGAGACCATGATTTGCAAAGTCTTAAATATTTACTACTTGGTCTTTAAGAAAAAGTTTGGCAGTCCCTGCTAAAGTCAAACAGATGGAGGGAAAAAAGACAAATGATCAACACAAGGAATGAGAGAGGTGATATTACAGATTTTTTTAAAAACAATAAACACTTTTGATAAATAACTTAATGAAATAAACAAATTCCTAGGAAGATAAAAGCACTTTTATAAATCAAAATAAATAATGAATTAAACAGCCCTTTAACTATTGAAACTGATAAAAGATAGCATACTTATTCATGAAATACTACAAGTAGGAACAAGACTATCACCCCTTCTATTCAACATTGTTACTGGATTTTCAGGAAAGAAAAAAAAATACAAGGTTTCCAGATTGAAAAGGCATAGGTAAAATCATCTTTATTTGCAGATGACATGATGACATACACAGAAAAGCTAATAGAATCTACCAAAAATGTTACTACAGTTTAGCACAGTTAAAGGTTACAAGATTCAATATTAAAAATAAACAAACAAAAAACAATCATAAAGCCAGATGTGGTGATACCCGCCTGGAATTACAGCTGCTTGGGAGGCTGAGGCAGCCTTGACAAATTAGCAAGACCCTGTCTCAAAATGAAAGAGAAAAACAAAACAAACCAACCAGGGGTGTAGCTCAGTGGGTTCAGTATCTAGTACAAAGAAGGGAGGGAGGAAAGGAAGGAAGGAAGGAGATAGAGAAGGAAGGAAAAAAAAGGAAAAGGGAGGAAAACTAGCCCTCATTATATCCCTTGGTCTGGCTTCTTCCTCTTAGGATAATTCTTTTCAGAGTAATGGCTATGCCAAGAATTAGCTACACAGTCTTATATAAATTAATATTGTTACATATGTCACACCCATGAAATGTCACACCCATGATATGGGGCAATTCTTTACCACCACCACCAGTAGGTTACTGGGAGAACAACTGAGCTCAAAACTACCTATGGTAGGGCTGGGGATACAGCTCATTTGGTAGAGTGCTTGCCTAGCATGCACAAGGTCATGGATTCAATCCCTAGCACCAAAAATAAAATAAAAGACCTATGATGCTAACAATCCTGTGTGAACCATGATGTTATGAGGGGGATGAATAATCGTAAGTCTCAACTTCTCAGGACTGGAGCTTTTGAAGAATCTGCCTTTTTCTCTTCAGTTGGAGGTAGCCCCTTATTCCTGTCATTGCCGGAGGTACAGCAAGCCTCAGTTTCCTCAAAAATGGAGATGAGAATACTACACCTTCAATGTCTGAAGCACTCTGAGAAGGAGCCCACACTGGAGCTCCATTCTCTACAGAAAGCATAGGAATATGAACCACAAGACTTAGCTGAGCTCCAAGTACAAACTTTATTTCTATTACAAGAAAGCTGATAATAATTATAATAGTAACATAAGAAGGGAAAGGGGCTCTGACACTTGGTTTTCAGAGCAAGTGTGAGACTGGGGCTTTAATCCTCATCAGGGCAGAGCCCAGTGTGGCCCTAGTGGGAACAGGAAGCCCTTAGCCCTCCCCATTAGAGGGCAGTGAGGACAAAGGAGTCACCATACCCACAAGGAGCAGAAGGCAGTGATGCCAAATGACAAAAGAAATAGCCCCTGCTCCACACACCTCCAGCTAACTTTTCCAAAGGCCTTGTTCCTAACATCCAGCAGCTGGCCTGAGCACTTCACCAGAGCTGCTCCATACACACACCAGAGGCCCAGAGTCTGGAGCAAGCAGGGGCAGTACATGGGAGAAGTTGCCCAAAAGCCCCCAAATTAGGACCCCACAGGTAAGAAAATCATTTCACTGATGGGAACCAGATTTTCAGAACCCTCTACTCCTTCCACCAGGACCACAAAGCACCAAGAGGCAGTGGTGATGGTATTTCAAAAGGTGGAGTCCTGGTGGGCTAAGAGGCCATTATCTGTATTTCAATGCTACCAAGAAGTGGCAGCTAAGGCTGAAACAATTCCCAACAGCCTCCCTGCTAACCCTCCCTCAAACCCCCAAACTCCCACAGCACAATCTCAAAAGACACAAAATGGCCATAACCTAGAAAAAGAATAATCTTCCCCTGCCTAAAGAGCCAGAGAGGCAGGGCCTGCACCAAGGCAAGGGCTGCTATGCATAGGTAGGGACCAAGGCGAGGGTTTCTGCAGACACCACTACTCCTCCTCCTCTTCCTCCTCTGCATCCCCAGCTCCCTGCTGCTTCGGGGGCTTTGCCTATTGAACAACACAAATGAAGAAGTTTCACACAGGAAGTGAAAGAGCATTCCTCCTCCCCGGGACCCCTGAGGATGCCCAGCTCCCACAGAAGCCTCCTCAACAAAAGCCAAAGAACAGCCAGCCCTTCATTCTTTGGCTTTTCATGAAGAGGCTCCAACCTCTATACAGCCAGCCAACTCGCAGCAACTTCTGATTTCAAAAGCCTCACCATTCCCACCTGTGTGTGTCCTCCCTGAGTATTATGTGCTGGACCCTTAGTTACCTTTGCAGTTCTGTTGCGGTAGTTGGTAGCTGCAGGGGTGACCCGGGAACTTCTGCCACCTTCACTCCTACCACTGAAAAAATAGGATTAGAAACCAGTTCCTGATATGCTCCTGAGTAAAGGTCCAAAAACTAAGAGTGAATAAAACAGCTGGTAGCTGAGCAAAAAAAGCAGCCTTCCACTAGCAGACCAACAAAAAAACCTCCTGGACATAGGACATAGTGGTACACACCTGCAATCCCTGTGACTCAAGAGGCTAAGGCAGGAGGATCGCAAATTCAAGGACAGCCTGTGCAATTTAGTGAGACTGTTTCAAAATAAAAAAGGGCTAGGATATAGTTCAGTGGTAGAGAGCCTCTGGGTTCAATCTCCATTACCACAAAAAAAGCATGGATATGGAATCAGATGACAATGTGGGCAAAACCGAAACTCTTCCCCATGACACTGAGGACATAATTCAGTGGTAGAGTACATGCTTAGCATGCATGAGGTCCTGGATTAAATTAGCTGCACACACCCCAAAAAAGATAAACTCTTCCCTCCTTTGCATGAACTGTAGTCTTACCCAGGCTGGACCAGAATGTGACTAGACCTTTTGTCCAAATCCTCTTCAGCTACTTCCAAATTCCATTCCCACGCTAGATTCTTACCTGGCTCCATATCTCGCAGAAGGCCCAACGGGGAAAGAGGACACAAGGTATTCTGGGTGGAGATTTCGAACTGAGCATGCATCAGTGTCCATGGCCCCATTCTGGCTGCTTCTATTTCGCCCTCGGATGTCCTGGCTGTCTGAGTTGTTGAGTTTCAGCACTCGAGGAGGGTTGGGCTGGCACCCAGTTGTAGAGCCTGATGTTGATTTTGATAGTCGGTTACAGGTAGTTGTAATATTATTAATGGGTCTGCTGGGGGGCAGAGGGTAGATGGGTCCTTTAGCTATTTCCTGCTTGATATCATCCATATAGCCAGAAGACAATTCTCCTAGGAAGAGAACATAGTTACACCTTTAGGAAAAAGCCTGCTCTTATCATTATTGATGGATTCAGGGCAAGAACAAAAAGACTGCAGAGAAGATAACTGATCACCCGCAAAGGCTACTGGGGCCCATGACCCCAAGAGAGAATCAAGAACACTTACTTTGTCTACTCTGCACATTAATTACCTGACTCAAATACAGCCTGCTAACCATTCATCAACATGAACAGTTATGCAAGCAAACCTTGAATGTTTTTGGTTTTTGGTTTTTTTGGAACCAAGGATTAAACCCAGGGCTGCTTAACCACTGAGCCATGTCTCTAATCCCCCATCCTTTTTTAAAATTTTTTTTTAGTTGTCAATGGATCTTTATTGTACTTACTTATGCGCAGTGCTGAGAATCAAACACTGTGCCTCACAGATGCTATGCAAGCACTCTAGCAGTGAGCCACAGCCCTAGCCTCCTTTTTATTTTTATTTTGACACAAGGTCTGAGTTGCTGGGGGCCTAAGTTGCTGAGGCTGACCTTGAACTTACAATCCTCCTGTCTCAACTTCCCATGTCACTGGGATTACAAGCATGAGCCCTTCTAATTATTTTTTAATTGTGAAGTGATAAGTTTCAATAAGTTTACTTGCCTAGTCATAAGGATCATAATAATAGAGTACAGAGATAGGAAATCTACAGGTTATAAGCTCTGACTCTAAGTGTGTCAGAGCTTATAACCTGTAGATTTCCTATCTCTGTACTCTATTATTATGAGCTTATAAGTGTGTCCTTAAAGCCATTACCCTATCAGTCTATACTTAGGATAGCGTAATCTAATGTGGAACTACAGCCAGCTGTGAAATTTCCTAGGAGACCCTACTGGACTTAGTAACTCAAGATCAGGTAACCCTATTGGAGCCATAGAATGATAATCAGGCCCAAGCCAGCAGTGGGCCTGTGGCCTGGGCCATGTCCTGGCTAATACCCTGGTGTCTGACACGCCTCCTGGGCAGCTCTGGTGAGGTCTCTTGAAGTTGGGATGGCTGTTTAGGAATCCCCTCAATCACATGGTTGTTTGCCATGGCTGGGCGTTGGTCACATTGGTCCTAAACAATAAAAGGCAGAATTAGTACCTCAGAACTGAGTGTGATGAGAAGAAAGGGAAGAACAGCTGGTTAGGTGATCAGACCCCATCTGGAGGGGGTTCTTTGACAACCACTAAGAAAGTGCTAGGTACAGGAAACACACACCTGGAATGTAGCATTGATTCATATTAGCACTGTGGCACTCTCTGATCTGTGCAGGAGTAAAGGAAGAGCTGGTCTTGGGAGGCCAGAAAACCATTTCTATACTTTGCTCCCAGTATTTATATGGGGGCTTATTTAATAGACAACCAGCAGTAACCATCTACCTCTTCATCCCAAATCATAAGACTTTCTTACTAGACCCCAACTAACCTAGAATACAAGTCCCAAATGACACCACAATGGGAAGGATCTGCCTGGTCATGGTAAGGCCCCATGACCCTGAGTCCTCAACAAGTGATATGATGGTTTCAGTTGCTATAAGGTGGAGAAAGTCTCAAGGCTACAGGTACCGTATACCTCACATAGTCAGTTCATGGTGCAGGGCATGGCCAAAAGCCACAGGTGTGGATTTCTATTCAAGCTGGAATGCAATCCAAAGGCTGAAGTAGATTTTCAGTTCTGGAAGCCTCACATTTGTGTACAGAGAATCAGCATGGAGTCAGGGAGATGAGTCCGTCAGGGATTCTTACCTGGTGATGGAACAGCACCTCTTCTTCCAACTGTACCCCACAGAATTCACATGGGATGATGACACTATCTTCCACAAGGGGTGAATTGCTCAGACCCATCAAAGAGTCTAACTGGTTACTTGTAGCCTGCTGCAGAAAGTTCTGGAAGATGACATCAGGATCTTCCACCCCCCTGGAAGAAGAGCTTCCAGTATTGAGCGAAGGTAAGGCACGCGAAGGGTTACAGCTTGTCTGTCATTTAAAAAACATAGGTTAAAATAAAAAAATCAGAGGCTAAGGGAAAAAACTACATTCCTAAAACATTTTCTACAAGAAGTCACAACATTTTGATAGCACTTTATAGTGAGGAGAAGGACTAATAAAAATAATAGGGGAATGCAGGTGGAACATTCACTTTACTTTTAAATATTTCTGTTGTTTTTTCCTGCTGTGTTCATGTGATTATTCTTTTTAAATTAAAAGATTCAAGATTCTTCCCATTGCCATATAGTAAAAGTACAACCCAAATATTCCTTAGCATCCTCATCAATAAATTGTCTTTCACTGCTCCCAAACCAAAACCCATAAGTATTCAAATACTGTTCTCTCCACTTAGGAGGAAGGCATGCTCTGTCAACCAGAACACAGGGACTATTTAGCAGTCTTGAAAATGCCAGACCAAGGCACACCAAATCAGACGAAGGAAGTGTTGAAGGAAATCAGTAATCCTCAAACACATAGTACTGCTCTCTAATCATTCCTAAATGGCTCAAAAACCATCAATCATTCAAAAAATATCTGAGTTCTTTCATACACAAAGTTTTGAGAGATTCTTAGAAACTAGGAGAACTCAGAAGGTGCCTAAAGGAACTTGGCAAAGTGGTACCACCAACCAGGAATCAAAAGGATCATATCACAGGATGATAGGCTATTAGAAAAGTAGGCAACAAGGGAGCTGGGGTTGTGGCTCAGTGGTAGAGTGCTTGCCTAGCCATGTGTGAGGCATTGGGTTCGATTCTCAGCACCACACAGAAATAAGTGAACAAAATAAAGGCTCACCCAACATCTAAAAAAGAACAACATTAAAAAAAAAAAAAAAAAGAAAAGAAAAGTAGGCACAGATTCTCAGGGCACACACACATATAACTCCTGACCTAGTCTTCAGAGTGTCCATCAGGCTAGTTTCCTAACAGTCATGGCTGAACCAAATCTGCAAATACAGTCTACATTGTTGGGTATACTGAGGAGGTAAGGGCATAAGGGCACATGCCTTCAAGGAAGAGAAAGTAATAGGCAGAAAGGATCATCAAGCCTTTCATGGAACTGAAAGGACTTCAATAAAGCTCCAATAAATCAAAATATAGCACAAAATGAAACTGGATCAAAAAATGGTCAACAGAAATATATATACCAGTCACCACCATATGGAGAGTGTGCTGGTTGGGATGAGACTATTGGATCTGCTGGAATGAGGATTACGGTTTCTAACCTACATTAGTCATTCCACAGTACAAAAAAAAGTTGCCACTCTTACAATAGGCACTGTATTGAAAGTTTTCTCAAGACTTCATGGGGCTCACATTTCCCCTCACAGTTCTCAAGTAGTTCCCAACATACCTGATGGTCAATCAGCAGATCCTCTGGGTAGAGCTCCTCACAAAATTCACAAGGCAACATGGTCTCATCAGCTGCACCTAGGTATCAGGCCACATGGTCAGACTCAAAAGGAACAAAAACAAACTTGATTTCAACGTTTTATTCCCCTTGTGACATTTTATTTAAAAGTCTGACTTCAGTCTGGGATACAGCTCAGTGACAGAGCACCCTTGAGTTTAATCCCCACATACATACATAAAAGCCAACGGGGGTGGGGGGTGGGAGGAGGCTGGGGTTATAGCTCAGCGATGGAGCACTTGCTTAGCATGTGCAGGGCCCTGGGTTCAATCCTCAGCACCACATAAAAGTAAATAAATAAAAAAAGGTATTCTGTACAACTACAACTAAAAAATAAATATTAAAAAAAATAAAATAAAAAGAGCCAACAGGAACAAATAGCAAAAAATATACCTTAGTATTAATATTTTCAAACAGAAGGAAAAAAATCTATTTAACATATTTAAAGATATATTAAAAAGGGAGCTATTGTGCAGGGTGCTGTGGTGCACGCCTGTAATCCCAGCTTTGAGTACAGTGCAGAATAAGCAAACCTACCCTTCATGTCACTCAGAGAACTGGGCCCACCATGCGACTGATCTGCCTCACAAACGGCCCTCCAGAAGTCCTGTTCTGCCACAGTGGAGGCCTGGCCCTCATTTTGCAGACTTAGGGCCAACATGAAGTCCAGGTTTGCACTATCTTCACCACCCTCTTTGGGAGGCTGACGGCTTCTATTCCTTTCCTGCCTTTCTTGTTCTTCAACTAGAAAAAAAAAAAAAAAAAACAGCTAGAACTCAAGATAAATTAGAGATGTTGCCATCCCTACTCTCAAGTCCCTACCTAGCAAAGGGCCAAAGTTTAAAGCCATTTGGCCAACTCCACCAGTACTCCTGGCCCTCATGGGTCTCTGAACTGTAAGTCTGACATGAAACAAGGATCCATTATTATTCTAAAAAAAAGTATTATTAAAAGAAATGTTACTGTGTCATAACTATGACAGGCACTGTACTAAACATTTTTTGTATTACAGCAGTATGATTTAAAGTAGGGGTCAGACTGCCTGAATTTAAATCTCAGCTATACAATTTACCTACCCTCATTCCTTTAATGAGAATTAAATGAATATATGCAAAACACTCTGCTTGGGCTGGGGATATAGCTCAGTTGGTAGAGTGCTTTGCCTCTCATGTGCAAGGCTCTGGGTTCAATTCCCTGCACCACACAAAAAAAAGTTTGAGGTATGTTAGCTACTTACAGCATTGACATTATCATCACCATCATCAACTCTAACTGCAAACCAGTAAGGAAGAGCTTCTATTATTTATTTATTTATTGGCTGGGTGGGGGAAGACGGGACAAGGAATCAAATGCAGGGGTGCTCTACAACTGAGCTACATATCCAGCCCTATTTTCTAATTTTTAATTGAGAGGGTCTCATTAAGGTACCAAGTTTGGTCTTGAACTTATGAACTTTTTGCCTCAGCCTCCCAAATAGCTAGGATTACAGGCATGTAACCACCTAACTTGACCTTTTATAGGAAAGTTAGGTATTTTTCCCAGTGTTAACCAACTATAATCAGATTTCTCTAATCAAGATCTATTTGGCCCCAAAGCCCTGTTCCCATTTGCTCTGGAATTTTCATAATGTTCCAGTTTTCTAATTCCAAGCACAACTCACATAGATTATTCTGAATTGGAAAGGGGGCTGTCATATTCCTTTGGTTGGCAGTCCTATTGTGGAAAAGGTCTGATTCAAAGGCTCTCAGAGGCCTTCGGGGTAGCCTCATTGGTGGGTCCAGAGCTTCAATCTGTCTCAGGAGCTGGGATGCAATCCAGATTCCATCTTGACCCCAGGACTCATCATATGCATTAGGAGATACAGTAACTTCATTTCTCCTTTCCTCCTCCCCTCTCCCACAAACTTCAGGGTGAGACTTCAGGTCTTTCACAAGGACATTGCGTCCACAGTTGCCACACAGCTCTGTCCGGGCACCACAGTAATCTTCATGTTCCTTCAGTTTGAGAACAGAGAGTTCCAAATCACAGTGCTGGCAGACAGCAAGCCGCAGAGGGCATTCAGTCTCCTGCAATAGAGTAATAAGGCAGTTAATATGCACATCTAGGAGAGGCTGTTTTATTACAGGGCAAAGAAAGCAAAAATATATACTTTGATATTCTCTTCTGGACTGGATAGAAGTAGCTCAGCATGCATAAGGTCCTAGGTTCAATCCCCAGCACAACAAAGAAAAATAATTTTTTTCTTCCCACCCTAGCTTTGCCTACTATGCTTTCTATGTATTTGATTATCACAGTTTCCCCTTTTATTCCTGCCACAGGTTCTACAAAAGGAAAGAACCTCTGAGAAGGAATCTACTAAGCAACCCCAAATATAGCATCATTCTGTGCACACATAACAAAGTTAAACAAAATCATTCATTGTTCAAAAGCAAAGAAAAAGAAGCAAAGCAATTCAGATATTTTACCAAAGCTCCACCAATTTCCCCTTATTATTACAATTCAGTCTAAAGTATTTAGTAATGAGGAAGACTGTGCTTTAGAAAAACACTGATTTTTAAATCTTCACATTTGTATTTGCATTGGCTTTACCTGGACCAAATCCTCCAGGAATCATCAATGATCCCCAGAGTATAAACATACTCAATAGTTGAAAAATAAAACCTTTACATTTAATGGGAAAGTCTCACTAAAGCAATAAAAACATTACAATGATACAATAGGAGCTGGGGATGTAGCTGAGTAAAGAACTTGCCTAGATGGGCCTGTAGCTCAGTGGCAGAGCACTTACTTGCCTAGCACGTGTGAGGCACTGGGTTCAATCCTTAGCACCACATAAAAATGAAACAAATAAAGGCATGCTGTCCATCTTCAATTACAAAAAAAAAAACTAAAAATAAAATAAAAATTAACTTGCCTAGAAGGCACAAGGCCATGAATTCAAGTTCCAGTACCCCCCCAAAAGAAAAAATTCACATATTTTACAACCACTATATCAAAGAGCACAATTTCTTTTCAACCAAATTAAACTCAAGTTATGTTCTAGATTCTACACAAGACGTTTTTAGAGATAATTTTTACATATATTCTTTCATGCCTTTAAAATTATATTCCATGTGTTTGTTCAAGTGCCTGGATTCAATCCCCAGCACCAAAAAAAAAAAAAAAAAATTGTTTTTCATGTAGCTATAATGTCTCATTCAGAATTTTTTTTTTTTTTGTGTGTGTGTGTGTATGTGAGTGGTACTGGGGATTGAACCATTAAACCCAGTGTCTTGGACATGATAGGCAAGTGTTCTACCACAAACTCCCCAGGCCCTTCTCAGGAGCTGGGATGCAATCCAAATTCCATTTGACCCCAAGACTCATCATATGCATTAGGAGAATCAAAAAACTTCATTTCTCCTTTCCTCCTCCCCTCTCCCACAAACTTCAGGGTGAGACTTCAGGTCTTTCACATTTTTAAAAATTTGAAATGGG
This sequence comes from Ictidomys tridecemlineatus, assembly GCF_052094955.1. Lineage (NCBI taxonomy): Eukaryota > Metazoa > Chordata > Mammalia > Rodentia > Sciuridae > Ictidomys > Ictidomys tridecemlineatus. The sequence goes on along the minus strand of NC_135478.1, from coordinate 82,847,518 downwards.
GTCTCACTAAATTTCCCAAGCTGGCCTTGAACTTGAGATCCTCCTGCCTCAGCATCCTGAGCATTGAGAACTGAGATTACAAGTATCCACTAGTAAGCTCAACTATAAAAAAAAATTAAAAAAAAAAAAAACATTTCATTAGCCAGGTGCAGTGGTGCACACCTGTAATCCCAATAGCTTGGGAGGCTCAGGTAGGAGGATCCTGAGTTCAAAGCCAGCCTTAAGAACAGCGAGGCACTAAGCAATCCAGTAGACCCTGTCTCTAAATAAAATACAAAATAGGGCTGAGGATGTGGCCCAGTGGTTGAATGTCCTTGAGTTCAATTTCCACTATCCTCCCAAAAAAACAAAAAACATTTCACTAGAGCTGGACACGGTGGCACACACCTGGTATCCCGGCTGCTCAGGAGGCTGTGGCAAGAGGATCACGAGTTCAAAGGCAGCCACAGCAAAAGCAAGGCGCTAATCAATTCAGTGAGACCCTATCTCTAAGTAAAATACAAAATAGGTCTGGGGATGTGGCTCAGTAGAAAAGTCTTAGAGTCTGATTCCTGGTATCCCACCCCTAGCCAAAAAAAAAAACACTCACTAGAAAAATACTAGATTAAGTTTTAATTACAAATGACAAATAATCATTGACCTGTGCCACATAAGTACTGTGTTAATAATCTTAAAAAGTGCCAGGAATTTTAAATAAAGTAAAATGCATTCAAGAAAAACCAAAGTTTTTTGGTTTTTTGTTTTGTACTGGGAATTGAACCCAGAAGTGCTTAACTATGGAGACCTATCACCAACCCTTTTGAGACACGGTCTGGCTAAGTGGCTGATGGACCCACTAAATTGTTGAGGCTAGCTTGAACTTGCAATCCTCCTGCCTCAGCCTCCCAGGTTGCTGAGATTATAGGTATGTGCCACCATGCTTGGCAACAAAGAAGAAATTTAAAAAACACTACATAGTTAATCTCTGACCTAAAATTGTCATAGTCAGTCTTATAGACACATTAGGGAATATCCTGTATTCCTATCTTTACAATAATTGTTCTATCACCAAGGGACTTCCAGAAATAGGTAAGAGAGAAGTTAGGAGAGAGAACAGTTTATTGGAGGTTATTTTACACTGCAAGCAGATGCTACAGCCAGAGAAGTTTTCATTATGTTTGTTAATGTGATCTCAATCATATCCCCAAGGCTGCTGAAGTCTAATAAAAGATCAAATGCTTAGGAAAAAAATAATAAAATTAGTGTGCAAATGTATTTGAAATGTTGTTCTCTAGACTGCGAGGTTATGAGTGGTTCTTATTTTTTTTGTTGTTGTTTTTGTTTGTTTGGGGGGTTTTTGGGTGCTGGGGATCGAACCCAGGGCTTTGTGCATGCAAGGAAAGCACTCTACCAACTGAGCTATATCCCCATGAGTGGTTCTTATTTTCTTGTAATACCCTCCTTTTCCCAAATTTTCTTTTTTTTTAGTACAGGGGGTTAAACTCAGGGGCACTTGATAACTAAGCTAATTCCCAGCCCTATTTTATATTTTACTTAGCTAATTCCCAGCCCTATTTTATATTTTATTTAGAGACAGGATCTCTTGAGTTACTTAGCACCTCACTTTTGCTGAGGCTGCCTTTGAACTTGCGATTCTTCTACCTCAACCTCTCCAGCCGCTGGGATTACAGGCATGTGCCACTGAGCCCAGCCTTGATACCATGTTCTCTCACCAAATGATGAGTAATTTCTTCAGATGTAAAAAACATGCATGTTGGGGCTGGGGTTGTGGCTCAGTGGTAGAGCGCTTGCCTAGCATGTGTGAGGCAATGAGTTCAATTCTCAACAACACATATAAATAAATAAAGGTCCATCAACAATAATTAAATTTTTATTTTTTTAAAAAAAGCATATTATGCAAGTGATCAAGAAGTCATAATGAAATTACACCATGTAAGGGAGGCTGAATAGATTACCCTACATTGGCAACACCAGGCTTAATTTACTCAATAAGACTGCCAATAACCAAACCCCAGCAGAAATGATAAGTATCAGTTCCAAAAGGAGAGACTCTGAAGACTTAGCAGCCAGACAGTACAACAGCCAGGCCGCCAAATCAGGCAACAGCTAGAGTTTCCAGTAGGCTATAAGAGGCAGTATACATGTAAGCTGGTAGAGAACAAAGACATCATCAAACTGGTTTCCATTGTGCAAGTGGCTCTGAATCTCAGTAGGACTGGCCCCATGTTCTCTCACTCCCCTCATAGTACAAGAAGACTAACCTCATGTTTCTTTAATTGTCTCTTCTCCAATTTCTTACTGCATTTGCACGTCACCTAGGATAAGAAGTAAAAATCAATAAAGTGACATAATGACAACAGGACCACTGACATTTGTGCAATTAGCAAGTATGATACAGTTATGGACAATAGCAAGTACAACACATTCATAAACATTTGGGTAATTGGTAGTTTACCTGACAGTGTTCTGTAGCCATGTGAATCTCCATGTCAGATTTGGGAAGTGGTTCCTTGCAGATAGGACACATACCAATGTTCCTTTGACAATGGATCTCATGGATGGTAAAGTTAAAAACAGGAATTTCTTTTTTGCTGCAGAAATAGGCCAAAGAAAAAGGCAAGTATTACTAACTATTCTATCTATGCTTTTTCTTGCAGTGATTATCAATGAAAATCTGTTCTGTCCAATTTCTAGTCTCCATCATCTCTCTTTAGTGAATACCTAGATTACCAACTTCAAGAATTAAATCCTGAAAGCTGAATCTCTGAGCAACATTCTGAGTTACCAGTTATGTGCATTACCTCTAAAAGCTCTCAGCCTTGCTTCCTCAAAGTCAGAGCTGATTACAACCAACAATATGAAGTCAGATGCAAAAAAAGCTGCGTTAGGCTTTTCTTTTTCCTTTTCCCCCACCCCCCAGTAATGGGGATTAAACTCAGAAGCACATTTAAAAAGGGCTACATCTCTAGGCTTTTTTTATTTTTTTTGAGACAGAGTCTCGATAAGTTGCCCTGGCTGTCCTCAAACTTGGGATCCTCCAGCCTAAGCCTCCCAAGTCACTGGAATTATAGGCCTGTGCCACCACAGCTGGCAAGCTTGGCTTTTCTAAAACCATCCACTCCAGGATTATTTGAAAAACAAAACCAAACAACCTACCATTTATTTTCATTATCAATCTTAAGTAGTTTAATTTCATTGTGTTTCATTACCTGAACGAATCAAACCAAAAAGAGTATATATCCCAGCTCTGGGATAGTCAAAGTGTAAGGGGAAATTACCTTCATTATGTCCCACATGCCTTGAAAATCTCTGCCTGGGTCAGTATAAAATACACTGTAAAACTGTACAAAAATGAAATCCAAACTGTTCCCACACTGTCTCCTCACTCACTCACTCTGTTTAGTGATCCAAAAATCATATCTCTGTTGCACAGAAGACTAGAGTAAGGGACAATCCAAAGTGTAAGAGGGATACCAGTAAAGCCGAAAAGAGTATACATTCCATCAAACTGCGGATGCACTATTCAAAGACATTACTTTATTCATTTAGATGTAGTCACTGGAAAAAGCCAACTATGCAGTCTAGCTAAAGACTGAATTAAAAAAAAAAAAGTACCTATTAGTATGTCACCTAGGATAAAAATTCAGAAAAATAAATACCAAACAGAATCAATATAGTCATATAACACAGGAAAAAAAATAATAATTGTTTTTTGTCCTTTTAAAAACTTTCTTTGAATGGAGGCATTGCTGTTGCCCAAGCTGGATGCACCTGCCTCAGCCTCCCGAGTAGTTGGAACTAGCAACAAATCTTTAATAATCAAATTTTGCTCCTGAAGCTGAATACATGAACCCTCCACTGCATTAAGAAACAGACAGAAGGAAAACTCCTTTTATAGTTTTAATCTTCCTACATAGTCGAAGAAGTATTTCAAAGTAGAATGAATGATATGCCTCCAGTTATACTCAGTCTCTCAAACTGAAACATCCCAAAGTACCACTTCTTTTCATTCAATGGTGACACTGTCAAGTTTGGAACCCCAAGGAACTCTCATAATATGGCTGGATGGTGAAAGAAATCAACTATAAGAGATGAAAACTCAAATGAATAAACAAGGAAACTATGAATAACTTGACAAATTTAACTTCCCATATTTCTCCCAAATTCCTAATTTCTTTATTTTCTTTCTTTTTCTTTTTCTTTTTTTATGAGAACCACTGGTTTTAAATTAATTTTTAACAATTTTGGGGGAGGGACTGGGGTTGTGCCTCAGTAGCAGAGCACCCCCCTCTCACATGTGAGGTACTGGGTTCGATCCTTAATACCACATAAAAGTAAATGAACAAAATAAAGATATTATGTCCATCTATAACTAATTTTTTTTTCTTTTTAATTTGGAGAGGAATACTGAGGATTTAATCCAGGGGCACTTTACCACTGAACTACATCCTCAGTCTTATTTTTTATTTTGAGACAGGTCACTAAGTTGCTGAGGGCCTTACTAATTTGCTAAGGCTAGCCTCAAACTTGGGATCTTCCTGTCTCAACCTCCTAAATAAAATTTTTTAAGAATATAAAATATTGGGGCTGGGGATGTGGCTCAAGCGGTAGCGCGCTCGTCTGGCATGCGTGCGGCCCGGGTTCGATCCTCAGTACCACATACAAAAACAAAGATGTTGTGTTCGCCAAATACTAAAAAATAAATAGTAAAAAAATTCTCTCTCTCTCCCTCTCTCTCACTGCCTCTCACTCTCTCTTTAAAAAAAAAAAAGAATATAAAATATATAGTGGAAGGAGAGCTATAAATCAAAGTTATCATCTTAACTGTACAGGTGGCACACACCTATAATCCCAGCTATCTGGGAGGCTAAGGCAAGAGGATTACAAATTGGAAGCCAATTTGGACAACATAATGAGAGCCTATTGCAAAAAACAAAAACATCGGTAACAAAACTCAAAAGTTATCTTAAACTACTGTTTTGTTGTTGTTGTTATTGTTGTTTGTTTTTGGTAACCCAGAGCCCTTTCTATTTTTTATTTTGAAAGAGGGTTTCATTAAGTTGGACTTAAATTTGTGATTCTCCTCCCTCAGCCTCCCTACTCATTAGGATTATAGGCTTGCACCTTTGCATCAGGCCTATTAAAATTAACAAAAAGGCAAAGTGTGGTGGCGCATGCCTGTAATCCAACAGATGGGAGGTTGAGCCAGGAGGAACCCAAGTTCAAAGCCAGCCTCAACAACTTAAGCCGTAAGCAACTTGGTGAGACCCTGTCTCTAAATAAAATATAAAAAGGGCTGAGGATGTGTCTCAGTGGTCGAATATCCCTGAGTTCAATCCCTGGTACCCCCCCCCCACACACACACACACAAAAAAAAATGCTATAAAACTAGTATTGGAATTCATTACTGATCTTAATATACAAACTGCTTAAAATAAGCAACCTGGAGCTAGGAATGATGGTGCACACCTGTAATCCCAGCATCTCAGGAGGTCAACCTTAGCAATTTAACAAGGCCCTATACATATAGCCATTCCCTGTCTCAAAGGAAAACAAACAACAACAACAACAACAAAAGGCTAGGGGTGTAACTGAAAGGTACAGTGCCCCAGAGTTCAATTTTCAGTACCAAAACTATACACCCTTGCCAGGCACCAAGGCAGACGACTGTAATCCCAGCATCTCCGGAGGCTAAAGCAGGAGGATGAAAGCCAGCCTCAGCAACCATAAGGCCCTAAGCAACTCAGTGAGACTCTGTCTCTAAATAAAATACAAAATAGAACTGCGGATGTGGCTCAGTGGTTGAATTCAAACCCTGGCACCCGGCAAAAAACATTATTAAGCCACTGGGATTATAGGCATGTACCACAAAATTATACACTCTTTTTTCTTTTTCTTTGGTACAGGGGATTCAACCCAAGGGCATTTAAACACTGACCCACATCCCCAGCCCTTTTTGTTTTTTATTTAAAAACCTGTGATGTTCCTATCTCAGCTCCCCAGTCAATGGGATTACAGGCTGGTGCCACTGGGCCCAACAAATCATAGACTTGTAAACCTAGTAATCTCACTCTTGGGTTTATGCATGAATAATTTCATTAAAGTATCATAAAATGATTTAAAAAATGAAAGTTAAAAATTTCTCAAGAAACCGAGCATGGTGGTACACACATATAATCCCAGTGGCTTGGGAGGCTGAGGCAGGAGGATCATGAGTTCAAAGCCAGTCTCAGAAATTTAGCAAGTCCCTAAGCAACTCAGCAAGACCCTGTCTCTAAATAAAATATAAAAAAGGTCTGGTGATGTGACTCACTGGTTAAGTACCCCTGGGATCCATAGCCAGTACCCACCCACCCCCCTAAAAAAAAGGTCTCAAGAAGGGAACAGCTGGGCTGGGGATGTGGCTCAAGCGGTAGCGCGCTCGCCTGGCATGCGTGCGGCCCGGGTTTGATCCTCAGCACCACATACCAACAAAGATGTTGTGTCCGCTGAGAACTAAAAAATAAATATTAAAAAAAAAATTCTCTCTCTATCTCTCTCTCTCTCTCCTCTCTCACTCTCTCTTTAAAAAAAAAAAAAAAAAAGAAGGGAACAGCTAAATTACAAATGGTATACCAACAAAGTGAAAGCAGTGCTATATTATCATTGCAAAGCATATATACACAAATTCCATGAAAAATTAAAATCTAGGTTCTGGAGTTGTGGCTCAGAAGTAGAGCACTCGCCTAGCACGTGCAAGGCCCTGTGTTCGATCCTCAGCACCACATAAAAATAAATAAATAAAATAAAGGTATTGTGTCCAACTAAAAATATATATATATAAAAAAAATCTAGCAGGGTGCTATAATACCAGCTATTTGGGAGACTTGAGGCACAGGAATTGTAAATTTGAAGCCACTCTGAGCTACTTAGCAATCCTTTCTCAAAATAAAAATAAAAATTTTAAGAAGGGCTAGGCATGTAGCTCAATAGTAGAATACTTGCCCAGCATGTGCAAGGCACTGAGTTCTAACCCTAATACTGAGGGAGAAAAAAATTGAAGTCAGTTATTACTACTTAAGAGTAAAAAGAAGGCAGGGGTTGTAGCTCAGTGGTAGAATGCTTGCCTAGCACACGTGAGGCACTGGGTTTTATCCTCAGCACCACATAAAAATAAAATAAAGATACTGTGTGTCCACCTACAACTAAAAAATAAAATAAAAAAAAAAACAGAGTAAAAAGAACCTGGATTCCTTTTTCATCATTTTAGCTCTTATCTTCTTTTAGAAGAAAAATCAACAAAATAAATGTCTAGTTTTCATTTTGCAGGATTACTCAGAATAATCTGTTGATAAGTATTCTATATACACAAGACCGCTAAAATTTTAGAAATGAAACAAAAAGTTTAGAGTTGAAATCACAAGTCCCTGGGTGCAGTGGTGCACACCTGTAATCCCAGAGATTCAGGAGGCTGAGGCAGGAGGATCACAAGTTCAAATCTAGCCTCAGTCACTTAGAGAGGCCCTAAGCAATAATAGCAAGACCTTATTTCAAAATAAAGGGCTAAGGATGTGGCTCCTTAAGGATTAAGCACCCCTAGGCTAGTCTTGAGCTTGGAATCCTCCTGTCTCAGCCTCCTGAGTTCTTGGGATTATAGGCAAGCACATGTGAGGCACTGGTTCAATCCTACCACTGAGCCACAACTCCAGAACCTAGATTTTAATTTTTTATGGAATTTCTGTATATATGCTTTGCAATGATAATACAGCACTGCTTTCACTCTGTTGGTATACCATTTTAATTTAGCTGTTCCCTTCTAGAGATCTTTTTTTTTTGCGGGGGGGGGGGGGGGGAGGCTATGTAACCCAGGGGTACCTAACCAGCAAGAATCAAAGCAGCTGTCAGGTAAGTCCACAGGGCATTTACTATCTACATAACTACATAGCAAAAACTATCTACATAGCAAACTTAAAAGATATAAATTGCTTACCTTGATAATACTGCTAAAACTCCAAGGAAGGACCAAGCCAAGTTAAAAAGTAAACTTTCATTTTAGATAGAAAAGATTTAAAAGCAAGCCAAGGCTTCTACAAAACATAAAGAATCACAAATCTATTCTTGAGTATGTACAGTCTTAGCCTTCTAACATTGACCTTTCCACTTCCTAGAACTACACCTCCCTTGGATCAAACAATATCACAAGAAAAGAGAGAACTGCAAACATCTTCAGTCACAACAAATTATTGGCTGCCTATTGGGATCTAATCACAGCTCAATATTGATGAGGACTTTGACTTTCCTTAATATAGAGATAAAGCTCTAAAGACAAATTTAAAACATGAAATTAGCTGCCAGTTGTGGTAATGCATGCCTATAATCCTAGGAACTCAGGAGGCCGAGACAGGAGGATTCCAAGCTCAAGACTAGCCTCAGCAACATAACAAGGCCCAAAGCAATTTAATGATATCTTGTCTCAAAATAAAAAATTTTGAAAAAAGCGTTGGGGTATGATATAGCCCATTGGTAAAGTGCCCTTGGGTTTAATCCCCATTACCAAAAAAGAAAGAAATATTAAGAGTTGCTTAAAGAAAGAAATTTAAATAAAATTGCTTAGATGGGAGGGCTTTGTATAGTCTTATTCAGCCTTCCCTGATAATCTGCTTTCTTCTTTAAATAAATTGCTCAGGTTTTGAATAACCTTGTCTTCATTAGTTTCTATTAGCACACCATTCTTAAACTTCCTTAGCATAGTTATTTACAAGCTGTCCTAGGATCTAAACTCCTTCAAGTGTGGATTGAAATTAAAATAAAACCAGTGTGTTTTATTATAAAATCACAATAATTTCTTGTTATCATTTGCTTTATTGATTAATTTGAAATCAACAATTATACATATAAACTTAAACAATGCCAAAATAGTTTAGTAAGCAGCAGAAAAGTGATAATGGCTAATACAAAGAAACACCTTATTAAGACATCCTTGATCTATATAGTTAAAGAATATTACGACTAGAAGTTGCTCTAATTATATCCTAATTCTGCTGAAAGTCAGGCTGAACATAAAGAAAAAAGCAACAACAACAACAAAAAAATTTTATCTGGCTCAAACCTTTCAATCTACAACAAGCTATTTTCCTTATTCAATATCTCCTTCTGCCACAATTTGTAAGTTAAAAAGCATAGACAGTTCTGCTTTGTTTTTTGTTTTAGCATTCAGTACGAGCAGTTGTGTATCATCAAAAAAAAAAAATCAAGGTAAGTTCTTGAGAAATCCCCACCAGGAACCAGCTCAGAAACCAGAAGTTGCCTAGGTTTCATTTCAGGAGGAAAGAGTTTCTCTTTCTTATCACTATGGGCATTAAAAACACAATTGAAGGGCTGGGGATGTGGCTCAAGCGGTAGCGCGCTCGCCTGGCATGTGTGCAGCCCGGGTTCGATCCTCAGCACCACATACAAACAAAGATGCTGTGTCCGCTGATAACGAAAAATAAATATTTAAAAAATAAAAACACAATTGAAGACTTAACATTCAAAATTAAGCCAGTCCTTCACTAACAGCTGTGGAACCATGAAATGAAAATGATTAAGGTTGGACTTCCTCCCCTATTTTTTTAAGCAGCAAAACTTTTATAAAAAGAGTTAAGGGCTGGGATTGTGGCTCAGTGGTAGAGTGCTTGCCTAGCACCTGCAAGGCTCTGGGATTCAATCCTCAGCACCATATAAATAAATAAAGAAATAAATTGATAGATAAATAAATAAATAAATTGATAAATAAAAGTATTGTGTCCAACGACAACTTAAAAATAAATATTAAAAAAAAAAGGGTTGTCTGAGCTGTTCTGGTTGAACTGTTGTCACTCAATATACAGCAAGTTTCAAGTACTTAAAACCTTGCTCCTAGTACTAGAGTGACTCAAGGAAATCCTGGCATCATACTTTGAACACACACTAATCTACTCCAAATATTTTATTTACATAATTTTTGGGGGGGGGAGGGTACCAGGGACTGAACCTAGGGGCCCTTAACCATTGAGCCATATCCCCAGCCCTTCTTATTTTTTGAGACAGAATCTCGCTAAATTGCCTAGGTTCTTGCTTAGTTGCTGTGACCCTCTTTTCTTAGCCACTGGAGCTGCTGGGATTACAGGCATGTACCACCACACCCACTATATAATATTTTTCAGACATACAAAAAATAAGTTCTCAGCCAGGCATGGTACATGCCTGTAATGCCAAGTTAGGGAGATTAAAGCAGGAAGATGACAAGTTCAAAGCCATCAAGTTCAGTTAGCCTCAGCAACTTGGAGAGGCCCTGAATAATTTAGTGAGACCCTGTCTCAAAATAAAATATTTTTAAAAAGGGTTGGGGATGAGGTTCAGTGGTTGAGCACCTCTGGGTTCAATCCCTGGTACCAGGGGGGAAAAAAAGGCAGGGCTGGGGATCTAGGGATGTAGCTCAGTGGTAAAGTGCCCCTTTGTTAAATCTCCAGTAGGAAAAAAAAGAAAGCTCTGATCCCATTTTACTTGCACAGTATACCATACAACTCCAATTTTAACCTACCAATAAATAAGCCAATTTTTATAAAAGCTGGTTTGTCCTCATTTCAATAATATTTTTTAGATTTAATCTCTTACCAGTTGTCACATAGTCGAGTATCCTGGTCATCCAGAAATTCAGCCATCTTTACTCTTCCTGAAAACTACAAAGTAAAAAAATATGAACTTTCTATTTCATTTCTGCTTTAAGGATGACATGCAAAATAAATAAAACTAAGCTAGCATAAAGAAAATGGGATCAAAACCAGTGCATTGAGGCATTCTGATAACAAACACCCTTGGGATTTTTCTTTTTATTATTTTTAAATTTTCTTTTTATAATAATTTGAGCTACAAAACAGTTGCAATAAAACAGTATGAAAAACTCCCTTAGGCACCTCTCCCAATTTCCCCAAAAGTTAACATCACAAATGACCATTGTAAAATTCTCAGATATACAGTGGGTGCAGTAGCGCAAGCCTGTAATACCAGTGGCTCAGGAAGCTGAGGAAGGAGGATTTAGAGTTCAAAGACAGCCTTGGCAAAAGCAAGGTGCTAAGCAAAAAAAAAATACAAAATAGGGCTAGAGATGTGGCTCAGTGGTCAACTGCCCCTGGGTTCAATCCCCAGTACCCTACCCCCAAAATAATTTTTCTCAGATATAGAAAATTAACTCTACAGATACTAGTAACTAATCTATTGATCTTTTTCAAATTACAACACAACTACCAATGCCCCTTTTCTGGCTCAGTATGCATAATGCATTTAGTTGTTGTTATTTCTCCTGTCTTTTGTGATCCTGATGCTACTACAGTTTTTAAAGATCTTTCATGACCTTGTTCAACTAATTACTAACAGTTAGTAGTTACTGCTTAATTATCTTGTAGGAAGTCGTTCAGTTTTGGTTTGACTGATTTTTCTTTTCAGGATTAAATTCATTTTTGGCAAAATACCATATAAGTGACATTATGCTCATCTTGGTGCATTATATCAGAAGACACATGATGTCAACAACAGTATTATTATTGGTGACGTTAACTCTGAGCATTTAGTTGAGAGGGTGTGTGCAAGGTTTCTTCACTATAAAATTTTTCCTTCTTCTTAAACAAGATGTCAATTAAGAAAGCAAAGAGCTGTCAACTTTACTACCAATATTTATGTTGTATTATTCCTTTCCATGATACACAAAAAAACCTTTAATAAGGCTCCCCAACAGGTTTGGCATTATCAAACTGTCAGGTTTTTGTTTGTTTGTTTGTTTTTTGTTTTTTTTTTAAGAGAGAGTGAGAGAGTGAGAGAGGAGAGAGAGAGAGAATTTTTTTTTTTAATATTTATTTTCTACTTCTCGGCGGACACAACATCTTTGTTGGTATGTGGTGCTGAGGATCGAACCCGGGCCGCACGCATGTCAGGCAAGCACGCTACCGCTTGAGCCACATCCCCAGCCCCAAAACTGTCAGTTTTAAAAACATTTTTTTGTTGTTGTTACAACATGTTACAACCCACTGTGCCCTGGCACTAAGAATATATTACAAGTTAAAAAAATATAGAGAGATGTGGGTCAAGCGGTAACGTGCTCGCCTGGCATGCGCAGAGCGCTGGGTTCAATCCTCAGCACCACATAAAAATGAAATAAAGATGTTGTGTCCACCGAAAACTGAGAAAAAATATTTAAAAATTCTCTCTCTAAAAAAAAAATATAGCATCTGACTTAGAACAATTTAGTGACCAATAAAAACAATAAACAACAACAAAAAATAAACCTAACTTAAGGTGAGGATCTTAAGGATAAGTACATAGGCAAAAAGGAATAGGGTGTCTGTGGGGTGTGGCAGTACATGCTTGTAATCCCAGCAGCTGGGGGGATTAAGGCAGGAGAACTGAGAGTTCAAAGCCAGCCTCAGCAATTTAGCCAGGCCCTAAGAAACTTGGGGAGACACTGTCTCAAAAAATAACAAGGGGTGGCATATGCTCAGTGGTTAAGCGCTCCTGAGTTCAATGTTCCAGGGAGATGACTTTTAAACTAAGACCTGAAGTGCAAAGAGCCAGCCAGGCATAGACAAACAAAGGGATAGAATGGAAATAGGGGAAAACCCCTCCAGTCACTGGGAAGAGCAAAAGGCCTAAGGAAATGAAAGAGAAAGTAAACGGAGATCTGGAAGAGCATAATGAAAAAAAAGGGATGACTTGAGAAGGCCTTATTATATAGCACAGAAAGGACACTGGGTTATATTCCAAGAGCAATGATAAATCACTGAGGGTTTTTAACTAGGCAAGGAGCTGATTCAAGCCATCCACTCCCATTTGAAATGTCAACCAGGGACAGGCAGCACACAAGCACAAAAACAAAGTTTGTCCCTTGAAAGGGAAAGTCTGACAACTTTTTTCTCGGGGCTACCTGATTGATTCTAGGTGTAGTCTATTCTAGTCCACTAAATGGCCACTCTCAACTACCACGAAGCGCCTACGACGAAGGAACTGCCCAGTTTTCTAGCTGCAAGGGGACTGGAAGTGACCACAGGCAAGGCTTCCACCAGCCCCTCCAGACCCCCGTGTCTTCAGCCTATCTGGGCCTCAGATGCCTACGACAGACGATGACGGTAGCTCGAGGGTCTTCTTGAGGAGTAAAAAGGCACAGAGAAAGCCTTCAACCTCAGGAGGGAGGGCCATCCCCCGGGTTTCCAGAGCGGCCACCGCGGGCTCAGGGAGAGGAGAGGCGGCAGCCCCTTAAGTAAATATCAGTTGACATTCACCCTGCGTGCATTCGCTGCCCGACGCTCACACCAACCACCCTCCATCCTGACCCCAATCCTGGCAGGTGAAAGTCATCATCCCATTTCACAGAAGCGGAAAGCGGAAGTCCGAAGGCAGTTACCCGCCGCTTAGCGGGTCGGAGCGGGGCTCGAACCCGGGTCGCTCGGCCCAGGGGCCTCACTGGGCCTCCCGCGACCCCGGACGCCAGCGGCTGGAGGCACGGGCACCAAGCCCAGGCCGGCGCCGGGCCCAGCTCCGCCCCGGGCGCGGCGGCCACGGCGGCGAGGCGGACGACGCCCGCTACTCGGCGCCCCCGGCCCAGGCCGCCAAGGGGGCGGCGCCGCCCGGGGCTGCCAAGGCTCCGGGTCCCCGAGGAGAAAGCGCGGCCTCCTTTCACGGTCTGAGGAGACGCCGCCGCCCCGCCACCTTCCCGCAGCCGCCACCCTGGCCTAGCGGCCCCTCGCCCACACGCCCCTCCCTCAGACTCCGGCCTCCGGCCGCAAAGGAGACCGCGAGAGCGCCGCAAGCGCGGCCGCCGCTTCGCTTCACCTGGGAGGAGTACAGGAACGTCGAGCTGTCGAGACAGCCACAGACTCGGAGCCACCTCACTCAGTCCAAGCACTGAACAACGGCCCCGAGAGCTGCCTCAGCGCCCCCGACTGCCGCAGAATAGCGCGCTCATTGGCCAGGGGCGGCCCCGGATCTAGGCCCATTGGATAGCATCATTGTCGCTCTCAGGGGCCCGCCCTCCGAGCTCCGATTGGCTCCTTAGTGCTCTGTGGGGGCGTGTCCTAGAAATCCCAGCCCCTGCACATCTGGAATGAGAGGCTGAGCTGAGCTGTGAACCTGAAGCTGGATCTAGCAACTGCTGCTGACACAGATTCATGTTTGCATGAATAATACTGTGCAAGCATTACTAACATGCCTAATATATTAAAATAATTAATGACATTTGTTCTCTTGTCATGAGCCATTAATACTTATTAGTCATTCTTGTTGTCATTATAATGCCCTCGTACAAGACTTGTGCAAGATCCAGGACCATATTTAAGCACTTTGCTTTTTTGCAGTGGAAGAATAAACGCCTGGGATGCGGGTTTGAGAGCCAGTATTTCTGCTTGCAGACGAAATGGATTCTCTGAGCTCCTCTTCCCTCCAGAGTAAGAGTATTATTTCATAACTGAGCCTGTAATACAAACAACATAGCTATTCAGAATTTCGGTTATATTGAAGATTACAATTGCAAAATGTTCGTAAGATAGTCCTAAGCAGGAAAATCAGGTTATGAAGCAATACTTATAACAAGGTAGACTAGTTAGTTTAAATATACGGTATTAGAGGGGGTATAGGTCAGTGGAAGAACACTTGTCTAGCACATTCAAGACTCTGGGTTGGATCCCTAGCACTAGTTTAAAAAGAAAAAGAAAAAGAAAAAGAAATACCATAAATATTCAGTATATTCCATGTAATTTCAAACATTTCAAGGGAAAAAAAAAAAAACAAGGCACGGTGGTTCACGCCTGCGATTCCAGCAACTGAGGAGATTGAGGCTAGAGAATCATAAATTCTCAACAATTTAGCCAGAACTTGTATCAAAATTTAAAAGGGGGGTGAGGGGAGTAGGGATGGTAGCTCAGTGATAAAGTGCCCCTGCTGTCAATCCCTATTACAGCAATAAATAAATAAGTAAATAAGTAAGTAATAAATAAATAAGTCAAAACAGGCAAAGATGTTGCCGAAAGCTCCGTTCTTGTTTCCTATGCCAATCCAATAACAGGCTTTGAGGAAAAGGAAAAATCAGGTTTATTGCTTTGCTAGCAAAGGAGATACACAGGGAACTCCTACCCCAAAGGTTGTGATTCTGCCCATCAGCAGGAACTGGGGGGCTTTTTAAAAAATATTTTTTAAGTGGTCAATGGACCTTTATTTCATTTATTTACATGTCGTGCTAAGGATTAAACCCAGGGCCTCACACTTGCTAGGTAAACTCTCTACTGCTGAGTCACAGCCCCAGCCCCAGGGGGCCTTTTAAAGAGGTGACTCACCAGCAACATGCCACTTATTCTGTGTTCTCTAGTCATTTCTGACCTCTTCTGTATCATCCCCAAAGTCTGGATTACTTTGTTCCTATGGTGGGTGTGTACTCAGGGACTGATAACTCCGTTTAGAATGGGGAAGAAAGGTAATCCTATTCCTCTGAGATTAAGGAGGGGGAGAGATTAGGGAGGAGCAGAGAGAGAGAAAGAAAAAGAAACATGTTCATTTTAAAAATAAACTGTAGTGGCAGAGCAGCAAGTGTTATATTCAAAGCAGAAAGTGGACCACTGTTACAAAACAAATATGAGGTAAGAGAAGTCAGGAACTGGTTTCATTCAAAGAGTACAGACTTCAAGGGGATATGAGAAGGATTTCCAGATCGTGGAAGTATTCTATATCTCAGTGTGTAAAGTGATATACATATATTCATTAGTATATAAAAAAAAAAAAGAAAGACTGAGCCAAGCACAGTGGCACATGCCTGCAATCCCAGCAGCCCAGGAGGCTGAGTCAGGAGGATCCCGACTTCAAAGATAGCCTCAGCAATGGCAAGGTGCTAAGCAACTCTGTGAGACCTTGTCTCTAAAATACAAAATAGGGCTATGGATGTGGCTCAGTGGCCAAGTACTGGGGATTTCAATCCCTGGTACCAAAAAAAGAAAAACTAGACAGATCAGACTAGATAGGCAACATGAAGAATCTTTGTCTTCATATGTTCCCAAATGCTTTTCCATGTTTTTTGTTTGGTTTGATACCAGGGATTGAACTCAATATCACTTATCCGCTGAGGCACATCTCCCAGTTCTTTTTATTATTTATTTGTTTTGTTTTGTTTTGGTACTAGGGATTGAACTCAGGAGCACTTGACCGCTGAGCCACATCCCCAGCCCTATTTTGTATTTTATTTAGAGACGGTCTCACTGAGTTGCTTAGTGCTTCACCTTTGCTGAAGTAGCTTTGAACTCACCATTCTCGGGCCAGCCTCCCGAGCCACCAGGATTACAGGCGTGTACTACTGCACCCAGCATGTATTTATTTTGAGCAAGGATCTTGCTAAATGCTTAAGGGCCTTGCTAATTTGCAAGGATTTACAATCCTCATGCCTTGACCTCAAATTGTTGGGATTACAGCCATGGACCACCACACCCAGCTGTTTTCTGTTTTCACATTGAATTTCTCTGGTAACTAGGAAACAAAGAAAAAATAGAATTTTAAATGGAAAAAGTGGGGTGGGAGCCAGGCACCCTGTGCACACCTGTAATCCCAACAGTTTGGGAGGATAAGGCAGGAGGATCAGGAGTTCAAAGCCAGCTTCAGCAAAAGCTAGGTGCTAAGCAACCCAGTGAGACCCTGTCTCTAAATAAAATACAAAACAGGGCTGGGATGTGGCTCAGTGGTCAACTGCCTCTGAGTTCAAGCCCAGGTGCCCCCCACCAAAAAAAAAATAGTGTGTTGGAGATGGTAAAGCAATTGCCTAGCATATTTGAAGCCCTAGGTTAATTCCCCAGTATTGCAATAAAAGAGAATGGTGGGCTAGGGTTGTGGCTCAGTGGTGGAGTGTTATCTATTTTTCTATATATTTGAAATATTTCATAATTTAAAAAGAAAATTGTTTAAGTAATTCTATGCAATAATTATACACCTGCTGGGCACAGTGGCACAAGCCTGTAACCCCAGCTACACAAGAGGATGAGAGAGTAAAATCACAAAGTTGAGGACAGTCCTAGAAATTTAGTGAGACCTTGTCTCAAAATAAAAATAATTAGAGCTAGGGATGTAGCTCAGTGGTAGATTCCCCAAGGGCTCAATCACCAATACTGTGAAAAAAAAAAAAAAAAAGAAATTCAATACTTGTGTTGACTTTCAATTGAATATTTTTCTCACATTTAGAAAAGGAATATTAAATGTAAATAAACATTGAGAGAAAAATTTTATGTATTCTGTTTGAGTTACTACATTTTAAAGAATTTTGTAAGAAAATGAAAAAGTAATTATTCCCTTCCTGTTTACTTCCTAGGAAAAAAATATGTTAATCCTCACAAGAGGAACTTTTGGGAAAAACTCTAACCAAAGATAAGTTATGTTTTTATACCATGATATTTGCTTTGTATGCTGTGTGTGTGTGTGTGTGTGTGTGTGTGTGTGTGTGTGTGTGTGGTGCTGGGGATGAAACCTAGTGCCTCACATGTGCTAGGCAAGCACTCTATCACTGAGCCACAACACCATCCATGTTTGTTTGTTTTGGTTTTTGGTGCTGGGGATTAAATCCAGTCTTTGTGAATACTAAACACATGCTCTACCATGGAACCAACCTGCCCCGTGTTCTGTTTGAATGACCTATGATATAAAACGTGTTTTTTCTTCTTTACCCCATTTAAAAATTTTTGATTTAATTTAGGGGAAAGGATACTGGGGTTTGAACCCAGGGATGCTTTACCACTCAGCCACATCCCTAGTCCTTTTTTATTTTTTACTTTATGACAGGGTCTTGCTAAATTGCTTAGAGGCATCCCAGCAACTCAGGAACTCAGGAGACTGAGACAGGAGGATGTGAGTTTAAAGCCAGTCTCAAAGGCTTAGTGAGGCCTTAAGCAACTCAGCAAGAACCTGTCTCTAAAAAAGATCTGAGGATGTGGCTCAGTGGTTGAGTGTTCCTGGGTTCAATCCCTGGTACGAAAAAAAAAGAAAGAAAGAAAAGAAAAAAGTAGACAACCACTAAAAGAATGGAGACAGATAATAAAAATTCCAACCCAGTATAGGGGGAGAGGTCATGTACCCCTATAATACTAGGGACTTGAGAGGATCACAAATTCAAGACCAGTTTAGGCAGTTTAGTGAACCTGTCTCAAAATAAAAACTAAAACATTCTGGGGATGTGGTGCAGTGGTTAAGCACTCCTGGGTTCCATCCCCCATACCCAACAAATCAAAACAAGTTGAAAGTGGAATTGTTACACCATCTACATCAATCATTGTAGAAGTCTTTTAATTTTATAAGAAACTGCCAAACTGTTTTCCAAAATATTCTGCAGCAATTAATATTCCCACCAGAAGTAGAGAGTTCTAGTTGCTCCATGTACTTTGCCAACTTGGTATAAATACATTTTGAATAAATAAACAACAGAATGGTGTCCTGGCTCTTGAGATCAACAGTCTTTCCTTGAGTGGGTGACTCATAAGTTCCTCTGAATTCCAAGTTTATAAGGGCAGAGGAGACAAATGGTCTAGGGTAGCAAAGAATAAAGTAGAAATAATGATGATCTCAAACTTAGGATAAGCCTTTTTGGTGCTTTAGCTGTAGATGGACACAATACCTTTATTTTATTTTAATTTTTTTAATGTGGTGCTGAGGATCAAACCCTGTGCCTCACACATACCATTTTACAGTTACAATTTGTAATGTTAGGAGCTTTGTGCAGTTATCAAGAAAGTCCATTGTCTGAAGTTACTATTAGGCAGGCAGCTCCAGGCTTGATGAAACATTGTAGTTATCTAGCAAACAAGTTTTTCTATTTCCAGGAGCTATGCGCCTGCAATCAAGGTTGAAGCTTGATGAGGCTCTAACACAGAGGCATCTCAGGGCATTGCCATACCAGCTAGACAATGCACATATATTAGCTATATTATTAGATCCTAAGAGAGATTATAGGGCATTTTAAGGGTAGGAAACGGGTGCCTGATACCCACCAGGAGTTTTCTTACCAGGGGAACACTTTCCTGTACATTTCCATGGTCAGAATCCCTACATCTCCTCTTTTTTATTTTTTATGGCCTTTTTGATGAATAATATTTGTTTTTTCTTAAACATCAGCAGAGTAAAAAATAAGGTAAACATTGGTAACAGCAAGCACAACATAATAATCCCAATATTAAAAAACATCCACCTGTGAATAATTGCTTGACCCAAGTAAAGCTGGGTAACCATGAAGTTAGCCAATCCAATAAGTCTAAACCTCCATCATCTTGTTGGACCTTATCAATGATATCTTTAAAGTAATCTAACTCCTTTAAAATACAATTACTGTTACCACTAAGTTAAAGTAACACATTTTACTAAACTCCTGACATCCTTATGATGTAATAATAACAAATAATTAATTGTAACACAATTGTCAAGTATGGCTTGATAATGTTGTTTTTGTTCTTTATTAAGCATGTTGATTGTCGTAAAGGTATGATTAATATTTTTTACCATAGCTCAAGCCAGTTTTATAGTGGTTTTATAAGCCCCGACAGTTAGTTTAGGGATACCCACTAAGGAAAATGTCAAAGCGTTAAATTTTGTCTTAGAAGTTTTACTGAATCGCAACAGTTTTTATCAAGGGGAATAGACCTTTATGGATATGTTGTGGGTTTTTTTTTTTTTATTGGTTGTTCAAAACATTACAAAGCTCTTGACATATCATATTTCATACATTAGATTCAAGTGGGTTATGAATTCCCATTTTTACCCCAAATATAGATTGCAGAATTACATCGGTTTCACATCCACATTTTTACATAATGCCATATTAGTAACTGTTGAATTCTGCTACCTTTCCTATCCTCTACTATCCCGCTCCCCTCCCCTCCCATCTTCTCTCTCTACCCCATCTATTGTAATTCATTTCTCTCCTTGTTTTTTTTCCCATTCCCCTCACAACCTCTTATATGTAATTTTGAATAACAATGAGGGTCTCCTTCCATTTCCATGCAATTTCCCTTTTCTCTCCCACCTCATGTCTCTGTTTAATGTTAATCTTTTCCTCCTGCTCTTCCTCCCTGCTCTGTTCTTAGTTGCTCTCATTATATCAAAGAAGACATTTGGCGTTTGTTTTTTAGGGATTGGCTAGCTTCACTTAGCATAATCTGCTCTAATGCCATCCATTTCCCTTCAAATTCCATGATTTTTGTCATTTTTAGTGCTGTGTAATACTCCATTGTGTATAAATGCCACATTTTTTTTTATCCATTCATCTATTGAAGGGCATCTGGGTTGGTTCCACAGTCTAGCTATTGTGAATTGTGCTGCTATGAACATCGATGTGGCAGTATCAGGATGGTGGCCTATTAAATCCTGTGGGAATGGTAAGAACACAGTTAGTCTGCTAAGACAACAATGGGTACCATGAGACATTTTTGTAGGTAAATAACAATTTTAGTTAAGCAAACCCAGATATTATAATGGGTTTTAGAAGTCAAAGAGTCTGACTCTACTCAATTTCATGGCTGGAGTACAACTACAGAACAATATTGTTAAGACCAAAGTATTTACAGAGTTTTGTGTAAGTTTAGCAATCAAAGCAGTAACTAAGGTTTTTTTTTCCATTTTTTTATTGATTGTTCAAAACATTACAGAGCTCATGATATATCATCTTTCATACATTTGACTCAATTGGGTTTTGAACTATCCCCCCTCCCCTCCCCTCCCCTCCCATCTTCCCTCTCTACCTCCTCTGCTGTTGTTCAATTCTCTCCCCTTTTTTTCCCCCTCCCCCTTGCCCCTCATAACCTCTTATAATTTTGTGTATCACTGAAGGTCTCCTACCATTTCCATATGCTTTCCCTTCTCTCTCCCTTTCTCTCCCCCCCATTCTTCTTAGTTTACTGTTAGTCTTTTCCTCATGGTCTTCCTTCCTGTTCTATTCTTAGTGGCTCTCTTTATTTGACCCAGCTATTGCTCTTCTTGGATTATTCCCTGAGGACCTTAAAAGAGCGCACTATACGGATACGGCCACATCAATGATTATACCTGCACAATTCACAATAGCTAGACTGTGGAACCAACCTAGATGCCCTTCAATAGATGAATGGATAAAAAAATTGTGGCAGCTATACACAATGGAGTATTATGCAGCACTAAGAAATGACAAAAGCATAGAATTTGCAGGGAAATGAATGGCATTAGAGCAGATTATGCTAAGTGAAGCTAGCCAAGCCCTAAAAAACAAATGTCAAATGTCTTCTTTGATATAAAGTAACTAAGTTTTTTAGAGTACATTTTAACCTCATTTAAGCCAAGAGCTGTTGAGCTGATGTTGTTAATGATTTTATAAGTCCCCGGAAATCTAGTATCTTGGGATCCTCTTTCAGTGTATCTTCTCTTTCGAGGAGAGAGATCATTGTCCTTTTGTTTGATGGGATTCTCCTCATTTACAATCAAACAAAACCTGGGGGATTAGGTTGTGAAGTCCCCGATGTCCATTCATAATTAAATTGATAGGTCTCACACACCGGAGCTGGAATCCAAACTGGATCTGTGGGTGTAACCATAGCAGTCTATCCTTTTCCCAGGTGATCAGAGGCAATGGGGCTTGTCATCCTGGGTCTGGTAGAAACCTATATATTACATAAATTTTTGGTAATGGCTGTTTGGGAATAAAATGTCTATCCAAAGTAGATGACCAATTGTCAGTATTAACTTTGTGTTGCATGTTGAGTGCATAAACTGTAAATAAAATAATATCTAAAGCATTATTTACATGATCGAGCCTGGATCCCCTTTTTCGTTTTGTTTTAAAAGGCAAGTTTTAAAAGCATGATGTTTTTGTTTAACTAAAGTTTGTCCAGTAGGATTATAAGGAATATCATGATTTAAAATTATGTTTTATTGATTATAAAATATTATAAAATTGTGTAAAAGTATGAGATGTACATGTAGGGGTATTATTTGTTTTTAAACAAATAGGCTAGTCCATGATGGCAAAACAAAGTAATAAATGAGAAATGTAAGTAGATAACATATAAGACCTTTTCACATTAGCCCAAATGAACTTAGAATGAGTATCAATAAAAACATAAAGAAAGGAGTAAGGGTGAAAAAGAGGGAAATGGGGAACATTTATTTGTCAAAGTGTATTGGAATGTAGGTCTTGTGAATTTATAAATTTTTACATAGGAGTTTGGAGAGGTATATAGTGAGAACAGTTGTTAACTATAGCATAAACCTGTTGAGAAGAGATGGAAGACTTTTTTTAGTGATTGGACATTTTTTTTAACTTTATTTTATTTATTTTTATGTGGTACTGAGGATCCAACTCAGCCCGTGATTGGGCATTTTGATGAAAAAAAATTATGGGATTTTATAGTATCTGAAAATAAAGGACAAAGGAATTTTAACAGTTTTATCGGTATGAATGTTACCTTTTATTAAAGGCCCAGGAATTTTGGTGTGGCTGTGTATATAAGAGAGGAAGATAGGAGACATATGATGTTGTAAAAGAGTTTAAGGGTTAAAAAAAAAAGAGAGAGAGAGATAGTAAGTTGAAATCTAAATGAGGGCATAATATAGTTATAAAAATATGAGGAACGAGTTTTAGTTATATATTGAGAACTTGTAATAATGTTTAAAGTAGTAGAAAATAGTCAGTGTCAGGACAATGGTAGTTAACTTAGCTTCTTGTGGAGAGATTTGAGGTAGGATATAATTGTTAGTTTATTTATTATTAATAAGAACAAATATTACAAGAGAAATGGTAGAAATTAAAGAAGGGTAATGTATAACTTGATATAACAAAGAGAATTGTCCATTATGAGGCATGTGAAATTAATTGGTGTTAAAAAATTTGTTAATTTTTTAACAATATTTACAGAGGAAGAACTGTAAATATTGGAGATATGAAGTTTTTTTTTATATAAGTAAGATATAAAACATGAATGTTTATGTTTGCTAAGGATAAAATTTTAGTATGACCATTAGTAATTAATTGAGTATATATAACAGTAAAAGGCAAATTATCATAGCCTGAAAAATTAGAACAATATAATTATTTTAATATATATAATTTTTTATTATAATTAGTAACTACTGTTGTAAAGGTATAAGGTGTTTCAACAAAAACTATTTTTTTAAATATGTTTTTAGTTGTAGAAGGACACAACATCTTTATTTTATTTGTTTTTATTTTTATGTGATGCCAGGAATCGAATCCAGTGCCTCACACATGCTAGGCTACCACTTTACCACTGAGCCACAACCCTGACCCTAACAAAAACTATTAACGACAAGGACACATTAGACTGAAAGTTGATTTACCATTATTGTTGATAATTTTTAAAAATTTTTTGTAAAGTCTGTTTTAAAGAAAGAGTTAAACAAAGAAAAGAGGCAGCATATTGTTTTTTTAACAATTGGAAAAATTGAGACATTAGTTTGGCATTAGTTTTAATTTTTAATTTATGTATTTAAGAAACTATATCTATATAATTTTTATGTTAAATATGACTTATTTATTTTAATTGTAACAAAAATATAATAAAAATATGATTAATGGTATTAATCATTTTTGTTTTGTTGAAGAAAAATTTTAGAAGTAATGGATATTATATTTTAGATAATTTTTAGAAATTAAGACTTTATTGTTTGGTCACCTAGAAAAACCTATAAGTTAGAACCTTAAAGACATTCATATTTTTTATTTGATTACTCGATTGGAATTAGGTTATTTGGATTTATTTAATTACTTGAATTTTTATTTATGAGTGTTTATTTGTCTAAATGTCAATTTTGATATAAAGTACATAATGTATAGATATAAGACAGGCCTGTACAATTGGAAATGTCAGGTATCATAGACACTGAAATTAAGTTTCAAGTTAGCTAGCCATTTTTGTCCTTGACACTTATCAGTCTTATTTTTAACATAATGATATTTATTTCTGTTTAAGGATTTATTAAAAAGAATTTTTGAATGTATTTGAGAGTTAATTTTGGAGAAATTGGACTTTGGATAAAGACAGAATGTAAAAACCATTATAGTTAGATAAAATAAAACTGATCAGGAAAATATATCAACTTATATAGAATATTAAAAAATTTATATTGCCATAATACTACTTTTTTTTTTTAATCAGACTAGAGTGTACTTTTAGTTTAGATAAGAGCCAGTTGGAAGCCTGTGAAATTTTTAAGAAAAAACTTTTTTTAAAAAGAAAGTTTGTACATTTATAATGTTTTAATTTTTTTCTTTTCGTGTTGTAACATTAGGGAGGAACTGGTCAAGAAAGTCAGTTGAATAGATAAGACAGTTAGCCAAGCAGTTTGGATTTAAAAGAGATACTTTTTTTTTTTTTTTTGTCTTAACTGTTTTTTTTTTTTTAATAAGTTTAATAAATCTTGCAGGTCCTGTAATTTATCTTTTAAATATAAGGCTAGGAAAGTTAGAGATCTAGAAGAAGTTAAAATGTTGGTAAAACTGGTGTAACTATTTTCCCCCTTTTCTTTTATACGATAATTTTTAAAAGTATTGTGTTATAAAGTATTGTGTTTACATATTTTGTGCAGTTTTTTCTTTTTTTTCTTTTTGTTTTAAATCTTGTAAATCTTACATATGGTTGAATATAAGTAATGATTTGCTGTGGATTGGAAAGAATAGAGCATGGTAGCCATAGGGAAGTTTTGGACACTTATTTATTTATTTGTCCCAGACTGGGGTGGCCTCTTGAGGCCATACATAAAGATACACCATAAAGGGGCTGGGGATGTGGCTCAAGTGGTAGCGTGCTCCGATCGGGTTCGATCCTATCCTCAGATCCTCAGCACCACATACAGACAAAGAGGTTGTGTCCGCCAAATACTAAAAAATAAATATTGAAATTCTCTCTCTCAAAAAAAAAAGATATACCATAAAAGTATTTATTACCATGACTTTAGTATTTGTGTCCAATAACCCTGTAATTGACTGTTTATTTAAACAAAGAATTAATTTGTTAATTAGAGTGGCCCGGGGCATTTTAAGTTAGCAGTAACTGATAAACATGTTTCAATGGCAGTAGAGTCCAAACTTGTATTTTTTCTTTTATTTGAAAGTTGTAACTTTTTAAATATAGTCAAAGGTAACGGTTCATTTTTAGGTTGGTTAGCAGAATTTATCTTAATAGGACAGACAGTTAAGTTAGGAGACCCACCATCCTCCTCCGCTTGTCCCAAACACTTAATCAACTGGGATTTAGCTAGGGGCAGGGCAGCTGCCACAGCTGGCCATGGAGGCAATGGCAATGAATTTGAGGAGTCCAGGCAGAGAGCTGTTGTCAGGGCTGTGTTGCTGCTGTGACAGGAGCCATAGGGGATTTAAAGGGACCGCATAGCAGGCACAGAGAGGAGAAGAGCAGGCAGGTTGAAAAAAGCTTTATCAGTAGTATCTCTACAAAGAAACTGAGTTTGTAACACAGAAATGGGGGCACGAGGTTCCTCATGGAATATCTTACCTACCTCCTCTCAATCTTTTGACCATAATGAGCCACTTTCTGGGTACCAAGAACAAGATGAATCTATTTTTGTCAGCAAGACAGTAAATTCAGTGTTGCTTACAGTGGCAGGTCCAGCCTTGCAAAGTAATAAAGAAAGCTCTGCCCAACGACATCAGTGAGCATCCGAAAGAGAATTTCCCATAGTTATTGATAAGGGATCGGTACCAGACAATGACAGATGTGTTAAAAGCCTACTCCAGGCATAAGTAACTATTCCCTTCCCTGTTACCTGTCAACGTCTGGAGGGGTCTCTCTTAGGGCAGATTTTGTTGTCCCAAACTCTCTGTGGAGTAAGTGGCTGTGTGGGGAGAAAAGTCTTCTCGTGCCCCAACATTGGTCACCAGTTATAAAGAAATAATAATAAAGAGGAGACATAGAGACAAGGTGCAGAGGCAGGGAAGGTGGTAGAGTGGCACAGGGCATTTTAAAGTTGGGGAACAGGGTGCCTGTTACTACTCACCAGGGAGTTTTCTCACCAGGGGAATTTTCCCTGTACATTTCCACAGTCAAAATCCCTACAGTTTATTTTTTAAATGCACAAGTGCCGCAGTCTGTCTGGGCACAAATAACGGAGCCACCACAAAGCCTTGTAGGTTCAAATAGCAAGTCTTTATTCCTGAACTCTCACCGGCATTCTACACACACTTCCCAGGAACACACTCCCTCCACTGGGCTCCACGCGCCAATTCTCCCAGAACCCCAAGAGAACTCCAAGGGAACTCCAAAGTAGGTGGCAGGATTTTCCCTAATCCCAGCAGGATCTGCCCTAATCCCAGAGTCCCCCTATTCCCAGAGGATATGCCCTAATCCCTGAGCCACCCTAATCCCAGAACAGGGTCACCTTTCAACCATTCCCTCTAGCAAAATGCCAGGCGTCATTCCGACTAAATTGTGGCTCTCAACACACAAGTTTCTTTCTCTTCCTTTGTCCCGACTAATCTCAGGAGAAATAGCATACCTTTCTTTCTGCAGTTTAGGAAAATTTATCTGTCCAGGCTTTGGGAATGATACCAGAAAATCTCAGAAATGACTGTCACAACAAGAACAAGTGGAAAGTAGCCTGTGAGTCACTTTAAAAGCCCCTGATGGGCAGAATCATGAAAGATGCAAACCAGGCAGAGATACACATAAGAGTTTACTTGTCAGAGCTGATAAATAAGGGCCATCTCTCTATAGGAGAGAGAGGCAAAACAGGCTTGGGTTCTGGGATTTTTATGGGGGAGGCTTAGGAATCAGAGCCAAGCAGGTCCTAATGTGGGCGGTTAGGGGTTTGGTTGGTACGAGGAAATGGTGAACCTTTCTCAGAAAGGCTCTTGGGCGGAAAAAAGAAACTTTTTTTCTTAAAATGGCAGGGCTGACACTTAAGATGGCCATCCAGATGCTTTTTTGTTTTTTATTGGGTACCTTAGGGAACAGGGATATAGGTCAATCTTCTAGAACTGCTTCCTGCTGGGAAAGGTTGGCGTTTGAACCCTTCATCAGGGGTGCAGGATGTCATTGGAAGGATGATGGAGGTTGGTGGTGGTGTGATAAACCCAGCCTAATTCTCTCTTAAGATCAGGAGCTATCTTGTCACAAGTTATAAAAGATTCATTTCTGTTTTCTGTAAAATATTAGGATTTCTATTTAGCCTGGCTGGATTTTTAATGTTTTAAACTTGCTTGGAATTCCTGCCTGTGCCTTGAACTCACCCATGCCTGACTTTCCCTGACCAGATAACAACTTTCTGAAACTTTAGTGGCACTGAGAAACTGATGTGACTCCATTTTTGAGAAATCAGCTTCTACCTCAAGGCCTGTCCAGCGGGGCCTTTACCCACCCTGTTGAGTTGTTTGTAAATAACAGGAGAGATCTGCAGCACCAGGTGTCCCTGACTCAGTTACCCTAGGTGAGGACCCATAGCAATCCCCTAGCAACCAGCAATCAGTGTGAGACAGTGAAAATACCTGAAATGCCAGGTGACCCTCCCAGTAGTCTCGGTGATTGATAAAATGCTAGGAAACAGTGTAGTTTAGCGCATACACCCCTCATGGTTTAAACCAATCAATTCAAACATATCCACCTCTTGTACTAACCAATCAGTCTTACCTAACTTGTTCCCGCCAGCGAATGTGCTAATCAATGTTAAGAGTTGTTTCAGGCTGGGATTGTGGCTCAGCAGTAGAGCGCTCCCCTAGCATGGGCAGGACCCGGGTTTGGTTCTCAGCACCACATAAAAATAAAGGCATTGTGTTGTGTCCATAAAAAAAAAAAAAAGAGTTGTTTGATATTCCCACGGTATGAAATGATTTGCTGTGTGATGTTGTGACACATAGAGTATCCTCCAAAAAACCTATAGATCCTCATTGAACTAAGGGCCAGGACTCACTCCTCAGGACCTCTGGGTCGGAAATGGTTGTGAGTCCAGGCTCGAGCTTGCAATAAAAACTCTGTGATTGCAATGGATTTGGATCCTGGAGATCTATTGGGGTCCCACAAATCTGGCAGGCATTATAGCACCTCATAAATTCTGGCTTTCCCTGGCCAGATAACAACCCTTTCTGAAACTCTAGTGGTGCCTCATAAATTCTGATGTTGGGATCTAAATTTACTCCCTAAGTGCTGAACCATTTAGACCATTAACTTACTACCTGCCTTTGTGTTGTGCTTGTCAAAATTCTGTTATCTGTAAGTTCTCCAGACACCCTCGCCACTCTTTTGCAACTTTCTGTACTATAAAGCTGCACTCCTCCTAGAGAGCTGAGGGGCTGTCTTCTATTCCCACGGGTTTCTGGAGAGACAGCCCTGGCTGGCCGGAATTACAAGCTTGCTTTTATTTGATTTAAATTGGAGTCAGTGGTCATTTCTTTGCGTCGTGGTTTAACAGGTGGAATGCTGTTCTCCATGCCCCAATTTTTAGGGAGGGATTGGTATTCCTGTAACAAAAGCTGGTTTATAGTTTGATTAGATATTTTTTTGGATCTGGGCTTGAACCAGTCTAATGATGCAGGGGGAAAGCATTAACAGAAGGCCTATGACAAGGAGAGGGATCAGGAAAGGAAGTGCCCACTGGAGAAGGCGGTTACTTAGCTGCCATCCTTCAGCAGAGGAGAGCTGTTTTTTCTGATGCTCAAGGTCTTGTTGGAGTTGTTTTATCTTATCCTTTACTATACCAGATTGATTGACATAAAAATAGCATTCCTCCTGTAGGTACCGACAAAGTCTGCCTTTTTCAATCATAAAAAGATCAAGCCCCTTCGATTCTGCAGGATCACAGCAGCTAAAGAATCAAGCTGGGACTGCATGGTTAGCAAGTGACTCTAAGTCTCCTAGAAATTGGAATGGTAATTCCTGGTAATGGTACCCCTGGGAAGCGAGCGCAGAATGAGGAAGGAGGGCAAAAATAAAAAAAGGGAAGGATGATATTCATGGTTCTGCAGATGGTATTCATGATCCTCATGGTCCTCAGAGACCGAAGGAAGATTGGGAGTTCCGGCCTTGGAGAAAGTAGCTTGGGAGGGCCCGTGGGTGTCACTGTATAAAAGGGTGGATAAAACCATTTTAAATGGGAGTTATGAACTCAACATGGGATGCCCTAAAGGTAGACCATAAGAATAACCCCATAGGGTTCAGTCTGTTTTGCAGAGTTGAGAGGAGGAGGTGAGCCTATTGGGGGGTAGTTAAAACGTACCAGGTCTCCAGGAGACAGAGTCCAAGAAGGGGAAGAGGCAGAACGAGGCTTTGACAGAACAGCATTACCGTATTGCCAAAGAAGCTTCCCAATGTATGCAAGAAGGGGCCAGAAAAGACGAGGCGCAAGGGGTAGCAGATAATCAGAGAGTGGTGAGCTGAGCAGGGATATAGGCCATCCATATAGGAGCTCAAAAGGGGAGATATTAAGTGGCTTCTTTGGGAGGGCTTATAACCTAAGAAGAGCCAAGAGAAGGAGTTTAGTCCAATCTAAATATAATTCACGAGACACTTTAGTGAGAATGTTCTTCAAGGTATGTATGGTTGGTATGCTCCACCTTGCCAGAGGACTGGGGATGGTAGGGGATATGAAAATGCCAGGGGATGTTGAGAGCCTTAGCTACAGACCGTGAAACATGGGAAGGAAATTCAGGACCATTATGAGACTGGAGTGAGGAGGGGAGGACGAATTGGGGAAGAATGTGTTCAAGGAGGATGTTGGCATATTTATTGGTGGAAGGAAAAGCCTTGACCCATCCCAAGAAGGTGTCGAAAGTACAGAGAGAAATTTGTACCACTTGACCAGGGGCATAAGGGTGAAATTCAGCAGCTAATTAGAGCAAGGGAGATATCCTCTTGCTTGGTGTAAAAAGAAAAGCAGGTGGGCAGAGATTGAAAGTGGGATTGGTTTTTTGGGAAAATTTCACAGGAGGCAAAGAGGGTAGAGAGAAATTGTAGGTCCTCTGCAGAGAGTTTAAGGTGTCTGCCTGATGGGATTTACAATGTGAGATTCCAATGGCAGTGGGAAGCTTTGAGGCCTGAAGGAGATCTGAGATAAAGGGGACATTAGTAATTGAGTTCCCTTGGAGGTAGGGAATTTGCACTCCTTCCAAATAGCAGAGTGGGGGAGAAGTATGTGAAAAGCATATTTAGAGTCAATGTAGACAATGTAGATGCTCCCTTTTCAAAAGTGAAGGCTCTGATGAGGGCAATGAGTTCAGACTGCTGATTGGATGTATTACCTGGGTGTGGGGGGAGCTCCCATCCACCTAACCAAGGGTAGAGGAGACTCATCCGTTGAGGGGTGGGGGTGGGAGGGCTGGGGGGGTGGACTATCTAACCAGATTGTGTGTGGGGGGGAGAGAAAGCTCCCACTGCACCCAGGGTAGAGGGGGACTCCCCCGTAAAGGGGGGAGACCTCTCTAACCTGGGTGTTGGGGGAGCTCGATCCAGTGCAACCAGGATGGAGGGGACTACCCCCTCCAAAGGTAAGACCCTTCTAACGGGAGTGTCCGGGGGAGCTAGAATCCCAATGCACCCAGGGAAGAGGGGACTCCACTCTCCAGAAAGGAGAACCCTCTGACCTGGGCGTAGGGGGATACCCCTGCCACACCCAGAATAGAGAGGACGCCCCCCTTCAGAAGAAAGACTCCTCAAACCTGGGTATGGAAGGGGGGAGCCTCCGCCGCAACCAGTGTAGAGGGGACTCCACCCTCCAGGAAGAAGACTCTCGAATATGGGTTTCGGAAAGGGGACCCCAGCTGAACCCGGGGTGGGGAAAACTCTCCGCTCAAGGAAGGAGACCCTCTAACCTGGGTGTCAGGGAGCTCGTGTACCACCGCACCCAGGGTAGAGAGGACTTCCCTCTCTAGAGGAGAGAACCATCTACCCTGGTGTTGGGGGGGAGCCCCCACCACGTTCAGGGTAGAGGGCACTTCCCTCGCTCTCAGGGTGAGGACCCCTCCAGTCTGGGTGTTGGGGCGAGCTCCCACCGTACCTAGGGTGGAGGGGACTCCCCTCTCAAGGGAGGACTCCCCTCGACCCTGGATGTGATGGGAATGCCCCCCCAACACCCAGGTTAGAGGGGACTCCCCCCTAGAAGGGGTGTCGCCTCTACCCTGGGGAAGATGGTGTACACCCGAAACCTAGGTTAAAGGGGTCTCCCAACTCTAGGGGAGTCCCTTCTACCCTGGGTGCAGTGGGAGCTCCCCTTCGATGCCCAGATTAGAGGGGTCTCCCTCCTCGAGAGAAGAGCCACCTCTAACCTGAGTAGGGAAGGAGCTCCGGTCTAGGGGAAAGACCACCCTCTCACCTGGGTGTCGGGGGCAGCTCGTATACCATCGTCCCTCTAGGGGGGAACCCCTATAACCTGGGTGTCGGGGGCAGCTCCCAGTGCACCCAGGGTCAGGGGGAATCCGCCCTCTAGGGGGGAGGCCCCTCTCACCTGGGTGTCCGGGGCAGCTCGTATGCCATCGCACCCAGAGTATCAGGACTCCCCCCTCGAAGGGGGACACCCCTCTAATCTGGGTGTCATGGCCAGCTCATATGCCATCGCACCCAGGGTAGGGGGGACTCTGTGCTCTAGTGGGGAGGCCCCTCTATCCTGAGTGTCGGGGGGCAGCTCGTATGCCACTGCACCTTGGGTAGGGGGGACTCCCTCCTCAAGGGGGGGGGACACCCCTCTAACCGGGTGTGGGGGCCAGTTTGTATGTCACCTGACCCAGGGTCGGGGGAATCCACCCTCTAGGGGGGAGACCTCTCTAACCTGGGTGTCGGGGGCAGCTATTATGCCATGGCACACAGGGGAGGGGAGACTCCCCCTTTTAGTGGGGAGACCTTCTCACCTGGGTATCGGAGGCAGCTTGTATGCCATCGACCCATGGTCAGGGGGCCTCGGCCCTCAAGTGGGGAGACCCCTCTAACCCGGGTGTCGGGGGCAACTCGTAAGCTACGGTACCAAGGGTAGAGCGGACTCCCCCCTCGAGATGGAACACCTCTCTCCCCTGGGTATGGGGGGCAGCTCGCATGCCACCACACCCAATTTGGGGGCACTCTGCCCTCTTGGGGGGAGACCCCTCTCACCTGGGTGTCGGGGTCATCTCCTATGCTCATATGCCCTCTCATGGGAGACCCCTCTAACCTGGGGGTAGGGGGCAGCTCCCACCGCACCCAGGCAAGGGGGGACACCGCCATCTAGTGGTGAGACACCTCTTACCTGGGTGTCCAGCTCCCACAAGACGCAGGGTAGGGGGGACTCCCCCCTCTAGTGGGGAGACCCCTCTAACCTCGGTGTCGGGGGGGGCAGCTCTTTTGCCATCGAACCCAGAGTAGGGGGTCTCCGCCCTCAAGGGGTAGACCCCTCTAACCTGGTTGTCGGGGGCAGCTCGTATATCACTGCACCTTGGGTAGGGGGACTCCCCCTTGGAGGGGGGACACCACTTTAAACTGGGTATCGGGGCCAGCTTATATGTCACGTGACCTAGGGTCGGGGGAATCCACCCTCTAGAGGGGAGACCCCCCTCTAACCTGGGGGTCGGGGGCAGCTCCCACAAGACGCAGGGTAGAGGGGACTCCCCCCTCTATTGGGGAGACCTATCGTATGCCACCACACCCAGGGTAGAGGGGACTCTAGTGGGGAGATACCTCTAACCTGGGAGTCAGGGTCAGCTCTCACCGCACCCGGCAAGGGGAGACACCGCCATCTAGTGGGGAGACACCTCTTACTTGGGTGTAGGGAGCAGCTCCCACCGCACCCATGGTAGGGGAAACTCCCCCTCTCTGGTGAGGAGACCCCTCTAAGCTCTGTGTCGGGGGCAGCTGGTTTGCCATCGAACCCAGGGTAGGGGGTCTCCGCCCTCTAGTGTGGAGATCCCTCTAACCTCGGTGTCAGGGGCACCTCGTATGCCATGGCACCCAGGGTAGGGGGGACTCGTCCCTCTAGGGAGGAGGCCCCTCTAACCTGGGTGTTGGGGGTAGCTGGTATGCCATCGCACACAGGGTAAGGGGGACTCCATGCTCCAGGGGGGAGGTCCCTCTAACCTAGGTGTCTCAGGGATCTTCCCAGTGAACCCAGGGTAGAAGGGACTCTCCCCTCCAGGAGAAAGTTCCCTGTAACCTGAGTGTCAGGGGGAGCTCCCCACCGCACCTAGGGTAGAGGGGACTCCCCCCTCCAGGTGGGAGGTCCTTCTAAACTGGGTGTGTGTGTGTGTGGGGGGGAGCTCTGTGCACGTCTGACCTGTCCCTGCTGCCCCACCATCCCCAGCCCTGCTCTTGCTCCTCCACTCCCTCCAGCTGGCGACTTCCCAGGGTGGAGGGGACTCCCCCTTCCAGGGAGGAGGTCCCTCTAACCTGCTTGTAGGTCCTCCTAGCTGTCAGGTTTCCTTATGAGTCCTCCGGAAAAGTATTCTTCCCTCTTTGAGCCTCAGTTTCTGGGGGTAACTAAAAGTTCTCAGCTGGCAGGAGAAAAGCAAGAATTTGTCTTTGTTAATATAATTATGCTCCTTGTCCCTTTCTATTGGCAATATGTATTCACCTTTAGAGCCCGGATGATCACAGAAGCCCGGTGCCTCTTGAGTGCTGGGCAAAGTCTCTAGCACTGAGCCACATCCCAGCCCCTTCCTTGGACGTGGTGGACTTTGTTTTTTGGCTCAGCGGCACTGTCCACCTGGCTCCGCCCCCCGCACTGTCCACCTGGCTCTGCCCCACCCCCCCCGCACTGTCCACCTGGCTCCGCCCCTCCACGGCTGCACCGCCTCCGGTTGCCACGCAGCAGCAGACTGAGCTTCCAGCCCTGGAATCTTCGGGAGACGCACTCAAACACATCCAAACCACTACTCCCCAAAAAGCAAAACCTCAAGGATGTGGAATTTCACTTTCCAGCCAGGGTTCTTGCGAGGTGCGCACCATCCGCTCCCACATCCCAGCCTCAGGTCCATCCCCTCCTCCCAGGTCCTACCATCTTCACTGCATCCCTGGCCCCTACCGAGTGCCAGCTACGGTGCGGGGTCCTGGGGTAACCTGGGGGAAAAAACATGGACTGTGCCCTCGAGGCTGAACTGTCCCTGCTGCCCCAGCACCCCCAGCCCTGCTCTTGCTCCTCCACTCCCTCCAGCTGGCGACTTCCCAGCAATTCTTCAAGCTCATGCCGTCACCTTTGCCAAGAGGACTTCCCTGGTGCACAGGCGGGGACTGGCGCCCTCTTTTTATTCTCATAAGCACCTGCGGAAAACGGCTGCAACCTTTGCCTTTCTGGGTTTTCATCTCTCTTCCCCCGTGTCTTCCTGGGTCCTCTCGAAGCCGCAGCGCCTCCTGGGGGTGGCACATGGTACATTCAGTGAATGCTAAGTGAACAGAGCTTTGTGACCAACAGAAGCAGGAAGGATGCCAACGGTAGCACTCAGGAGAGGTTCTGATCTGGGGATGCTTGCTCATAAAGCTCTAGCATCTCTCAGATGGTTGGTTCTGTCTTGCCTGAAACCATCTCCTTGGCAATCAGTTCAGCCTCTCCTGCCAGGGGACGTCTGGTCTCTAGGAGTCGCTTGTCTTCCCTACCCTAGGTTACACCTGTCCTTCGTGGGCTGGCTTTACTGGTGTCTGCACCTAAGTTCATACAGTGTCCTAGGAAGGGATACACTGCTCTGACCCTAAACTCTTATTCCTTAGTGACTTCCTCTCTTTCTCCTGCTGTTTCCCAACTGCATTCTAGTCTTCTCTGATCTGGACTCTGGGATCAAATATTCTTGGATTTATATTTCTAGCCTTGAGACCCGAACAACTTATCTTTTTGCATTTCTTCAAGTGTAAAATGGGAAACTAATTATGGTTCTAACCTCAGAACAGGGTTATATGGGACAAAGCATGTAGGATACTAAGTCTGTTGTGCCACTTGCATGTGTAGAATATGCACGCTGCCTTATAAATTGTCCCCTACATCTCATATGTCAATTACTGGACATCTCCATATAATTATTAATTATTTTTTTAGAGAGAGTGAGAGAGAGAATTTTTTAATATTTATTTTTTAGTTTTTGGCAGAAACAACATCTTTGTTTGTATGTGGTGCTAAGGATCAAACCTGGGCTGCATGCATGCCAGGGGAGCCCTCTACCACTTGAGCCACATCCCCAGCCCTAATTATTGCCACAGTCTTGGCTGGGCACGAGATCAGGAGGCACTCACAGCTTGTAGATTCAAACAGCAATTCTTTATTCCCAAACTCACACCGGCCTCTCCACACGTTCTGGGGAAATCCAAGTTCTGCCCGCATAATTCATGTCCCAAATACTTTCTCAATTCTACGAGAACTCAAGGGGAACTCAGGCAGCAGGAACACCCTATACCCAGCAGCAATAACCTTAAACCTGGAACTTCCCTAAACCCAGATTGTCTTAAACCGGGAACACCTTAAACTTGTCTTAAACCTGGAACGCCCTAAACCCAAGGAGTGGGATACTTCCTCAAACCTGCAGGATACACCTTAAACCTGGATCCACCCTTGTCCTTGAGCAGGGTCATCTTTCTCAAACACACATGCAAGGTCACAGCGAATTTCCAAGGCAAGTCCATTTAACATGGGGTACGCTGGCAAGGAAATTTTGATGTGTCATTCCTACTTGGCAATGACCCTCAGCAAATTATTAATTATTTAGCTTGCTTTTTCCCTTCAACTTTTAAAATTTTGTTGGGAGGAGTGGATAGAAAAAGGAAAGACAGTAGAATGAACTGGACATAACTTTCCTATGTTCACATGTGAATACATGACCAGTGAAACTCCACATCATGTACAACCACAAGAATGGGATCCTCATTGGAATGGGTTGTACTCCAGGTATGTGTAGTATGTCAAAATCCACTCTACTGTCATGTATATCTAAAAAGAACAAATTTTCTTTTTTTTTTTAAAGAGAGAGTGAGAGAGTGAGAGAGAGAGAGAGAGAGAGAGAATTTTAATATTTATTTTTCAGTTTTCGGCGGACACAACATCTTTGTTTGTATGTGGTGCTGAGAATCGACCTGGGCCGCACGCACACATGCCAGGCGAGCGCGCTACCACTTTGGCCATTATACTCATTGGCATATTTCTGTGCTGTGGCATTTCTTGCTGCATCAATCTGGTTCCAGTACTAATGAATTCTTGTTTCTCTTATAGACCACCTATCACTTGAATGGCCCTCCAGCCTATTACTTCTCAATTGGACTTTTAGCATGGACCACTCGATAGACCCGATATTTTTAAGGGGGACTCCAAACTGCTTGCCCCACACCGTCTCTTTTCAGCCTAAAGAAGCCAGAGAGATCCTCTTCGTCCCCCTTCCTCACAGCAGTAAGGAGTTCCCAAATTAGAGGGGGGAATGAAGCCGGATTTAAAGTTAGGTAGTCAGTGTAGTTAGATAAATCGGGGTCTAATACCGAGTGAAATCTAAAATGGAGGCCATGCTAAAAATGATTCCAGGAAACACAGGACAACTCGTGGTAATCAGAAGGCAATATGCTCCACTGACAGAGATGAAAAATGAGACTCCCCAATAATTATGATTCATTACTTTTAAGATTAAAAGTAGTCAGAAAAAGGAGTGGGGAATGAAAGGGTAAAGTTTCTAAGCTGGAAAGCTTGAATGTAAAAGATTAGGTATTATTAAGTTCCTCTGTTACACCCAGATTCCTGAGATAGTTAAGACAATGCCCTACTGGCCATTTAGCCTAGGGGCCTGTGCAGTTTGTCACAGGGCCTGAACCAATCAGTTTGAATGTGTAACCCGCTTAGGAATGACCAATCACCCCCACCCAACCTGTTCCCGCCAATGAATGTGCCAATCAAATCTCAGAGTTGTTGTTCAATTTTCCCGCACCTCATGATGATTTGTTCTGATGTATGCAAAGCCCACTGCCCTCTCCAGAAAGTGTACTTAAGCTCTGCTTGACCTTTGCTCTGGGCTCTGGGCTGCTCTCCCTTCTTGAGTGAGCACGGAGCCCCAGCGCGCTGGAATGGATCCCCAATAAATCCCCTTTTGCCAATTGCATGGAGTAAGTCTCTTGTGTGGTCTCTCCCTCCGACGCTCCGCCGGACCCCTCTTACAAGCACGCTACCGCTTGAGCCACATCCCCAGCCCAAAAGAACAAATTTTCAAAAAAGGAACTCAAGAAAAAGAAAACTCTTTTTCTTAATCAACTAAAAATAAATATGCTAATTGTCTTGAAAGGAAATTTGTAAAAGAATAATAAAAAATCCATTTATTTGTGGGAAGTGAAAGTCTCTATAATAAATCTTCCTAAATTCTTTCTCTCTCCCTAAAGAAAACTATTATTAGGGTTGGGGTTGTGGCTCAAGTGGTAGAGTGCCTGGCCAGCATGAGCAAGGCACAGAGTTTGATACTCAGCACCACTTCTAAATAAATAAATAAGTCCATTAACAACTAATTTATTATTTATTTATTTATTTATTTTTTAAACTTTTTTTTTAAAGAGAGAGTGGGGGGGGGGACAGAGAGAGAGAGAGAATTTTAACATTTATTTATTTATTCTTAGTTCTCGGCGGACACAACATCTTTGTTGGTATGTGGTGCTGAGGATCGAACCCGGGCCGCACGCATGCTAGGCGAGCGCGCTACCGCTTGAGCCACATCCCCAGCCCCAACAACTAATTTAAAAAAGATATTTTAAAAAATTATCATTTGATATTTATCTTTCCAGATATGCATTTTCATGCATTTGCATTGTACATGGCACATAAACCCAGAGATTTTTAAAAAATCATAAATGAGTTCATACACTATATTAGTTTTTTTTTCCATTTGTATAACACAATACCTGAGGCTGGATACTTTATAAAAAAAAGACTTTTATTTTTATTCTTTTGTGGTGCTGGGGATGGAACCCAGGAGCTTGTGAATGCTAGGCAAGTGCTCTAACACTGAGTTACAACTCTAATCTCCCAATGAGGTTTATTTAGCGTACAGTTTTGGAGGGTGAAAGTCCAAGATTGGATGGCCCCCTTCTATGTGGTCTCTGATGAGGGCCACTTTGGCTGTGTCCCAGCATGGCAGATGGCATCCTGAGGGGGAGATCACACAGTGGGACAGGAGCCAGGGACCAGGGAGCAGCCAGTCTTATTCTTTTTATAACAATGCACCCTGGTCACCTGTTGTTCCTGTTGTTAAGCGACGTGCTTTTTAAAAAGCCCTCTTGAAGTGTACAATTTGGTGAGGTTTTGTATATTTTGTGTAACCAGGGCCACTCTCTAATTTCAGAACATTTTAACCCCCTACCCACAAAGAAACACTGCCTGTGGTCACTCCTCATCCCCCAACCCAGCCCCTGACAACCGCTGACCCACAGCAGCCTCTGTGGATCCCCTGTGTCAGGCCCTGAGGTCTTCTGTACCTTCCTCCTTTGCTTACTGTAGTGTTTTCCAGATGCATCCCTGCTGTGATACGCACCAATACTTCATTAAAAGTTTTAAATAGACCTGGTGCAGAGGCACACGCCTGTAATTCCAGCAACTCAGGAGGCTGAAGCAGGAGGATCACAAGTTCAAAGCCAGCCCCAGCGACTTAGGCCCTCAAAATAAAATTAAAAAACAGGGCTGGGAAGAGGTAGAGTCAGAGGTAGTTCAGATGGTAGAGTCTGCCTGAGTTAAATCCTTCACAACACACACACACACACGCACACACACACACACACATGATTAAGTTGTAGTAAAAATACAAAGCACCAAATTCAACTGTTTTTAAGTGTGTGGTTCAATAAAGTGTGCGATGGACCTGGAAGCTCTTTGTCTTGCAGCTCTGAACCTATTGAACAACTCCTCACTTCTTCTCCCCCTGACCCCGTTGGACTTTCTGTTTCTATTAATTTGAGTACTTTAGATTCTTCATGTAAGTGGGGTCTTACACACTTGTCTTTTGGCA
The DNA here is from genome assembly GCF_052094955.1 of Ictidomys tridecemlineatus. NCBI lineage: Eukaryota > Metazoa > Chordata > Mammalia > Rodentia > Sciuridae > Ictidomys > Ictidomys tridecemlineatus. The sequence continues at coordinate 82,808,631 of NC_135478.1, read as the reverse complement.
GGTGGGCATCTCACTTAGCCTAATGTCCTCCCGATGTGGCCACGGGGTGGCACGGGACAGGGCTCCTTCCCTCTCTCCTGTCTGTGTTGGCCACTCTCATCTACTCACCTGTCAGCGGGTGACTGGGTCGCTCCCACCTCTTGGTTACCGTGAAGGACCATGGGTACCCGAATGGCCCTTTGGGATCCTGCTTGAAGTTCTCTTGAATATGTCCTGAAGTAGGCTCCTGGGTGGAGGCGGCTGGGCTGGTTGGCTGAGGAACAGCCACACTGTCTCCATGGCAGCTGCCCCTCCCATAGGCCCACCCTGGGGTGCAGGACCCCCATTTCCCTACACCCTGGACACCAGGTTTCTTACTTTCTTTTGCTGCTGCTTATTTTTTGAGTGACTGTTTTCACTGGCCCGAGGTGCTTCTCACCTGGTTTTGAGCTGCATTTCCGTGATGCTGGGTGATGTTGAGCTTCTTGGGTTTGGTTCTTTGGTTCTTTGGCCTTACTAGAGTAACTGGCTTCAAGTCGAGTAAATCCAACATCTGGGCTTCCTCAGAGACAGTTTATATCTGTTGGATTTTCCTGTGTATGATCCCTACTTTCTTGTTCTTTATTTTTCATATCTCCTAATATTTTTAAAGTGGACATTTTTAATAATGATGATGATGATGATGATGTAACAACTCTGGTCATCAGGTTCCCGCCACTCCCCCCTGGGAGAGCACGTGGTTGTTGCTTTTGCTATAGAGTTGTTAGATGACTGTTCTAAACTAGTTCAGTAGTCTATGCTGTCTGTCATGGTGGCCGTAGAGGTCTGTCCTCCATCAGCTAACACAGAACAAAGCAATGAGCCCCGGGAGTGGGGAGAACCCACTGCCAGAGGGGTCCACCTTCCTGTTTCTTTGTGCATCCCCAATTTTTTCGGAATACCCATCCCATCTCCCGCCCCACAAGCCGGCAAGCAAGCAGCTCTGGGACAGACACTTGCTGGGTGGCCTCTAACTCCAATAATTCTGGAGACAGTGTCAGATCTCATAGGTTGGAGGCTCAGTCCTCTGCTTCTGATACCAATGGCATGCCCCAGGTTGCTGTCCCTGGGCTTCTGACCATGTGGCCGTCAGTGGAGCTTCCTTCCCACAGCTCCCTCCTTGGGTGCCCTGGGTTCGCTAGAGTGGCTCACAGACCTTGGAGAAAAAGTTTAGTTAAATGTTACAGTTTATGAGAGAGGACATTCTGCAAAGGATACCAGCAAACACCAGAAGAAGAGATGCACAGGGCGAGGCCTGTGGGGCGGGGTGCCAAGCTGCCGCCCTCTGGGCATGCCGTCCTGCAGGAACCCTGGGCTCAGCTACCACCTGCTCTCTGAACCCCGTCCAGGCTGGTTTGTGATGGAGGCTTCATTACATAAGCTTACATTCCATAATGATTAGCTAAATCATCAGCCAGGGGTGATCTATGCCCCTCTCCCTTCCCTGGGGAGTTGGGGATGAAGGTCCCGATGACTCTGACCCTGACTTGGTCTTCCCAGGGACAACCCCCATCCTGAAGGTCCCTAGGGGCAGCCAGCCAACAGACAACTCAGTAACATCAAAAAAAAAAAAAAAAAACAGCAACAACAACAACAACAACAAAAAAACACTCTGAATACCCAAAGGATTTTAGGATTTGTGTGCCAGGAAATGGGAAGAAGACCAAATATATATTTCACAATATCACAAAGACACATTCTCAAAACAGGTATAACTGGGTAAAAGGCAAGCATTGTGAAATTTCAGTAAGTCCTGCCAATGACCCCCTCAAAAGACTTCGTTCCTCAGCTGCGTGAGCTGGATCTCTCCCCACATCCTGGACATGCCCTTGAAATCGCTCCAACTTGAAATTGATTACATGGTAGAAATGATAAAGTTTTGGAAATATTTGTTAAACAAAAAAAATTATTAAAGTTAATTGCAGGTGTGTATAGTGGAACACACCTGTAATCTCAGCAATTCAGGAGGCTGAGGCAGGAGGATTACACGTTGGAGGTCAGCCTGGGCAATTTAGCAAGACCCTGCCTCAAAATTAAAAAATTTTATAAAGGACTTGACATATAGCCCAATGGTAGAGCATTTGCCTAGCAGGCATGAGGCTCAGATTCAATCGCCGGTACAGTAAAATAATTAAAATAAAATCAATTATACCTGTTTCTTTTCACTTTCCAGTGTTGCTACTAAATTTTTAATTTTTATAATTTTTCACTTTGCAGTGCTAGGGCTTAAACCCAGGGGCTCATGCAAGCACTGTACTGCTGAGCTACCCTACCTATTGGGGATATTAATATCTGATTCTACACTGAAGAGAACTTTCTTTGCCTGTATATAAGCAAGTATTCCCTCTGCTAAACTTATTCCATCTGTCGACTATTTTGGACCTCTTTTTCCTTATTGTACAATGGAACATCTACATGTATAACTCATGTGAATTCCAACGTATTAACCTTGGGCTGGAGGGAGAGACAGGGAGGAGAGAAACAGTGTAAGTAGCTTGGGAACTGCACTTAACCATGACCTTTCATACTGACACTCGGCCCAGGCTTATGCAAAAGACATGGTGCAGTGTTAGTCCGGGGTTCCTGTGAGCCCTTGGACCATGACTTTACATTCCACTGGCTGTAAAGAGAATGAGGACGCTGTACCTCACTGAAGCATCTCCTCCCCTTCTCCCAGAACTCTTCCTCCCACCACAAAACATGCGAATACCCCCCCATCAACATTCCTGTGTCTGCAGCGACTAGCAACCCCAATTCAGTTCAGCTGAGAGCAAAACAGATTAACATGCAAAAAATTTGTATTTCTGTATCTGTAACATTTGTTCTTCTAGGACTTTGATCCAACTCATGGAATTGGATTGGTACCCTCTTATTATCTAATCTTTTTGCTTACTTACCTTGAACTTTTGGACAAATGTTAATTACAGCAAATCCTTGGCAATTCAAACTAGTTGGGAAGTCAAAATGAATTCTGGGTCAGTGTTTTCTCATAAATACAGTTTCTTAATATCCGGAGTGTGTAGAAAATTCTAGTAAGCTCATTGCATTTTGATAAGCAGAGATGGAGTCTTTTAATTAAGTGACCAATATATATAATTAATATTAGCTGTGTACAAGACACTTAACTGCTATGGGACTTGAATATTGGTCTCTTCAACTGATTAACAAGGTCTCTGAGAGGACAGGCATATCACCGTTGCTAGTCACAGAGCATATGTTTTGCTTTTGTTTTTTCTGCCTCTAATTCTCTCCACCCTGGAAGATGCACATTCATTTTCCTTTGGACAGTGACCCCCTCTCACACCCTATGGGGCCTGGGGTGGGCGAGGACACAGGCAGGTCAGAATTATCACCTGGCCACAGGGTGCAGCCTGGATGAGTGGCAGGACGTCACTGTATTTCTTCTAGGGCTGTGGGGAGGGAGAAGCCTTCCTTCCCTGGGGTTGCTAATGGGAATGCACATAGGCCGGAAGCTATTGGTGGCTCCATTGCCTTTTGCTGAAAAACAAATTGCCACACAACCTTGCCTAAAACAACACAGATTTATTATTTCATAATTTCTGTGGATTAAGTAGTTTGGGCATGACAGAGCTGGACCCCCTATGAATCCAGGGTCTCTCCAGAGGCTGCAATCAAGGTGTGGGCCAAGGCTGAGGGTTCATTTCAGATGAGCTGGGACAAGGTCTGTCAAGTGTCTGAGCAGGTATCTGAGCCAGTTAATGCAGCAGCCCAAAGAGTTAGCACTCACCACTGTGATGGGGGACAGGCTACAGGTGGAAAGCCCTGGGTGCTGAGTCAGAAAGGAGCCAAGTGTCCGCAGGGTTGGCCCCACCCACCCCGGCAGGAGTCCTTGGCAGAAGTGCTCAAAGGATCCCTGCCCAGGTCTCAGGTCAACAGACCCCAGAATGAAGGGCCTGGGCTACGAACATGAGTATGGGCGATGGCATTACCAGACATGAGGCCTGAATCTTTAACTTTAAGCCCCCCCCCCACAGGCTGCAAGGCATCAGGCTGGTGTGGGAGGGGACCCTCTGGGACCCGCCAGTGAAGCCCCTGTGATTGCCTGTAGTTAGCCAGAAAAATCTCAGAATTTTACTTGTTTGTTGTTTGTTTCATGGTACCAGGGATTGAACCCAGGGACACTCGACCACTGAGCTACATCCCCAGTCCTTTTTATTTTGAAACACGGTCTAAGTTGCCCAGGCTGGCATTGATCATGGGATCCTCCTGAGTAGCTGGGATTACAGGTGTGTGTCACCACCCAGGGCCTCATAGTTTGGGCATGACAGAGCTGGATCCCCTATAAACCCAGGGTCTCTCCAGAGGCTGCAATCAGGATCTGATCTCTATTCATCTGAAGGCTCGAATGGGGAAGGATCCACCTCCAAGCTCTCGGGGTGGTTGTTGGCAAGGTTGGGCCTTTTTACAGGTGGGCCTCTGCCACATGTCAGCTGACAGCCTGAAAGCCAACAAGCCTGCAAGCTGAGAAGTCAACAGAGAGTATGCACTGCAAGATGGAAGTCCCAGTGTCACACAACCCCATCTGAAGTGACATCCCATTAACGGGTCTTATGTTATTGGTTAGAAGCAAGTTATTCAAGGAGAGGGGATCACTCAGGGCTGTGAATACCAGGACATGGGAATCACCAGGGCCATCTTGGAATATGCCTATCACAGTGGCTCTCTGGACACATAAAAACAGAGTTTGGCCAGGCACAGTGGCACATGCCTATAATCCTAGTAGTTCAGGAGTCTGACGCAGGAGGATCACTAGTTCAAGGCCAGTCTCAGCAACTTTGCAAGGCCCTAAACAATTTATTGAGACCCTGTATCAAAAAAAAAAAACAAAACAAAAAGTCTGGGGACATAACTCAATGGTTAAGTGCCCCTGGGTTCAATCTCCCATATCCTCACCCCCAGTAAGAAGGAGTGTCTATTTGAGGTTGAAACTAAAGGCAAAGCAGGGGAGCAGGCAGATATTTGTGGAATCAGTTAAGCACCTGGATCCAGACCACCCACTGTGTGCCAACCCAAGAACAAATGAATTCTCTTCTTGAAAAACACCAGTTCGCACTGGGCTTCCATCAATTGCAACTCTAATAATCCTGATTATTATAAAAAAATAATAATTTGGTCAGATTCTTTGGGCTTCAAGAAAGAGAGATGTGTCTAGGTGACCCTAAGAGCAAGGTGTCGGCCTGGCCCCGTCTGGAGGCTGCTGTGCAGTGGGTCGGTTCTGCAGGTCAGGGATACAGCACTTCTCCGCGTGTTTCCTTCTCTTGCTGAGCACTTGGTCTCTTTTCCCACTGCCAAGGACACGGCAGTTTCTGCTCCCCGCCATCCAAACTTCCACCCTCACTTCCTGCTGCCTCTGATCTTTTGTCTGCACAAGGCATTTAAAATTTTTAAATTATTATTATTCAGTATCAGGATTTGAACCCAGGGCCTCACACCTGCTGGGCCAGGGTTCTACCCTTGAGCTACATCACTGGCCCTTTGTATTTTGAGACAGGTCTCGCTGGCCTCAAACCTGTGATTCTCCTGTCTCAGCCTCCTGAGTAGCTGGGATTACAGGTGCATGTCTCTCTGTCCAGCTGCACAAGGCTCGGCATGGCCCTTCTGTGCCCTCTGCATCACCCCCTTTCTGCAGGAGTTCCTACTGTGCACTCCTACCTGTGATTCTTTCTAGACTAGTGATAGTTCAAGAGGTTAGTACCTCACAGGTGGCTTGGCAAGCCCATGAATTGGCTGTCAGGGACCTCAGGGGACAGGCCTTGAGGATGTCCCAGAGTTGTGAGCCCGGTATGCATTCTGTGGATTGTCTGAGACACAAGGCAAAGTCATTTTGCAGATCCATGGTAAAGTTTCCGTTTTGAGTGATCACTAATTTGGCATTACTAATGTCTGAATGAATGAGCCCACAGTGTTTTGTGATCTGAGAGGCCTGGTTTCCTTTTTGATGGGTGGTCCCCTGTTTTAAGCAAGGGCTCTTCCTGCAAGTGAAGAACATTCGACTCAAACAGATACAAGCCTGACATGGAATTTGTTGGCTCCACGTGTCTGAAAAGTTCAAGGGCAGACTTGCTCCATGCTTGGCTCGACACAGGGGTCAAACAATGCCACTGTCATCGGGTCTCTCTGTCTTCATCTCCGCTGTTTTTCTCAGTGTTGGCTCCATTCCTGGGCAGCCTCTCCTGTGCCAAGGGCAAGGCTGACCAGCAGCTCCATGTGGACACCCTCTCTCCTCAGCAACACTGACTAGAAGAGACAGTCCTCTTTCCAGGGGTTCCAACCAAGCCTATGAGTTAGAACTGATATTGAAGTCTGAACTCCAGTGCCTCAGAATGTGCCTGGATTTGAAGATAGGGCTTTTAAAGAGGTAATAAAGGCAAATAAAGGGGCTACTGGTGCACCCTAATCCAATACGACCACGTCCCTACAAGAAGAGGAAATGAGGCTGGGCACAATGACACAGACCTGTAATCCAAGTGAATCCGGAGACTGAGGCAGGAAGTTCACAAGTTCAAAGTCAGCCTGGACAACTTAGTAAGACTGTTGCAAAGTAAAAAAAAAAAAAATTAAAAAAGGGCTGGGGATGTTGCTCAGAGGTAGCGCACTCCTGGGTTCAATCCCCAGTACCATCAAAAGAAAGAAAGAGAGAGAGAAAAAGGAGAAGAACAAAGACAGATACAGAGAAAGGACCATGTGAGGCCACCAGAGGAAGACAGACATCTGTAACCCAAGGAGAGAGGTCTTCAAAAAACCAACCCTGGGCTGGGTTGGGGCTCAGTAGTAGAGCATTTGTGTAGCACATGTGAGACACTGGGTTCAATCCTAAGCAGCACATAAAAAAATAAACAAATAAGAATAAAGTTAAAACAAAATCAAACCAACTCTGCTGACACCTCAACTTTAAACTTACAGGCTCCAGGACTGTGAAAAAGTTAACTTCTGCTGTTTAAGCCCGCCACTCTAGGGAACTTTGTTATAGCAGCTTAAGGAGACTGATACAGTCCCAGGACCCAGTCTCATTGGCCTAGTTTAGTTTAGCCTTATGTCTCTCAGCCAATCACTGAAGCCAGAGGCGTGCAATGCTTTGATTGGGTGGTCTGAATCACATGACCATGCCTAACTCACATGAACTGAGAGTGACAGAGGAGTGGTTTCCCAGAGGAAAAAGAAGTGCTATTAATTGAAGAAAGAAATGGAGACTGTTACCAGTAACAATGGTGTCTACATCTGTTCCTCTTCCATGCTCACCTTCCTTTCTCTGCAGGGATGCTCTGTTCGGGGGGAAATCCTGCCTGCAAATATGTTTGTCTATGACTTTTAAAATTTGATTATTTTTATTGAAGTGAGTTTTACCTAATATCAATTTAGGCATTTAATTCAGTAGCATTTGGTACATTCACAATGCCATGTGACCACCGCCTAGAACAAGTTCTAAAAATTCTTCGTTACCCAAAAAAGACGCCCTATACCCACCTAGTCCTCACTCATCCCCTATTTACCTGTTGCCCCAGATCCTGGCAACCACTAATTTGCTCTTTGTCTCCAGGGACTGACCTATTCTGGATTTTGTAGACATGGAATCACATCATCTGTGACCTTTTGTGCCTGGTTTCTTTCTCTTAGCACTGTGTCTTCAAGCTTCATCCTCACGGTGGCATCTCTCATGCTTCATTCCTTTTCATGAAAAATATTCCATAATAAGGACTGGGGCTGTGGCTCAGTGGTAGAGCACTCACTTAGCACTTGCGGGGCCCTGGGGTCCATCCTCAGCACTACATAAAAATAAATGAATGGAATAAAGGTATTGTGTCCAACTACAACTAAAATAAATGAATAAATATTTGTTAAAAAATTCCATAATATTTATGAATTAGAATTTGCTTGTTTTCATATTTTACAATGTTAACTGTGGTAAAACAGACATAACATCAAATGGACCTTCTTCACCATTTTTAGTTCAGTAGTGTTAAGTGTATTCTTATTGTTGCACAACCAATCTTCAGAACCTTTTCATCATGCCAAATTTGAAACTCTATACCCATTAAAGACTTTCTGTCAGGGCTGGGGATATAGCTTAGTTGGTAGAGGGCTTGCCTCGAATGCACAAGGCTCTGGGTTCAAGCCCCTGCACCACAAAAACACAACAACAAAAATAAAAAACTCACTGTCCAAATATTTGTCCTTTTATGACTGGCCTATTTCACTTAGCACAACTTCATAACGGTCACTCATTCTCCAGCATGCACCAAATCTCCCTTCCTTTTTAACACTGGGAACTGTTTGGCTGTGTGTACATCACACTTTATCCATTCCTTCTCAGGCGGTATGTCCACAGATGTTACTTCCACTCTTGGGATTTTGCATATGGGTGTGATGAACGAGGTGATGCAAGTGTTTCTTTGCACTCTGTTTCTAATTCTTTTGAATAAATCCATATGTAGAATTGCTGGATCATATGGTTATTCTATTTTTTAATGTTTTGCAGAACTAGAATTTGCCAGCTTTTTAAATTAATTTTCTGGCTCTTTTTTTTTGTGGTGTTTTTTTTTTTGTTTGTTTGTTTTTTGGTGGTGTTGAGGATTGAACCCAAGACCTTGTGCATGTGAGGCAAGAACTCTACTAACTGAGCTATGTCCCCAGCCCCAATTTTCTAGATAACTCTTTTCAAGAAATATTTCATGTAGAAGATGTCAATGAGAATGTCAAGTATGGTTTTTTTTTTTTTTTTAAGGTTTTGAAATTCTCAAAGAGAGAAACAAAAATCTCAATATAAGCCGGGTGTAGTGGTGCATGCCTGTAATCCCAGCAGCTTGGGAGGCTGAGGCAGGAGGATTGTGGGTTCAAAGCCAGCCTCAGCAACTTAGTGAGGTGCTAAGCAACTCAGTGAGACCCTATCTCTAAATAAAATACAAATAAGGCTTGGAGGTGGCTCAGTGGTCGAGTGCCCCTGAGTTCAATCCCTGGTAACCCACCCTCCCCACCAAAAAAAAATTTCAATATAAAAAATCCCAAGAAGTGGGATCCAAGGGACCAGGTAGAGGTTAATTTCCAGAATGACGCCTTAGCCCAGATTTTTGGCCAGCAGCCGGTTTTTCTGTCCCCTAAAGGCACCCTTCCAAGCCCCTGGTAGAACCCCAATGGCAGTTTCTGAATTCAAGCTGTGGCTATAGGATGGAGCATTACTTTTGTTCAATCCTCCTGTACTGAACACTGTCCCACTGTCCCTAGGAGAAACACAAGAGTGAAACTGGTATGAAGCCATTCCACAGAGAACCACATCAGTGGACTTCCTGCCCTCGCTCCACAAACAAAAACAACCTGTGGTTTTATGGCTCATTCATTTGGGTCGACCAGCAGCTGTCTCCTGAGGCTCCCAGCCTCCACAGGCAGGCGGACAGACAGCAGCCTAGAAAGGCTAACAGACCCTAGATGGGTACTAATAAATGCCAAATTTCTAAATGTTCAACATCTCTAACCATTAGAGAAATGCACATCAAAACTACTCTAAGATTCCATCTCACTCCAGTAAGAATGGCAGCTATCAAGAATATAAGCAATAATAAGTGTAGGCGAGGATGTGGGGAAAAGGCACACTCATACACTGTTGGTGGACTGCAACCACTCTGGAAAGCAGTATGGAGACTCCTCAGAAACCTTGGAATAGAACCACCATTTGACCCAGCTATCCCACTCCTCCCTCTATACCCAGAGGACTTAAAAACAGCATACTACAGGGACACAGCCACATCAATGTTTATAGTAGCACAACTTACAATAGCCAAACTGTGGAACCAATCTAGATGCCCTTCAACAGATGAATGGATTAAGATACTGTGGTATATACACACAATGGAATATTACTCAGCAATAAAAGAGAATAAAATTATGGCATTTGCAGATAAATGGAGTTGGAGAATACCATGCTAATCAAAGTAAGCCGGAATCCCCCAAAACCCAAGACTGAATGTTTTCTATGATAAGTGGATTCTAATTTAATGGGAGGGGGCATGGGATGAGTGGAGGAACTTTGCAATGGGCAAAGGGAAGGAAGAGGAGGGGAGGGGGGCCTGGGGGTAGGAAAGATGGTGGAGTGAAACTGACATCATTACTCTAGGTACATGTATGATTGAATGAATGGTGTGAATCAACTTTGTGTACAACCAGAGAAGTGAAAAATTGTGCTCCATTTGTGTACAATGAATCAAAGAGCATTCTGCTGTCATGCATAACTGATTAGAACACATAAAAAAAATTCTAATGCCAAATTTCTTTCTCTTTTCATTCCTTTTTTTTTTCCCCCGCTTTCCCCACCTCCTTTAATACATGGATCTTCAATGTCGTACCGAGCACTTTTTATTGCTTTCATTTTAAGACGGGTTTCCTTAAGTTGCTGAGGCTGGCCTTGAACTTGAGGTCCTCTTGCCTTAGCCTCCTGAGTTTCTGGGATCACAGATGTGCACCAGATATTTGTCATAGTAAGGGAAGATGACCAGACCCACCCCATCCGGAAACCGTGTTCTGAGTAAGCAGCAAGTGACGAGTGTCTGCTCCCTGCCAGGAGCTCCCAAATTCCCCCAGGGCTGCATCTGTACTGGACTTCAGGGCATTTTGTGGTTTCTGAATACAGATGACTTTCTATAGACATTTGTGGCCACATCTGGCTCCTTTGCTCTGCCTGGGAAATGGTGCTCCTTCAGGTGCCCTGTACCGTGGTCCCCTCTCAGTTGGATTAAGGCCTTTGGCAGCTTCCTGAACTGCCAAATGAAGGGGTAAATGAGAAACAGTCTCAACATCTAACAGCAAGTTCACGATTACATAATTCATGATATTGTCATGGTAAGCAGTTGTTTAAAAATACACGTTTGAAAGGGATATTTTTGTGTGAGCTTTCTGACACTATAACCAGTACCTGAGACAATCTACTTATAAAGAGAAAAGTTTTGTTTGGGCTCCCAGTTTTGAAGGTTCCAGTCTGTGATCCCTTGGCTGTGGGGCCTGTGACAGGCAGCATGGTGTGGTGGTGGCAGAACAAAACTGCTCTCCTTGTGGCCAGAAAGAGAAAGAGCACAAGAAGAGGCTTGGGTCCCGCAACCCCTTTTTGGGCATACCTGCCTACAAGGCCACCTCCCGTTAATAAGCTGGGGACAGAGCCTGTAACACCTGCGCCTTGGTGGGACCCAAACCCCGGCCATTTACATAGCCAACGTGAACATGTACATATTAGAACATATCCTATCCTCAAATAAAATATTCAGCCAGAGACAATGCAGACTATATATGTATTTTCATGTGGATCATATATTATACCTGTATTATAAAAACATAAAAATACAACTTTGAGGAAACAGAAACAATAAAAAATGAAGAAGGGGGTCTCACTGGACTAAAGGTGTCATCAGGGCTGCGTTCCTTCTGGAGTCTCTGGGGAGAATCCACTTCCCTTCCTTTTCCTGCTTCCCAGGCTCAGGGTCCCCTCGATCTTTGGGCCAGTCTTCCTCACAAGGCCTCACTCTGGTTCTGACAACCCTGCCTTGCTCTTCCCTGTTTCAGGCCCTCTTGATGGTGTTGGGCACACCCACATAGTCCAGCATAATGGCCCTATTTTAAGGTCATGAGGTTAGCAATCTTAAATCCAGATGCAGCCGTAATTCCTCTTGCCTTGTCGTCACTGACGCTGGGCATTAGGACTTGGGCAAAGGGAGAAGCCATTCTTCTGCCAAACACCCTCCCCTAAGGTTTCACAGGAACTAGGTGATGATTTGGAATCTGAACTCATTTCCATACCTGTGGCTTTAGATTATGCTACGTGGCAGATGTGTAACGCAGACATTTTAAAACTTTTTGTAGTTTAAAAAAGGTTAAGTCAGGCACGCCTGTAATCCCAGTGGCTGGGGAGGCTGAGATAGGAGGATCTTGAGTTCAAAACCTTAGCAACCGCCAGATGCTAAGCAACTCAGTGAGACCCTGTTTCTAAATAAAATACAAAATAGGGCTGGGGATAAGGCTCAGTGGCTGAGTGCCCCCGAGTTCAATTCCTGCTACCAAACAAAAAATAAAAAATAAAAATAGTTAAAGAGCACTTCCTTCCCTATCCCCTCAGCCGTATCCAGCCTTGTCTGCCAGTTGGCCCACACCCAGCACCCTTGGAGTGTCACTCTTGGTCCTAGAGAAGCTGATGATGAGATGGGATTAGATGTACAAGGAATTTATTGGGGGAAATGACTGTGAGAGAACTGGGAAGGAGAAGGGGAGGCTGGGAGAGACAGCTGACCTAAATACTTGAGGCATCTAAGCCTGCAGGGCAGGTTCATAGAAAGCAGGCTAGTTTGTCCTGACAGCAGAGGAAGCCCATGCATCCTGGAGCAGTGCCTGCCTTAATTTCCCTGCCCAGGTCCTAAAAGCAATTGGGACCCTGGTCAATTTCTTCCCCAGCTATCAGAGATCTGAGTGGCATATTCTCTTGGTTGCTTCTGGGTCTTCCAGGTAATTTGCCATGTAACACCTGCACTAGGGGAGAGCTTCCTAGAGGCCAGAGACTACACCGGACTCTTCTCTAGCTAGAGCAGTGAGAGCCACCTTCTACAGTCAGACAGGATCTCATGCTGCTTTCTCACTTCTGCGTCTCTCTCCACGGTTCAGTTTATTTATCTGTGAAGTGGGAATAATGTCAGGGTTGGTGTAAGGATAAAAATGAGAGGCTGAATGTCAGGGCCTGGTACATTGCAGTGGTAATGATCAGGAAACTGAACTGGGGGCGCTGGTTTGCACATCTCTAGATTCTGTCCATGCTGCGCATTAAGTAGTGCTCATTATATTCAGTAAAAAGAAAGCAGTTGGTGGTCACAGAATCCACAAAATAAGGATTGTCAGCAAAATAGGATTAATTATGCTTCAAAAATTCATTTCTCAAAAGAAGAAAAACAGAAAAATTTCTCAGGAAACTTGTGAGTTCAAGTGGGGATGGTGCATGAGCTATCCGTGCAAACGCATTTGTGGAGAAAATGGCCAAATGTTTACTCAGGACTTCTCACTAGGCAATTACCACCAGGGGAGAGCACCCATTAGTGAAATATTCTGGCTCGTTTTAAGAAGTGCAAGAGAAAAGCAAGGCCGTACTATTTCTGAATTGAGGATGTGGGGCAAATATTTGTGCAAAAAAATTAAAACAAAAATAAAAACTCAGACGAGCTCATGTGCATTTTCGGAAACAAAGGCCTTTCAGACCTAGCTACAGTACTGCAAAACCCGGCTGCTGCTGGTAGCAGGTTGCTTTGACCCGGGAGCGTGAGTTGCCCCGCGCTTCAGGGTTCGACCAATCAGAGGGCAGAGTGGACGGGGCCTCACCGTTGATTGGAGGGACGGGGCGGGGCGGGGCGGGGCTGCACCCGCGTGCGTGCGCTCCCGTGGTCGTTGGGCCCACGCCGCCGCCTCCGTCCAGTTCGCTCGGACTCAGCGCCGTGTGTCTGTCCGTGGCCTCCCGCAGTCCTCCCGGCCGAACCGCCTGCCCTTCCTCGCCATGCCGGCGGACCTCAGCAAGTGGAACGGGCCACTGAGCCTGCAGGAGGTGGAGGAGCAGCCCCAGCATCCACTGAGGGTCGTCTACGCCGGGCTGGAGGTGGACGAGCTGGGCAAAGTGCTGACGCCGACCCAGGTGCCTCAGGGCGGTGGGCGTGCGCGGCCGGGGCCTGTGCTGGGATCGGGTGGGAGCCAGTGAGACTGGGGCGCGAAGGCTGCTCCAGCCTGCGTGCGCAGCGTCCCCGGGATCGGGGTCGCTGTGCCCACGCCACAGGCCTGGGGGCCACCCCGAGGACCCGGTCTGGGGTGGGTGGAGATCGACCCGCTGGAGAAATCCAGCTCGTTTCCCGGGACATCAAGGAGGGGCCTAAGACAAGCAATGCCTTCCTCGGGCAGGGTCGGGGACGAGGGTCGCAGTCAGGACGGGGTGGGCCCTGACCGCCCTGGACGCCCCCAGAGCCTCCACCGAGTCTTCGTGCTTAAGGCCGCAGTTTGGAGAGCCGACGCGGCACCCGGGAGTTTTGTGACGCATTATGTAACCGGTGACGAGTGCCGCCCGGCGGTTTCTCCTTTGTTTTAGCGTTCTAGAGCGTGCATCTTCCCCGAGGGGGTGCGCTCTGCAGCCCGGAGGCTTATGGTTTTGCTTTTGGACTCTTGACTCCAGGACTAAGGCTGCTGCAGAAAGTGGAGAAACTGGTATTCTCGACACCGTTGCTCGTTGCTGGTCATTAAGTCTCTGGCGAGATTCGAATAAGTTGCCCAGACCCTTCACTGTTTTGAATAATCACAGAAACTGCGCAGCTAGGCAGCAGTGCCAGCCTCCCCTCCCAGACTTCCTGTCCACCTCTCAGCCACATTTCTCTGCGCTTTTAAATGTTGAGTTGATGCCAACTTCACTTTGGCAGGCTCCAGTGACTGCCTGGTCACCAATCCAAAGACATTGTCATTCCAGACAGTGTAAAGTTTTAGTTATGAGAAGAAGCCAGTGTCCTGTTTAATCCAGACCCCACCACTTAGGGTATACTAGCTCCATGGGGTGTTGAAAATAAAATTATAATATAAACATTTTTGCTTCTGACTCCTACTTTGGTTTTACCTTTGAGGAGCCTGAGGTCAAAGAAAGTGAGTTGTTTTCTTCAGTTTTTCTGACTTTTGAACTCCAAACTATTCCTCCCTACAGGTTCAGAACAGACCCACCAGCATTACATGGGATGGTCTCGATCCAGATAAACTCTACACCTTGGTCCTGACAGACCCGGATGCTCCCAGCAGGCAGTCTCCCAAATACAGGCAGGTTGGGGAAAGAGGGGGGAGGGTGGAGACCTGACCTACCTGGTATAAGTCTCTTGTCGAATGTGAAGAAGTAGACCTAGTGTGGGATGTTAGTGCCTTGTTTAAGCCAGAGTGTGCATTTCCTGCCCCTTTGCTCTCCAGTCTGTAAATTAAAACCAATAGCAAAATCCACCTACCTGCAGCCTGTTTTTGTATGACACCATGAATTAAGAATGGCTTTTACATTTTTAGAAGGATAAGAAAAAATGAATGATAATACCTTGTGAGATATAAAATTATATGAAATGCAAAGGTCAATGTCCATAAATAAGAGTTTTTACTGGAACACAGCCATGATACCTTATATATCTGTCCTCTGTGGCTAATTTCCAGCCATAGTGGCAGTGTTGAGTTGTTGCTACACAGAAGTATGGCCTGCAAAGCTGCAAGCATTGACTCTCTAGTCTTTTACAGAAAAAGCTTTTTGATCCCTGCCCTAGAGAATCTCAGGGCAGAGAAGGGACTGGGTCCTTTCTCTGCAGATCTTGAACAAGCTTTGCACTGGCGGGGCCTGCAGTGTTCATCTCTGTCTCCTGGCATTCAGTATGTGCTAGATGTTCAGCTGCTAGTGTACAGTGACTGCTAACCCCTGTGGTGCTGACGGTCTTGTGTTCTTCCGCACAGGGAATGGCACCATTTTCTGGTGGTCAACATGAAGGGCAACGACATCAGCAGTGGTACTGTCCTCTCTGATTATGTGGGCTCCGGGCCTCCCAGTGGCACAGGTCAGTAAAGGCTGCTTTTAGGGAGGCAAGAAGGGAGGCTAGGTACACAGCAGGGTTGGCCCAAAGTGCTGCCATTTTGAGTCTGTTTTTTCAGGCTGTACTGTTTTTATTTACAAGATCCCTTACCCTACTGGAAACAAGGCTGCTTGCTTCTCTGCCTTCCAGAGCTCGCTCAGACCTGCAGGAGTGGGGGGGGGGGTTAGGACTTTGGGTTCTGGTCAGATGGATTCTCATTGTAGAGGTCTGCTTCTTGGGCTCTGGGCCTTTAATAAGCAGGGAAGCCAGGGATAAGGGAATGATGTTTTAGATACTTTTTGGGTGGTTCCACGTGGGTTGAACACAGATAAACTATGTCTTTTCTGTGTGCAGTTTTTCCCGTGTGATGTTTCAATTTCTAATTCCTGTAAAAAGTCTCAAGTGATCATAATTTTCAAATTAATTAGAAAAAAATGCCTTATTTATCACTGGAGGTCCTTCCAAAAATCTGGTTTGGTATCTTGGAAAGATGTAGAAGACTGCAACAGAACTATACTGGAGGTCTGTGCATGCATTGTGCAGTGTCCTGTTCTGTGTGTAAGCATGTGTGGTGAGAGACTCCTGCATCACAGCTCTCCAGCTAGATAAGAGCTCCGTAAGCCATAGGGGGTTGCTGTTCCCTGTTGTTCATTACAAGATGTCCCCATTTGCTGGGAAGGGGACATAGTGGTGGGTGAAACATGGCAGAATACCAGCTTTTGCACACATTGTTCTGCTTTGAGTCAGTACAGAGTGTTATAAGGAAGTACCTGGTGAGTGAGGACTGCTGGTCATGGGCTCATGTTTTACTTTTAGACCTAAAAGCTTCCAGACGGCTTTAACCCCCTTATGTATTCCTAATAGGGAGGGTAAAGGGACAGATTTCCTAGAGCTCTATTAAGTTCTCTAGGGCAGTTATTAAAATAGCCAATTTAATTACGGGGAGAATACACATGAGAATAAAGCAATTCTCTTGAGCAGGAGCTGTGTTCTCATTAAAAAAAAAAAAAAGGCCTCAGTCACTCTCTTTTCAGATTCTTTGAGTAAGTTTTAACTCCTATATAATAAACACATAGATTGTAAGTTTTCAGGCAGCAGATTTGACTGATGCATACACATAGAAACACTTCAAAAAGATATAGGTCATTTCCATCACCCTAGAAGGATCCTCTTTTACTTACATTCCCTGAGAGCCAACCAGTTTTCTGACCCCTTTCTCCATAGAGTATCTTGCTACCTCATACAGATGGAGTCTCAGGGTGCATTTATTGGTGACTGGTCTCTTTCATTCAAGATCATGTCTGAGGTTCTTCCAGGCTGTTGCTTGTATGAGTAGTTCATTCCATTTGGTTTCTAAGTAGCATCTCCCTATTCCAAGACGGCACGGTTGTGGAGCCGTTCTCCTGCTTGGCATTCAGGTTTCTCCAGCATTTGGATTTTATGAATAAGTGGCTCTATACATTCATGTGGACAGTTCCTCTTGGAGCTTCCCCAGAGTTCTCCAGAACAACTGACAGTTTTACATTCTAACCCCTAGCCCCATACTGAGATTAGGTGCTGTGGTTGGTATATGTGAAGTGGTAGCATTTGCGTTGTTCTGGTCCCTGATCTGGTGGCTGATGTTGAGCCGGTCTCTTTATTGACCATGATTTTTTGTAACTTGCTTTTTAAATGTTTTATGTTTTAAACTATATTAAAAACATAACATAAAACTTACTACTTGGATACTTCAGTAGTACTAACTGTTCACACTGTTGGGAAACCTACCTTGAAATTTCCATCTCCCCAAATGGAAAGGAAACTCCGCTCACTGAGCGAGAGCTCTGCAGTTCCCTCTCCCACTGTCCCTGGGAGCCACTATTCCACTTTCTGTGCATGCTTTTGATTCTTTAGATACCTCATGTGGAATCATATATTTTTCTTTTTTTATGACTGGCTTATTTCACTTAGCATGATCTCTTCAGAGTTCATCCATGTTGTAATGCATCAAAATCTTCATTTTATTGCTGAATAATATTTCACTGTATGGATATAGTACATTCTGTTTATCCATTTCTCCCATCGCTAAAAATTTGGATTGCTTCCAGCTCTCAGCTGTTGTGAATGGTACATAGATGTGTAGATACTTAAATAACTTTTAAAAATAATTTTTTTTAAGTTGTAGATGGACACAATACCTTTATTTTATTTGTTTTTATTTTTATGTGGTGCTGGGGATTGAACCCAGTGCCTCACGCATGCTAGGCAAGCACTCTTCCACTGAGCCACAACCCTGTTAAATAACTTTTTAACAAGTTTATGGTACTCATTTCTGTCTAGTGCTTAAGTGGAGTTACTTAATTTGCAGTTAATAAGATGCTTCCCCTCCTTCACAATGGGAATTGAACCTTGGGGTCTGTACCGCTGGATTACATTCCCAGCCTTTTTTATTTTATTTTGATACAGAATCTTGCTAAGTTGCCAAGGCCGCCCTTCAACTTTCAATCTCCTTCTGCCTGTGCCTCACACGTAGCAGGGATTTCAGGTGTGTGCCGCCACACCTGGCTTGCTAATTCTAAAACATTTTTTGCTGTTTAGTTGGTAAAAGTGGATTTGGGTCATTTCAAAGCAGATCTCTCATCTTCCAATAGATAAGTCTGGAGGTAGAACCATAATGTTCTCTGGTACCTTGGAGGCCTGAGTGTGGTGTGACGGCCCCCCAGCCCCTGACGGGCTGTTTCCTTCATCTATGTCTCTCTTTTTTCCTCTTTTTAGCATTTCTATGTGCCAGGAATTTTAGGGTAATTCAGGGAGATGAGAAGCAACAGAATGAATACCACTGCTTAATAGAGCTGTTATTTCTAACAAGGAGATTAGGTTACAAAGTTAGTGTTTTACTTAGATTTTAGGTTCTGATGTTACTGTGGTGGAAGAAGGATGGGCGTCCTGATGGGGTGTTGGGAGGGACTTGAGGTGGCCGAAGTGTGGCGTGGGCTGGATTGAGCAGCAGGGAGGTTGGAGGTGAGGCTCAAGGGATGGGCCAAGGCTGGAGCCTGCAGTTCCCCAGTGACTCGAATGAAGGATTTGTTCCCTGGGTGAGGGGCTTGACCTGTCCTGCCTCTCTGGGCTCAGTGTCCTGGTGAATAGGGTGGCGCGGTCCCTCTGAGTTGAAATGTCGTGTGGAGATGGGTGAGGTCCACCCCAGGTGTCCACTTTCCCTCTGCCTCTCCCTCCAGGCCTCCACCGCTATGTCTGGCTGGTGTACGAGCAGGACAAGCCGCTGAAGTGTGACGAGCCCATTCTCAGCAATCGCTCTGGAGACAACCGTGGCAAGTTCAAGGTGTCGGCCTTCCGCAAGAAGTACAAACTGGGGCCCCCTGTGGCCGGCACGTGCTACCAGGCTGAGTGGGATGACTATGTGCCCAAACTGTACGAGCAGCTGTCTGGGAAGTAGGGGAAGCTCCGCGAGGCAGTGGCCCTGGCCCTGGGTAGTGTTCTCTAGTGAAGTGACACATGGAGGGCTCCTCCCACTCCCTGGGCACAGGGCAGGGCTGTGCTTTAGGTGGTCAGGGAGACTTCTGTTGCCTGTTCTTTACGATTTTAGATAGTCACATCCCAGTTTATGCTTTGATCTAATTTGAACTTCTTGTTGGGGGATATTTTGGTACTGCGAGGGGGTCAATGCATTGTTAGTCAAAGAATAGCAACCCAGGTAAAAATACTACAGGAACCAAGTGTCAGTTAATCTTTAAGGAAAGTTTGAAAAAGCAGATGATTTGCTGCCTTTACCTTTGTGACTCTGAGTCCAGATTGTGAACGATGACACCTCTGAGATGTGTCTTTACAGTGCTGTCTCTGGCAAAACAGAGGCTGGCGTCTCAGCTGCACCCCAGCACGGACTCAGGTACCACAGGAGGTGTGAGCGCCCTGCTCCAGCTCCTTCAAAGAACAAAGCTGGATAAAGCAAGAGGGGGAGGGTGGCTTGCTGCTGCCACTGAGGCCTAGCCCTCTAGAAGGGTGGCGGTGCTGGGCCCCAGCTGTTGGGGGGTCCTGAAATCTGAGGCGATCACATGTCTCTGGTTATGAGCGATCTGGAGTTGCTTAATGTTGTGTTAATTCTGCTGTTCGCTTATTGTTGAATAAAAATAAAAGCATGGGATGATCCAGACCTCCAGGTATTTTGCCTTACTGGGCATGCGTTTTCTAAATGGGAGATGTCAATAGACAGCCTCTGCGGGTCCTGAGTGCCAGTAGCTCTCGGGATTTAGTCTGTGGGCCACAGAGAGGGTCTCCTTGCTCCAGAATGGCCTCTACAGGTGCTGGTGATCTACAGTGCGAGCGACCTCCAGTCCTCAGTCAGCCTCCCCTCCCCTCACAGGGTTGTTGAATAACAAAACAATCCTTTGTTGAGACGAAGGAATGATGGATGGAATTAATGTGTGTAAGTGGCGAACTGTACCTGCCTGCCAGAGGGACAGAGTGCAAAAGGCTTGTCCCCCATTTCCACAGGGCTGTTTCTGGTACGTGTTTACCCAGAGTGTGATTACGAGGGTTTAATAAAGACGGGCATCTATTACAGGGCGCCCTTATCAGCCCTGCCAGAGCCCAGCCTTTCTAAGGGACCTTGGGACGGCTCATTCTGAACGTAATGTGCAACACCACAGCCACCACTTGGAGCCCTGAATAAAACATGCTCACAGGAATCCAGGTCTCGGCAGCAGAGTTGGTGTGTCTCCAGTATGGACCAGCAGCACGCGCCCTGAATCTGTCCTTAGATGGGTGCCAAGTCCATCGGCCTCTGTCTACCGAAAACCCTTTGGCAATCTGCAGGTGCTCTGAGGATGGAGTCCAGATCCTACGGGTGACCTATAAGCATCCTCTCACCTGACCCCTACTTGTCTCCACCTCTCATAATTTGTGTTCCTGTTAAACTCCCTTGCACATGCTGGCTGCTCGGGGCTGGACTTTACAGTGCAGCTGCTGGTCCTCTTTCCCTCTGACAGTAATACTAACTGGGCTTTTCTGAGGAGGCTAAACATGCCTCTGTGTCTAATTTTCAATTTAATATTTATCTCTATTATACTAGACCCTTTCCTTCATAAGGGTCGTTGAGAAGGTCCTGCTCAACAACCCCAGCCCTTGACATGCCTCACATAAACTGAAACCTCGTGGATCACTGAATTGACTGTAAAGGTGATTTTTTTTGTGGGGGGGGGTGGGGGTGGCATTGGGGATTGAACCTAGGGCCTCACACATGCTGAGCAGATACCTAACACTGAGCCACACCCTCAGCCCTATTTGTGTTTTATTTAGAGACGGGGTCTCACTGAGTTGCTTAGTGCTCCACTGTTGTCGAGATTGGCTTTGAACTTATGATCCTCCTGTCTCAGCTTCCCAAACTGCAGGGATTACAGGTGTGTGCCACCGTGCCCTTTTAGTTTTTGACATAGGGTATCACCAAGTTGCTGAGGCTGGTCTTAAAGTTGTAGTCCTCTGTTTGTCAGCCTCCTTGAGTAGCTGGGATTACAGGAAGGGACTTCTGTATAACACACATTATACTTCAAAAGTTCCTTCTTTCCTCTCGTGGATTCACCCCACACACGAGAGCCCCCCAAAGCCCATCATCAGTTCCCTGGTTCTGATGGCTATGAACCTGAAAAAGCCGCTCTCATTCCTGGGTTCTTGGTCTGGTGGTCCCTCCACTTGGGGCTTCCCATCTTTTCCCCTTTTCCTCTCTTTATTTTTTTATTGTTTTGTGGTACTGAGGATTGAACCCAGGGATGCTTTAGCCGTCTGCAGTCTCTGGAACCGTCCCTTATTTGCAGTTAAGTGATGGTGTCACTTGTCTCAGGGATCTCTGGCTGAAGCCTTTGTATAGGTTCAGTGCTTTCTGGTGCCACATTCTGCAGCCAATCAGAATGCTTTTTCTGTTCATGTTGTCCACATGAGCTGCCTCCCCAGCCACCTCCTCCCCACACCTTTTTTTTTTTTTTTTTGGTACTGAGGATTGAATCCAGGGGCGCTTAGCCACTGAGCCACATCCCCAGACCTTTTTTTTTTTTTTTTAGGGCTGGAGTTGTGGCTCAGTGGTAGAGCACTTGCCTAGCATGAATGAGGCCCTGGGTTCGATTCTTAGCACCACATATAAATAAATGAATAAAATAAAGGTCCATCAACATCTAAAAAAAAATTAAAAAATTTTTTTTTCTTTTAGTTGTAGATGGATACAATACCTTATTTATTTTTACTTATGTGGTGCTGAAGATCGAACCCAGTGTCTAATGCATGCTAGGCAAGTGCTCAACCACTGAGCTGCTGCCCCAACCACCCCCACTTCTTTTGAGCCGGTCTTCCTAAATTGCACAGGCTGGCCTTGAACTTGTGATCCTTCCTCAGCCTCATGAATTGGGGGAGTGACAGGTGTGCGCCCCTGTGTCTGGCTCAAATTCTTTTTTGTTCCTACTCCTAATCCCTCTTCCCCAAACCCACCTCTTTCTTTCTTTTTTTTTTTTTTTAACCTTTATTTTGTTTATTTTTTTATGTGGTGCTGAGGATGGAACCCAGTGCCTCACACATGCTAGACGAGTGCTCCACCCCTGAGCCACAACCCCAGCCCAAACACACCTTTTTCTTGAAGAAATTCAAATGGGTAAGAAAATTTCCAGTAATCTTAAGACCACATTTCATGAGTATGGATAGGACCATATCTGGGGTTCTACTTTGATAAGCTCACTTCTTAGCCTGTCAATAAATAGAATACACATTTTTCAACTTTTATTGAAGTATAATGTTGGCACACTATCACACATAAGTGTAGGATTTTCCATCACCCCCAAAGTTTCCTAGTGTCTTCACATTTCCTCCCTCCTTCCACACCTACCCCTGACCACCTACTGTTTTGCTTTCTGTCAGTATATTTTCCATTTTCATATATATGTGTATATATATGAGACATATGTAAACGAAGTCATGTAGTAGCAACCATAGTCCCCTTATCTGTCAGGATATGTTCCAAGAACCCCGCCAAGGCTTTAAACCAAGGGTAGTGCCAAACCCCACAAGTACTTTTATTCTGCTGTACATACACACACCTATGATGACGACCTATTTATGAATTAGGCACAGCTAGAGATCAGCAGCCACTAATGGTGACCTATGGTAAAGATCACAGTACACTATAATACAAGTTATGTGGATCTTTCAAAATAACTTACTGGCCTGTACTCACCCTTCTTCCTGTGATGATCTGAGGTGAAAGATGCCTCTGTGAGAAGAAGAGCTGTGAGTGACGCTGGCCTCATGACGCTGCCTTAGGGACTATTGGCCTTTTGACATATATCAGAAGGAGATTATTTCTGTTGGTAATTCTGATCACAGAGCCAAGAGGACGTTGATGGCTAGGGATCATTAACAGTTGAAGTTTGTTTTCTGCTCCCAAGCCTTTTGAAAGAACATTGCCATTGAAAACCATGGTTTATGCCCTTGCACCCCCCCCCCATTCCGACCAGGGCCCTGCGCATGCGCATGGGCTCCACCCTGCCCCACCCAGCCCCCCTCTCCTTGGCATTTTATTGAATGAGGCATCTTCAGAAGAGCCCAGCTGCATCACATTTGGTGACTTGATTTCGATGGCATTTTTCTCTTTCTTCAATTCTGCCTGAAATGTGGCAGCAGGAGCTTCACCAGCAGACTTCAGTAATTTGCTTTTTTTTTTGGTGGTACGGGACAAGGGCTCTACAACTGCACCATGCCTCCAACACTTTAAAAACTACTTTTATCTTGAGGCAGGGTCTCATAAATTGTGCAGGCTGACCCCAAACGTGACTCTTCCTGCCTCAGCCTCCCAAGTTGTGGGGATTACAGTGAGCACCTGCACCCATCTTTCCAGTGACTTTTATGGAAGTCAGTTCAAACCTGTGTCGGAGTTTGTGCAACCACCCCTTACAGTAAATGACAGGGTCATTTGTGTTAGGGATCCTTTGCTGAAGTACTTGGAATCCCTTTGAAGTCTTTATGGTGCCACTTGCGCAGCCTGTCAAAATGCTTTTTCTGCTATATGTTGTCCATCCACAAATTTAATGCCTTTTCTGTCTTAACTAAGTATTTATCATGCAGTGTAATACTCAGGCTGTGACTTTTGCAGTCTAAGGTATACAAGCAAAACTAGCACACATTTATTTTTCCTTCTTCATAATTTCATGGATAGAAAATTCATTTCTACAGTAGATCTTAGCACTTCAGCAACAGTTGTTGTTTTTTTTTTTTTTTTTCCTTACTAAGTTGAGAACTTCACTGAAAGGAAGAATGTTCCGGTTTCTTTTGGGAATATTTGAGTTTCCAACATCAGTATTCTTAGGTGTTGAGGCCATTATTAGGTAAAATAAGGGTACTTGAACACAAGCACTGTGGTTCCTTGACAGTCAATCTGGTAACTGAGATGGCTGCTAAATGACTAACAGATAGGTAGCATGCATATACAGCGTGGATACCCTGGACAGAGGGATGATTGACATCCTAGTGGGATGGAGCAGGATGGCACGATTTCATCATGCTACTCAGAATGGCACCCAGTTTAACACTTAGGAATTGTTTATTTCTGGAATTTTCCCATTTGATATATTTGGACCCCAGTTGACCAAGGGTAACACTATGGAAAACAAAACCACAGATAAGGGGAGATTACTGTAATCTAGGCTAGTTTTTTTTTTTTTTTTGGTGCTGGGGCTTGAACCTAGGGCCTTATGCATGCAAGGTAAGTACTCTGCCAACTGACCTACCTCCACAGCCCGTCTAGGCTTATTTTTTTGAGATTCATCCATGTTGCTGCATATAGCTATGTTTCCTTTTCATTGTCAAACAACAGTCATTACGTGGATCTGACCCAATTTACCCATTTACCTGGTGGTGGCACAAGGTATATCTAATTTTGCTATGAAGCTGTTATGGACATATGTATAGGTTTCTCTGTGAACACAGGTTTCCATTTCTTTTGTGCCAATAATCTAGGAATGGGCTTGCAAGAGATATGGTTAACTTTATAAAATACTGCCAAACTATCTTCAAAAATGGGTGTACCATCTTTCTTTATGAGAATTTTAGTTGTTCCACATTCTCAACAAAACTTGTGTTTTCCAACATACTCTTACAGTCGTGGATGCCATCTTACTTTCCATGAGCATTTAAACTTTCCATGAGCATTTAAAATATTTTTTTCTTTTTCTAGTTGTAGATAAATACAATATATTTATTTTTATTTATTTTTATGGGTGCTGAGGATGGAACCCAGGGCCTCATGTGTGAGAGGCTCCACCATTGAGCTACAACCCAAGCCCTCCATGAGCATTTTGATCATTTGTGTATCTTATTTTAGAAAGAATTCCCATCCTTTTTCACTTTCTTATGGGGATTCTCTTCATATTATTGAGTTGTAAGAGTCTTTTACATATTCTCAATACTAATTCTTTGCCTGATAAATGTACTATGAAAATTCTCAGCCTATGGCTTGTCTTTTTGACTTCATGGTGGCTTTGAAGAGTAAACAATTTTTTAAAATATTTATTTTTTACTTAGAGGTGAACACATATCTTTATTTATTTATTTTTTATGTGATGCTGAGGATCAAACCCAGGGCCTCACACATGCTAGGCAAGCACTTTACCTCTGAGCCACAATCCCAGCCCCTGAAGAGTAAACAATTTTAATTTTGATAAAAATCAAACTTATTTTTTCTCTTACATTTTATACTTGTTCTGTTCTAAGAAACATTTGCCTAGTTGAAGGCCACGAAGATTTTCTCCTGTGTTTTCTTTGAGAAGTTTTACTTTACATTCTTGAAGTCTATCATTATTTTGAATTGATTTTTTTTGTGTGTATAGTGAGATAAAAATAGGCTTTAATTTTCCTACCTTGCATATCCAGTTGGTCTAGTACTGTTTGTTGGAAAGATTTTTCTCTCTTCAGTAAATTATCTTGGCATCATTGTAAAATGCCAGTTCACCAATAAATTCATTATTTCCTAATTGTCTGTACTGGCCAATTGTTTTACATCTACTGTTTTACAAACACCCAGGTGTCTTGATTTTATAACTTTATGGTGGTTCTTAAAAATCAAGTAGGGTAAGTTCTCCAACTTTGTTCTTTTAAAAAATTGCTATTGTTATTCTGTTTGTGTTTCCATATACATTTTAGGATCAACTTGCCAATTTCTACAAGAAAGTTTGCTGGGATTTTGATTAAGATTGCTTTGAATCCATAGATCAGTTTTGAGAGAATTGACATCTCAATAGTTTTTTTTTTTTTTTTTTTAATTGTGCTGGGCATTGAACCTAGGGCCTTACGCAGGCAGGAAAGCACTTAATACTGAGCTACATCTCCAGCCCTCTTAATAGTCTTTTGATCCACAAATATACTACATTTTTTTCTTCCATTTAAACTTTAAATCTTGCCTGGGGATGTAGTTCAGAGGTCGAGTGCTAGACTAGCCTGTGTGAGGTCTTGGGTTCCTTTGCTAGCACTGGGGGAAAAAATTAAATCTGTTTCAGTATAGAGATCTCAGAACTCCATTTTTACTTTTATTTCTAAGTAGTGCATATTCTTATGGCATACAGATGGTCTGACTTACAATGGTTATACTTAGAAATTTTTCCACTTTATTCACAATGAATGGCTTTATCAGGATATATCTCTATTTAAGTTAAGAAACATCTGTACTGTGATGGGAATTTTTTCCCCCTTCAGTGCTGAGGATCAAAGCAAGGTCCTCATGCATGTCAGGCAAACACTCTTCCATTTAGCAACACCCCTAGCCACCAACTTTGTATGATTTTTTAAAAATATTTTTTCGTTGTTAATGGACCTTTATTTTATTTATTTACATGTGGTGCTGAGAATTGAACCCAGTGCCTCAGACATGCCAGGCAAGCGCTCTACCACTGAGTCACCACCCCAGCCCCTTTGTATGATTTTTGATTCTTAAAAATTTGTCATTTTATGGTCCTGAATATGGTTCAACTTGGTGAACATATGATGAATATTTGAAAATAAAGTGTATTCTGATGTTTGTGGAGACAGTGTCCTATAAATGTCAATTAAGTCAAGGTCACTGATAGCGTTCACATCTGTTTTTTCTTATTTTTCTGTGTTTAGTGTCAATTGCTGAGAGAGGGGAGTTAAAAGATATATTTTTTCCCTAGTTTTCCATTTAATTCTGTCATTAATTTTTTTTTTAATTTTAATTTTTTAGTTTTAGGGTGGACACAGTATCTTTATTTTATTTTTATGTGGTACTGAGGATCGAACCCAGTTCCCCATGCATGCTAGGTAAGCACTCTACCACCAAACCACAACCTGAGCCCCCTTTTTTTAGTTGTAGATGGACATAATACTTTTATTTATTTATTTTTATGTGGTGCTGAGGATTGAACCCAGTGCCTCACACATGCAAGGCAAGCACTCTGCCACCGAGCCACAATCCCAGCCCCTAATTCTCTCATTCTTTTTTAAAGTATTTTTTAGTTTTAGACGGACACCTTTATTTAATTTATTATTTTGAGGTGCTGCGGATTGAACCCAGTGCCTCACATGTGCCAGGCAAGTGCTCTACCACTGAGCCACAACTCCAGCCCTAATTCTGTCAATTTTTGACTCATTTATTTCCAGGTACTGTTGTTAGGTGTATGTATATTTAAAATTATTTATGAGTTCTTGAATTTTTTTTTCATTATGACTGAGGCTTTTTTTTTTTTTTTTTTTTAAATCTCTGGTAATACTCTTTGTTCTGAAGGCAGTTTTAGTTTCCATCAGCATAGCCCCTGCAGACTTTGACTATTTGTTTGGCATTTTTCCATCCATTTATTTTCAAATTCTCTGTGCTTTTGTATTTATTCTGTCTCTTATAGTCAGCATGTGATCGATCCTTTTATCCACTGTCAATCTCTGCCTTCTTACTGGACTGAACAGAGACCATCAACATTTAATGTAATTACTAATATGGTGGCCTTTTTTGGTCTTCTATTTTATGATATGATTTATTTATCTGTTTTAAAAATTTCTCTGTTCTTCTTGTCTTTTGCTTTCTCTTGGATTATTCAAATATTTTACCTCTTGGATTTTTGGCTATCATTCTTTGGGTCTTCTTTTTGGTGGTGGTTCCTGGGGTTACATTTTTACTTTTCATAGTCTCCTTAGAACAGAAATTGTAGCATTGCAAGCAAAATGTAGATGTCTTGCAACCATATAGATCTTTAACCCCCACATTTTGTTATAGTTTTATGGATTTTATCTGCAGACATTAAAATGCTTACCAGTGTTTTAACTTTTGCTTTCTACAGTGTTATAGATTTAGACTACTTGAGAGAGAAAGTCTTTTATATTTATCCAGATATTTACCATTTCTGTTGCTTTTCCTACTAATCCAAGATTTCTTTTGAATTTACTCCCCTAGTATGAAGGATTTCCTTTAACTTCCCCCCCTCCCCCCCTAAAGAGATACTCTAGGCTTGAGTGAGTCTCCTGCCTCAGCCTCCGGTGCTGCTGGGATTATGGGTGTGCATTACCACACCTGGCAACAGCATTTATTTCAGGGCAAATAATGCTGGAAACGATTCTCCTGGTTTTTCTTCACTGCCAATGGTTTGGTTTCATCTCTGTTTCTGTCTAGGTGGCTGCTCCTAGACACCTTTTATTTCGTAGCATCCTTAGGTAGATGCTTTTGCGTTTCTCCCTGGTTTTAGTTTTAATCTTCAGGAGAGAGACTTACACTGCCTTGCTAACCAGGAACAACCTAAATATATCTCTCCAACAGGCTGGGGGTGTAGCTCAGTGGCAGAGCAGTTGCTTAGTGTGCTGGAGGCCCTGGGTTCACAGTACTGGGAGGAGGAAGTATTTCTGTGACAAAATAAGTGCTAAGATCAAAATCAGAGGGGGGGTGCTGGGGCTGGGGCTCAGTGGTAGAGCATTTTCCTAGCACTTGTGAGGCCCTAGGTTTGATCCTCAGCACCACATAAAAATAAACAAAATAAAGGCATTCTGTCCACCTACAACTACACACACACAAAAATCAGAGGGTTCCATGCCATTCTTACCTGTGCCCATTTCCAGTGGCCCAGGAATACTCTTTTCCAATACATAAATAAGCGGATAACTGATTGTGATAAATTCAAGAAATAAGTTTACCCAGCGAATTAGGGATCTTCTGATGTCCCCATGACTGGGATTGCTGCAGTTCCTTTAAACGTCCGTAGCACCCAGTACCTGCACTGTCATGGACTAAGTCACTGCTTACCAAGTCTGTTGCTGCCTGCCTTCTGTCCACTGAAGATTTAAACCTTGAGCCTGAGCACAGTAGCACCTGCTGCACCCCAGGGACATAATAGGTGCTCAAGATGGGAGGCTGGGGATGTGGCTCAAGCGGTAGCGCGCTCACCTGGCAAACGTGCGGCCCAGGTTCGATCCTCAGCACCACATACCAACAAAGATGTTGTGTCCGCCGAGAACTAAAAAATAAAAATGTTGGAAATTCTCTCTCTCTCTCTCCTCTCCTCTCACTCTTTTTTTTAAAAAAAAAAATAGGTGCTCAAGAAATATTCCTTGAGAGAAGGAGTGAATGTGTTGCTCCTGCCCTTGTGATCTCTTACCCTCTTTTCCTTTGCTTATCTCCACAGCACCTCTTACCATATAAAATCCTTGTTATTGTAATTATTGTCACTGGTTTCCTCCCAGCCCTATGGAAGCTGCGGGAGAGCACAGATCTTTGCCTGTTTGACCTGGGCCATGCATGCACCCTGGTAAAACATTCAAGGTACTCGGTGACTATTCACTGAGGGAGAAATCCAAGTCTATCCCTTATCAATAGGTGTGACAAACCTATAACACATAATTCTTGTTAATTCAGGGAGCTTAGCACATGCTGGAAGAATGCAGGACACGGCTGTCTTTCATACCTGGGTTCTGCCACCTCCTCAAGCGGCACTTAAAGGAGACGAAGCCTCACTGCGTACCTGGTGTTAGGAGCAGGGACCAGCACTCCTTCTTTCTGATAACTAGACCCTGGGTCACAGGAGGCTTTTATAACAGCAGCACCTGCAATCTCACAGTCTCATGGCCTTTTCAAAAAAGTGGCTTAGACCTTTTTTACCACAGAGGAAAGGATGAAGTAGATGACAGGGCTTTTCAGCCCAGGATGCCCTTTTGGGGTTTTGAGTTCAGACAGGTCTTGATTCAACCCCGCCTGGCCACTGCCCTGATCAGAGCTTCCTTCCTGGAGTGTGAAGTGCTGGGTGGTATTCCATGGTAAGCACAGTGTGCAGTACACACCTGTTTTGGGGGATGATTATTGTGGTTGGTTAGCTTTCTGTCACTGTGACAAAACACACGCGATAATCAACTTTAAAGGAGGAAAGATTTATTTTGGCTTATTGTTTCATTCAACTGACCCTGTTGCTTTGGACCTGTGGCAGCAGAGGCCTGTTCACAGCATGACCAGGGACAGAAAATGGGAAGGGGCTGGGGTCCCAAGTCTCCTTCAAGGGCCCACCTCACAACAAGCTAGCTTCCTTTCACTAGTCACCACCCCCTAAAAGTGCTAGACTTTCCAATATGCCTATGGCAGGAGGACAGAGCCTTCATCACATGGGCCTTTGAAGATATTTCAGATCCAAATTAGAGCAATTCTGTGTCTCCTTGTGAGCCCTCTGAAACATTATTTTCCTGTGTTTCTAATACATAAACGCTAAGGAACTAAGCTGCTTCAGAAACTGGGTGATAATTAGTGGAATCTTATGGTTGGGGTTAACCCATGCTGAGAACTATTTGGTAATTTCATGAATATGCCTTCCTGCTTTTAGTCTATCGTAGTGACAGTGTCGGGTCACACTTGTCTGTGGTAACTGATCCTCCTACGGGATTTGAGAATGACCTTGAGGTCATCATTCCAAAGGGCAATTTTCAATGTCTAGGACTTACAGATGGAAGAATCTGAGCTCTTTTGAGATGGTCCTGGTCCTGAAATCATATTCTAGGAGTTATGCTTACTATATCATTGTTATACAATTATTCTAATAAAAGCAGAATATGAAGGAGTGTGATCTACATTACAGTGGGATCATTTAAATATTTGATTATGCTTTTTCCCACCTTGCTTTTCTTTAAGGGTACCTTATTACCTTCTCAGCAATACCTGCTTCTACGCCACAGGCACACTGGGGAGTGTGTGTGTGTGTATGTGTGTGAATGTGCATGTGCGTATGTGTATGCGCCTCCTATTGCTAAGGGTGTGAGGTGCCATGGGCCCCTTGAGCAGGAACAGTGCGACACCATCTTTAGCCCTGGAGAGGAACCTGGAAGACATGGCTTTACCTGAGGATCTTGAACGGAGCCTTCCTGGAGTATCTGAGGCCACAGAGAGTGGTTTGGGAGGGTGGCTCTCCCTGGGAATACTCACCTGGTGAACCTGGAAGGGAAACCTGTCACAATAACACAGCAAGGCCATGTGATGAACACTTTTATTTACAAATATAATTAAAAGCTCTGACAGTTATCATGCTCTTCCTTGGAACCTGAAAAATGTTTTGTTTTTAAAGTGCATGCAAAAGAAGTAAAGCCTTTTTTTTTTCATCATTTTTTATTGTAAGAAAATACACAGTTTGAAAGTGTGAATAATGCAGTATTTATGACCAAGATATGGGACTCAGGAAGGGGAAGGGAAATAAAGAAAAAGGTCAAGATGATCTGACTGAGAGACAGAGTGGAACTCCAAATACTGAATTGGAAAAGAGGGAAGGTGGGGAGGAACAGGAGGAGGAAGTAAAAAAATTTGATCAGAGAAACAGTTAAAATACAATATGAAAATAAGTAATACCTCTCCTTAAATTCCTTCTATACACAAAATACACGATTTGCCAAAGCCCAATTTGTGCTACTGGGATTCTGTGAGCTCCTTAAGTGTATTCACATCCTCTGCAACAGCAGAAAATGGTTATGATACAATCAGAATATGCTGAAGACAAGTTCAACTCTTGCCAGCAGGTTCTTAAAAATCACGAGATCTCTTCACCCCGCCCACCCCCCCAGCCCCAAAAAAGTAATATGTCACCACTGATATGTACATCACAATTAGTTTCTGTAAAATGTATCAAATTTTCAATCTTTAATAAAACTTTGTTTTTTTTTTATTCCTGATGAATAAATACCAAAAAAATAAAATAAAATAAAATAATGCAGCAGCTAGTTAAGGTGTAAGGCTGCGGATATTGTGTCTCTCTCCCCCTTGGCATTTATTATTATTATTATTATTATTATTATTTTTTGCTTTACTTTCACAGATTGGTGGTAATGAGTGATTGCTTAAAGCAATATATATCCACTTTTTTGGTGGTAGTGGTTTATTGGTTTTGTTAAAACTGTCTCCATAGTTTTCACTGAAACATTTTGAATCACATCAATACTGTGACGTGTACTATGAATAGAAGAGATGGCCAGACTCTGGCCAGCACTGAAAGTTGACACGGGGGGAGGAAGGGGCCCCTGATGGAGTAAGAATAAACAGGCACTAGTCCGACACGATGTCAGTAAGAGTAAGAGAGAGAGAGTGAGCAACGCCCGTTAAAATGGGGAATGTGGTTTTGCAAGGTTTGAATTTTTTTCTGTTTTCTTTTTTTTTTTTTTTGTAAATGGCAAAAAATTTAATCTCATCTATAGTCCTCCTTAGGAAAATCTAATGTAACCAAATTCCCAAATCCCATTCTGAGGCTCTCCATGTCAAAAGTTTCAATCTCTCGCTCTTGCCTTTCCAGTAGGTACTTGATTCTCTCGCTGCGCTCCTTCTGCAGGGCGGCCAGCTCCTCTTCAATCTGAAACACAGTAAGGGGCCTTTGATGGAAAGGGCCTCCCAACAGATGCCCACAGGATAAGCAACAGGCGCATGCACGCCCAGGAGGCAAGTGCACCTGGGCCCAGGCTGGGGCAGCCCTGAGGCAGGTGTCTGGCCTAATCCATTCTGCTTAAAACTTGCTGCAAGAATACACATGTTGGGGCGGCCTGGCGTGAGCAGCGCCACCCTACCAGCCCAGCAGCTGGGCGGATCTGGGTCAATGTCCTGTCCTGTCTCAGCAGAAGTCAAGACACTAGAGCACAGATGGTGCTGCTTTCCCACCGTGCACCGGTTGGTTGCCTTTTGGGTCCTTAGATATTTAGTTCTAAGAATTGGAGCTAAAAAAACTGCTGTCTCAGGGAGACACTGGAAGAAAGGGCAAGTAACTGGTTAAGCAACTAGATGCTTCCATATTTGAGGTACCTTGTGACATCTTTCTCCTCCATGCTCCCCAGAATATCTACCTAAAGCACTGAATATTTCAACTGGAATGACGTCCATTATGCGTGGTGGTATCAGCCTGTATTTGTCTTAATTCTTGTTTTAAGAGCCCTGCTGGTGATTTCTCTTGGTTTAAAAACACCCAAGAAGCCAAATCTCGGACTTCCTCATGCCATTTAGCAGTATCCTCTGTGTGTCATGATTACCAGGCAGCAGCCTGTTGGGAAGGCCTGGGGCTTCCTAACAGAGTAGCAGAAGGGCTTAAGCAGTGAGCTCAGACTTCTCAAGGCAGTGAGCTGTTCTGAGCCTTAGAACAGCGTCCTGGCCTGCGGAACGTGGTCCAAGTCTGCCCCCCAGGAAGACCAGCAGTATAATGCAGATCTAAGTGAACATTACTTGGTGTGACCCTTGTGACCAGGGGACTCCATAAACGGCAGGTTCCTGGCCTGCAACCCCTTCCCCAGCTGCACGGGCCCCCCCCGTAACTCATACCTTCTGCTCAAGATGTGCTCTGCGCAGAGACACCCTCTGCTCTAGCTTCTGCAGCTCGCGTTCGTGTTGTGCCTCTGTCTGCATCTTGATTTTGCTCTGGTAGGCGTTGAGCAGCTCCATTTCCTGCTGGAGCTGTAGCCTCAAGGCCTGGCATTCTGCTTCTTGAGCCTCATCTAGCCGTAACTGCGGGCACAGAAGACACACACTGTCACACAGCCCCCGCTGGCTGCACTTGGGGACTACTGGGAGATGTCTCCTCTTTTTTACTGAAAAGGGTCCCTCAGAAAAACAGATGCCCTGGGTATATTCGGAGATAGGATCAGAGCCAGTGAAATCTGCCCAATGGGCTACAAAGTCCTAAAAACACAGTCTTTTAAATATGGTCTGAAGCCACTGTAGCAGGCATCAGGAAGCTCTTCACGCTAGTGACAAGGCCTATGGATGTGCAGGTGGCATGTCTACACCATCTGATGTCTACACCACCTTTCACTTAGAAATGTCACCTGACCAATTACTTAACCTCTCCAATACTAGGAATGGAACCCAGAGCCTCATGTATGTGAGGCAAGCGCTCCACCACTGAATGCACCCCCAGCCCCTTGCTTCTCCCGCTTCATCACAAGAAAACAAAAGCAGTTCCTATTGTCTGAGATCGATGTGAGGATTACATGAAAGGATTCGTAAACAATCCCAGGTATACTGCAATCCCAGCAAGTCGGGAGATTGAGGCAGCAGGATGGCAAATTCAAGGCCAGCTTGGGCAATTTAGTGAGGCCCTGTCTCAAAATATAAAAAAATTAAAGTCTGAGGACATAGCTCAGTGGTAGAGCATCCCCGGATCCTATCCCCAGTACTGCAAAAAATCAACAGATGAATACATAAGCAAATAAATACACACCATCCCAGGTAGAGAATAATCTCAGGCTAAGTAGTCAGTAAGTAGTGTCTGTTGTTATTTTGGTTTTGACAAGACTGTTTCCATATCTGGATATCTTTATCCCCCAAACCATAAAGCCATTTAATATGCTCAGTTCTAAATCAATCAATCTAACATCTATAACGCTTGGGACACGTGCCACGGTTCATTTAGGCAATATTGGCGCCTGTTGAGGACTACACAAGTCATCTGGATAGCTGGCCAATAACTCAAGTGGTTCAGAGTTTGTTCCCAAAAAGCATCCTTGCCAACCTTAAGGGGCATAGTCTGATTTGAAGTAACAAAGTCTACATTATAAGGTGGCCTTATAAGTTCCTTTTGATTCCCATGGTATGGAAACTTGGCGTTACACACCAACGTGCCCACATCTTGTGTGGGAAATAGGCGGGCCCGCTCTCAGAAAGGCCTACCCCTCAACCTGAAGAGGGGGAGGTTCTGGGCCATTAGCAGGACTAAATTCAGGGATTTCTTTGCTCTGCCCAAGGCTTGACTTTGTCCAAACATACTGGCCCTTAGTATGGCTGGGAACTTTGAGATCAGAAACCTTTAATGAGATAATCCAGTCTACCCTGAGCTTATCTGCATGTTTCCATACATTTTCTTTTGTTTCCATTTTGCCAAGATATTACTCTCTACCTTATCTACAACTTGTAATAATTAACAATGTCTTACAATCTCCTGGTTGAGAAATGACTTTTTGAAATGTTATTTGCCTACTATTTTCTTTAGTACTTTTGGAGAAATACACTATAGAGATTAAAGCAACCTAAAATAAATTATGCAATTATATTTCCAAGGTACCTTCTAATAATTAATCTTAACCAGTTTTCATTAAAACCCACTAAAGAGGATGGCTCACTCTCTTCTTATTTTCCCAATGCACAGTTGACCTGCAGCAGGAGCAGCCTTCCAAATGAATGCTGAGGAGTTCTGTGGCTCCCAGTGAGGGTAGTTACTGATTCCCTCTTGATATGCAGGCCTCTTACCAGTAAAGGAAATGGAAGCCCTGCTCTTTCCTTCTCTCCCGTTTGAGTTGCTAGAATCCCTGAGCAAGTGGGCGAGAGGCTCATCCTCAGGGCATCTTCTTTGGTTTCTGGTTCTTTATTACTGTCGTCCATAACTATGCTTTGTCCCAGCTCTGACAATGAAAGTCCCTGTGCCAGAAACCAGGGCGACACTCCAGGTTTTGGTATTCATCACCTGAAGCTAAACACACCAAATCCACTAAAAAGTTTTATAAGATTATAGGTAGATATCATGTCTGTTTTCTAAGGTGGCTTCAGTGCAAGAAAAGGAAGACACAGGTGGCAGTATAGTGGGCGCCAACCCCTCAGGCTTACAGGGACCCCTCAAGGGTTCAAATTCTGCCTCCAGCGCTCATTGGCTGCGCTGCTCCCGCCCCAGGGCTGGTGTGCTACCTGAGGGCCACTGAGGCCTTGCGAACAAGCTTCACTAGATAGACACACTCGTTCATTTACCCGGGTCTGGGGTACTTCTGCACTGTAGTGTAGAGTCAGCCAGTCGTGATTGACACTGTGGCCCATAAAGCCTGAGATATTTCCTATCTGCCTCTTTTCAGAAAATGTTTGCCAACTCCTTGTCCTAAGCAGGAGCTAACCTGAGTGGCTTTCCTTTAGAAAACCTCATAGGTGGGCTGGGCTGGGGCTCAGGGGTAGAGCGCTCATCTAGCATTGTGAGGCCCTGGGTTGGATCCTCAGCGCCACATGAAAATAAATAAATAAAATAAAGATATTGTGTCTAATTACAACCAAAAAAAATAAAAAAATAAAAAAAAAGAAAAAAAGAAAACCTCACAGGTAAATTTAGGGTTAAATATTAACTACTTGAAAGGGGTGTCACAAAAATGAAATATTACCCACCCACGCAATACTCAAGACAGCAGGGACAGTGGGATGTGGTCACTAAAAGACAGCTGCTATGGTCAAACCTGCTTTGATCTTCTGTCTCAGGAGAGGGCATTTTTCTCCTTGTAGTCAAGGGCAGTCATGAACCCCTATCCCTCCTCCCCTCCTCTTCCATCTGTGTGACCTGCAGGCACGGGATGTCTGGGGTATGCCCAAGTCACAGAGGCTACTGCAGTTATCAACAAGACAAAACCCCCAAGCTCGCCCCTCCTCCCTCTCTCTACACTCTTCACTTCACACTCAGGTTGAGGTGACCCTTCTGTTTATATGGCTCACAAGGAGGCCTCCGCTGGCCATCACCAACTGCTGGCCATCATGATCCCGTCCTCCCTGGCCTGACTCCTAGCAGCACTGGCTACTGTGGACTTTACCTTTCCTTCTGGAAATCCTTTCTCACCTCCTGAGACACGGCAAACACCCGAGATGGTTCCCTGGATTGATCCCCAGCAGGGCTGGGGGTGAGACCCAGGGCCTCCTGCCTTCTGACTCTGCCACCAGCCATGCAAATGACTCCCACCTTCTGATGCCCAGACCAAAGTATCCAGCCTACAGAGACACCCTCAGGCTCCACACAGCCCAAGTCAACTCATTATCTTCCCTTCCTGCCTCCCCAGCCCTGCCCACTTCCTTTTCAACCTGTAGGTAGCTGGCCATCATCTCTGCCTGTCACTAACTAGGTGCCTCGACTTTCCCTCCTGCCCAGCTCTTTCAAGCTTCACCCCCACTGCTCCTCTCTGGTGAAGCCACCACTCCCTGGTGCCCAGGGAAAAGCAGTGGCATCTAGACAATCTCCTCATACCCGCTCTTGCCATTCTCTACAAGTCACCGAGTAAACATTTAAAAATACAAATCTGGTGCCAGGCCCCTGCTCAATACTCTTCATCGGCATCCAGCTGCATTTAGAGTAAAGACCAACAGTCTGCATGGGTGCAGGCCCCTACGCCCCAGCCCATGGCCCTGCAGGCTGATTCCCAGGCTGGTCTCCTCCTGGCTCACTACTTTCCAAACACAATGGACGTCTGTGAGTTCTTCAAAAGTGCCACGTTTTCCCATCTTTGCACATCTAAATACTCTTGTCAAAGAGGCCCTTCCCAACTCTGGGCCACCCAGCCTCCTGTTCACACTCCACTGGATTCTTGCACTCACTCTGCTGCTATGGAATGGGCTCTTCAGCCTGGTGTCCTCCACTCTTGGGTAGATTCCATGAGGTCCTGATGGCTATCTCACTCACCCTGGCATCCTGGGAGGCCTGGGGCACAGCCCAGGGAGAACCCACAGGATGGCCCGGTCCCGAGGTCTTCCTTCAGCTCTTTCCCTTTGCAGTGGACTCCCGGCCACTGCTTGCCCTGCAGCTCTTTTCCTTTTCGACCACTGACCAGCCTCTGAGAGGCCGCCTCACACCGTCTGCCTCACCTGCAGCCCTCCTTTCAATGCAGGATCACGTCTCCCACTCCCACTGCTCTGGGGATTGTCTGGGACCAGCAGTGGGTGAGCCCACAGCTTATTATTATTATTTTTGTGGTGCTGGGGACTGAACCCAGGGCCCTGTGCAGCGAGCAGGCCCTCTACCAACTGAGCCGTCTCCCCAGCCCCAAAGGTTGGGATTCTAATTGGTCTCTGTGACAGCTGAAATCTTCAGCTAGAACCTATGTCCTGGCCTCTCGATCTCCTCTCTCCTGATCCCCCCTTACGTCGCCGAGTGTTTGTTTCCTTTGGACTGCTTCTATGTAGCTCTTACATGCGGGTGTCCACCAGACTCTGTCCTTGGTCCCCTTTCTCTCTAATTCCATCTGCTGTCCTCAGCAGATCTTATCCATTTCTAATAGCTACCTCTAACCCATTTGGCAAAGATGTCTGTTTTTTTGTCTTTAACCCATTATGTCTTCTCATCCTATCTATGGGACACTTGTAAAAACTTCAATTGAGGGCTGGGGTTGTGGCTCAGTGGGAGAGCACTTGCCTCACACATGGAGGCACTGCATTCAATTTTTAGGATGGCATATAAATAAATGAATAAAACAAAGGTCCACCAATAATTAAAATTAAAAAAATCTTAAATTGAGCAATTTTATAGATGTCTTATAAAATTTTATAGGATGTTGGGACATAATGAGTTAATCCTGATCTCTCTCCTGAACTACAGATTTCCATATTTATATCTTTCTATGGATACCTGCCTGGCTCAGATACCATGTCCACAACTTAGCCAATGACCTCCCCACCAAGGCATCCAAACTCACCCCCTTCTATTTTTCTACCTTGGTAAAGTGATGACTTATTCTAGTCTGTTGTCAAACCTACCTCTCAAATTGGTGACTAAGTTCTCTCTATATGCTTTCTAAATATTTTTCAAATCTTTCTCCTCCTTACCATTTCCCTTAGCTTACCCTCCTTCTAGTTTTTTGAACTCATTTTTGGTTTGGGGACTGCACTTCTACCACTGAACTGAGCCCCAGGCACCATGCTTGGACATTTCCCCCTGGACTACTGAAATAACTTGCCAACAGGTCTCTTTCCCTATATTTGCTGCACGACTGCCACTAGCTTTCTGGCACACAGATCTGATCCTGTTACTTTCCTTCCTAAACAGGCTTCAACAGCTCTCCACTGCTTCTGGAATCACGAGTAGACTCCTGCTCTTGCAGATCTGACTGTGAATCTCCACCTGCTTTCCTTAAACAAGCATTCCACACCATGGCAGGTGCTCACTGCTTCTCAGCTGTGCCACCCTCTGTCGGGCCGGAGTCTTGCATAGACTGTGTCCTCTGCCAGGATTCACTTTTCATCTTCTGCCTGCTTGGTTAGCTAGTACTCTCATAAGACACTTCTCCTTGTGAGACCTTCACTGAATTTCCAGGTTCGCTCCATCCCTGGCTTAAGGACCTTTACCACCTTCCTTTTTGGGTTCCCATAATCCCCCTTCTTGAACTCGGGGCCCACCTTCAAGTTCAGGGAGTGCCCCAGATGTACTTTCCATTGTTTGGATCTGTGCCTATCTGGGTTTCTTTGTGGAACCTGCTGGCTTCAGTGACTTCCACTGAGCCCTGGCTCCCATAGGGAGACTTTCCCTAGACCAGATTCCTTGTTCCTACTTGTCCTCCCTGCCCTCCAGCACCTCCCACTTCAAAGCACTCACTATGCTTTATTATTATTGCTTAATTATCTGACTTCCTGGCTCCATGACAGAAGGGTGAGGACAGAGACCCATTGTCTATCTGGCTCATCACTCTATCTCTGAGCCCAGCAGAGGGCTGGACACTGAGGTTTAGCAAAAGTTTATTGAATGAACGTGTCTGTGTATCTGTCTTCCTCACTTGACTGTGAGCTCTGTTAAGACTCTGTTAAGACTCTATTCACTGGTGCCTGGTATCGTTGGGGGTGCTGGTCAGTAATCTCTGATGAATGGACACAGGACATCATATGCGGTATCTATACCATCTTGCCCTCAAAGACCCTATGTGCCACAGGTCGGATTCAGCATGTCATTTCTTGAGCTCCAGCTTATAAGATACACTCCAGCAAGTATCCACAGGGGCTTGGCTTTATTCAGCGTCGTCATTTCCTCATTTCTTTGGGCAGAAAAACACCCAGATCCTAAATTTGTGCATCCTGGGAACCAAAGGCTGGATCTTGACTTTTCTTGAATCCCAAAGCTCTTGAAGTTGTGGCACCCAACCTAACCACTTACCGCTTGAGAGGCCATCATTTCATTTATACTCTGTTCATACTGCTCTGCCAAAATGGCAAGTTTTCTCGTCTGCTCATCTTTCAGTGTCTTTAAGATTGTTTTGTGCTCATTCTTTGGAGTAACTTCCAACTGGTGATTCTTGAGTGCTTTATACTGTTTGGTCTGTACTTTGCAAGTGTCCTGAAACTGTTTTTTAATTTGCATTTCCATGGCCTGTTAGAAAAAGTGACAAAGGGAAAATAAAGATGTGTCAGTGAAAACAGAAAGTTTCTGTTATGATGATACAATACAAGGGCCAAGGCTATCTGTCTTTTGGTGCTGTGACCAGCAATGCTGGTCCACAATCATGAAAATAACGCAGACAAGGGCAAACTCTAAGAAAAAAAAAAAAAAAAAAAAAAGCAAACTCTACCAGTGCTTCTGTGTTGATAGTAAATGGATAGAAATAATTTTGGATTTGCAACTGACCTCAAAGAAAAAATGAATTATAATAAGGGGGTAGCAATTCTAAGCAGATTGCAGAATATTATGGAGCTCCGCTTGTTAAAAGGTTAGCCATTATTTTTATGGTTTCCCATCCAAGTATTTAGTGTTTCCTATCATGTGTTGTTTCTTCCTCTTATCCTTTTTGAGTGTGTGTCACATAAGCCATGTCCCCATTTCCAAGTGTGAAGGGGGTGATGTGATATAACCCGCTCCCTCCACCAGTCAATGAAGGAGGACATCTTCGCATCTCAGCCTGTTTCCACTGTACTTCAATATGAACTGAGAGAACAGTGATTGTGGGCCTCCCTGCCCCCCATTAAGAGGTTGTGCTTACATGTGGCAGTGTCAAATTTGTACTCTGGCCAGGAGACCAGGGGATGTACTATTAAGGCCAGAAGGCATTCCATCAGCTGCCCCCATAGTCACGTGTGCTTTTTATGAACACTCTGAAGACTTATGGTGACAGGGATCAC
The DNA here is from genome assembly GCF_052094955.1 of Ictidomys tridecemlineatus. Classification (NCBI taxonomy): domain Eukaryota; kingdom Metazoa; phylum Chordata; class Mammalia; order Rodentia; family Sciuridae; genus Ictidomys; species Ictidomys tridecemlineatus. The sequence goes on along the minus strand of NC_135478.1, from coordinate 82,767,726 downwards.
TAATTAGATAGTTTAGGATTTGGCTAGAAGAGGCACATGGCCAGTGTGACTGAGGTTGGCCTCGTGTCTGTGCCAATGTTGACAGTGTCCTCTGTGACACGTACCAATGGCTTAGTACACAGAGCTTGTTAATTAGCAGGCTGCTAAAACTAGCAAGAGGCGGGCTAAAGGAGTTCCTCCTATCCCTGGTGTGGCGCAGGGGCAGTGAAGGCCTGGCACCAGTGGATTCCATTCTGATCCCCATGCTCATGCCAGCCACCTCTGACAAATCACACTCTCCTACTCAGTGGGAATGTGGCTTCAGGGTCCTTCTCAGGTGTACAGCAGCTCTCAAGGTAGTTACTATCAATATAACTCTGTCTCCTGGAATTAGAATCATGGGCTGCTATTCATCCAAGTTTAGAGAGGAAGGTCATGCAGAGTTCAGGGAAATGACAGAGCAGAGTAAAGGGAGAAATCAAGAGATCACGGAGTACGGCGGTTACCAAAGCAGTCTGCAAGATACAGATGCCGGGGCTTTGCATCTGGAGATTGTGACTTGGGTGTGGGGCCCAGAAACGGGAGACTGCCAGTCATCCAGGTGTCCTTGGAACCACTGGTCCTCCAACTCTGTCCCGGGGCTTACGCTAATGGGAAATGCTCTCTCCTCTTACCTTTAAGTTTTTTGGCTGCTGCCGGAGTTCCATGACGTGCTTTCTGTGCAGCTCCCGCTCCCGCCTCTTATTGTACTCCAGCTGGTTCTCCAGCTCAGTCTGGTGCTGTAGCCGGATCAGATCCATGCGCAGCTTCTGCAGCGTGTGCAGCTGCCTGTACTCGAGCTCTCGGGTGGACTCGTCGTGCCGGATCAGCATGGCATGCTCCATCTCCTTCTGCGTCCGCTTTTTATTCAGTTCCTGTGTTCAGGAGCAAACAGTAAACAGTAAACGGAGAGAGATGAGCGGAGAGGGACTGGAAGGACTGCGAACTAAGGGAGGGATGGCAAAGATGGCACCGCCCGGCCCTCGGGGAACCTATCAGTGTCTGCGGAGGCAGGACTCAATGGGAGCGGATGAACAATCCCTGCAGCCTTAGGCTGTGCTGCTGGGTTCACTGCTTACCAGGCCGGCAACTTGCTAGCAGCCACCACTGTACTAGCTGTAAAATGGGATCGGTTCTACCTGACGCCCTCTTACTTTGCTGGGACCCTTAATTAAGCGACATGTTTGTTTAGATCTAAATAAATGTTCCTTCAGTTAACCTTCTGGTTCTGCACCTGGCTGCCCATTAAAATCATGTGATGAAGCTGTTCAAATATATGATGCTTAAAACCTGAAATTCTGATCATTCTCTGGGGTGGGATCCTGGCCTCAATTTTTTTCAGGGGGGGCTCTGGGGACTGAACCCAGGCGTGCTTTACCACTGAGCTACATCCTCAGTCTTTTGAGACAGTGCCTCACTAAATTGCTAAGGCTGGCCTCAAACTTGTGATCCTCCTGCCTCAGCCTCTTGAGGAGCTGGGATTACAGGCCTGCACCACTACAAGTCACCTGACCTCAATTTTAAAGACTTTTCCAGGTTACTCTAGTATGCAGTCAGTGTTGAGAAACTTGATTAAATGGGTATCTTCAATGTTCCTAGTTTTCTGGGAAATACCCAGTTTTTGTACATGTCAGAAGTAGGCCAATTATCTATTTTTTAAAATCTGAGTTTTAGGGCATGCTGGGACAAAGCAGAGAAGAGCTCTTCCCTTTCATCTTTTCCATTACAGTCTGTCTGATTGTTGTTGGATCTAATCACTCTGTTCTCTCAGCTCTGCTCATGCCTGTCTGTCTCTTCATCTTTCTTTCCTCCCTCCCGCCTTTCCTCCTTGTTGTTGAAAGGAGGAAGGAAAGCAAACTAAAAAAAAGGAAATTGGGCAAATTTTGTTTTCTTCATTTACCAATTCAAGACTATTTCCTAAATGCACTATATACAAACACCTGAACCATGTGCTCTGGGTACATACAGATGTTTACCAAGCCATGACTTCTATCCTCATCTGGCTGACACTCTGAGAGGGAAGTGTTATAGGCATTCATTGAGGGACACGCGTGGCTCACAGCTGACGAAATCACAGCGGGGCCCAACTTGTGCCCGTTTCTTTTCTCTTCTAGGAATTTGGAGTTGAGGTTCAGAGCCTGTTAATCTCTGTGGGAGGCCAGAATTGAGGGTCATATAAAGACGACAGATGTGGTAGTTGTCTGCTGCTATGAGGATTGAGGATTAGAGAAATCTGGGTTTCAGAGGAAGAATTAAAAAGAAGACAGGCGTGCAGGGAACGCAGTCATGCTCAAGTTCCTGACGGTCCCGGAACTGCCTTGAGTCCACCTGTGTCACCGCTGCCGAGTTTGACGAGATATTCCTATACTTTGATAATAAATTTCCTGGCTTTGGCTTAAGCTAGTCCAAATAAAATTTCAGTTAACATGCAAAAAATAATCTTAATACAGGGAAAACACTTTTATGTGTAAAAAGAAAGGTTGGAAGTGATGAGGGCTAGGAAAGAGGTCAAGATTTTCTATAAGATTTCTGAAGAGGGGAGTGAGTTATTAGCTAAGAAGATCAGGAAAAGAAAGCGTTGACTCTCCTCTTTGTTGGCATACCCTATAGGGGAAAATGCAACTCCTTTATGTTCATAAAGCATCAGAAGATGTATGCATTGGTGTAGAGAGAATATCCTGCACACTGGGCCTTCTATTCATTGGAAGGGAAGTCCTTTACAGCCTCTAGAACCCGAGCACAGTCACAAATCATTCATTTGTTTCTTCAACAAGCATTTGTTGAGTACCTACTGGGTGTTGGGCACCACTGTGGGCACTGGTGACAGAGCTGGGAAAAAGCAGCCCCCTCGTGGGGCTTATTTTCTAGCGTATAAATACCCAAAGTATGCGCACCATTTAAATTTGTTTCAAAGAAGTTGAAGTCTCCCAGATCATCACTCCCAACCTCCTGATTTTCTTTTCTCTGTTTTGTTTTTCTTCTTCCTCTGGACCCCCAACCAGATTTCTCATTTTAGATCAGTAACTGGCCCCTAGGGGGCACCAAAGCCAGTGAGCTCTCCTACAGACTGGAGCTCTCCAGGACTCAGGGCCAAGAGAATGCCCAAGAAAACCTCTGTTCCAGGCGTCCCAATATTGAGCATTTACAGACCCACAATTTCCTACATTGTTAAGTCCAAACTGAGTTTGAGCTGCCCCTGCCCTGAAATTTATGGGGACATGGGCGGGGATAACAAAGCAAATGAACACTTTTAGAGGATGGGCTTTTCTCCATCTTTAATGGAAGGATTCAAGATACCTGCAAATACCTGCATCAGAATTACCTGAGTTATAAGTGATCTATAAGTAGCTACCCAGCTAATTCTGACTTATCTTAAAGTTTGGGAATCCATGGGAAAATGCTCAGGGTGTGACTCCACTCTTTACCTATGGCTTTGGGCAAGTGTCTCTTTTTGGTACTGGGGATTGAGCCCAGAGGCACTTAATCACTGAGTCACATCTCCAGTTCTTTTTAGTTCTTATTTTGAGACTGGGTCTCACTAAGTTGCTTAGGGCCTCACTGAGTTGCTGAGGCTGGTCTCAAATTTGCAATCCTCTTGCCTCAGCCTCCAGAATTGCTGGGATTACAGGTATGTGCCACTGTACCAGGCCTTGGACCAATCTCTTAATCGACATGTTAGCATCTTCAGGAATAGATCGAGGATCACAGGCCCCACCATGCATTATTAGGCATGTAAAAGTGAAAGGAAAAATCATAAGAAAATGCTTCAGAATACATAAATATGTCTTTTTTCTGTATTCAGAAATAAATATTTGGCATTTAATATCTTAAATCTAGTTTTAATAAACTATTCAAAGAATGAGAGAAACATGATACTGACTATTATCTTTGATTTGTATATCTGAGTTGCTGGGGTGTAAATGGTAAGCTCCCTAGAACACTTCAAACCATGGAAAAAACATTATTAATCATTCATCTTATTTTGAATCCTGTGCCTACATAATAATGTGTAATGTGCCTTCAATATTTTAAAAATTGGAGTCTCACTGTGTTGCTCAGGTTGGTTCAAACTTCTGGACACTAATGATCTTCCTTGTTCAGCACTCTAAGAAGCTGGTACTACAAGCACATGCCACCACGCTGGGCTCTCAATTTTTAAAAATCATTTCACGTACCTTTTTTTTTTTGTATGGGGGGGTGGGTACCAGGGATTGAACTTGGGGGCACTCAACCACTGAGCCACATCCCCAGCCCTATTTTGCATTTTATTTAGAGACAGGGTCTCACTAAGTTGCTCAGCACCTCGCTGTTGCTGAGGATGGCTTTGAATTTGTGATCCTCCTGCCTCAGCCTCCTGAGCTGCTGGGTGCACCTGGCTTATTTCACATATCATTTAATCCTAACTTCAACCTCATGAGGCAATAACCTTGCAAAGAGTTTAGATGGCATAAAAGGCATTTGGGAAGGCATGGAGGGCCTATCATAAGGTCATACAACTTCCATAAAGTAAAATTAAAGCTAAAACTCAGGTTTTTAGGTTTATAAACATTTTCCAGGTGATCCTGCCTGCCAAAAGCACTCTATCTGCCCTGGAGGGAGTGCAGGGTGAGGGACAAGCGGCTCCCTTTTCCTCAGCCTTTACCCCACCATGACAGCTCACCAAGCTCAGGGCTGACAGACATGTCCCTCTCATGACACAGCTGCTAAACACAAGACCCTCTTCCTGTGCGTCTACCTGCTGGGTGAGACGTGGCTCTGGGCTGCTCCCTGCCTTTCCCTCGGCTGGAACTGCGTCCAAGCACTTTATTCTAAAGTCCCAATGGAAGTGGTGTGGCTTCTTTAAAAGCAGTGGATCTCTTTATCCTCATGGCTACTGAGACTTGAGGAAAAACTAGACTCAGACATTCAGACGAACATGCTGTTAGCCTCTGACGTTCAAAGTTTTTCTCAGGTCCAGCCCTTTGTTTGACACCTGGAGGCAGAGGGTGAGCATCTGTGTGTGGTAGAGAGAGAAGAGGCTCAACCCAGACTGTGGTGATCCTTTCACGTTTCAATTAGTTGAGGCAAAGATACAGGAAAACAGGCACTCTTCTGCTCTGTGGTGGGAGCATGCAGCCTTTAGAGGGCAATTTGGGGATATTTATTTAAAAGTTCAGGTGTATTCATTCTTTGATCCAGAATTTCCACCTCTGAGACTACATCTACAAAAATACTTGTATATGTTCAAAAATATGCACAAAGATATTCTCTGTGGCATTGTTAGCAATATCGTAACATTTTAAACAAAATGCCCCCTGGGAAGTGCCTCACAAAGTAAATGACCATGTGGCCAAACAACAAAACACTGTGGGGTTAAAGAGAATGAGGCAGCGCTATGTGCTCGACAGTAAGTGGCAACAGAAGACAGGGGGATAGTGGAGTGGACGTCTGCTACTTTTCTGCAGAGAGTGTCGCAGAAGGACTGGGCACACCACCCAATCTAGTTCTCTCTCCTAGGAATCTGAATCATGTTCAGAAATGATCCGAACATTAAAAAAATGGAGATACGGCCACATGACGGTGCCCTGAGGAGTGTCCAAGAGCTCCTGCCCTCTACAATGAGGAAATTGCTTTTCCATGGTGATTCTTGAACTTTCCCAGCTTTGTCACCTACCCCATTTCCTTCTGGTAAATTCTTTTCCATGCTTAAGTCAGCCAGAGTTTGTTTCAATTGTTTGCAAATCAAAAAATCCCAATGATATATAAGCTGTATGGCATGGGCACCCGAAAAAAAATCTGAAATAATATATGCCAAATGAAGGATTGATTGTCTCAGGGTACATACTGGGTAAAATGAGATTATCAAAAAGGGGAAAATGGGGTGATGTTAGTGGAAGGGTACAAAATTCCAGTTATGCAAGATAAATATTTTCTGGACATCTACTGGACAATGGTGACAATGGTTAGCAGTCCCGTGCTGCATACTTACCATTTGCTGAGAGGATGGATCTTAAGTTGAATTTTATGAACGCGCAGGCGCGCACACACACAGTAACTATGTAGAGGCAATGAGTATGTTAATTAGCTCGAATGTAGTGATCCTTTCACACTGTGTATATATATCAAAATGTCAAATTGTATACCTTAAATATATATACGTCTTGTACATCAGTGATCTCCCAGTAAAACTGCTAAAAGGACTTACTACTGAGCTTTATATATTTCTGTATGTCTTTTTCTCAATGTCCTTTTATTACTTTTACAGATAGAAAAACTTTGAACATTTTCATGAAAGAGGCTCTGGAATAGGACTAAATAAAGGAAAATCTGGACTTCAAGAAAAATAACCTTATAGAGCTGATCTTAGCTCAGTTGGTCAAAACCCGATATGGATGAAGTCACGAATGTAGTTTGTATTATTTTAGGGGAGTAATTATCTTCCATAGCTTTTTTTTTTTAAGATTTATGTGATTTTTTTATACCTTTATTTTATTTCTTTATTTTTATGTGGTGCTAAGGATTGAACCCAGCGCCTCGCACATGCTAGGTGAGCATTCTACTGCTGAGCCGTAGCCCCTGCCCTTCTATAGCTTTTATTGATGGTAATTGTCCCCATAGCCTGAGACTTCCTCCTATATGTGCTATTAGAGTAACGATAATTAAAGAAACCCAAATACTTTATTTCTGAGTGGCTACTGGACTTATTCATTTTGACTTTTTGACTTCTGACAAGTTCAAATGTATTAGAAGAATCCATTTCTTACTAAAACCTTTCTTTTAGCATCTCTGTTTCTACTCAGATCTACATTTCTCCAAGTCTTAAACTCTATAAGTAACTCTGAGTCCACCTCCCTCTTTTCTCTCAAGTCTTACTTATTCTGTACTTCAAATTGTGTTTCAAATCTACCTTTCTTTGGACACCATCGACAGCCATGTCCACACCCTATTTCCCATCACTCCACTCTCTGCTCCTAAGTCTTTCCCCTGTGATCCCAGGATTTGTCAAACTTACATTCCATTATTGCCCCCATCGGGAGCCTTTCTGATTTTTTTCCCCTTTCATTATTCCTATCCTGAGATGGGAATTCCACAGAACCCCTTTGTGTCTGTGCATGTGGGCTACAGAGGACTGCAAGCCATCCTACATGTCAGTTGTTGCCCCTGACTCATGAGATTGTGATTAATCTGTTATATGTCCGTGTCTCCTAGATCCATTCAGGACCACTCGAAGGCAGGAGTATAGCTGCTTGGTGGCCCTAGTGTCTGCCCCAGTGCCTAGCATAGAGCTGGAAGTGGAGGATGACTGAATGAATCAACTTGAGAACATCGTGCTATCATTTGTGTTTCCTGTGGAATCACAGAAATACAAGTCTTTGACAAGCAGGCAGGAAGCAAAAATTCTCTTTCTACTTCTTTTGATTCTTCACTGTGTGACATGTCTCATAATAGGTGTTCACTAAAATTCCATTTCATTTACTAAGAAAAAATCCATTTCTTGTTTTACGAATTCGGCTTTCTCTTATCAATGGGAAACACATTCCCTGACTTGTGTTGCACGCTTGCTCTGTGTCAGGCTGTGCTAAAGGTGAAGGACATGGGAATGGATAAAACAGACAAGGTCACCACCTCAAACGACCTCCTGCCTCCCGAGCCAGTGCCAATAGTTATGAATGTGACAAATACCTCCCGAATGTTTTGCTGCTCCACCTCGTGCCGCTTGGTCATTATTTTCCGCTTGAAGAAACGACAGTTTTTGTCGTAGTACAGTCTCTGCTGAGTGAGAAGGTGGGCTTCCTCTTCAGCCTGCGTGTGCTGCAAGTTCTCCTTATGCTTGGATATCCGCTCTTGCTTTTCTTTCTTGGGTGTGCTGTGGTCCTCATTCATTTCCTTTAAAACACAAAAACAAAAAACGAACCCAAGTGGGTCTTGTGAAAGGGACTATATGACATCTTACTGCAACTGCAGATGCAGCTGTTTGTAAATCAGAAGACACAGTATGGGAAGGCTTGGCAAGGCACATCCCCGACTCCAGTTTTTAATGATTTGGATCCATTCGTTGAGTGTGAAGTGAGAGGGGCCCTTGTGAGGTGTCCTATCTCTTGCTTCTTTTTCTCAGCAGTATTTGTTCCCTGGCCAGTCGCCACACACTCATGTAGCCCCTCTCAGGTGCCAGGCCCCAGGGCGCAAGGGTGAGCAAAAGACCACGGTGTCTACTACCCGGGGACTCCAGTCTAGAGCTGAAAACTGACTAGAGAACCACAGGAATGGACTGAAAATCACCAGGAGAACTGCTGTGAAGAGGAAGAACTTGGTCCTTTGAGAAAGTGTGATGATGACTATTTAATTTCAGTGACCACCAAGCTGAAATTTGAAAACTGGGAGGAGCTAACCAGTGCAAAAGGAGAGAGGGAAACACCTGGGTAAGGGGACAGCCTGAGCAGCCCCTAGGGTGGGAGGCCAGGGTGCTGGGCGCAGTGTGCTGAGGCAGGACCTTGCGGGCCTGGCTGAGGGCCGAACCTCAGCAGATTGTCCATGTGGGGGGGGGTGTCCTGGTGGAATGCACTTCAGAGGGATGGTTCTGGCTGTCAGGTGGAGAGCAGATTGAGGGAGACAAGAGTCTGAATAGCCCCTAGTCCATGGGGACAGCTGGGGGCTGCTGCTGCCCAGACTCAGGTGAGGGAGAGAGGTGGGCGCAGGAGAGGGAGGAAGAGAGAGAGGAAGAAGGGGAAGAGGAGAAGGAGGAAGAGGAGTGGGGGAGGGGAGCTGCCACTGCTTGGACAAAGGAGGTGGTGACAAGACTGAGGGAGGTGGGCAGATTCCAAAGACAAGAGGTGACTGCATCACTAGTTTTCAATCTCAGGAGAAAGCATGATTCACTTGGGATTAGAGGATAAAGAAATCACCTGTATTATTTTAGTTGTCCATGACCTTTATTTTTTTTTTAAACATATTTTTGGTTGTTGGTAGAGTTTTATTTTATTTATTTACCGTGGTGCTGAGAATCGAACCCAGGCAAGTGCACTACTGCTGAGCCCCAGCCCCAGCCTCTCGACTTTATATTTTTAAAAAATACTTATTTTTTAGTTTTAGGTGGACACAATATCTTTATTTTTATTTTTATGTGATGCTGAAGATTGAACTCAGGGCCTCATGCATGCAAGGTGAGCGCTTTACCGCTGAGCCATAACCCCAGCCCCTTGACCTTTGTTTTGTTTATTTATATGTGGTGCTGAGAATCGAACCCAGTGCCTCACACATGCTAGGCAACCGGTCTACCAGTAAGCCACAACCCCAGTCCTCATCTGTATTTTTGAAAGGGAAAAATTCATGATTTTTCTAGAAGATGTGAGCAAAGGAAAGAAAGCAGTGAATCAGAATAGTTAAGATGTTAATCTGGGGCTGGGTTGTGGCTCAGTGGCAAAGCACTTGCCTTGCATGTGTGAGGCACAGGGTTTGATTCTCAGCACCACATAAAAATAAAGATACTGTGTGTTTATCTACAACTAAAAAAAAAAAAGATGTTGCTCTATGACAAAGTAAGAAGACTACTTTAAAAGTACAGTGTACTCTTCTTTGTTCGTATGAGCAGCTTGACCTATATTTGGCTAACTACTCACACAGCTAAACTCTCCTAATTGCTAGCACCTATTCTACTTAATGTTTCATGACACGGGCATCACATACTATTCAGATTGTTTTACCCTTAGCCAAGAAGGTTTCGAAAACTGGCTCTCGCCTGTGCTGGTCCAGTGAGGCTTTCAAGTTTCACTTAAAACTCTAAGAGAAAGCTGTTTCCAGCTTGGAGCAGCCTGGGCCAGCAGGGAGGCTGGGTGACTCATCTTTCCACACCCTGACTTCACTATGAGGTTTGGCATTAACCATTGGTTTGTACACCTCAATTCAAATATCACCATAAAAATTCACTCCCAAATCATGGATATCAACCAGCATCCTGTTTTACTCACAGCCCTTATCATCAATAATTGAGAAAAGGGAGACGGCTTTGCCATTCCAAGGATAATCCTTTCAAGTATCTCAACATCTTTATATATATATATATATATATATATATATATATATATATATATATATATATATATATATATATCCCTTTAAGTACTTTGAACTAAGCTTTACTTCATAAGGTGTAATATTAGCTTTGCACAGAAAGATCTACTGAAGCTCTCTCCAATTGGATTTCACCCTGGGTTTCCACCTTCAGGAGCACACTGAGACACTTAGGAAGTTTAGGCCTGTGGTCCCTTGTGGAATCTGAGTATGGTGAACCAGGAATAGCCTGGAGATGGGGTGGGACCTGGGACCCCCCCCACCACACTCAATACTCCTGCCTCAGCTTCCCAAGTGCCTGGGATTATAAGCAAATGCCACCCAATCAGGTTGAGTGGGGCCTCTGTTCTGTGGGAGAATCTCCTAAAGGTAGGATTCATGCAATCTCCTAGTATCTCAGAGTGACAAAAGCTCAAAAGGGTGGTTGCAGTTGGAAAACATGGCCTCCGAGGCACCAGCAAACACAGAGAGTTAGATTATTTCTATTCCCAGTTGAGAAGACCTCAAGAGTTTCTTATTGAGAAATCAGGGCAAAATGAATGAACGCATCTGCATTACACACCACAGGGAATGCTCTATGCAGGGGCTTAGAGCATACCTGTGATGTGTAATGCAGATGCATTCATTTTATAAATCAGTGCATGTAGATCCTTAGCACAGTGCCTGGCACCTAGAAAATATTCATTAAATGCTAATTTCAATAATTGTTGTTATCCTAAAAATAGTAATGCATAGTGCATTACTAAAAACTACTGTTTTTAATTAAAAACTACTGTTAACCTATGGAGACTCCTCAAAAAACTAGGAATGGAACCATCATTTGACCTATACCACTCAAAGGACTTAAAATTAGCATACTACAGTGAGCCACATCAATGTCTATAGTGGCTCAATTCATAACAGCTGAACTATGGAACCAACCTAGGTATCCTTCAAGAGATGAATGGATAAAGAAAATGTGGTATATATATATATGAAATGGAGTATTACTCAGCCATAAAGAAGAATGAAATTATGGCAGTTGCCAGTAAATGGAAGAATCTGGAGACTATCATGCTAAGTGAACTAAGCCAATCCCCCCAATCCAAAGGTCAAATGGTCCTGATGCACAGATGCTAACATACATTAAGAGGGCAGAGAGAATAGAAATTCAGTGGATTAGACAAGGGGGAATGAAGGGAAGGGAGTGGGGATAGGACTAGGAAAGATAGTGGAATGAACTGGACAGAACTTTCCTATGTTCACATGTGAATGCATAATCAGAGTAACTCCACATCATGTACAGCCACAAGACTGGGATCCTAATTAGAGTAAGATGTACTCCATATGTGCATAAATACATCAAGATAGACTCTGTCATGTATGACTAAAAAGAATAATAACAACAACAACAATGACAAAAAGAAAAATCAAGGCAGGCTCTGTGCTCCAGAAATATCCTTCAGTTATAATAACAAGCCAATCACTTGGAGAAAGTGGAGCGAATGTGAACTTTCTTCATTGGACTATTTGTCTATACCCCAACTTTCTAGACCTGCTGGTTCCAGAGATTCTTCTTGGACAGCCAGTGTGGATCAGAGACAATTTTCTGTCAGGCCCAAAAGTGACCAGAGGCTTACCTGGGCAGGGCATAAGATCCTGAGGCCCACTCCCAAGCCTTTTGCTTTCCCTTTCTAATTGAAAAAGAATTGGAGAGGAGCCTTGGTAAGTCCTGTATTGTTAATCTACAAATCAGAATATGAGGGCAATACATGATTTCATCTACTAAAG